>NW_022060581.1:681384-1362768 GCF_003285725.1 Scaptodrosophila lebanonensis | reverse complement strand
GCCTCAATACACACACACACACACAAGCACAGCACAAACACACTCATACACACGCACAGCCCAAGTTCTTCGCTTCGTTTGCCACAATAGTCGCACAAATAGGAAAAGAAAACAGCGTGTTGGAGAAGGTGTAGCCAAGCAGTTAGAGGGTCGAGGAGAGGGGAAGCCCCAGCAGCAAATGGATATGCAGGCGCCGGCAGCGACAGCCAGAAGGCAATGGCGTAGAGGGCGACAAAATTGTGCTGACGACGGGATTCACGAATCGACAGAAATACAAGAAAATAAAAAATAAAAAAATACACTCGAAATGGTGGACAAAATGCAGCAGCGGAAAAATTCGAATGCACGAACGTGTCAAACATGCCAAATATCGAATTGAATCGGGACGGGGATACAATGATGATTACATATACATATATTGTAGTATACTACAAGCACATATATCGAATGTTTCAATATAGTAGTTGCAATATCGTTTCTAAATGTCGAACCCTGTCTTACTATGCCACTGATGCATCGGCAGGCAGACAGTCAGACGCAGTTCTCATAACCAGGCAACGACCCAACAACGAGGACGATGACAACAGCATAACACATCAACAACACAACAACAACAACAAAGACAAGGACAACTTGGTGTGTCAGAGTAATTTCATGCCGGAAGGATGTAACACAGGAACCCGCAGTTGTGGCAATGAATGAGGTTGTCTGTGCCACCGACCAAACGGCTGTCGGCCTGTCTATAGATGTACATATATCCATCTGCCTGTTGGTATTTCCACAGTATGTGTCTCTGTGTCTGTGTGTGTGTGTGTGTGTGTGTGTGTATCTGTGTGTCACTCCTGCTAATGTGCACTTGTGGATTTCCTTCCTGTACTTACATCGTATTTTGTACAAACAGCGCACACTTAAAGCTTTTAAACAAATAAGACATGCAGTAGCTGCCTCTTCCAAAGACAACGCCATATAAATGATGAAAAAAACTTCAACTTCCTCTAAGAACCAGATGGGTATCAATACTATTATCGTGACATCAGGATCCCCAAACAAGTATAGTTCGCTAAAGAAAGAGTCATAAGCTTCAATGAACTCAGAGAAAAATATGTGAAACTATGGATCAAAAATCTCACTAATTTTTCAAAATAAATGTATGGATATTATGGGATAAAACAATTTGTAGGGTATAGAAAAATGCCAGTATAGAAAAAGTCCATAGTACATTTCATATAGAACCTTTGGGGAATACTTTGCAGAATAAGTTATATGCAATTAAAAGATTTAAAAGCAGCTATGGTAATTTTTTAAAAAACATGGCTAATACAATGTCAGTTCGCAAATTAATGGAGGACATACTTGTATTTAGAAAGTTAAGGCTAAAAATCTTATAGTTTGAACTTGATCAGGTCAATTAAAATTCGTTCGCACAAATATTTATTTAATTTTAAAAGTAAAGTTTCTTATAATTTCATTAAACTGTCTTCTTAAAAAGTTGAATTGAAAAGTTTTTGTTTCATTTAATTTTAAGTAAAAGTTTCTTATTATTTCCCTAAACTGTCATTTTAAAAAGTTTCAAGAAAATTAACAAATATTAAAAATTGTTGGTTTGCAAAAGTATTCATTTAATTTTAAATAAAAGTTTCTTAAATTATCTGTGATCTTTAAAAGTTTCAAGAACAATTACTGTAATTTCAAAGATTGAAACTGTTTGTTTTATTCAAGAAGAATATGTTGATAAGATGGCTTCTCCGACCTTATAAATGCTGTTCACCTTAAAAGCAAATAAAACATTTAAAGAAACTACAACAATTTCGTATAAGGATTATGGCGTATAACAAATAATTGCCTGAAAATTGCATCAACTTGATTATCTATTATTCTAACAAAGATGCTTAAAATGTTAAAAGGATAAATATCCTTAAATGATCAACCTATATGCATAGTTGAGGATCTAGAAGTGCTTTTCGACAACAAGTTGGCTTTATTTAGCGATGAACTAAGGAGTTTGCGGGCTTCTATATCACTAAGCTATTACATTTTTGAAAATGAGCGATATATTCTCGTTTCTTATACTCGTATATTCTGTATGTGTGCAGAGACAATTCCTTCTCTTTGCTTTTAATAGGTTAGGCTGGAATCGAAATTGGCTGCTTGATAGGCTTTGGCTCATTGTGTTGATCCTTTATTACTCCTTATTAATGCGACAATATTGATTCCCCAGCGGGGTTGTTCCAGAAACCATGTGCGTCCCATTCCGCATGATGCTCATGATCCATTTTGTGTTTTCAGCTCAAAGTATCCTTAGTATCCTTTGTTTCTTCCCCCACTTCAATGTTATATCTTACTTAATTATGATACACCTTATTCTGTTTTTACACGGTAGATTGGCTCCAGAAAAAACCGTGTAAAAAAAGACATTGATCATATGTAAAAAGAGCTGATTGGTTCCTAAAGAAATCTCTAAAGAAATATATAAGCAATTTTTAATTTTCAAACCGTGTTATATCAAAATCGTGTAAAAAAAGACCGTGTAAAAACAGAATTAGGTGTATCCCCTTTTTTTATATCGAAACACCTGATAAGCTTTGTCTATTTCCACGCAATGCCTCTAAACGTCGCCCAAAATGCAAATCCTCATTGTTCTACGAAATACAAACGTCCATATCTCTGTGTGTAGAGCAACTCATCTGATGTTGACGTGGACGGGGGGTCGTGCATATAGATCGCAATTGCTTTTCAAATGACATTGTCCACTACCCCTTCCCCCGCTTCCCCCCCTTCTTCTAACCCATACACACACACACACATATGGGTTTTTATTTCGCTTCTTTTGGCGACCCAGTTCCCACCCAGTGTCATTGTCATGGTCATTGCTGTTGTTGTTGTTGTTGTTTCTATGAACTGTTGACAGACTTGTGCACACTTGACAAAGTGCACACAAGCCATGCAACAACAACAACAACAACAACAGCAACAACAAGAACAAGAATAACAATAAATTGTACGCTTCATTTTATTGCCATGAAAGCAAACCATAAAAATGAATCAAACTTCGCACGCAACACCAAACACACAAATACAAATACAAGTATATGTAAAGAAAAATCAGCTACACTATGCTCTATATATAGCATATATATAATATATATAGCATCCCCCCACCCGCACCTTGGCCGAAAATGTTGTTATCAGAGAAAAGAGAATGAGAATGAAGAGAAGCAGAAGCAGAAGAAAGTCGGGACAAGCGCCAAACTTGTTAGGCGCAAAACAAATTGTTTATGTCTCAAACAAATCTGACGCATCGGGGGCGTGACATGTGCCATGGTCATGGGTAGGTGGGAGCTGGGTAGATGGCAGCTGGGTAGGTGGGGGCGTGGGCCGGGGCACAACTTCAAGTTTTATATATACAAGCGGCCACTTAAACTTACTAAAGTTTTAGGCCCAACATCAAGTTTTATGTTTAATGGCACACCATTTTCAACTATGTTGGCTGTCGGGGCTGGGATTATGTGTGCTGGTGCAAGGGGAGGGGGGAGGGCTTCACTGTGTTTGTCGTTTAATTTAAAACGATTCTGACAATTTAAGAGGCCGACACCGCATTTAACTATTTATTTTGGTTCTCAACTGGTGACAGGCAACTTAGCCACAAGATGTGCGGTTTCTGGACTGCGCCGTTCAATGTTTTCGTTGCCTTAAAGAACTTGAAACATTTTCCATTTCAGTTCCAACATGGTTGCTTAAATGCTTCCAACAAAAACAACTCGCATTCACATCAGACCGATTAGCCGAATGGCTCTTTTAAACTACTTCTGGTTACTAGTTACACATTGTTGTAGAAACTTGACTGAATGCGCAAAAGTTTTCACAAAAAATCGAATTAATTTGTTTTTTTTTTTCAGACATTATTTAACTTCAGGCAAAATTTTTATTGATTATCAGCAATCAACAAACACATTCTATATTTCAAAAGAGTAAAAGTCCGAAAGTTCCACGGAATGCATAGCAATCGGACTCAAAGTCTTTGTGATGTTATATTGAAATTCAAAAGGAAGAATTTTCTTGCTCATCGCCAGCTTTATCGAGTGATGTTACGACGCTTTACTATTTTCATCTTCTTTGGTTTCTTCTCTTTGCACTCATCTGCACTCTATTCTGTTTGTGCTTCAAGCCGCCTGGCTTAGGAATCTTCCTCCTCTTTTTTGTCAGTTTTGGTGAGGACCTGGGACCTTTCAACCAAGCGATAAAGTGGACCAAAAAAAGTTCTTACAAAAAACAACTTATCTCTTTTCGGACCTTTCAATGTCTTTCTTGGTTTTGGCTTTGCCTTGTACTTTTGGGTCACCTTCTTCAGCTGCCTCGGACATCGATAGATGTTCGGACACTCATAGACACTCACGAATTGAAATCAAATATTAATTTCACATAGCGAAAAAAAAAAACAACAAAAATAAGTGAATCGCTGCATCGATTTGCTGTCGCGATTCATCGGAATTTAATCGATGGCACTTGACGATAGATCGATTGTGTGAATCATCGATGATTTGCTTCAAATAATTACGAAGCAATGCTATGAAACACATTTGCAATTGAGAAATGCATACAGAACGATTAAAATACCAATGTATACTAATGTTTATCGATATTAAATGGAAAAATAATTAAGTTAATGCGAGTGTATTTTTATGTAATCGAATTATGGTCACACAGTATCATGGAGAAGGTGGTCTTAGGTGAAAAACGAAATTGAAACTTGCAAAAACTCGCTAAAATGTAGCTCGCTTAATCGCATATACTCAATAATTGTACATCCATTATATAATTTTTATTATACTACAAACAAAAGCATAGCCAAGTGCCTTTTTATTTAATTTGTGCAAAACTCAATGACTTATTGTTGAGCGCATATTTTTAAAGAACATTTTTAATATGTAATTCCACTGGCTGAGGAATAAAGCGCACTGTTATCGATTTTCTAAAGTGCAATCGAAAATGGGAGCAGAGTTGCTTATATTGTAAATATCATATATCATAGCAAGGTTAAGTTTTGCAGAGAGATTTCATATTTCATTGAAAGAGAATGAAATCTATTTTGCAAACATTGCCCTGCTCAGCCTTTTGCGCTGTCAAATAAACAGAGACAATCCCCCTTTTTATTTTCCATCTATTTAGTTTCTTTGTTAAGACAAACAGTTTACAATCCACTTGTGCCCAGAAATTGTTATTGCGACTTACATTGATAAGTTTTGCGAGGGAACAACTGAGATTCGAGACCTACCCTGCCCACAGATTTGAGCTGTCAATAAAGTTTAAACGGGCGCGAAAAGTGCGCATAAAACTTATTTCATGACAAGCCACTTTTGGACATTTTTGAGCAATGGCCAGCAATGTCAAAGTCAAAGTCTTATAGGCCTTCGTTAGGTAATGCTTACTACTCGTACATAGCATAGATTTCCTTCAATGAAATTTTACAGCGCACAGTTGGTGTTCTCGTCGTAAATAAAAGTTTTTCGGCGCCAACAGCCAGCAGTAACAATGAAAAAACAAAAAATGAGAATGAAACTTACGGGCGAGCTGTGCCGCCTTCAAACTTTATGCCGCATAATAAAGAGCCATAAACTGAAGTATGCCGCATGTTACTATTAAACGAGTAGTGTATGGAGCAGAACGGGTCTTTTGTGTGTTGCCTCGTTAATAATTCGCGCGCCTAGAGTTTGTCATAAAAAGAGTAACAGAGGAATTGGGGGAATCCCCGTCCTTTGTGGGAACGAACAAAAAAAACTCTTTGATAATGCAAAGCACAGACACGGTTTTGGTGCGTAAATAACGCTTTAATAATTTAAATGAACAATTTATCTGTAAACAAGACACACGAGGATCGAGATAATGCTATGAACAATCGAGTCGAATTTAGGGGAATCCCCATCCTTAGTGGGAACAAAAAAAAACTCTGATAATACAAAGCACAGGGGCGTAAATACATAACTCTTTAATAATTTGAATGAACATTTTATCTCTAAACACGGCACACGAGGATACGAAGACGGTCAACTGTTCGCTATATGTCCTGTTTCCTATTCTTCAGCGCTGCCATCGAACATTGATGTAATGCTATGAACCATCGGCTCGAATGTAGGGGAATCCCCATCCTTAGTGAGAACAAAAAAAAACGCGTTAAAAGCACAGACACTATTTCGGGGCGTAAATACACAACTCTTTAATAATTTTAATTAACAATTTATCTGTAAACACAACACACGAGGATACGAAGACAGGCAACTGTCCGCAAAATATCAGAGCACCACTACTAAGGCTTTTCCCTATTCTTCAGCACCACCATCGAGCATCGAGATAATGCTATGAACCATCGACTCGAATGTCTGAGCCGGTGTCCAATCGGAACCAAATATGGAGAGGCATATGAAACCGTTCTCTCCCACAAACGGATGTACCGGTATGTTGCCTCCCACAAACTTGACATCGGGATGATCGAAAGGATAGAGTGGTGGGAAACGGAAAGTCAATTGGAATTCCTGGCCCTCGTAGCGTGTGTTCTTAAAGCCCTGCAATTTGATATTCCATTCGTACAAATTGTTCTCAACACTCTCCCAGTCCATGGTGACGCCCTCAATGGGCTCGCTGCGCAAGCGCAGCAGCTCCCGTCGCAGCCGTTTCTCACAAGTGGCAGCCATTGTCTAGATTTTGGTTAGATATACGGTTCTACGGGACACTGGAAGAATAGCAATTGGTCAGAAAATGCTGCCTTCTGCTAGTCGGCAGATATTGACGAAAAAACTCACGTTGTTACAATTTTGCGAAATGTTTCAAGTCGAAGCGCTTTTTTGAGTGTGTGCGGGTGTGTTTTTCGTGTATTTCTAACTTTTTTGGTTTTTTAAATTAGATTTTGTTAATATTTGCTATGGTAGCACACGATAGCACAACTGAATGTCTAACTGACGAATAATGTTGAGTTCTATAGGAATTCTAAGGCAATGCTAACAAGATATTATAAAAGTATTACTTAAAGAAAAAAATTATTTCTATATATTACATTGCCTTATGAGTTGTTCTGTATAAAAATCAAATTCTTGATTCTAATTATGCTTTATATTTCCATCAGTTTTATTGTTTATTATATTTGATTATTTAGAAATTTAAATCGAAAGTCACATACGTCGGTCGTTTCCATGTAAGCTATATAATATGATACCACGATTTCGCCTAGACTTTAAAATATCATGAGACTCTTTACAAATCATATAAATACCAATTAGGCTTAAGATATATTTTAAACTAAAAAAGTGTGATTTTTGCACCGATCTTTTCTATGGTATAGTCACCCGATTTTGAGGCAACTTTAAATTATGGCAAGACGCTATAGAAAACTTTATCAATTCATATTTTCATAATAACTACAAAACTTATGTTTACCTAAATTGATTTTTGAATCGATCGTCCTTTGGCAGCTATATAAAGTATTCAGGCTATATATGATTTGTAATAAACTTGTTCTACACACGGGTGAACCAAGCGTACATACCAAGTTTGGTGTCCCTAGCTGGTATGGTTAAAAAGTTGTCGACGTTCATACAGACAGACAGCTGGACAAAGTAGCAGACGCACAGGCAGATAGTCAGACAGAATGTAACGGTTCATGTGCAGCTTCTAAGAAAGGTGCTGAGACTTTTTAGTACACTCTTTCACCGTTCGGGTACAAATCAATGAATATTCGTAGTAATGTCCTCAAACAAAATACCACACTCTATTAATAAGCTTGTTAATGAACAAATTCCAAAATTTATGTTAGTATTTATTGGCTTTGAATTTTAAAATTAGTTTTCTACATGGAGGTAGGTGCTGAGACTTTCTATACTCAAACGATTTTGGTTACGTTTGGTGTCCCTAGCTGGTATGGTTAAAAAGTTGTCGGTGTTCATACGAAGGGACAGATAGACGGACAGACAGACAGACAAACGGACAGACAGACAGACGGACAGGCAGACGGACAGACAGTCGGACAGTCTATAACGATTCGTGTGGTCATACTGAACGTGGCTGTAATATTAAAATATTAAATGCATTTGGATTTGAAAATTAGTTTTATAAATGGCTACAAAAATTGGAAGTCGAGAATAATGAATAATGGTGTCTTGATCTCATTCGACTGAATGCCAATGTTTACACCCAAAAGCATAAATGTACAATTATGTTTGTGCAAAGTGTCAGGCAGGATTATGTCAGAGTCGTCGTATAAGTCATCGATAGCAAACGACATGTTCATTGGCCATGGGGCGTAATCCAACCAAAGTGATTTCGATTCCGCCGCTGTCAGGCATTTTGCCGCATAAATGAATGCGCTAAAGTGCAAGTGTGTGTGTGTGAGTGTGTGTGTGCAAGGGCGTAGGCAGCTTTTATCCCCCTTTTTTTCTGGCTTCTTTTTCTTTCATTCATTGTTTCAACTTGTGTGTTTTTTTTTAAAACTATGATATATCATCAATTTTTAGGAAATAATTGCCATTCATAAACAATAAACAATTTTGCTTGATATCGAAAAACAAAATGTGCTTAGTTTTATACAATTAAAAAAAAAAAATTAAAATTTTAATTAAATAAAAAACGATGCATTTCAAAAATAACTTATGCATATGATCAATGAAAAAACTTCAACAAATCCAACTCAGATCCATTTTAAAGCGAAATATTGCGTCCTAATGATGAACGTGTGGTCGACTTTATATGGCAAAATTTTTTCTGCCCCCTGCCTACGCCCTTGTGTGTGTGTGTGGGGGGCTTCGGGCAGTATGGGGGGATGGGGGTAGCTTTTGAGGGCGCCAACCTGTGCTGCAAACGATTATTAATAATTGTGCCATGTGCGATTTCATTTGCGTGGTTTTTTGAGTTCGTTTTCCGTTTCATTACACCTCCCACTGATATATGGGCACATACACATACACATATATACTCTCTCGTACATACAAGTACATTTATATTTATGTATTTACATGTGTGTGTGTGTGTGCTGCTGCTCAACATTCCATTGCCGTTGTAAGCTTGAGGCTTAAAATTTGTTTGTGCGATGCCAGCTGCGTTTTCAATCCAGGCCGACCGGACGGCACTTCCCTCCTCCCCCTCCCTCCTTCCCCACACTTCAACTGGCGAACTGGCCAATTTTATTTTCCCACACATTGCATGAAGTTTTCCGCTGATGAGTTGCTCTTATTTTTTTTATTATTTTCCTTTCTTTTTCATACCTATGTACATGCATGTATTTTATTGTTTTCGTAGCGTGTTTTTCGCAGCCATTTCCCTGCTTTAGTGGCGCCTGCTTCCAATCATTTACACTTGGCTGCCTGACAATTTTCACACACTTGAAATGAGTCTGTCTGTCGACTGCTCGACTGATTGAACAATTGAGCACGACCCCAAATTTAATTTCAATGTAAAACAAGCTCCCTTAGCACAGCTCATGAAGTGCCACAACAAAAGGTAAGAATTAACCGAACTTCTGTCTATTTGCGCAACAATCTAATGTGCTCCAAAAGTTACGGATAATCATAATCAAACTGGCTTCTAAAGAGGTCTCTTGTTCTCCCCCTGCGAAAACTTGACGGTTTTCTTCAAAGGAAAATGACACTCCAAAGCAAGATGCCTCTCCACTGTTATTATAATTCTCATACATCAATCTTTTCTTTTTTGAAGTGAAACTTCACACCTTTTCTGTGACGCAACCAATAGCAAGCGCTCATAATTGAACAGCAAGTAGACCAGCTGGCGAAATTTAAATCAGTTTTTAGTTAATTTTATGGCCATTGTGTAGCAATTTTTCTAGCCATTAGCGGATTTCCTATCCATTTTCTATCTATTTATAGCGGTTTTGTATCCATTTCATAATATTAAGCTGGGTTTCTAATCAGTTATAGTGAGTTTTCTTGCCTTTTTTAGTGGAATTTCATGCTATTTATAGCGAAATTTCTAGCGAGATTTCTAGTCATTTTTAGGGGATTTTCTAGCCATTTTCTGTCTTACCAGACACAACAACTTGTCTTACTTCTAAGAGAGTGTTTTTCACTCGGTAAAAGATGTTCTTAAGAATTGGGAGCCGAACTCTTTATGAACCAAGTTCTTAGCAAGATGCTTTTGTAATTTTTTTAATGTTTATTTTTTCTTTTCTCCTTTTCTTTTTTTCATTCCCAACACTCTCATTCAGCCACCCTTCTACAAATATGTCCATTCATTCTATTCACTCTATCATTGTATAAGCATCCCGCAAGCTCTTAAAGGTGATCTGCTAATTTTATCGCAGATCAAGTCTGTAAGTTGTGTTATAGAATATAACTATCATATGAATGATCAGTCAAGCAGACTCTGAAAAGTATGCGTATTTGTGGCATACAAGTATAACTACATATGTACAAAAATTATGCCACACAGAAACGTATATTGTTTCAGATCATAAATATCGCAGAATAATTTTGAATATTTCAATATTATTTTCATCAAGAAATACGACCATGTTATTAGAATCTTTGACAATATGTGTAAAATTTCTCATGTCCCCATCTTTGTATTCCACCTGCACTCAAAAAAAATAAATAAAAAAAAAAATTTAAAAAAACCATAAATGTATGGCATTATATTATTTCATTTCATAAATAACGCAGAATAATTTGGAATATTCAATTATAATTTCGATCAAGCAATACGACTACATATTGTTAGTTTCTTTTGACAATATGTGCAAAATTTCTCATATCCCCATCTCTATATTTATGATGGAAAGCAGTAATCCCTTAAACTTAGGCCGTAAAACTCTACCTGCACTCGACTGTAGCGCCCCCTCCAAAAAAACCAAAAAAAAAAAAACAAAAACATGAAATGTATGGCAATATATTTTTGCAAGCTCGTACATATATTTGAATAACAGCTAAGCAGCAGCTGCTTCCGTTACGGGTCAGCACTTCAAACATTTCGAAGAGCCGAGCAGAAAAAAAATCGTAAAACCAGACGAGAATAAAAGGCATTGAGTGTTGAAAAACAACAACAAAGGAAAGCGGCTGATATGGCAATGCAGGCGACGACCCCGAGGCGGAAAAGAGCAAATGATTTTCATTTTTTGTTGCTTTTTTCACGCTCGGCTGCTGCTTGTTTTATGTTGTCTATTTTATTTCATTTTTATTCTGGAAATTTATTTTACTGCGAGCATCTATTTAAGACATTTGCAACTAATCCGCAACAAGAAAAGACCGAAATAGACAAGCAAGAACGAACATTAAAGGTCAAAAATAAAAAAAGAGGCCGACGAAAAATTGTTGCGGCCAAATCCTTACTCGGAACTGTTCAATTCGCATATCGGTAGTAAGCTACGAGCACATTTTTAAAACTAAGGCCATGACCTTCCTTGAAGTCGATTTTCCCCTTTCAGTTCATTGTTCTGACTGTTTTTCAGCTCAGGTGTAAAATGATCCATCCATTTATCCATGGCTGCGAATCGATGAAAAAACTGGGCTTTTTATTGCGAAACATCGCCCAACCCTTGATTTAAACCTTCTCAGTGTGTCACGGCAGTCATCTTTCTCATCTTTTCAAATTCTCTTTCAATGCGCGTTTTACAACACTGTTTGCAATACACCCCAATGTTACAATGTTACTTTCCATGAGAATGTTCGATGCTATTTTATTTTTTGGTTTAATATTTTAACACCATTCCGTTCTAAAAATGTTCATTAAATTTTAAAAAAAATAGATTGCAAATTTACAAAATTTCGGTGTTTTCCCATACCGGGAATTGAACCCGGGCCTCCCGGGTGAGAGCCGGGTATCCTAACCACTAGACAATATGGGATGGATTGGCAACTCTGGTAGACTGCGGCATTTTAAGAAGTACACGACCTGACAACACCCAGGCTATGTATTTAGATTTGCTTTTAAAAAAGAGCATTTATATTTAGGCATCACAGATAAGAATATTGACGAAACGAAAAATATGTATATATACATATAGTATATCTGTTGGCATAAGATAATTCATTTGTTTTGTTTTTTGTTTGTTCATTCTTTATTGAATTACACACATATTTTGAATGGAAACTAAATCTTTATACATTATTTTTAGCAATTAATTGCTATATAATGGGCTACAAAAAATAACATCTAACATTGTCAGACTACTGTGCCGTTGTCATAGCAAGATTCCACATTAATATATAGTAATGATCTTAGAAATAGTAAAATAATATCCCAAAGGATAAACACGCTAAATGCAAACTTAACTTATGTAACATGCAAAAGGAGGCGTGGCAGACCTGCAAAGGTATATATATATTATTGATCGGTATATCTTACGCAGTCCGTAGTCGAATAAAATATACAAATTCTCCAAAGCCGTAGGATGATGTTTCTTTTTTTTTGATGCAACCCGACTCTAGCATTTCATTCCTATGTTATTAGCAGCTCTATATCGGATAAAATTTTATATATTTAATGCTTATGGCAATTGACAAATCAAGAGCCTGTTGGTATTACCATCAGAAGACGACGATGGAGATGGATTGGGCAAATCTTTCGCAGGAGCCATTAGAATGGATTAGCTGGAGGATTACGGTGCTTATTGAATTGGAAAATAAAAAACATTAGCTTTAAAGAGAATTAGATGTTGTAGTTGGGCTTAAATCTTGTGCTTCTAATTGAGATGAATAAAGGGGTTTAAAAAAATAATAATAATGGTTATTATTTCCTTTCAAGCTCTAACATTTTTTCTCTATCTCATATCTTGCAGGTATCGTTCTTCTTGTCATCGTACGTGGCTCCATTGACGCTGATTTGTTTTCTGTATATGGGAATGCTGGCGCGTTTGTGGAAAAGTGCGCCCGGTTGCAAGCCATCGGCCGAGTCACGGTAAGTTGAGCATGGCAGACAAAAAGTTAAGTAATTATACATAACACTCAGAGGGTCGCTCATGAGAATTAACTTAATCATTAAATTTTGCATATAATGCAAGCTTCGATGCGACTTTTAAAAAAAATCGAGAAGAGCTCTTATCTCTCAAACGCAGGCTTCTTAAGCGACCCTCTGAAGTCACAAAAAGGCAACAAAGCCATGCACGAAAAATTAAGAAAAATGTCATCGACTTGGCGAAAACTTTGCTTTGATTTGCACATCTGCATACACACACTCCTTGGCAGAATGAATGATAAATTTTTAACAACAAATATATATATGTATGTCCATATATTTGCGACCATAAAACTCACGAATCGGGGTCATGCATTTTTAAGCAGCAAGCCAAGCGAAATAAAAAGAAATATTGGCCACAAAATGAAATCATTTAAGGGCAGCAGCGTGGGCAATAATTGTGAAGGTCCCCCAGCTACATACGAGTATGTATGTATATAGTCAATGTATTGTCGAATTCAGGTTTTCTTTTCGGTTGGAATAACCTTTTAAGTTGCAGTGCTTCACTCAATTTATTGACCACACCCTGACCAAACAGAGCAAGTAAAATACGAGTTACCCCGAAAACTTTGCTCTTGATGATGAAGGTGATGATGACGATAATGATGTCCAACCAGCACTCGGATCGCTTTCTATTACAAACAACGACAAAAAAAAGTAAAGTCTTTAAAAGGGCAGCCAGAGAGACAGGGAGACAGAGATACAGAGAGATAGGCAGGAAGTCAACAAAATGAGAAACAAAACGACAAAAGGCAAGGACTTCGAGCGAAGATGAAGATGACGCCAAAGTGAAGGCAAAAAGGCAGCAATGAACGAAATTGCCGAGTAAACAAACATTTGTATTAAATTTCCGCGTCAGCGCCACAGTTTGTTTGTTCGCTTGTTGTTTGGCTTGTCTCTGCGTTTATTTTTTTTTTTTTTTCAGCAGAGTTGCCAACGCGGCGTATGCGTAATATGCGGGCCTCGCGCTTCTAATTAAGTTTTTCGGCTGCTTGAACCCCCATCATTTCTGACATGTACATGCTACGTACATGCTATGCTTATATGAATATACATCTATATAAATATATATATTCTGTGTATCAAGTACTATCCCTATATATATATACAGTACATTTATATAGTATATAGTATATGCAGGCAAGATAAAAAAGTTGTAGAGAGTGTGCTCAGTGGGTTGCGAGAGGGAACTGCTTAGGGCAAGTATTATCCAACAACAGATCTTCAAAGAGAAAGAAAGTAAAAAGAAAATGATTTATAATACTCCAAAATTTTCTCTCTTTTTGTGGACACGATTACATTTAGAATTCAGTTGCATTTCAAGCACAATTTATTATCCCTATATATATATACTAGCAGGTATTGCCCGTCTTAACCCGGCTCAATATAATGTTTCCAATTGTATTTATTTTGTGTGTGCATAACCTACCCATATGTTTTCACCTTATAAGTTACCAGTAGGAAGGCATTTAAGGTATTTAAATGAACATTTTCTGTTCTTGACAAAAAATTGTTCAGTAGTCCGTTACATTTTTGTTCTTGCCAAACTATTTCGTTAAACGAACATGACCACTATAACTAATAATTTTTAAAAAATATGAAACACGGCACTCGTGTCAATGCCGTGCAGCGATGAGCCACGATCAAAAAGCACTGACAATTCTCATCTCAATTTGCTAGAGTACAACTTTCGATAGTTGAAGCCACCGATACCATCAAAATATCGAAGTTTGAATGCAATAAGCAGAATATTTAAATAATAAAATCTAATTATTTATTGAGATCAATAAGAACAAATCATACATACATACATCTGCCCGCAATGCGAAGCAGAATATGCGTAGCTCCGTTATTCGGTTTCTGCTTTACTATCGCTTACGCAGTCGTTGCTTAACGACGGTAACTGTAAACTTTTGGCGTTTTGCCTTTGCAATTAACATTAAATGGTCAAAACGAAAGAAGATGTGCGAGCCAACAACTTAAAGTTGTTGTTGTTGTTTTGTATGTACATGCTACATACATATACAGGCATACATGCATATGCATGTACATATGTATGTATGCATGGGCACACATAGACACGAACTGTTGCTTGTTGTATGTATGTGTGAGTGTGTGTATGCGATGTCCCCAACTATTTGATATTTGATATATGGCAAGTTAAAACATATTGCTATATTTTAATCGTTGAATGCCAATTTGTTGATATAATGTTGATTACATTACCCAAATTTGAAATCGATCGGACAAAATTTATAACACAAACTATTCATTTGAAAAAGTGAATAAATATTAAAACCCCAATAATAAAATTAAATGCGATATATCGAAAATATCGATACTTGTGTTGATATATCGTAATACATGTCGAATACAAATACATCGAAAAACATCGTTTGAGAGTTATTGATTATAATACTGTATTCGATTGTTCACTGTACACATATGTACATACATACATACAAATGTATTTGTGTGTGTACGGTAACTGTAAACTTTTGGCATTTTTCGTATGCAATTAACAGCCGTAAATTATCAAAACGAAAGAAGTTTTGCGAGCCAATAACTTGTTGTTGTTGTTTTAAAAATTTTGATTTGAAAACATAGAACACTATTTATTACAATTAAACAACAGTGTTCGATGGCCCACTGCATACATACAAACCTATATATGTATATAAGAATGTATGTACGTACATACATACTTATTGATGTACATATGTACATACTATACATACAGACGTATGTATATATGTATGTACGTATGTAATACATATGGTGCTGGTGTAATTCATAATGCGAAATTCTTTCTAAGGGGAGCAATGTCCCCCCTGCCCAACCTGCGTACGCCCTTGTAGTCCGTTGTCCTAAAATCCCTTATGCCAAATGTACTAAACAAAGAAAAAATAACATAAAAATGTTTATGTTATAATGTTAATAATTTTTAATTAATTAACATTTCTTGCCCTGTCAGTGCAAGACGAATGTAATTTTATACATATGTATGTATGTATATATGTACATACATTTGTACAAATGAACATTCACACATTAGTGTCTCACATTTTGCTTTGGCTACTTCAACCGTTTACACGCAACTACACGAACAGCTGCTTGTATATATGTATGTGTGTGTGTATGTATACTTAGTTGTCCCCAACTGTTTGATATTTTGTATTGTTTGTTCTGCCTGCATTTGTAAAATGCATATTTTAAAAATCGTTAAATGCAAAGTTGTAATTTTAGTTACGTAGATTATATTACCCAAATTTGAAATCGATCGGACAAAATTTATAACACAAAGTTTTCATTTGAAAAAATGAATAAATATTAAAACCCCAATAATTCAAGCTCCAACACAAATTTCGAAAAACCGAGTATGCAGTTTTGTTTGTATTCTTTTATAGATTATAAAAACCAAATTTAAAGTTGATCGATTCAGAAATGCAGAATTTTCAAACAAACTTTGGAGCTACTTTTCCCCCCTTTGGAGCTCGAATTTTCCAAAATCCCTTCTTAGTGCGCATCTACACCATGATAGGATACTTGAGCCCAGTTTTCAGTTTCCTAGCTTTTACCGTTTGGGCTGTGGGGTGTTGATTGTGTTTAAATTTTTCCACGGAAAATCCCCCCTTTTCAATGCCCCAGGAAAAATGGTGAAAAACCAAGTATACAGTTTTTCTTGTATTCTTTTTGAGAGTATACAAACTAAGTTTGAAGTTAATTGGATGAAAATTGTAGATTTTTCATACAAACGTTGGAGCCCGTTTTCCCCCCTTTGGCGTTCGAATTTTCCAAAACCGCTTCTTAGTGCTCACCTACACCACTGAAGACAACATGTGTCCAATTTTCAGCCTCCTAGCTCTAACCGTTTGGGCTGTGCGTTGATTGCACATAGCTTTTCGTTTACCGAATTTTCCACCGGAAAATCATTATTATTCAGGCCGCAGGAAAAATATTGAAAATCCAAGTATACAGTTTTTTTTGTATTCTTTGTGAGAGTATACAAACTAAGTTTGAAGTTAATCGGATAAAAATTGTAGATTTTTCATACAAACGTTGGAGCTCGTTTTCCCCCCTTTGGAGCTCGAATTTTCCGAAACCCCTTCTTAGTGCTCACTTTCACTATAAGAGGGATCTTGTGTCCAAATTTCAGCTTCCTAGCTCTTACCGTTTGGGCTGTGCGTTGATTGCCAATCAGTCAGTCAGTGAGTCAGTCAGTCAGTCAGTCAGTCAGTCAGGACAAACTGTTTTATATATATAGATACAGTACATTTATATAGTTTATGCAGGCAAGATAAAAAGGGTTTGCTCAGTGGCTAGAGGGATCTATTAATGAACAAGTATTATCCATATATATATATACAGTACATTTATATAGTTTATGCAGGCAAGATAAAAAGGGTTTGCTCAGTGGCTAGAGGGATCTATTAATGAACAAGTATTATCCAACGACAGATCTTCAAAGAGAAAGAAAGTAAAAAGAAAATGTTTTATAATACTCCAAAATTTTCTCTCCTTTTGGAGACGTTTAAATTTGAAATTCAGTTGCATTTCAAACACAATTTATCATATCATCCCTATATATAGTACATTTATATATTAGTATATTTAAATTTATGATGTTCCTATTTCTGCTCTTCCCACACACACACACACACACATACCGATGATGTGCTCCGACGCTCAACTATCGACCTCTCGACTAATCTCTTCAATGTTCACAGCAAAGGCAAGCGACGCGTCACACGAATGGTTGTTGTTGTTGTACTGGCTTTTGCAATCTGCTGGCTACCGATACATGTAAGTAATTCATCCGAAAAATTTTGCCCAAATTTTCCATTTTTGTAAAACTTTGCACAGAAATTTGAAATTAGAGCTCACCTTTTAATATAGCTGCCGCGTCTGGCTTTCAATAAACTTTATGAAAATATTGTTTGCAACTAGCATCTAAAAAAGGGAATAAAAAGCAGCTACACTGAGCGAAAAATGTGGCAACAATTCTAGAAATATCTTTACTTAGCATTCCAAAATTTAATAACGAGGCAATTAGTTTTGACAGCACTCTTTCAAGAACAAGTAATCAATGTCAATAGAAATAAATATTAGAAATACCCACATATAGGTAACAACCATTATAAACAATTCATACTTAAAAAGAAATACTACCAAAATTTTCCAGATTAAAAAAAGTTCTCAAATGTAGCATTTTTTTTTATTTAAAGCAAGCATTTTCGGGCCTAACCTTCTATTTATATTGATTACATTTGATTTTAGAACGAAACATCTGTTTTTTCTCTGAGTGTAAAGACAATAAAGTAATATATACAAACAATTTTATTCGCCCAGCAAGCGCGACAAACAATTTCGCCGCCACAGATTGAAGAGCGAAACTTTTGAAAAGTGAAAAAACGATTTTTAATTACTTTGCAGCGAGGGATACATTTTATCTTAATTGTTTTTTAATTTGACTTAAAATTCAACATATTTGAGGTTTCTGCAATTTCCCCTGTTTGGCAAATAGTTTTATAACTAGCAATAAGTCTTCCCTCACCGGGTCTGAGATTTCATTTTTTTCACCCTTTTTTTGCAAAAATTAAATTTAACTTTTAACTAATTCTTAGCTTTCCCTGTTAGGTTTTTTCTTCTGATATTGGTATTGACGACTCTGGCCATAGTTGGCTGAGTAGATAGCCCCACCGGTTCAGAGGTGTTTATTAGGTATTATTGCAATTCGATTAGATTTCTCTTACTTGGGCTTTCCTAGCTTATAAGGCTTTATTATAACTTGTATATTGTGTCCTTATGTCGACGGTCATAAAAATATAAAAAATAAATAAATAAATAGTGAATAATAAAAATAATGGAAGATTATTTCATTTCACACTTATTTTTAAAAATTTTGGCCAAGACTTATCCTTTGATTTTGTTGATCGTGCACAATTAGGAGGCACCATTTATCGATTTTGTTGATAATTATTTCGTTGCCCGATGTGGTGCCAAACAGTTATGTATTTAAATGTAATCGGCTGTTCGATAAACGATAAGCATTTAGATCATTGCAACATTTATAAAAATGTGTTTTTTTCAATTTAATCTTTATTTACGATCTGGTAGGGCAAATATAAAATTTTATGGTAACCTTGAAATTTGTTCAATCATGTGTTCCGTCATGATAATTGTGCTAATTAAGTTGCTTCAAAAATATTTCTTCTATCTAAAACAATATTTAACGCATATGGTATATTGTTGGATATAATTTGATTTAAATAAAAATCATACCAATGTTCATTATATTAAAAGTATGTATTAAAATATATATGAAATGAAACATATCTCATTATATTTATCCTAAATATTAAATATGAGAAATTAAAAGAAGAGAAAAGAATTTCAAAATAAAATTTCTATTAAATGGATCGAATTTTCTTAATTTTATAATTATCGTGCGGTTTTCCTTTTTAGTGTTCTTTTAGTATTCATTTAAACAAAAGCCAATCAAATGAATGTTTATACAACTGTACAATTTTGTACATAGATGTGTATATCTGTATCGATAATCGTCCTTGCTTGCTATCGATTAGAGTGCCTAATCACTGTCCCACTGTTTGCAAGTCTGGCATAATTGGTCCACTTACAATTGTAGGGCATGTAAACACTCTCAAGTATTCCTCATTGACAACAGCTGTTGCCACTTGAGGAAAGCGCTCCCATGCCACCACAATATGCAGCAATTATGTTCCAATGTCTGTGATAGTTGACATTTCTGCTCAACCTGCTATGCATACACTTTAAATATGCATATTTGATGAAATGTTCCGCAACTCAAGTCGCTCGCCAGCTCGTCCTGCAACAGCGCCTTGAATGTCGAAGCATGTCTGCCTGTCTGTGGATGTTGGATGCTTCCCGATATCAATGCGCTTACAAATTACAAATGAAATTACTATACTACTGGGACCGGAATCGGTCTGGGTCTGAGGCTCAGGCTATTGACAAACTGAGCCAATGACATCGGCTTCCATGTGCAATGTACGAATATGTACATGAATCAGGCTAATGAAATATACAAATTGCATTTATATGTGCCACACACCAGAAGGTCGCAGCACTTTGAAGGGGATCGCCCCAGTCTCACAATTTACGGCACAATTCTTAATATGCAGCTCAAGATGTTTCAGTTTCCACACAAATAAGAATAGTTGTATAGCAAGTATTTTATATGAAAAACTTTCAATAAGTTTCCAGATCCTATCTCCATTCTATCTAGAGAACTAATCAAGGTTCGACCATAGTCGTTACAGCTGCATTACCAATGAAGTCAAATGGAACTGTCCGTCTGTATGACCGCCAGGACCTCAGAAACTGTAGGAGCTAAGGTCACGAAATTTGGCATGCAAGCCCTCCAGCTTGAGATATATCTTTTATTTGTTTTCGCTGTAAGCTCTGACCGAAAAAAGTTATGAAGATAAAATGAAGTTATGAAGATAGCTAAAGGGGTCTCTTACTTAAGTCTTCACTATAAAATTGGTTTGAGCAGTGGTTTTTGTTAACCCAAAAAAATATTGCGTTAGTAATTCAAGTTCAATTAGTTTAAGCGGGAACTCACACAAAAAAGTATTTCAAAGCATGGGAAAGTGTAGTTGCGAAAACGAGGGCACAAACCCGCTTATAGGAACTTGTTATCTTTAAAATTGATTAAAGTTGTTTTAAGAACTTAAATACAATACATGGCTTAATCTCAAATTTTGAATACTAAACACCTCCTTCATTAATATTCTAATATTTCTACAATGAAGTCACAATTTTATTTATATTTTTCTACTCCTGCAGGTCATACTCGTATTAAAGGCACTCAACCTGTACAGCGCCACACACTTGACCGTCATTATTCAGATTATATCGCATGTGCTGGCCTATACGAACTCCTGCATTAATCCCATACTCTATGCATTTCTCTCGGACAACTTTCGCAAAGCGTTTCGCAAGGTAAGTACAGAATAAATAGCAATACACAATCGGAACGGCACATAAAAAATATAATTACTTGTTTAAGCACACAGTGCAACATACATACGTCACACAACTGATAGTTCGGACATCCATTTTATTTTTATTTCCTTAACATTTTCACAATCATAATTCCTACAAATCATGATCATGATCATGATCAGTACACATAACTTGTATTTGTAACCAGTAATTATTTTGTTTACCTACACGAAGGATGAAAAGGTACTTTAGAAAATATAAGCGTCAAATGAATTAGCCGAATCGATATGAACTTTTCCATCTGTTCGTCCGTCCGCATGTCCGTCTGTATGAACATCGAGAAGTTTTAAACCATACCAGCTAGGGATACCAAACTTGGTATGTCAACTTATCTTATTCATACGCACAAGAAGTTTATTAAAAATCTAAAATAGCATCTATAATTTATATAGCTACCATAGGAACGATCGGAGG
Source organism: Scaptodrosophila lebanonensis (assembly GCF_003285725.1). Lineage (NCBI taxonomy): Eukaryota > Metazoa > Arthropoda > Insecta > Diptera > Drosophilidae > Scaptodrosophila > Scaptodrosophila lebanonensis. The sequence goes on along the minus strand of NW_022060581.1, from coordinate 1,341,360 downwards.
AAAAATCACTTTTAATAGAATACTTTTTTTTTGTAATGATATCTTTAGCGAATTTGGTTTTTATGGGTATTGTATAGCGGCGCATCATGATATTTTCAAGTTTCATTTAAATCGGCTTAGCATATCATATAGAACGATCGGCGCTGAAATCAAACTTTGTAACGAAAACTTGTGGGTAGGAATTTGTGTACTGTCTGAAGCTAATTTGAAGTTTTATCAAAATCGGTGAGCCACATAGAAATGATTGGTACGGAAAGTCGGCCAACGACAACTCTAACATTTCACCACCTCTTACACTCTGTACCAATAGGGTAAAAGGGTATACTACTTAGCTTAGTGCGAATGTTTGTAATGCACAGAAGCAGGCAGTTGATCAGTAAGACAAATCGAGCCTGTACGTCTGTATGAACGCAAGGATCTCAAGAAGTACAAGAGATCAAATAACCAAGTTTGGTATACAAATTCCCCTAAGTCCTATGCAAATTAAGTTTATGTTTTTTCCCCGATGCACACACATACGCACAGACACATAGAACGGATTTTCAAGCATTCCATTCTTGTTTTAATTTCGTTTGTATCGTTTATCCAGAACACTAATTGTCCGGACTATCGAAGTAATACTGTATATTATATGTCTACATATGTGTATAATGCCATTAATGTTCCATTCTAGGTCGTCTGGTGTGGCAGCCCACCCCCGATAGTGACCAATCAGCAGATGACAAAGACAACACGTACAGCAACTGGCAATGGCACATCCAACATCGACATGCTATAAACAGCCGATATCTGTCAGTCCGTTTGTCTATCTGTCTGTCTGTCTATATATCTGTCTATCTATGTCTATTTGTATGTGTTGCTGTAAGCGCTATTGTATCAATTGATGCCCGGGCATCAAAAACATGCGCATTACATATTAGCTTTGCGAAAACCAACAAATAATTGCTTAGAGAATGAAATTCGAAACACTTTGTCTTGTTTTTTTTTTTTTTTTTTGCGCGCGATTTTAAAATTAAACTTACACAGATGCATAAATGACGTGTTAATTAACAAAAAAAAAAAAAAACAGTGTTACAAACAAGAACAACAAAAACTAAAACACAGACCGCGGTAGTACGTGTAGTTTGTACGTTACTGTCTGTGTGTGTAATTTGTTATAGCATTTAGTAAAAAGTAAATAGTTAAGGAAGTTTTTTTTCTTGCTACTCATTTGTAAAATACTATTATTTGTAAAATCTTATTCTTAAGGCAAACAACAACACAAACATGCCATGAAATGGATTGTGAAATTTATTATTATAAGTGAATATTTATATAAACGAACGGCATTATATGATTGTCGATCAAGACCATAGCGAAAGTCTCGTCAAAAAGTCAAAAGGAAGTTTCTCATTTCCTCCTTTTTGTGAATATTTTCATTATTATACTTTTCCAAATCACTTTTATTCTGCAAAAACATTTCAATATACAAGTAGTATGTCTTTGCATTATTTCCTTGTCGTTTTCACATTTCTGATTTCACAAGTTTCTTGGAGTTAAAAAGCGAAAAGGAAGTTTCTCATTTCCTCCTAAATGTGAATTTGTTCATAATTGTGATTTTCATTTGTTGCTGTAGAATTGTTACGAAATCAAAACCATCTTTATTGCAATGTGAACATCTAGTATGCTTTTTATTCCGCTTATTGTCGATTTATTTCGTTATCTGCTATGTGTGAACTTTTAAATCCACCTTCAATATCACTTTTTATGAACATTTATTTTCATCGATTCTTACACTTACTTTTTCACTTACACTGGGTGTTTTTGCAGTCTGTTCGAATATTTCTCACAATTTTGAAAACGTATTTGTGAAATGTGATGGCTTTGAATTCCATTTTCCACATTCCATATCCCATGTTCCATTTTCCACATTCCATATCCCATGTTCTATATTCCATTTTCCATATCCCATATCCCATGATCGAAGTGATTTATTTTCAGTTATAATTACGATTCCTCAAATCACCAGCAATGCAATATTTACACACAAAAGCCCAACTTTAAGTCCTTTTCCAAAGTCACTCAATTTTCAACATTTCCATAAAATTCCAAATTCTTTTTCTGTTCAAATTTCAATTTCTTTTTAAGTTAAAGCTTAAACATTTCCTTTGACAAATATAAGCGAACTGGAAATGAGTTCATAAATTTTGGATCAGCAGTTCAAATGGAGCGGATTGTTCGAATAGGTCGATGCCAACTAACAGCTATTGTCAACAAAGCTTTGGCATTCAAATAACAAAATATTATAATGTAATTGAATTGTATTATCGTGTGTACTACCATTACTTAAATAAGAAACAAAGAATATAACAGTTAAAGAAATGAGACACTACTAAATTTTATGCAATTAAATTACCAAGTACATATATTTAATATTAATATATACTCTACATACTTGTATGTATGTATTGTATAAGTGCGTGGAAAAGTTTTCGCTGCTCGTTTTTTGTATGACAATTAACCGTGCAAGGATTACTCGGATTACACAGTTAATTTAAATGCAGTGCTGCACTCAAAATTGAATTAATTGAAAAGTGAATTAAAAATTGCCTAGAGTTAATGCCAATAATCGTATTATTCATTGAATATTAAACTGTACGTGTAGTTTCAACTCTGTATGTGTATTAGAGAATTAAGAGTTAATTAAAACAAACAAGAAGAATTGTAATTATACAATACTATATAGTTATGAATTATGTTTAGCATAGGGAGATGTGATGATTTGTTATTAGTGAGAGAGCATGGCTGGAGAGCATGGAGGTAATGAAGGAACTTAGCGAAAGAATAGGCAGGGAGAGGGAGAGAAGAGTGACAGAGTTACAGAAAAATTCAACTATAGTTGTAAGTTTCGATGATTAAAACATTACTACAGTTAGTGGACAGTTAAAACATTACAGACTAGAGTTTAAAATAGATTTAAAGACACTAAATGAAGAAGCATTTGTTTCCATTCCATTTCAACATACACTGAGTAGGAGCGGTCAGACAAAAAAAATGCTTTGCACGTAAAGTAAACTTGCATTCTCGAGCTATCCAAAGAAGATTTTTACCTTTTTAGCGGAAATTCTACTCTCTGAAGTAGAAGTGCATGAAAGCAAAGATATCAGACATACGAGAAAACTGAATTATCTTCTAACATCACTTTAAAAAAGAAGCTAACGCCACCTTTTGAATGGATCGGCTGGGAGCTAATATGTAAGCTCTATGGAGCATAACCGAAAAATATTTTCAAACAGCTTGAACCACTCGCTTGAACTGGAAGTACTCGATAAAATTTTCAATAACTGAACTACAATTTAAGAACAGAAGCTACCCGTTTCTTAGACTCACTTTTCTTGGTCCTTTTAAAAAACTGGACACGCTCGTTTGAAAATTATTCGTTAGTTTGGCCGCAGCATATATTTTATTTGATTGATAAGTACATTTTTGTATTCCTCTACTTCTCACAGACACGAAATTCATAACCAGATGAGGCTTTATATAGAAAGCTCTGCGGAACTTTAATCAAACTAATATATTATTTCCATGATATGATTTATTATTAAAATTAATAAATGGGGTGATATGAAAATTTAACAAGCTCTTTATTTTATATGTAAATCATAAATCTACGTATTGGGAATGTTTAATTATTTCAATTTCCTGGCTTCACAAACTTTATTTATTACTTAAACTAATAGTTTTAAAATAGATTTTGACTTTCGGTTGAATTATTTTTATCTGAATTCTGAACATCGGCACATTGAATTACATTTTCGGAATTACTTTTACCGATTTACATTTTTCATTTGGAATTATATTTTCGAAAATGACTTTTTTAACATTATTTTTTTCTGAATTACATTATTTAGAATTACTTATTTAAAATTATTTTTTTAGAATTTCTCTAACCGGGATTACTTTATCTGGAATTACATTTTTTAGAATTCCTTCCTTGAATTACATTTTCGGAACTTCCGATTTGCATTTTTCACAATTCCATTTTCGGAATTACTCTTTGGAATTACATTTTCAAAATTATTTTTTTGAAATTACTCTTTCCGAATTATATTATTTGGAATAACCGGAATTACATTTTTCGGAAGTAAATTTGGAATCACTTTTTCCCGATTTACGTTTTTCGTAATTCCTTTTGTGATAGTACTTTTGAATTACATTTTCGAAATAACTTTTTAAAACTTATTTTTTCCGAATTATAGAATTATTTAGAATTACTGTTTTGGAATTACTTCACTCGGAATAAATTTTGGTTAACCGGGGACCTTACTGTGATTATCATGTTTTCCTTAGACGGTTACAATACTGCAAACCCCTCCCATTAAGGAAGGTGTCGGCTACTTTTTGGAAATTTTAAATAAACCCACAAGTGAAAATAATTGGGAATTGCTTGCCTACAGAATTCACGCAATGAATTTTAATTTGAAAAAAATTGCATGCACTAAGAAATAGTCATATAGTGGTGAATCGGCTGTTGGAGTGCAGTTTGTGCCTAGAATTTAGTTATTCGGTTATCTCTCACTTCCATTCCTCTTCCTCTTTGGTAATACCGGTGCACATTTTCTCAGGTTTCTTGTACATGAACGGCATCGCGAGCTCTAGTTTAAAATCTGGGGGCAGATCATCTAATGGATAGAGGCGATCAGCGAAAAATATTCGTCGAATTCGGCAATTGGCGTGAATCTGAATCCGCAGGGTCTCGACATAGTTAGTGCCATAGGCTCGACGCGTAAAATCGTTCAGATTTAACTGAATCTGATTCCAGCCGTCATCCAAACGCATAGGCATCGAGCATAGGGCTGGCGTTACGCGTGCTATGGTTTGATAATTGCTGGCCCGAAAACAGCGTCGCACATTCTTGTCATCCAGAATCTGTACTTCGATCATAAAGTACCGCATCATGTTTCTGATGATCAGTACCAGAAATGGTAGCTTAATGCCCAACCTCTTCTCGGGGCCGATGGGGCATCGAATGAACGTGTGCTTCACATTGGCTCCCGATAGTTCCAATGCACCGCTCTCGATTTCCGGATCAATTATACGCCTGATGCGTCCATTGCCGGCATTTCTCTCCCAAAGATGAAGCGGCTTCGAGCCAAGGCTATAAAGTATTGACAAGAGTCCCGATTGCACGGTGTTCCTAAACATGTCGTTCTCTGCGATTGTGATCCCTAGAATAAATTGGAAATTGGTTCAATTTTGAGAATTGGCTAGCGGAACTAGGCCGACAAAAATTTTTTGATTTTCCGTACAAGCTACGACTAGCATTTATAATGAGAATTTCTAATACAATAATAGTGCGAACATGTAAGGCAAGTGTTGCTACTTAGTAGGTAGTTCGAACAGAGAATCGGGCTGCCTCGGAATAATCGCTTATGCTTTAGCCCTTTTATCAGCATTTAGTATTGTATGACAAAATGGAAAAGGAATTTTTTTTCAGTTCTACTTTCTTTTCCTGCTAAAAGCAGGGTTTGTATTATCTTCGAAGCAAATAATAAACGCCATTCCGACCCGTTCTACAAGTAGATCGTATTCGTGCAAATGTTTGATGATAATACTATATACACATTTTTTTAAGTTGATATTATCATATTATCTTTAAGGATAATGAAAACATACTACGAGCTAAAACCTTGCACACAACGGGGAAGTGGGGGAAGATTAATAATTCTATTGAACAAATATTTCAGTTTTTCAACTCCAGTGTTTAACAACAGCGGAAGCATCTCATGTCAGAGTAAAAAGCTGTTTAATCCTCATGAAATATGTTGTAGAGGAATTTTAATGGATACCCTTCCAATAGAAAAATACTTTTAAAAATGGAAAACAGAATAATATTTTGCAAAATTCAAAAAAGTCATTCAACAAGAACATACGTGTATGTTGTTTAGGGATTTTAATGGCTATCCAATAGTATAATGTTTTTAAAAATGGTAAACAGAACAATATTTTGAAGAAAATAGAGCCATCGTTATGGAATTAAAAAAAAAATGTTTTTCATAAAAAATCAGTATATTTCTTCCAACAGTTTTATCTTTTGGCAAACAAAACTTAGACTTTTATTTTATTAGAGCTCTAGTTGCGAGAAACTATCGAGTCGTGGAAAAGAAAGTTGGATGGATTGATCATAATTGATTCCTTATAGCGATAGCTTCGCCCCGATAACAATCCTCTTCCCCGATGATTAATCTGCAGTATGTAGGGGCGAGCGAGGGACTGTTTCTCATAAATAATACTAGTTTTTTGTTTTGAGGCTGGCTTTGTAGATTTGGGAAAGGATATCAATTAAAGATGAGTAGACTTCCTGGCCATATATCCTGGCTATTATTTAGAGCCTTCATTTGTATTTGTTTGATTGTTTTTGATGACATTTTAATTCTGCGAGCTGGAAAATATAAAGCCCCATCGCTTCACTTCACTTCATAATACTCGTGCTGATTTGCTCACAACAATTGTTGCAAATTTGGGCTTAGTAATGCAAATAATTTAGTTTCACAAAATATAAATTTTGATTAATGCATGGGGATTATGAATGCTGTTGTCCATTTTAGTTATTTGCGATTCAATTGATTATACATAATGATAATAGGTATTAATGTTTTTGTTGCTTCGGCCTTGCCGAATTAAATTGTAGATCAAATCATATGAATTGTGGAAAACAAGAATCAAAATTTGATGGCAGAATTAATTGACAAAGTAATTATAATCGTATATGTATGTAATATGTTTGTGTGATTATTTTTTGCGCATTCCGCCAACGAGTATGTAACTGTATATGTACCCTCTACTGCATTCCTAGCACAGTTTTGGAATTGAAAAACATAAACATATATATATATATACACACATAAGTATTTGCAAGTTTCAAAGATGCAACTACAACAATAACAGCAACGGCAACAACAACAACAACAACAACAGCAACTATAAATGTGTGTATGTTGAACAAAAAATTATGATATATACATTAACTATATACATTATACCTTATACTTATTCTTAAATTATAAACTTAACATTTATTGTACATTACGCATTAAGTGGAAATGAGATGAATTTCAAGTTGAATTTGAATCTGAATTGCACAAATTTTACGTTTCGAATTTGGCAAACAGTTTTTTATATACAAGTACAAGTACTTGTATAATGTATACATACTTATACTTATAGTACATATATACTTGTACACTTAGTAGCCAAGGACAGAGATCCAGAGACACAGGAAACTACATTTTTAACAAATTTTTTACATGTATACATATGTATGTATGTATATAGCTAACTCAACATTCACATATATACCTATATACATCATATACTAATACTATATATATTTAGACAGTTGTACTACAAACGTCACGCGGTTCTGTGTAGCTCATAATTTAACGATTTAAATCGAATATCCAGCCATATACCCTAAAAACATGAGCGACAACAAAGAAACATAATATAAATACAGATGATTCAGCATGTTGTTATATGCAAATGATAATTTACATGCGTTCCATAAAAGGAGTTGCACACAAAAATTTCAACTTAAAAAAATGAAGGACAAAAAAAAACAAAATGTATTTAATGGATACAATAAATTGGATTATTGTGTTAATAAAAATTACAGCTATATTGTATGTAAATATGACTCGTTGTTCATTTCTCTTTCCATCTCTCATTTTCTGCTTTTTTACTTTTCTTATTTATTTCATTACACGTCCTGACCTGACCGAACCTGACCGGACCTGTCCATCGCCAACTATCAACCAACCAACTATTTTGCATATTTGCACATTTTCATCCATGTAATTGGTATATTTATTTAATGCCCGACTTTCAACTTAATCATGCAGCTATAATTTGCATTTATATGCTAATAGAGATCTGCTGGCATGTCATCGTCGCGGACATGCGGCTCTACTTTAATAAGTCGCCTTCGACTTTAAACAAATACGGCGACCAATCATACTACGAGGGTCGTTCAGTAAGTATTTCCTTAAATTAAGTTTCTAACATCTTAGTGTGTAGCCTTATAATAAATAACATTGGGATGCCCATGCGTCAGATATTCACACGTCAGATGCTCACGCGTCAAATGTGTGTCAGTAAGTGTTTCCTATATTAAGCTGTTAAGTCTTTAGAGCGAAGTTTCGTATATGAAATGAAATGAAGAAGAACATATGTTGCTCACACATCAGATGCTCAAGCGTCAGATGCACATATACATAATTACAGATGGACTTTTGTGTGTACACACAGTGGGAGTATGATTTTAGAGCAGAGCATCATAAAGGAAATAAAGAAAAACATCAGATGATTATGCTACTGCTACTCACGAGTCAGATGCTCACGCGTCAAATGTGTACAAATATATACATATATTGATGTGTCGACTTTGATTCAATTACATTTGGAAAAACGTATTGCGTAGCTTTTTATAAGTAAGTATAAAGAAAAACATCAGATGCTGAAGCGGCAAATGCTGACAAGTATTTACAGTATTTATACATATATGTATTTCCACTTCGTGTGAAACGAAAGTTAGTTACGATAGTTACACATTAGATGCTCATACGTCAGATGGTCATACGTGAGATTTGTACAAATATATACATTTTCATGTGTCTACTGTATCAAGTTTTTCTTTAAATCAAGTTTTATGCTTCAGTTATCACAGATGTATATTAAGGTAATGAAAAAAGTCTCATGTGGACAAAAATACACATATAGTATATATATCCATGTGTCCACTTTGTCTCAGTTAGTATTACTTCGAACTAAGTTTCATGCAAACAAGTATTTTGAAAAGTCATCTGAGAATTTTAGTCATATGTTAATGGTTATCCATTCACATGGGGGTTACTAGAAAGTTTAAATATGCAAATATATGCAGCAAGTATGAGACACGGTGGATTGAATCGATAGTGATATGGCCGTCCGTCTGTTCGTCTGTATGAACACCAATTACTTTTCAATCATAAAAGCTAGGGTCACCAAACTTTGTATTTAGACTTGTCTTATTCATATGCACAGCAAGTTTATTACAAAATATATATAGAGTGATTATTTTATCAAGCTGCCATAGGACCGATCGGTTGAAACAAGCACACTTAGTAGGAGAATTGTTTTGTTTATGAAGATATCTGAAACAAATTCGGTACTTTATAGTGCCTCACAATATTCTGCGGATTCATTAATATCGATCCACTATATAAAATAGCTGCCATAGGAAAGTCGATACAAAAACCAACCTAGTCCCAAAAATGTTGTGCATTGAGATATACCAACTAGGTATACTATTTATGGGTATTTAATAACTATGAAAAGATATATTATATAGCTTATATGTTAGAAGTGATTGGTATATAGCGGGGAAAAGGGTGGATACTTGTTCATGGAGAAACTAAGGAGAAATTATGGAAGATTTGGATGGAAATTTGTTAACTACCGCCAAAATGTCAAGTTGAAAGAATCTATAAGTATAATTTATAGAAATACAAACGTCCTCTTATTTCTTAAATACAAACAGGCTTACAATATTTAATCAATATGAACTACGAGTATACAGTATATCCCTACCTTATGTCAAAAATATGTTTTTGACCGATTTTATTTGTGAGTGCTCGAACACACTTCCTTTTTAACATAAACTTGAAGCGCGTCTTCCTTCCTTGATTATAAAAATCAGGTAACATGGATATTAGGGTTTATTTTTGTCTTAAAAATGCAACATTTTAGCAGTCCACCAATTTACTTGCTTATACAAAAGCGCCATGGATATTATCGGCATAAGTTATCGTGTTATTTAAGTTTTCTTTTTGAATCCTGGGAACAGCTTTATTTATTTGTTGCATCAACAATATTAAAAGAGTTATGTGTTTCATCAAACCAATATCAAAGGAATTTGTGAGATGACGAAGGAGGAGCGAAGGACGCATTCATTAATTTTTTCGGCTGAAGAAAAGGCTGTGAAATAAAAAAAATTATGCTACGAATTAGTCTGAACATAGAAAGGCGAAGCAGACAGCGAATACTTTTTGCAATACCCTCGTATATAAGTAACAGTATGTACTTAAATTTATTTGTGTGCCATAAACTGTCAACAAGCCCTTCTCAGAATTGAGCTCTGGTTGATATTTGCATTGATTCCTGCGGCAAACTCCACAGCTAGAACCCCACTATACGGGTTCTCACAAAATGTCCAGCCATTCGTCAACGTGCGTGCTTCAAATTGCAGCGTTTTGGGAATCAACTGTGAATCGAGCGTCCAAATATATATTCCCGGGGGAGTTCGCAACCAAAGCCAATGAAAGCCCGCGGGCAACTGAAGGGTGCAAAGCAAAGCGTCAACATCTTCGACGCAGCAGGACTTTCGAGACAGAGACGCCCGCAGGCGGACACACCAGCCAGGCGTGTCACACATACTTACTCGTTTATTGGAACATGTGTAAACAGCGCCATTATTTAGCTAAGCAATTGAGTTTATGTGGGCGACGTTGGGTCCAACGGTCAGAAAGACAATCAGAGTCGCCCCCACAGGTGCTGGATGCTAGATGCTGAATGCTGCAATACAGTGGGTTCACACCGATGCTATTTTAAAACAAGAGATAACGCCACAGTCCAGGATAAAATAAAATAAAAATATTAGGAGAGCCAACAATCCAAGTTTGGTGAATGTGGGCTCAACCGTCAGCGAAATCTAAGCGTTCATCCAGACAGACGGACACGATGCATCTCGCTGATTAGGAAGATATGTACTTTTTGGGATCGTAGATGCTTCCTTCTGCCTGCTACATACTTTGCGAAAACTTTATATACCCTTTTTTCCCTCGGATGCAGTGCATAAAAATATACGAAAAACCATAACTGACCGAATTTTAAACACCCTGTATCCACCCTTACCCGCTACAGTGTTTCACCTAAAACATTCTAATAAAAAATCGACCAATCATTCTTATAACAACTTTATTATTTAAGAGTAGCTTACCAATTTCAATGAAAACCATCTTTGGTACTAAGCTTGATTTCTGCAGCTATCAGTCCTATGATAGGTATATGATATTGTTTACCGATTAAGATTAAACTTCAGAATATCATGGAGCACTATAAACGCCACCATAAAATACTAGACTACTAAGTTTATAAAATAAAGAGGGAATATATGGCATACAATCAACTTATTTAGAAAATATATCTTTTACGAGTATGGTTCTTATGGACGGGCATGTCTCTATATACATAGATTTATCTCGTCGCGCTGATCATACATAAGTACTATATGTAGGATAAGAGGGATTCTGTCACAACTTCTTCTTAAATACATTCAACACTCGTTATTTCTAGTATGCCTCATAAAACTATGCTTATACAAAAAATGATCAAACCCAAAACATTTTATCGGTAAATTTCGCAGCAAATTAAATCCTTTTACCACAACATATAGTATACATATATGGAAGGAAACTTCACAAGGCGATCAATTTGATCGTGTTGAATATTTTTGCAACGAAAGTTCGATTAATTGGGAGTATTTTATTGATGGATGGATGGATGGATAAATGTAACAGAATGATGGAAATGGAGAAAGAAAAACCGTAAAATGAAACGATTAGCGCTACTACTGGCCTTTCTAACGCCGCCAACATTCAATAGATGGCGCCAATCAAAATATCAATTAATTGGGAATATTTTATTGATGGATGGATGGATGTAAAGGGTAGATGAAAATGCAGAATGAGAAATCGTAAAATAAAAACGCTGCTGTCACTAAAACGCATTCAAAAGGGGAACAAATTTAGCTTTCTAACGCTGCAAACTCTCAATAGATGGCGCTTTCATGATTTAAATTCAAAGCTGCGCTTGTATTTTGGATCACACAACAAAAAAATTCAACTTGCAGCGTAAAGTGTTAAATCCACAAATAATTGCTGCTGTACAAAAAAAAAAAAAAAAGTGAGCAATGAGAAAGGTACAAAGAGTACGGTTTTCCGAACTGAAATAAATGTTTGAAAATAAATGGTGCTAACGAGTGTGTATTTTGTAATACACGAACCGTTTACTACAAGTAATTTGTAAATGTTCAACATACTGGCATTTTTGTCGTCTATTAATTGACCTATTTTTGTGTGAATATGTTGCTTTAGTCAGATCCGAGCCGATTAGGCGATTTGAGGGCCACTGTGCCTGCATGATTTTGGTGAGAAAGCGTGCAAATATTGTGAAATTTATGCGAATTTCGAAATGAACGCGCTCGCACATTTGCACCTTTATATGAGCAGACAAACGTACTATCTACAAGTATATATACATGGCAAGTACCTTTAGAAAGGATATAAGCATATGCATGCGAACCACAACCTACGAAAGGGCTGCGGACGAAGGGTGGTGGGAGAGGGGTAGGGGTAGGGGTAGGGCGCGCACTTTTACGAGACGAACAAACATAGGATGAACAATTTTATGTTGTTTTGTTTTGTGGCAATCGGACAAGCAGCCAGGCAGGCTGGCAACAGGTAAACAACAACAACAACAACAATACGCACATACGATATAGGAGCAACAATTTGGCGTTGGAGTTCGAATAAACAAGACAATAAGCGTCAAGCGAAAAACACAATTTGCGTAATGCCTTCCCGTGCGCGTGTACGTGTATCTCTTCATTATATACGATCCTGGTTAGGTTCGCTGGAATGGGTGGGAGAATGGACCTGCGTCAGCTCATTACTTCAAATAAAGCGAGCGGCCATTTAATTATGCAGCAGCAGCAACAGTCGCAGTCGCCTGTCCACTGGCCAGCGGTTATATTTCAAAATGGAGCAACGCAGCGACCAAAAGGTTCAGTCGCCTACAGCCCATCGTGAGAGACACTTGTGCCACTGGAGCCGGGAAAGCATTCCGAGCATAATCATCATCATGCAGCTACGCTCCAGTCTGACATTGCGCAGCACTTTTCTGCTGCTGGCCCTGCAACTCCTGCACACGCCGCATGCCATCCAGCAGCAGCACACCGAGGAGGGACTCGAGCTGCTCTTTCGCGAACGGTAGGTGCTGGCCACAATTGTTAGCCTTGTGTGAGTCCCTATCCCCCTGTGCCCCTGCAGCTCACAATCCGACTGGGAGAACGTCTGGCATCGGGAGACGCACTCGCGTTGTCGGGACAAGCTGGTCCGCCAACTCTATTGGGCCTGCGAGAAGGACATCTATCGCCTTACGCGACGCAATCGCAAGCGCACCGGTGAGACGGTCAGCAAGCGCACCGCACAGCCAAGCACTCAACTAGGTCTGGGAATCAGCTACAATCGTAAGTAGAACATAGGAGGTGACTTGCCATCAAAAATGTAATTCCCCGCAACCACAAATGGACATTTAACACGTCAGATATATATGCGTCAGATATATATGCGTCAGATATATATGCGTCAGATTTCGTCAGATATCTTCTAAGCTGCATCGGCACTTTGTCAAAGAACACATATTGAAACGTAGACTAGTTTGTTACAATCAGTCTTTAACGCTGATGCATTTAGAATAACACAATTTAGATAACTCCGATTTTTCTATGTCTTACTTTTGGAAAGATAAAGTTCAGTTCAGTCGCATCAAATTGTTTCAACTTTGTCGCAAGAAAGCGTATTGTTCTAAATAGAGGCCGGTTTTTATTTTTAAATATATTCCCAGGAGTTTAGATAAAGAATTTTTACTTAGTAGCGATTTGTAAAAGAAACTTTGGCTTCTAACACTTCCATTACTCTTGTCCCACTAGACAGCTTTACGAATTGAAAAATTGTTCGAGTTTTTTAATATGTAATCCACACCTAATAACAGTTATACCTTAGCACCAACCTCTTCGCATGAAAATCGGCCAAATGCACACAAGCTTCAAAACCTTTCAAAAAAGTCTGAGCAGATTAATCCTTCCCTACGAAAATTCTATTTATTTGAAAATATCTTAAGCTATTCTTAAATGCCGGAAACCTTTTTCCTAGTACCGTCTGCATTTAATTGTGGTTTGTCAACATGCTTTAGTTCAACAGTACAGTCTACCACCAATTTCTATAGCACACTAGAATTTTCTACAAATTGATACTGCAGTTCATTTTCTCAAGCTTTGTGGAGTGTTTAGTTTTGTAACTCACAATCATTTGCAAAAACTTCCTAATAGCTGTGAGGAACATTTATTTTCCTTTAAAGAAATTAAAGACATATTGAACAACTTTTAAGTTTCCAATACAGAATATTCAAGCAAAAATGTTTTCGGAATTACAAATCAAAAATACATTCGGAACTGAAGACAGCATCTTATAATATGAAAAGTAAATTTCCTAAAAACAGAATATATTTTCTTAAAATCAGGAACCGTCTTTCTACATCAAAATATCAATTTACTCAGAACGTGTTCTTGAAATAAGAAAACCCAATTCTTGGAACAAGCAACTTTTCATAATATTTTGGTAATAAATTTCATAAAAGGGGAATGGGATCTCTGTTTCTTTAGAACTGCCTTCTTCAGTTTTCGTTTCTCGTTTTCATATTTGTTTACAGAAAACGCTCTTCTTCTTTAAGCTTTAGAAAAATCATTTCTTCATTCAAAGTTTTCATTTCTTATCATTAGGGTTGTTCTATTTCTATAAACAAAGGGCTAATACAAAGGGAGGCCTTACCAATTCCTAATCAGCTCTGCCATAGCTATACTTATATATAGTGTGGGGTATATAGTCACAATATCTGTACATTTGTTGTTATTACCACAAACAGCTAGCACCGCTGCCGCCTCCACTTGGCTGCACGTGAACTACGCCAACATGTTGCTGCGCACCCGACGCGCCGATGCCCCCTCCATCACCAACGAGTGCTGCACCAAAGCGGGCTGTACCTGGGAGGAGTACGCCGAGTACTGTCCGTCGAACAAGCGCCGCAACCACTACTAAGCCGAGTGCGCTGCTCTGCTCTGCTCTGCTCTACTCTACTCCACTCTTCTGCAAATAATAAGTATTACTAATGCTATGCAACTTTTTGTTGTTGTTTTTTTTTTGGAATCTCCTATACTGGCTGAATAAAATTGTATGCTAACAAATGTTGCGGAAGGGATTTTCGTTTTGCTGTTGAGCTTCCATCACAGCCTAGAGCTTAAAAAATGTGTGTGTCAGGGCAACAGAGTTCTTATAATTGTTCATCAATGATTACTGACTAATGTAAATGAAGCTTGAAAAGAAAGACTAGAAAATAATAGCCGCTAGAAAATGGCTTAAAACCCGCTATGAATCGCTAGAAAACCCACTAGAAAATTGCAAGAAAAAAACCATCATAAATAGCTAGAGAAAATATCTAATATACCCACTAAAAATATATAGAAAAACAACTAGAAAATGGCTAGGAACACCGTTATCGAGCTAGATGACCACTAGAAAATTGCCAGAAAAACCATCATAAATAGCTAGAGAAACGGTAGAAAATCCGTTGAAAATGTCTAATATACCCACTAAAAATAGATAGGAAATCCGCTAGAAATGGGCTAGGAAAAGGACACCGTTATAAATAGCTATAAAAACAGCTAAAAAATAGAAAGAAAAAAACCGCCTTCGCCGATGGTTGCCGATCCAGCTTTCAAGAGCCTTAGACAACGCCGTTCTATTTCGCAATAAAAATATTTCTGGAACCCCATGAAAACCCCAAAAAAACAGCGACACTTAAGGATCGACCGGACGGATTCAAAACCCTCACATAAGAAGTTTCACTTCAAAAAAAATAAAAAATAAAAAAAAACACTAAAATGTCACTTTTTCAGCCCGAACTTAAGAGCAACTACGAACACCTTTCAATCTAGGCGCTTGGTTGGGAAGAAGCAACATCCTGGGCAGCCCGGGTAGTGGAAATCACGCTATTTGTTTTGTACAAAGTTTATAACAAACGCAATACATATATCCTTTGCAAGGGTAAAAAATTCACATTTCAGTTGGCCCTTGATCGAATGAGGATTCGCCACTGATTTGATCATATCAGCTGAATCCTCCATCTTTATCGGGGGGTTTCTCTCTACTATCAAAATAATCGCAACATGTTTTTTTCCATGAGTCCCCAAATGAGGCAATTCTTTGGGGCGCATCTCTATTTCACAAAAGTATATTATGTAGTGTTTCAAATAAGTAGCAAATGGTCGGTATATATGGTATCTGTTTTTCAAAGAAATCAGGGAAAAAAACATAATGGTTTTAAATAGTATAATACGTTAGCTTACATTCTATTCAAATAACTATGTATTACAAATTGTAAAGCTACTTCTTAACGGGTCCTCCAACAATTTCTGCCAATTCTCATCTCTAAAGCTCTTTGGCTATGAACTTTAACATTCAATTTTAACAAGTAACTTCTAGTAGAACTACAACATATACTATAAATTGGGGTCCGTTGTATCATAAATAAAAATATTTAAATTACAAAATAAAAAAAAAATTAAATACATGACTATGCTTAGCACAGAGATTTCTCAAACAATATTTCCTAAAAAATATTTCACAATTTGCAGAAAACGCTGAAACGAAATGGAGAGCTGTTCATATAGAGGGTTCTATTTTTCTTCTTTTTTTTTTGTTTGGTACGCACTATCCGACGTACTATACGTGTGTAGAAATGACTGCGAAGTGAACAATAACAACAAATTTTTTCTAACTGGTGTATAGGGGGTATATATAGACGACGTAAGATCAGTCAACATAAGAGCTTCGCAGACGCTGGTTATGAGCATTTTTTTCTTCTGTCTTGTAGAGAGATAATTTACTTCTCGACTGGCTCGTCATCGCCAGCACCACCATCAGCTCTCTCAACCTTGCAATCCTTGCCCTGACGCTTGCGCTTTGAGCCCACCGAGGTGCCCTGCTCGTAGTGGGAATCCAACATTTCCAAGAGTGTTAGTTGACGGGTGCATTTGGTGGCAGCCCGCGACGGCGAATTGCTGTTGGTTGGAGTGGCTGGCGAGCTGCTGGAGCAGCTGCTGTTGGCGTTGCTATTGACGAAGATGGTCGAGGTGGAAGCGGAGGCGGATGCGCAGGTTGTTGTGGTCGTTGGGGTGGCATTGACTTGATGTGCGGCATCAGCCTCCATAGCGGCAGCGAGCAGAATGGCATCCGTCTCTTGCTCATCCTCATCATTGGTGTCAAAGAATTGAGTGCACGAATCGTCATCGTCATCATCGCCCTTTTTCCCTTCCCTCTCCTTGTCCGGCTCAGCTGCTGTCCTGTTCTCCTCCAACGCGGAAGACTTGCTAGACAGCGGGCCCGCACACCTACGCATTGCTCTCGATGCTGTGAGCTCGCTGCCTGCAGCAAATGCCTGATCTCGATTGCACTAATGTGAAAATAATATCGAGAGACCATTAAACAATTATATATTATAAATGCTGTGTGGCCGCCACTTACCGACTGTTCCAGCAGCTCGTGCTTGATGAAGGAGTAGAGGGGCACATGGCGATAGCGATTGTAGCGTCGCAGCAAGAGCCATAGCTGCTTCACAGACACATCCCTCTCCTTGAATAGCTGATGCATGGCATAGACATCGTCCCGCAGCTCCTTGTTCCCGAACGTATAATAGGCTAGCGGGCGATCGTGCACCGCAGCGACCATCATCTGCAGCAATGCCTTGAGACGGGCATCGCCTCCGAAGGCGCCACAGCCCCAATTCCCTGTTGCAACTCCCGGCGCTGGTGTCATCGGCGTGTGCATGAAGCCAACGTACGCCTTGTTCAGTTCGCGAATCAACAACTCCTCGCGATACTGATGTCCGGGTTCCATAAAGCGCAGCGCATCGATTGCCACAATGCAGGTCATACGGCGTCGGGAATTGTCCAGCGGTGTCTCGTCCTCGTGATTGCCGGCCCAGGCGAATGTGTCGGCATAGCCCGTATAATTACTATACCGCTCACAGCCCATTATAACGAGGGCCTCGGTGGGACGCAGACATTCCGTAATCAGCTTGCTAACCAGCAGCTCCGGGCATATTACAAAACGTATTTCCTCCTGCACACAACCATTCCCCAACACTCCGCCACCCAGAAACTTGTTTGCAAAGTCCACCTGCAGCAGTCCAATGCCTTGATCCTCAATGGTGCCGGCGGCATCAATGTGCAGCGGCAAAGCGCCCACCGATGTGGAAAAGTGTGCCCAGTCCGGCATATCCGATGTCTTGAAGCTGCGACGCATAAAGGTTACACAGCCAGTCGGCACATTGCGGGCATCCCGATCCGTCGGACACACACGACGAAAGTAATGGAAGATGCACTTCAGCTTCTCGGGCACGGCCGGGCTCGTGGACTGATAGAGCCTGTAAAGCGGAGAAAAAAGTTAGCTTACAGAGATGATTCAGAACACAAGCTAGTTCATAACTTTGTGAGAAGCATTATAAATGCAATATGAAAAAAAAAAACCAGAGAGAACGCTAAAAACTTACGCCCATAGCAGAAGCAAAAACTGCGAACTTTAAAAAATTAAACTTATGTAGCCTAGAGGCTAGGAGCGTCTACATTACAAGTTTGGTTAATGTGTGCTTAGCCGTTTCTGAAATCCAGACGTTCATCCAGACAGACGAACGGATAGATGGACGCATGGATCTAGATCGATTTCTGATCTGGGTCGGAGATGCTTCCTTCTGCCTGTTATATACTATGGACAAACCTAATATACCGTTTTTACCAAGGTTTCTTCTAATTTTTTTTATAAAGTCTTGTCGATATATAATACTACCTGGGACAACAATTATGGAAATTGTAAAACGCCAAATCAAACCGCTTGCAAATCGCTTTCCTTCAATCAGAAATCTATATACCATTAAGAAAGGAGCCTCTTAAGAAACCTTACAAATACTACTATACAAAGTTTTTTTGATGCACATAATGAAAAGGAATTATGGAATTTTCAAGAAACTTTACAAATACTATATATTTGATAAACATCATAAAAAGGAAATCCCAAGTTCATTAAGGATATTTCCTTCTGCATGCGAATTTGTGGCATGAAAATGAGTGTTTTATGAAATTTTAATTACAAATTAGATTTAAGTTTGAAGAAATGCCAGAAGGACCCAAGTTATAGGATATGTATGATCAGCATGACAGATCTGTCCGTCTGTCTGAACGCCGAGAACTTGTAAACCATAATAGCTCGGCAGGAAGACTTTATCAGAATAAGTGTAAGTATATAGCTGTCATAGGACCGATCACTCTTACTATGTTAACTTTTCTGTTTATGAAGATATTTTAAACAAGATTTGTAGTCATAAGTTTTGTATAGTTCCTCTTAATAATCTGAGGAGGAAGCTCTAAATCTGTGCAAAAATCTATTCTAGTATTAAACATTTTTATGTTCATTTCGATATCGTAATCTACTATAATTTGGTATTTATGAGCTCTTTTTATAAACTGCTAGAAATTAACGAATATAGCTGGGCTATATCATAGGAACGATCGGTGCAAAAATCTATTCTAGTACTAACAATTTTTCTGTTCTTTTCGATATCGATACTATAATTTGGGATTTATGAGTTCTTTTATAAACCCCTAAGGCCCTCTACTCACCTGTTAAAGTTAACATCTGGAAAGTTACTGTACTCGGACTTGCGCTTCATGGTGTTGCGACGCGGAAAGGTGCAGAGGAATGCATTGGCCAGCAGGCACGAGATCTGCTGCTGTGTGAACGTCACCGAATAAGTTCTATTCTGAGTCAGCAATGGTATGGGTCCCATGATCAGGTGTGGCAGACGTAGAGCGAGCCGTATAATGCGCGGCAACAGATCTTCGAAGAAGACACGCGTCTCACTCTCATCCAGATCCTCGCTAAAGAGTTTGTGCAGTGCCACAAAGTTCCACTGGTGCTTGTATTTAGCATTGTAGGTGAGAATGGCCTCCTGCAGCTCCATGCTGGACGAGATGGGACGCAGTAGCGCCTTCTCGATCATCTCCCAACGTGACTCTATTTGTGCCGTACCATCCTCCTTCTCGACCGGATAATGACTTTGGGGTGCGCAGGGCAGGCGCACATGATGCGAGTCCCATTTGCTGGGACGTCTGTGGGGACGTGGCGGCATTGTATCCGGCACGCGTATCGGAAAATGATGGAGCACCGAGTGCAATGGACCCGGCTCCACGGACGTCATGAGATCCAGTTCAAAAACATTCAAGTTGCGATGCATGGCCTCGATGGGCAGGCCACGCCACGTCTCTTCTACCAATTCCGGTGAAATGCTCATTCTTCCTGCAATGTTAATGTAAGTCGTACGTCGCCATATTTTCCAAATACACTCGTGCGTCTGGTATTTCTTTAAACTTACCATTTGAGCGCAACTCTGTCGGCGGCGTCGGCGTCGGCGTCAACGGTGACGGCGACCGCGATTTGTTGTCATTCTCCATGCCGGCTAGCATCTCGACACTGCTGTCTCCTTCACCCTCCAACCCGTCCATGTTGTCGCTTCGACCCAACCGCACAGTCAGCGCTGCTATGCCTCTGCAATTTCGCGCAGACTCCAGAAGTAGTTTATTCAAAATAATGGCAATTGTTACGTATCTGTTAGCTCAGTATCTGAAAAAGAATTGAATTTATTTTGTTACAGTGCCGACAACGCGAGCCGATAACAATGACAGTCAACGATATGTCTATGCGATGTGCACGCGATGTGTGCTATCGATAACGCGACGGTGTTTGGTTTCCTCTCATCAGCAACTTGCTGCAAAAAATAAATGCAACATTTGATACAAATAACGGAAAATCGGTAAGGTATATTGTTTTTGGAAATATTGTAGGCCAGCATGATAATACGAATCCGATCAGTCTTCTATTTCAGTTTTGAATTGCTTTTATTAAAAGGAAATGCTGCAAACAATTAGTAATAATGCTTTAGACGGGCCCGTCATGAAAATATATTTTTAAAACACTTTTTCCAGGTTTTTATAACAAAAAAAGAGGTATTACTCTCTAATTAATACACTTTCTGCAGTAGTGTTGCAAACTCTTAAGAATGAAAAGAATCTGTTTATGATGTTTATATTCTTTAATAATCTTTGTTAACTTTTAATATGATATTTACGTCGCCTTCAAAAAAGGTAGTGCAAAATTTGCAATTTGCAATCTGCACTGTTGTATGCTGAGCAACAAATAGGCACAGGTGGTGTATGTTTATTTTTGTTTATTTGCTTTTTGTTTATTAGTTCCTAGTACGACAAGAAAATTGATTATATATTAATGTACTAGTCACAAAGTGTCATTGGCAAAAGTTGATAAAAAAAAATAATTATTATAAAGCTGCCATCCATTTAGTTCTTTACATATATGTTGTCAAATTAAGAAAACGTAAAAAAGTTGGGATTCCCGCATCCCGCAATTTCGATTTTTTTCGCAATATTATTTCAAAAACAACCAGATTTAACGTGAAAAAAAAACAAATTGGCAACTACACTGTAGTCTAAACAGTTTGCGGCAGGCTGTGGCAAAGCGCACATGCTGGTGTCATCTCTATTTCACCCTCGCTTATGTGTACACACTGGCTGGGCGCGCGACCAGCTGACGTATTTGAATTATTGTTTGTTTTGAAAACGCGCACACTGCCTACTATTATTATTTATAGCACTATGGAAGTATATATTTATGTAAGCGAGTAGTCTCTGCAAAATTATCAGTTGGTATTATTTTTTTATTCATTTTATTTTGATGGCCTCTTATCTGGTCACTCTGACGGCAAAAAATATGAATTACGGCTAGGAGGGACGGCCTATCAAAAAGTCGCTAGTTAGTTCACATATACATTTTCATTTGTAAATACATATACTCGTTTGTTATAGAGTTCAACAGACTTTTATCGCCTGTCTAATCAACCGCATTAGGCGAGCTGCGCACTATATACTATATTCTACTTATTAATTGTACGATTTCCCCTTTTCTTTCTGTTCTATCAGTGTGCTGGTTCCCCCCGCCCCGACTCCGCTGCCCGCTGTCCAGCAATTTCTGTCAGCGGTACGTCCAGAATTCTCGGATTGGGCGTCACATGGCATGCTCGACGGCGTAAACAAATGAAAGCAGCAAAAGAAAGCGCCCGACTAACAAATAAACAAAACAGCGCATGGCACTGCACAGTGGTCTATATCGAAGCTGTTATATATACATATATTTATATATAAAGCATGATTTCAAGAGAATCATAGAAATAAAATGCTACACAAAAGAAAACCGAAAAATCTTGCCAAAAGGTATGTACAAGTATGTTCTATGTTTTATTTGGTCAAAAGTGTAGCAAAGGATCTTATATATATATATATGTTATATATATATTAAATATATATATAAAAAATAACTGATAAATAAATAGGGCACATAAAAAGTATAACCCTGTAAAGCTTTACAATTTACGAGCATGAATGAATAACTGGAATAGTTTTAAATTTCAAGACTACTTTTATTCAAGAACTTTAATATCCTTTCATCCAATAATCGCAGCTAACTTAGGGAGGCTTGTAGACTCAACTAATTATAAGATACCTTAACAACTTTTTAACTCGAGGTAATAATTCTAAAGTCCATGAAAATATATCTTCTACATGATAGTGTCGAGTGCAGAAATTGCTTGATTTTATTAACAATACTTGAAAATTACTGTTAAGCTCAGACGGTTTGTAAACCCGTTCGAGGGCTATTTTTACTGTTGACAATGATTCAGAAAACATGTATACATACACACATAAATACTTACATATATGTATGTATAAGTACAGGTATGTATGATGGCAATATTGCTAGATTTGTGAATTAGAGAATAGCGTTTAGGCCCACTGTGCACTAGTCAAAATATATGTGTATATATATAGACATGACTAGAAATTATCATTAACTTAAATTTTGTTGAGAGGTTCTACGTATGGGTGTAGCCTTCAAATGCGCACACACATTAGGCTCACCTCTCTATGTATGTATGTATGTACGTATGTATGTATATACATAGCTCGTCATCGGCCTAGTGTAGTCGTCGCCTTGACCATAACCTAGAAATACATAGACATTTTGTGGGAGCGTATGGCGTATGGCGCGAATCATAACAGCAATCTATCGATGTGTGCGTGAGCAAAATAAATACAAAATACAAACATACATAAATAAGTGCTAACATACATAGTATATGTACATATGTATGTATGTATGTGGTCGTGTGGTCTGTTGGAGCGTATGAGCCAAGTGCTAACTAACGGTTTGGGGCAATTCGGCTACCTCCCAATTCTAAGCAATTTACGTCAGCTGCGCGTACCAAACAGGTAACAAAATAACCGCCCCAATCAGGTGCCAAAAACAAACAACAACAACAACTATTCGGCAAGTATGCAAAGTCTTTGTGTTTGCATGGCCAGAAAGAAAGCACACCAGAATACCAAAGAGCAGAAGCAACTGAGGAGTAGCAGGAGCAAGAGGAGCAGTCGCCGAATGCAAAATAAAAGAAATACAAAAAAAAAAAAAAAGATGAAAGCGCCAGCAAAAAATAGAATACGAAATGTTAGTAAACTTTTTCAAGGTCATCTCAAGTATGAACTAATCTAGAAACGCATACGAGCAGACTTCAGCAGCAAGCTTAAGCACAGATATACAAGCAAACAAACAAACAGACACACACACTCAAACACTCGCACACACACACATCTGCAGTCGCCGCCAGCTACGTTGTCGCATGCAATTGACGAATGCGATGCTGCTGCGCTCAACGTCAACGCCAACATCGACTGCGACTGCGAGGGCGAGCGCGAGCGCGACTGTGACGCTGGCAGCGACGCCAACAATGAGTGCAGTGCGCGTATGAGTAATTTTTTCCCCCCACAATTTATTGTTGCAATTTTGTCAACTTATAAATTGGTTTTTTGTTGACGCTAAAAACTCAATTGTGCACGCGCCTGGAGTGCTGAGCTGCTGCATGGACAGCTCATTAAATCATCAATAAATGCCCCCCTCCCCCCTAATCAGTGCAAAGTACACACTTATAGAGAGATTATCTAACTACATACATACATATACATATATGTATAGACATAAATAGGGAGACAGATATACATATGTACATATGTATACAGCTACAGCAATCCGAGCAACTGCTAAATGCTTCCTTAAAAACAAACAATCTACATACAAGTATTTCAAAATATAATGGACAAGTTTTTAAAGATACAAAAGTAAAGTTTTTAATGAAACATGTTAATATTTATTTATTTATTATCAGTTCGGCTGCAAATAATATTAATAATTAATATTATTGAATATTATTGTTTCTATGCTCTCTTTGCATTAATCAAGCAATCGACACCTTTCTTGAGTAATCTGGGCCCAGGACTTTTTGTTGTTGCTCGCGATTCAAAGAAAAACATATTTTTTCACATCAGATCAAAGGTTTTCTAACACATAAGGCAGCACGACTTCCTCCAATATTTAAATAAAGAAAATAAATAAATAAAATGATAAATAAATTCGATGCAATTATTGAACGCGAAAACGTGATGTTCAGGAAACTAAAAAGTTGGAATCTAAATTAACTTTTTGTTGCGCAATACCTTCAAATAAATAAATAAAATCCATACATGTGCATACGTTCTGGGGAAGTAAATATTTGTGGCAATGCTAGAAATGGCCAAGAAAGTCCAGAAAATGCTGAATACCATATCGACAGTTTATTTTCAGATCAGAAATATGAGCGCTGGAACAAACTGACTAAGCCGAGTTTTTGTCTCGATTTATAGCCACCTATGTAATGCCGAGAAAACCGTCAAAACAATGGATTGAAAGGAGAGAACTGACTCCAAAAAAGGTGGAGAAAAATCTTCTAAAAGGCAAGAAAGAGAAAGAAAGCATTTGGGGAAAGTCAAGGAAAAATCTAGCAAAAGGCAAGAAAAAGAGAGAAAGAAATAGAAAGCATTTGGGGGAAGACAAGGCACAGTTCACACATCCTTTATCGCAATAAATTAAAGTTCCAATTTTTTCTAAGATCCCTCGATTTGTTTCGTTTTTCCAAACTTGAAAAAGTGGTTCGTTGTTGAAAGATTTGTTAACAGTAGAGAGGAGAAGAAGAATATCTGCCGTTATTCGCTATTTTGAGAAGCACGATATTTCTCACTGAAAACAGAATATCGATATTGCTATTGCTATATTGCTGGGAAAGGGGGCCATGTAAGGATACAGAAAATAATTTTTTTTTTGCTTGCGTTACTTCTGGGGCTAATCAGGAAAATGGCAAACACTATGTAATTAAATTTCTCTAAAATAGACTGCAATTTGGAAAAAAGAAAAAACATTTTACAAAATATTTTTAAAAGCAAATCATTTATTCTATCTTTGGAATGGAATGTATCCAAAAACATTACAACGAAACTACACATTATTATTATTATTGGGCTGCATTTTGCACAGCTTTTCGTATTCTACATATACATAAATACGAGTATATATCGACATGTGCACTTTTTCTCAACTTTGCTGTGTCTGGTGTCTAGTTAAGGGCCTTGTTTAGTTGCAGTTCGCGTCGCAACCAGACAACTAACAATGAACCCAGTCTAGCAGCTTTTCTGTCATTTCCCACTCAGTTGTCGTCGTCGGGGTTGGGGTGGCAAAGTCTAGAAGTTCTTGCCAAAGCGGCTAACACACCGACCGACCGACCGACAAACCAACCAACCAGTTGTAACTAACAACAGACACGTGTATGTTTGTAAGACGACTTAACAATAGCACCAACGTCATTTCGAAATTTTCAGACAAGTGAGCAAAAACAGCTAAACAACCAATCAACCCGAGCAGTCGAGCAGTCGACCAGCCAACCAGTCGACCAGTCAGTCAACAGATCCAACTACTATATAGCCACACATACTTGTACAGATACTATATGTGTAGATACCCGTATACCCGGTCTGAGAGTCCGTCAGTCGTTTAGTTAGTCAACTATCGATGCCCCTTTTCCTCCACAATTTCTCACAATTGTCTGGCTATTAGCATTGTTCCCTCTTTCGTTTCCCTCACTCCCACAGTGGGTTCAAAACCTAATTGTAAGCAAACTATTTGCCATTCTCGATTAAAAACTAAGTTTCCTCCTTCTAAACCGAAAAATTCAAAGCAAAATGTGCAAAAAAACACCAGTCTCAGAAAAACTTTACAAGTGATTTCATTTCAGCAATATCTAAACTTACAGAAAAAGAAGAACTTAAGAGCAAAAAAAAGGATCTATTTCAAACCGAATAAAAAGTTAACCTCAGCATAGTTTTGTATAATAATATACCTCAAAAAAACTTCACAATTAAGTTGTAAGTTAAGCTATAGCTTATTTTAAAAATCACTCCCATTCCACATTATTGCTTGAAGGCGAATTACAATTTATTCTGGATTCCTGCTCAACTCTTTTTAATATCACAAACAAATTTAGAAATTACTATTTAGGCTAGATTCCTCCTCAGCTATTTTGAAAATCACAAAGACTTGTAATGCTGTGCTTGTTGGAAAAAAAATTAGACTAAATTTCTCCTCAACTAATCAGAAAGAAGACCAACAAATTGGAAGCAAAACCGTTCGTTTTCGATTCCGCACAATTTAATTTATCGGTAATTCGGAAACAGACTCCTCATAAATTATAAATTATAATAATTATAAATTATTCTAAAAGTCGCAAAAAGCTGAACAGAAACAGGCTAAGCTAGAATTTAGACTAGATTCCTCCTTCATTACTCTCAAAATCACAATAAAAACGAACAATTGAAAAGAAAAGCAACAATTAAGACTAGATTCCCCTCAAAGAAGTATTCTGAAGATCACAAGAACAGCATCTTAGGGGATTACAATTTAGACTAAATTTCTCCTCAACTAATCACAAAGAACACCAATAAATTTAAAATCAATTCCACATAGTATAGATGATCGGTAATTCGGAAACGGAAACAGACTTGGTTAAAATTTAGACTAGTTTCCTCCTCAACATTTCCACCGTAAATATTTCCGATGCTGTTGGCGCTGACGGGGGGCAGCGACTTTAGTAAAGTAATTAGGCGATTTTGTAAGTTAGCAACTGTTTTCAATTAAACAATTTTGAAAAACAACAACAAGCAAATTTATATTCTTGTTTTTTTTTCTGACTTGTTTCGACGACGCGACTTCGCGCACGTTTGCCGCTGCCCTCGGTCGCAGCGCTGCCGCTACGCTTTTTATTCCAACAACAAACAAAACAAAGCAAGAAGAAAGAGAAAAGGGTGCGATAATTGGGACTTGAGCATTGTCAAGCCAAGTACTGTAGTGGTTGTGAGTGGAGCGGAGAGTGGAGAGGCAGAGACGTTTCGTATTAAAAACAAATTTGTTTGTTTTTTCATTTACTTGCTTTGCATTTTGCACTGTCGTTGCAAAGGGAACAACAAAACAGAGGCAGAGGGCGAGAGAGAGAGAGTTTGGGAGAGCGATATTGAGCGAGTGGGCGTGGGGCGCAATGCACATGCAAACACACACACAGTCTTACACGCATGTGTGTGCATACATTTGTATGTATGTATGTATAAGCTGCTGCGTCTAAAAATAACTGCACAGAGCTCCCCGCCCCAATATTGCGTAGACTGCATGCTAAAGAGAGAGAGACGGACCATTGTATAGCCATTCTTTGTGTTTGTGTGTGTAGAGCAGCAGAGTGATGAGTAAGGGGAGGGAAGCTTGCGCTTGCATGCTTCTTGACCACGTGTTGCTAGGCGGGTCGCTCAACCCAAGCAAGAAGAACAGCAACAGCCAGCTCTATATATTCACATGTACATGTACAAGTATGTATGTACATAGGTATGTATGCATGCATGTACAACAACACAATAGCTAGTACCAACCAACCGACTAAGTACAATGGCAACACGAACAATAAAAGCCACAACAAGCACATGACCAGCGACTACTTTTGAACTCCTCCATGGACTTTCTGCCTTTGTCATAATAGCAGCTAACCCAGCCTCGCTCCGCCCCGCCCAGCACCCCTATGCCTAAATCACCTGACTCTGACTTCTCCTCTCCCTACAGCTATAACTAACTGCCACAGCTCTTGCTCTTGTTATTATTGTTGTTGTTGTCGTTGTCGGTGCTGCTGCCTTCGCTGCCGCTGTCGGTGTTGTTTTTGGCAAACAATTTTCACATGCGCGCGTGACCTTGAAAATTCTTTAGAAACACAACGACTGCGAAGTCGACAGCGACGTCGACCGCGACGTTGACGCTGACGCCAACGGCAATGGCAATGGCAACAACAAAAAAGGCAGCACTAGCAAAAAAAAAAATTATATCACGCAAAACATAAAAGACAATTTAATTTAATGTATGTATGTATGTATGTGCAATGCTATGTACATATGTAAATATACGTGTACATATGTATCTCCAATCTACACGTGTTGGTACAACAGAAAAAATTGTATCTCGCCGAAAACATACAAATGTATGTAACTGCTCTAAAGAGTCGAGCTAACATTCATGCATACATATGTATATGTACATATATAAACATATGTATGTACATATGTATGTACATATGTATGTATGTATGTAACTGCAGACCTATCTATGTTTGTAGATAAAATGTGAAACCGTTGATCTTTGAACCGTACACTTTCCATTGAATAGTACGTGATGTGATACCATGGCGTATGAGTAACGTGCTACAAAGTTTTCCACAAATTCGGAATAATATTTCAGAACATTTCAGCTTAAGAATCTGTCAATGAACACTGTGTACCGATAAAAATAATGCTGTGTGCAAGGCCATCAATTCATATGAACGAAAATAATTTTCAAATGTGGAAACAAAATTATTTTCGAACTAAATACTAGAAGAAGACACAAAATTGCACGTACAATACGTTTTTCAACACAAATTTAAATGCTTAGCTTAATTAAAGTTTGTAAAGAACTGTAATTTAATATTGCCTTTATTTTATCCCGTCACGGGCTTTACTATAAAGTTAAAATGTATGTAAAAAAACAGGCAGCAGAAGACGAGAGGAATCGCTATAAAAATGTCCGTCTGTTCGTCCGTATGAACACTGATAACTTTTCTAATCCAATTGCTAGGGACACCAGACTTGTTATATAGAATTGAATAATCCATATGCAGGGCAAGTTTATTATTAGCTAGATATATTATCGGAATCGGAATCGATCGGTGCACAAACTTGTTCGCTTTTAAAAATATATTTTGAAAATGTTGATATATAGTATTTATGAGTGTTGTAAAGCGCCTCATGATATTCTGGGGTGTTATTAAAATCGGTAGACTGTATTATATAGCTGCCATAGGAGGAATTGTTCCAAACATCAAGCTTAATACTAATAATAATAAGTAAATCTAAATGCAATATACATACGTATGTATGTCTACGAGTTTCATAAAGTGCCTCGCCATAATCTGAAGTTATAACAAAATGATAAAATATATTCTAGCTGTCAATAATATTTATTTTAGTTGAAGGACTATAGCTGGAAATAGGATGCATTATACTAGTTTTGTTTTGCTTTAAAACTATAAGATGTATGTATATTATAATATCTGCATTAGTACAACAGTTGGAGCACCACTTCTTAGTGCTCGCTTGCAGCATAAAAGAAAATTTCAATCCAAAAGTTGATTGCACTTACTTTCTTAATTAAATTATTGGCTTTAAGAAAAATTCAACAAAACCTAGTATGCAGCTTATTTCGTATTCTTTCTGAGACTATACACACTACTTTTGATAATGGGATAAAAATTTCAGCCTATTTTCCCCATTTGGAGTGCGAATTTTCCAAAACCGAAATCCTTAGTGCTCACCTATACTGTAGAAGGAAACGTGTGTCCAAATTATAAACATGTATATAAATAGATAGATACATACTTGTACAAAGATGTTGCGGGCTTTGGAGGAACCATCAAACATTCCTAGGAAACATTTGTTTTTTTGTTTAACATGCTAGAAAGGCATCCCAGTCGCCATATAGTAACTAACCATGCGTTTGCATATTCGATGCGGACTTGTGATTTCTTTCCAATTTTTTCAAATCGTAGCAATTACTTTTGTCAAGAAACAAGAGTGCGCCGCCCACGTTGAGTGACTTGGCCAGAAAGTGGGGACAATGCAATGGCCAACAAAAACAACAACAACAACAACAACAGCAACAACGAATTTGCAAATGAGAAAATACACAAACAAATGTACATAAAAGAGAAATCGCGCGGCTTGGCACGTTTTCGAAAACAAAAAAACACATATACACACATACTTATACTATATACTCGCATATAAGCAACAACAAAGATGTACAATAAATATAAAGCACAGCACGCATATGTATGTACATACATACATACATATATGGCCATAAGCGATACGTTATATGCATACAAGTGCATACACACAAATAAATGCGAGTATGAATGTAGGTTTGTGTTTGTCTTGATGCCTGTACTACATTCTGTGCTTTAAACAAATGCTCTCTACGAATGACCACAGTGGTAAGCCGTTAATTCAAACCCAAGAGCCACTCCGTCCATCCGTCTGTATGTCCCTCGAGATATTTTGAGCCAGAACAGCTATTGCCACCAAACTTGACACGTAGTCTTACCTTATCCGTACACAGCACTAGTTTACATCAAACCATATATGGACCTAATTTTGTATACCATATAGCTGTCATAGCAACGATCGTTGGAGAAATCAGCGTTTTCTTAAGATGAAAAGTTTCCTATCAAAAAGTCCAGAAGCGAGAAATCCAAGCCTCTGTATACACCCATAATATGTACATATTTAATGTAATGAAATGTCTTGCTATGCTCTGAAGTTTTGTCGTACATATATATCAACTATCATAGGAACGATCGGTAAAAAAGCACTATCTGTGGGAAAAACACTTTTAATTCCTTTCATTTCGGATTGAACATTCCCCAACATTCTCTTATTGCCTTATTGTCAAGGTTATGGCATGGTTGTTATACGACAGATTGCTACAAAAATCAATTAGAGTCTAATTATTAGTCCAAACTTGGCATTTTTGAACCAATAAATAAATCAAATTCAATTTCTAGCCAAGTTATATACAAAATGTAATAGAAAACCCAAACAACTATGAAGAAGAAAACTTATATACAAAACTTATTGCAACAAACCAAAATGTATTCTTGAAATTGGAAGGCACCTCTCTCCTACACAGTCCACCCTAAGAGGATCAGTCTTCCTATGGCAGCTATATAAAATAATGAGGCTATATCTAGTTTGTAATGAACTTGCTCTGTAGAGGGATAAGACAATTCTACATATCAAGTTTGGTGTCTCTAGCTGCTATGGTTACAAAGTTCTAGGCGATCATACAGACAGACGTTCTGATGCACATGTCTATATCGATTCGTCTCGTCCCACTGATCATATAAGAGCCTATAACATTCTACTGTCTGTTACTCACCTTTCAAGCATTTAGACTCTTCAACAACCCTTTTCACGCCTCGGGTAGGGGATATAGACAGAAAACTAGGGACTTGAAAGCTTAAGAATTGACAGCCAGCTCATAAGAGGAATCCAGAAGAATCTTTCTGTCGTGTGCGCATATTCGTGTAAAGGGCTTGCTTTAGACTTGGATCGAAAGACTCTATTGCTCTATGAAAAGCATCTGCTATGATGAAAGTCTCTGATTCTGATGAAAACAAAAGTTAACTGAAAAGAGAAAATTTTTCAAAAAGTGGCAAAAAGGGGAAAAAAGATCGCCCGTTTTCGATTCCCATTAAAAACAAAAAGATAGTTGTCGGCGAGTTTTTTAATTCAAAATGTTAACCTAGAACTTCCGAAAATTCCCGACTTAGGGACAGGGTGCGCCATCTTTTATGTCGGTATGTAAATATTGAATAACTTTGTCATTAATGAACCGATTGACTTGAGTAGACCAGTGTTGAAAACGTCACTACAGAACCAAATTAAATAAAAATATCTCATACTTGAAAATCGGTTGTTTATTTTCAAAGATATTCAATGTTTACATACCGCCATAAAAGATGGCGCACCCTGTATTGGGTATCTTGGCATCTCAGGATAATTGTGGCAATATTTTACGAATTCGAATTGTTTGGATTATCGAGACTATACTGTACCTACACATATACAGACAATTTATGCAAAAGCAACAGTAAAGGCAACAACAAAAAGCGTAGCAGCAAGCAAAGAAGGCCTTAACCCCAATAAAAATTTGTAAAAACAATTAAAACACACACACACACACACATACGGCTATTCAAAAGTGTTGCTCTTGGTCAGTCATACTGCCATTCTGTCAGTTTGTCAGTCTGTCTTTCACTTTGCTCGGCACGTTATTTGGCCTTATTTTTAGCATTTGGCAAATGCCTCTTACGGCCAACTCCTCACTGCTCAGTGCTCACCACTCCAGTACCAGGTAGCGTGGGTTACTGCCAGAAATCGAAAGTGATTTACAGTAAGTGGCGTACCACACATGCTGTCTATATTATAAGCATATTTATCGGTACATACTATATCTGTCTACCTGTTTCATTTGCTTGCTCACCCGCCCGCCATTATTGCCCACACAAATCGCGGAAATACAAATTCCACTTTCCAATCACATTTTTTTGAACACATGCATATGTATATTAGCCACGATCTTGTAAATTTAGCTTTGTCTGACTTACCGGAAGCAGAAGGCGAGTAAATTTTGGAAACGCATGTCCTGTGAAATATTCTTACCCCGAGTGTACTCCAAGCACTTTCACGATCAGAGCTGCACATTTAAAATATCAAGAGGCACAAGAGCGAAGATATATCTTTTTAAACAAACAAACCTTTCAAACTTGATTTCTGCACCGAACTATCCTATGGGAACTTCATTTTAAAGAGTGCGTCCCTAAAAACGAACTCTTAAAGAATAATACTTGGCAGCTAGTATATAAAATAATGAGACTATATCTAGTTCATTATAAACTTGCTATGCGTAGGAATTGGACAAGTCTACATACCAAGTTTGGTGTCTCTAGCTGCTATGGTGAAAAAGTTCTCGGCGTTCATACAGACAGACAAACACATCGACTCTCCTGCCCCTTACATACCTTTGTCGCTTCAACTAAATACAGCCTAATAATTTCTATTCGAAACAACTGCAGGCTCGTGAGATCTGAGATCTGTGATCAGACAGACAAATGGGCGGAAAGCTCGTATACCTCCCGAGATCCGTGATCGAATCAATAATAAGCATATATAGTATTAGAACTTCTTCTGGAAGCTACATCCGCACCGAACTAGTAAGCCCTTCTTCCACTGGTACTGGGCACTGGGTATACCTTATTATAATTGTCGGCAAATGTAAAATATATAGTTGACGGATCACATAAACTGCTTATTTTATGCTACATTATTTAAATACCTATTGCGATAGACACATACTATACACTGATACCCATTAATAATACCATATGCTTCCATCTACTATAGAGCACTATATAATTACAAGTAGAACTCGTTTATTGACGGTATCTAGGGTCAGCCAACAGGTCACCAACCCGTCCCTTTCCATCCCATCCCATTCGATCCATCTCGACCATCCAACTCATTGTAATGACTTGATTCGCTTGAAATCGCTGCTCGACAAAAAAAAATGGCAACTAATAGCGAGTCGAGGGCGCAGGAAATGAAGAACTTTAGACTTGGTGGCTCAATCAAAGTTATACTGGGGCCGTGCTGGTCGCAGCTGAGCTGTCAATGGCCTCATGCATAAGTCGAAGGGTGGAAAACGCATTGCATAGTCCGATGGGGTGGCAGGGAAATAGGGTGCGGTGGAGAGGGGAGGAGAGGGAAACTGAACACTTGAGTTACTCGATTGCACGCAACACCCAAAAGAGCGATAGAGATAGAAAGCGTGTATGTTTCAGTGTGTGTGTGTGTGTGTTTATTGCACAGGTGTGTGGATTGTTGTTGCTGTAGCTGTTGTTACAAAAAGTCATTGTACGACCTTTACATGCATTCCACTCATTTGTGCGCGTAAGCATTGCAAATGCCTTTAAATTAACAATTGCCACCTCATCAGCCATGCAACGAATCCTACTTAGCGGCCCGCAGCCAACCGTCAACCTATACACTCAAAGAAAGGTGTAGGTGACTCAAAAAAAATGCTTAAAGTACTAAAGAATCGTTAAAGATCGTTTAAATAAGATAAATAAGACATATGGAACATCTTAATTAGATGATGATGATACATGTTGTGGTTCTAGCCCTCATGGCTTCTAAGATGGAAGCGTTCATACAGACAGACGAATACTTCTACTCTGCGACTAGTTCCAAGTATTTTACAGATCGTTTCAATAAGATATATCAGACATATGGAACATCCTAATCAAACTAGATGTTCATTATGATCTTTCAAATGTTTAGAATTAAAATTGTGGTTCTAGCCCTCATGGCTTCCAAGATGGGGGCGTTCATACAGACAGACGAATACTTCTACTCTTCGACTAGTTCCAAGTATTTTACACATCGTTTCTAAAAGATATAGCTGACATATGAAACATCTTAATCAAACTAGATGTTCATTATGATCTTTTAAATGTTTAAGATAAAAATTGTGGTTCTAGCTCTCATGGCTTCCAAGATGGGGGCGTTCATACAGACAGACGAATCGTCCGTTTCGGATAAACCATTCCTAAGGTCTGTTTTCTTCAACTACACTTGTACATCGAGCGATCAGATGCAAAAATATATATGCATGCGTGCCATTTCCAATACTCATGTTCGCAATGTTTCAGAACTTTTTTTTTCGTCTGTAGATAGTTGTCATACTTTCTTTTGTAGTGCGACCTTCAGAGCGCCATTCAACGAGCCTCGCTGAGAGACTCGTTGCCGTCTATCGACGCGTACACGTGCACACAAGGCACATTTGTTTAAATGCATGTATATATGTATATATGTATGTATGCACATAATATATAGATGTGTGTGCGTACTTGTTAGTGTAGTAAGTGCCCGCTTCTTACTTTCTTACATGTACTTACGGGTATTATTATTACAGAGAATTACTCAGCTCGCTTATCAACAACGCTTCGAAACTGTGCGCTAATTTCGAAGGCAACAACAACAACAACAACAGAAACCTTAGCTGCTAGCCTCAAAAATACCAACAACAACAACAGAAGCAGCAATAGCTTCTAAAGCAATAACTATATAGTGCCATTTAGTCTGTGAATGTGACTGTGGCCAAAGGCAGGCCATAAAATGCGAACCAAGTTAAGTGACTAATACGAGAGAGCGGGCGATTCTCCACTTCTCTGTGAGCGTGTGCTGGAATGTAAGAAAGCGATACGATATATGTATATATACTATAGGAATGTGTAGGATTTGCGGGAGGGCAGGAAACATGACGATTGTGCTCGAATTTTGAATCACTAAGCACTTCACATAAATAAATGGATTTCATTTTAAGGCGATGATCGTTACGCCCTTACTGGAGGGAAATTTAAAATTGAAACACACAGAAAATTAAAAAAAAAAAATAGGGAATTATCAGTCTTCTTCGAAAAATTCATATCTGTCCGTCTGTATGAACGCCGTGAAATTTTCAACCATAAAAGCTAGAGACACCAAACCTTCTATGTATGTACACTTGTCTAATTCAGATGCAGAGTGAGTTTATTACAAATCAGTCTCAGATGCAAAAATGAATCTTAGTAGGAAACACTT
This sequence comes from Scaptodrosophila lebanonensis, assembly GCF_003285725.1. Classification (NCBI taxonomy): domain Eukaryota; kingdom Metazoa; phylum Arthropoda; class Insecta; order Diptera; family Drosophilidae; genus Scaptodrosophila; species Scaptodrosophila lebanonensis. The sequence goes on along the minus strand of NW_022060581.1, from coordinate 1,305,641 downwards.
TCTTTCTCTTTCATTTATTTTGCTGTCGTTGCTAAATCTGGGATCAATTAGTTTTTTTATAATGCCTTAATATTATTTGAAATTTTATCAACATTGGTTATCTGGTATCATACTATATAGCTGTCATAGAAATAAACAAAGGTATTTGTTTTCTTTTTAAGAAAATAAAATTGTGTAAGCTTTTTATTACTAAAAGAGTTTTAGTTGTGAAGAAATAAAATTATAAATCTCTGAGCTTTGAACCTGTGCGATCTTTCTTTTGTTTATCAAGAAAATTGATCATTATTGATTTTCTCTTAACTGTAGTTATTTGCTTAAATATTTTCCTCATTCAAATAGGAAAAGAACAGAATAATTAATACTTGGGGTATTATATAAGCTCTCTTATTTCTATCCAATAAGACAAACATACATACCAGTACATATAACCAATTCATCAGCGCGTTTTGGAAACGCATTTTGAAATTTGAAAATTTCGCCTTGGCACAAAAAATAATGCGAACTTCTTGCTGGCAATTGAGAAACCGCCCAATGTTTTCAAAAATTTGAGATCAAATGGCATCAGAGCGGATTTGACTTATAAATATCGAAAATAAATAAAGCTGTCATACAAAACAAAGAGAAGATAAATACACAACCAAGTGCGTAATCGAACTATTAGTACATATTATAAATCGGTGCACCGCCGGCTGCATGCCCTTCCAAGGTTTCTCAGCTTACGTGTATTTTTCAGTATTTGTATAGACTTTCCTTTCAGATTTTGGTAGAACTTTTTCTTGTAAATAATCGATATATTATATAATATTTAAAATACTTACAATAATATACCGGTAGCTACAAATTTAAACGACTGGAAATTACCTGAAAAATAAAATAAAATGTTAAAATATGTCTAAACACAAAATATGCAATAATAGTCCTATGACGAAAGTAATAATTAAAAACTGTTTATTTTAAAGTAAGCCCAGCCCTGTGATCGAATATTTTTTTGTCTTTTAAAAAAATTAATTGGGAGTTCTGTTAGACTGAAGCACTGTTATGCTGAAGTGCTGTTAAGCTCATGCGCTGTTAAACTCAAGCGCAGTTATGCGTTAACACCTTTCAGCGCTGTAAATTTGTTGATAGCTGTTAAGCTAATCACAATTGTTACTGACATAGTAGTACATTGTAGGGAGCATTATTATTATAAGTCTCCATAGGGAACAATGATATTATTCATTGAAAACCGCAGCAACGTGATCGAATAGTTTCAAATGAATTTCTTTTGTCTTTAAGTTAAAGTTAATTGGGAGTGCAGTTAGACTGAAGCACTGTTATGCTGAAGCGCTGTTAAGCTCAAACGCTGTTAAGTTCAAGCACTGTTAAGCTCAAGCACTGTTAAGCTCAAGCACTGTTAAGCTCAAGCACACTTAAGCGAAGAGCTGTTAAAGGTTTTAAATTAAAATAATTCTAATAAAATGCTTAAAAAATTAGCATGCTTCCATCTATTTACGATTATTTGTTGGTAGCTTTTGTTAATTTTCTTAAAACTTTTCCTCTTCTTGGCGGTGTTTCCTAGGGATGTTCGAAAGACCGTGGTTTTTATAGTATAACAAATATCTATTGAACCACGTACACTTAATTATTAATTAATATTTTAATTATTTATATTATGCATACTTTTTTGTTTTAAAATTAAAATTTTTGTTGATTGAAATCTAGAAAGAACAAAATTTGTAGACAGGAAAAGTTATTACAAAGTTGTTACAAACACAGCGGAATGTTTTTATAACATCTCTTAGGTATAGGGTATAAACAAAGCACCATGTGAATAGGCCTTGAAAGATAAGACAGTTAGTCAATGATGAAAACCTTTAGAAACTAAAAACAAAGCAATTAGAATTCGAATAAAACATGTTTTTCAAATGATGCCCAATGATGTATAGCCTTCTATTAGTTATTGACTTAAAGATTTATTTCAAAGCATAACAGCACTATGATAAATACAAACATGTATTTAACACTGTATGTGTGTGTGTGTGTGTGTGTCATTTAATTATCAGAAACGAGCTTGAAAAATGAAAACGCACACACACCGAGGTTTTTCTTTACAGATATCTTTATTAATATTAATAATAATAACACAGTTGCATGAAATATATTTGTACACTTTGTTTGTTTGTTATTGTCAAAAGAAAAATGTGCCAATACTACAATAATAACAACAACAATAACAACAACACACATATACTGCATATATTTGTGTCTGTTAAATATTAATCAATTTCTGTGCCTCCTTGCTTTGTGCAAAAAGAAAAGGCAACCAAAAAAATAACTCACCTAAATATGTATTTCTACATAAATACACTTGTGAACAAAATAATGGGTGTGGCTTTTTGTACACCTTGTACCCAAAAGGTTAAAGGATATTCATATGGTACTAGTGTAGGCGTGTAGATCCCTCAAGTATATGTATATTCTTGATCAGCATGACAAGCAAGGATCTTGGAAAATATAAACAAACCTGGTATTCACATTCTCCTCAGTCCGGGAAAGGATATAGGCATGGCAGGATCCCCAAAGTGTATGTATACTCTTGATGAGTATGACAAGGCGAGTCGAGTCGAGTCCGTATGTCTGTATAAACGCTAGAATCTCGGAGAGTATTAAAACTGAAATAACTAAACCTGAAATCCAGAATCTCTTCGGTCCGAGACGGAACTAGTGTGCGTTACTTATTTCGAAAAATCCCCCACTTCTTCGCTATATTAGTGTTTTGGTATAACTTGCGTAATTTGTGAAATTTTTACTCAAATTTAAGCCTTACTTCAACATACAAGTATGTAAGTCTCAATCCAATATGTTGAATATTTTTTTTTTGATCAATTTCTTCACAAATTTTGGGCTGCACGTCTATTATTTTGTCCACGAGTGTACATACATACATACACATACTCGTACATACATATGTATGTATGTCGCTATAATAAGCAAATGCCATTTTCAATGTCAACGTTTTCATAAATATTAAAAGACATTTTCTTTTATTTTTATGCGAAACAACAAGAACAACAACGGTAGGCAATGATCCCATTTCGAAATGTGTGCGAGTATATATGTATGTATGTACATATGTATGTATGTATGTATGTATGTATGTAGCTGCATGGCATGGCAAATAAAAATTAAACACATTTTCGACAATTTCTTGACAAACAAAATCAGTTGCGTGAACCATTTGTTGTTGCATATTTGCTTGAAAAACAAAAACAACAACTAATAATGATGAAGAAGAAGAAGAAGCAGAGCGTGAAAAAATACATTTCTTGTGCGCTTTGCTTGAATTTTTGCACTCGTCCGAATTCATTTACGTCACACACACACACACACACACACACACAAAGAAGTTGCGAGAAAATATTCTATGTGTGTATGTCCATACATATGTATGTATGTATGTATATCTGCTTTTAAGCAGATAACAACGCATTTATATCGAGAAAAGAGACAAAGGGAGCAACCAAAAAGAAACCATTTGTGATAAAACGGATTTTTATTTGTTGTTTTTGTTATTGTACTGCGCCGCCAACTGTGACTGCATCGGCGAAGAGAAGAGAGCTGTGTGTGTGAGTTGCCTGCATCTACAAAATACATACATATGTACATATCCTTTCCTTATCAAGCTTAAATGTTAGTAATACAAGTTAATTGCTGTTACCAAAAAAAATTACAAAAACAAATTTTATTTCCCACTAAAACTGTCGAAATCTTAAATATTTCGGGCAGTCTTATTTAATGACTAAATATGTATGTACATAATTCCAAAAATCAATTGTTTTGTTAATTTAATTGGTTTTTGAGTTTTTAAAAATAATAATAATAATATACATACATTTGCATTATTCTTGGATCCACTGATATTTATATACAAGTACAAATTTTTAATATACATGCCTTTGGAATTCCTTCTTCTATTATTTATTAAAGAGACAATTTTAATTATTAGATATGTAGATATGTAACTAGCATATGGAAATGGATTCTCAAAACTACACATTAGTAGAATCTCCACGGGGCGTATACGTAACTTCTACTGCAAGGCTCTTAGTATATGTTTGTACTTTTTTTTTGCTGCTGCGCTTTTTCTGTATTGTATAATATTTATTGAAATGTTTGCTATTTGATTTTGCCATCACACACACACACACACACACAAACATAGTGGCACATTGCCTTGCCTTTTCAATTTCATTTTATATTTCACACATTGCACATTGCGCTTCGCTTCACTTTTTCTTCTCTATCTTGCCCGGCACATGGCATTACGTTCAACGTACATACATACACACATGCGCTTATGTATGTGTGTGTGTGAGTGTTGTATGTGTATGTGTGCATCTGACATCAGCGACAACAATAACAAAGCAACAACGTGCGCTCCTCGCCAAAAACAAAAGCGTCAAAAAATAATAATAAAAAAAATAACCAAACCAGTAAACACGTCAGCGCGTAGTATCTAGAGAAAAGAGAACGAGAGCGCGTATGCGCGCGCAATTGAGTTGGAGAGTGCACATCATCACAGAGAGTTACCTACATACATACATATATCAATGTGTACATTTATACATAAATGAAGTGAAGAGAGCGAGAGACCGAGAGAGAGAGAGCGCCGGAGAGTTGGCATAAAAACCGGCTGGTAGTTTTCCAAGCCGCTGTCACAAACAACAAGACCAAATTTGGCTTTTTGTACCCACTACAAAAAAAAACAACAAAATTATTAGGCGCGGACCATAAAAGAAAACAACAACAAGGGGTATGCTTGTGTGTGTGTGTTGAAAGCAACAAACAACAACAAAAAACTGACACGTGAGCGTGGAGAAAACAAGTTTACGCACACAAATGCACAAGCAAACAGAATAAATGAGCAGCCAGTCATGCTTTTGTCTTGCACACTCCACTCAGATACGAGGCGCGCTCATTAAGTATCTGAAACAGCATCGAAATATGTACAATGCAGTTCAAGTATAGTCTTAATAATTAATTAATCACTTAAAATTATACAGTTGTAGTACTTTAAATCATGGTTATTATTTTTTTATTGCAGATAAACATACTAAACCCCTTCACATAATCAAACAGTTCAATCCAAAATCAATAAACATTATTTTCCCAATTTCATGGCAATGGAAAACTCTTCGAATAAACCTCGAATATTGTGGCTGCCTGCATTTGCTGAGCATTGCGCGATGCTGGCGCTGACGTCGCTGCATTTGCTTAGCTGGCTTTTTTCTGACAACAACAACAATAAGAATGAGAATAAGTTCGTCTTAACAGCAGCTACAACAAACAAGTTTTTCATTTTTCTATTCCTCCTCGAATCTTCATGCAAGAATTGCTGATTGTTTATTTTCTTATTGTAGTTTGTTGATGTTCTCCTTTTCGTTTCAAAACTTTAGTTCCCAAGTGTTTGTCGCGTGATTAACGCCAAAGGCGTTCCTCTCTTACTCTTTCACACTCTGGCCATTGTGTGTGTGGGTGTTTGCTCACTGTTTCCAGCTCGCTTGCACACCTTGTACCCATCTCTCTCCCTCTCTCTCTCTTCCACTCTCTCGGTTGTGTTCTCTCTTTGTCAAGCCTTATGCCAGTTATTATTGTAGGTCATAAATGCATTCACATGACTGCATTCGTTTGTTTGTGTTCACATACACACAAAGCCCATACACATGTTCATGCGAGAGAGCGCGTAAATTGGAATTTATGCATAGATACAAGTGTGTGTGTGTGTGTGCAAGTTCCTTAGCTACGTGTACAATTCTCTGACGCTTTTCTGATTGGAGCATATGGACTGTTTCATAAAGTGTGTTCAGAATTGCAGCACATGACCAAAAAAAAAGAAAAAGAAAATGTTTTACTAATTAGCTTGTCATGATCATTTATTTTATGTATTTTATTTTATATATAATTTTATATGAATTGATTTCAAAGTACTATTTTTTTATTATTTTGAATTATTTCTAATAAAAGTTCCTTACATCTTTACATTTTGTATGTTTTTTCTTCAAACTCAACATATCTATCAATAAATCTACCGATGTGCTTAACGATGTTTAGATCGCTGGAGTTATTGTGAAGAAGCCCAATATATTGGTCATTTATTATATGCAAAATATGTTATCTCTGAAATGAATAATTAACCATGCATTAATTTTAAAATGTTATAACAAAGTGAAAATGCATTTAGAAATGATCCCACCGAGTGGTTGGTAGTGTATAAATCCGTCCGCTAATAGCACTCCGTCAGCCCACTCCCGAGAGTGTTTTCATTCGTTCGTTATTGTCATAATCAAAGCTAACGCTCCGTAATTAACACGCACACATTTTATGCACAAGTGAGTGAGAGTGAGAGAGAGAGAGCAAGGGAAGCGTGCTCTTTTGCGACTTGCCTGACTGCATGTACATATGTAAATTTTTTGCTTTGTTTTCTTTGTTGTTGTTGTTGTTGTTGTTTTTTTCGTTTTATTATTTGTTTAATGCTGTGGCACGTTTGTTATTGCTTTTCTTTGAGCACTTCTCTCTTACTCTCTCGCTGGCTGACTCTGTTTACGACACACTGCCTCCGCCGTTTTATGTGGCTTTTCAATTTTATTCTTCTTCGTGTCTTCCACGAGAGCGCCATCATAGCTAAAAATTTGATTTTTGCTTTGCAAGCTTTTCATTCGCACAACGAACAACGCAACGGACAGACGAACAGTTCAAGTAAATAATAAATGTTTTAAAAAGCCAACAAACATAAAAATACATTTTTTCAAATTAAATAAATCAAGTAAATGAGAACCAACCACAAATTTGGCAATCGTTCGTGTGTTGTTTGTTTGCATATGTATGTGTGTGTGTGCGTGCGTGCAGTGGAAATCTTGTCACGATCGTAACAATACATACATATGTATGTACATACATAAGTGCATATGTATCTAATTTTTTTTTGCTGCTCCAAAAAAAAAGTTGAAAAGTGAAGTAGTGCAGTGCATTTTTTTTGAGTCTCATTTTTATTGTTGTTGTTTCTTTGGATTTGGCCACATTCACAAAGTAAGTGCATTTACAATAAATATACTCGATGCGCGAAAGAGAGTGATGAGAATGAGGGGAATGATCGGAGAGCGTGGCAATTTGTATATGTATATAAATGTGTCAATAATGCATTGTGCTTATTAAAAATATTGCTGCTTTTTTTGTTACTTTGTTTTTTTTGTTTTTGGCAAGCTGCGACGCACGCACGCTCCACTCGTCTTCCTCTCTGTTAGCGCTCCCGCTCCCGCTCTCTAAGTACAACTATACACATATTAGTATGTATTTATGTATCTATGTGAGAATGGTAAACAACAACAACAACAGCAACTGAGAATGCTAGCAAAGAGTAACGCCATCATCGTCAGCGTCTTTATCTTTGCTGTTGCTGTTGCTGTTGTTGTTGTTATTTTTGTATAGGCAAAAAGGAAGCAGGAAACTGTGTCCACACACACACACGCACACATTGCACATACAGAAACAAAAGAACGCGTGGTCAAGCAAATAGCCACAAATATAACGATGATGACGATGATGTGTTTTTGATTGCCTGTCTTTTTTTCTGTTTTACTATTCGGCACTTTATTACTACATATTATTATTTTTAATCTATTCTTTATGTGCACACATGTCTTTATACGAGTCTCTCTGTGTGTCTGTGTGTGTGTATGCGGTTTGGTTTGGACAAAAGGTTTCCATATCTTATCATAAATCTTGAAATAATTAATTAAGTAAGTTCGACGCATTTCTTAACCCACGATCATGGCCGATCAGCCCCAACGACATCACTCATGTTGAAGGGCTCTCTAATATTTCGCTCTTTGTTTTTATCAACATTAGAAATATACATATGTTATATTCAATTAAGCAATATTAAAGAACTTTACTTTAATAAAGTTGATAACAGAAAAAAAGGGGGGATTGCTTACAATTTTTCGATTGGCTTCCAAAAAAATCAGAGTAATCATTTTTTATTGTTGTAATAATTGTCGCCATTGATTTTGTCTATAATTGTTGCTGTTCCATTACATAACCTTTTTGAAGTTGCTACAGTCAGAGAGTGTTGAAATTTTGATTATTCGGGTCTGTGTTCCAGTTTTTGAACAAATTGCAAATCGACTTTCCACGTATGTATGTATGTTCACATTGAAGGCGATAATGCATTACTGGCACTTCTTATAATATACTTATAATTGCGAATGATTAAGCCTTTGAATCACATTTTGCAGTTAGTCATAATTTTTCGGCCACTGTTTATAACAAAGCACCAGACTTGTAATTCACAAAAAACTGTTGTGCTCTTCACTTTTCGAAACAACTGCAACTGGAAATGCAATTTCAAAAACCGCTCTATGTACTGGAATTCCCAGTAAGAATGTTCTGAATTATTTCTTGCTTGATATTTGTAAAATATTCCAAGTATAAAATTAGAGGAACTTTTTTCGCTAGATGGGAGAAAATGATTAAATGATCTCGGATTTATTTGAATTGTGTTCTGTTTCCATTTCGGAATTCGATTCGAAATTGATAGGTTTATGAAATGGCGTGTAATTTAGAGGATCTTCGAGTTCTTTCAACACAAACAAGCCGTGAAAGGAATTCTCGTTTAGCTTCGGCACATAACTTTTAAAAACGAGTGACTGCAACGTTTTTCCTTACCGCATAAGTTAGCCAATTTTATATCTTAACAAATTGCTTATCACATATCTCGTTAGCCACATATCTACATAATATACATATGCATATACATATGTCTATGTGTGCATGTACCACCTAACGTATGAGCAATGCAATGAAAGCTGTGTGTGTGTGTGCCAATAGCAATGCTTCAAAAATAATAATAATCATTACATATGTACATACATATGTACATATATAGAAGCACATAAACATACAACACTTTGCAAAGCCAGAGAGACAAATCAAGTGGCAAGAAAAAAGCAACAACAACAATAACAGCCAGAGCCATAGACGGAGAGACATAATTACAATTCTGTTTTTCATTTGCCACACAAACACAGCTATAGATTTATATACATACATATGTATATAGAGATATGTACATAAGTACATACATGCATATATGTATATGTATGTATGTAGAATATATGTATGCACAGCGTGCTGTTTGTTGTTGTGCTTGAATTAATTAATTTTCATTTTCCGCTCGATCATTGCCAATGGCGGCAAGCGATGGCAGCGAAGCGACGCAACGTCGACGTCAACTTCAACGTCGCAGCAGCAGCAGCAGTTGCTGTTGTTGTTGCTGATATTGTTGTTATTGTCGCTGGCCTGATACGATTTAACAGCTCGCCGAAGTGTTGCTGCAATTATTATTGCTTATTGCCATTTTGTGCCTGTCCGTCTATTCGCCTCTCACCTCTGTGCGTCGCTCCACTCACTAGCGCTCTCTCGCCTTTCATTTCTCACACTCGCTCGGCATGTTTGTCTGTCTGGGCTGTTCTTCTTCTTCTTCTCGTTGTTGTTGTTTTTGTTTGAGTTGTTGTAAATACCGTTGCATTCAAATTGACGGAAGATAATATTCGAACTTGTATCCAATGTGCGAGCGTGTCTGTGTCTGCGAGTGTGTGAGTGAGCGTACATACATACATATATGTGTGTATGTACATACATACGAGTACATACATACAAGAGACTGAAGCACTTACTCATAAAACGTATGCATAATGTTTGTAAATAAGTACATGCGAGTATGCGTGTATGTTTGTATCTAAATGCATGATAGACAAGAAATGGTTGAATGCAACTTCTTGTATAACTTTAATAAACGTTTCAAAGTATTATTCTTTTTTTCTGTTTATTTAATAATGAAGTATTATTGTATTTATACATAAATGAAGTATGAAAAGTTTGCAGTTTGCTGCATCCATTTATGTATGTAGCTCCGATCAAACGGTTCCAACGGACAGCCAGATGAACAAACAGACGAACAAGATGGAACACTCCTACTTTTGACAGACACACGATATTTATGTATATGTATGTATGTACATATGTTCGAGTATACAAACAGGAATACATGTATCTGTTTAGGAATGTAGGAATGTAAAAAAAATAAAATAAAGTGTTTTAGGCCTTTGGCCAAAATGTGCTTCAGAAAGGCTTTGTTATCCTTATGGAGCTTTCCTCTTTCTTCCTCTTTACGAAAATTGCATTTTCATATGAAGCCGAACAAGGCGAATATGGGAAAATTCCTTTCGAATCGTAGAAACAAATGAACATTCCAGCCCACAAAGGTTTTGAGGATCGCATTGAGAACACAATATTTCATTCCCACTCACAATGCTGTACAAGAAGTTTTTGTCTTATTTTCTTAACTCCCCCATGATGGCTTTGTTTATAGATGCGTTGATTCATTGATTTTTGGTTTGGAGATATGCATTTAATTCCATTTCCATTAATTTTATCCAAGACTTTAGCGGTTTTTTCCGAATCTCATCTCACAATTGGTCCCAGTGTCCTTAAGCAATTATCGCAATCATTAATAGACAAAAAGCAAAAGTTGAATCGAGTTTCAAACAGAGCTTAATGTGCGATCGTTATTTCTGTACCGTTAGCACACTCTGAGATTTGAAGAAGCACTGTGTTTGGAAACGTTTGAGGCCCACTGTCAGTACATAATGCCCTTTATATACCAGTACTCGTATGTACTTATACTAGTTGGCCAAAAGCAGTCACAACATGAAGCCCAAGTCGGAGGCAAAAACAGAACAGAACAGAAGGAACAGCAAGGAAACCTACTCGAAAATCAAAAGAGAGCAAAGTAAACTCAAGAAACTGGTAGAACGTGCCAAATTCCAATTAGGTAGCACTCGTCTGTCCATGGGGTTTCCACAACAAAGTGCCAGGCAGGCAGGCAGGCAACTTGTTTGTACCTCCTCCTCCTCCTCCTCCTTATTATGGGGCAGGAAGGTACATACATATGTACGTAGCGACTTTATTTTGAACACCATGGCTATGGCCTTTGGCTTTGGCACTGAAAACAAAAATGGAACAGGACTTGAATATAATGGGACAGACTGGACTGAACTGCAGCTTCGTTCCAAGTTTATCTCAACATTTGTGGAGGTTCGTCGATAAGTGTCGTTGTCGCTAGCTGCGAGCAAAATGCTCAAGTGTTTGCAGCAAGAGGTGCCTTATCGCTCCTATTTGTAATACACATGCACAACAACAACAACAACAACAACCAGAGAATGCAAACATATGCAGGTTGCTTGCCTGCCTACACTGCGAAAAACACAAAATTGAACACAGAGCTTTTAAAAATATAATAAACACATATTCAAGTTTTGCGAAGATACTCGTCTCGTGAACTGCAGGGTCTATTGACCTCGTCAGAAACTTGAGGCCCGGCACAATACACAATACTGCTCTCCTATTTCTACGTTCCATCTAGCTGTGCTCTGTAATTCGATCTTGAATTCCTAAATTCGATCTGCACTGCAAACATTCCTCTGAGTGCACAGAGCAACATGAATGCATGTATGTGTATGTGTAGGAACATGCTGATTATGCTTCCGTCTGCGCTGCTACAACGCCCACAACCTCTCTCTCTCACTCTCTCCACACGCTCACTCGCTTCCGCTGCCGACCTCTCCTTGGGTACGCTTTGTGCGTTGTCGCGTGCGTTGCGATAAGTGTGTTTGCCTTTGCATTGAACGCACAGCCTAAAAACTCTCACACACACACACACACACACATAGGCACATATGCATGTGTATGTGCATGTGCATGTGACGCCTCATTGCATTTCACAACAACAATAAAGTATTTTGAAAGTGAAATGTTCAGGGCTGTGTGTCTGTGTTAAAATTTTCTGCTAATTATACTGTCGCATTTTGATTACAAATTAGAGATGAGACCACAATATGTACATTTGTATGTATGTATGTATGAAGTGTCGAAAACTTTAGAAAATTGCTGTTCATGTATAATTAAGTTATTTGAGCAATTTATATATTTAAATGCCTATTCAATAACTCTACATACTATGTACCTATTAAGTAATATTCAAAGTGTTCAAATAGTGAAAAGTCTTTGTTGGAGGACAACACAATAATATAAGCGCAATTTGATATGTAAAGTAACATCACTCACGTTAGTTAAATCGATGGGCATCTGGCAACTCTGTTTACGTTTGTTTTTTGCTTATGTTTTCACTCAAACTCTTCTGCGAAAGAGAACAAACGCACTCGCCGCTGCATAACGCATTATTAATTAGCTATGCGTTGTAACAAGACACTCGCATTGTGGACTTGCATTGTACCGGTCATTCGGCACGCACCCCACATAAAATACAAATATAAACATATTCACACAAACAACCTTGGCGAACCCTAAATTAATTGGGAAAAGTACAGCAGCGCCAAATCGGCTCAACAAAACACGTATCAAGTGGATCGAAGGCCCCTCCGGAGCACGTCTGGAACAGTCGCTATCGATGTTTAGGGAACTATAAACGGTTTCCAATTAGAATTGATCGATAGGAATCGAATCATTTAATCAAGTTGTATTGAAGCATAAAAAATATGAAAACTATTGAACAGATTTGATGAAGTTGTATATTTATTTTAATTATTTATTAATAAACTTTTCTTAATGTTACAAGTACCAGATTACCATATTTACTTCTAATTAATTTGAATTACAAATTTAATTTCGTTCCATTTGACAATTGAATATTACAATTTTATTATTATTATTATTATTTTTTTTTTCTATATCCTAACACAAATTGCATTATTTCTATCAACGAACAATAAAAGGTAAATTCTTTAAAATCAATTTTCCGTTTGGAATAGAAATATGTATGTTTAAAAATTAGAGTACCACCTATCGAAATGGAATTTATTTTCACTTAAAAATTTTAATCAACCGTTCGATTCTGAAAAATATTTTATGTATGTGTATTGAAAAGAAATTTGCATTTGATTTTTAAGTAAAGGTTTTTTTGTTTTTAATTGAAAGCTTTTTCGTTTACTTTACAGCTTTATTTCTTGCATTAAACTTTTTCCCGACACTTGTCCAACATCTGCGCACGCCAATGCCAGTCACGATCACGTGACTGAAGCATTCCTCCTACTCTGTAAGTAAAGAGGTGTGCCTTTGCCATTATGTGTGTATATTCATGTGGATGTGTGTGTGTGTGTGTGCCTGCATGATTACAGTTTAACAGACAGTCGGACAGACGGAGGTAGTCGTCGTGTCTTGATAATATTGTTGCCTGCCTGCCCCTCTGTTAGTTGGTACACAGTCGCTCTTCTTCTTCCTATACTCTTTGTTGTTGTTGTTGTTGTTGCTGTTCTGGTTCATGTTTAACAGCGTCATCAAAACTCGGTAGCATTTTGTTTGCTGTTGAGCCCAAAAGTGGGCGCTGCATTTAACACTTCAACGCTTTTGTCAGCAACAGCAGCAGCAACAGCAGCAGCAGCAGCAGCAGGCCGCCCAGCCAGTCAGTCAGTCAGTCAGTCGTGTAATACAGATACGTGCACACACACAAACGTACATATGTATGTATGTATGTATGTACTATGTACATTGATATGTCGCTATCCCTATCGGTACGCCCTCTATGCTATTTTTTTGTACTTTTTTTTTGTATTTTTGTTTTATTACGTGTTCCAACACTCAGCTTGATTGATTTATGCATGCAAACAGCAGCCGCCGTCAAACGGCAGCTGTGCCATAGAAAAATGTGCTATTCAGACACACACACATACACATGTATGTATGTACATACATATATATGTATGTATGCATATGCAAATATCTCACACTGCTGGGCATTCGAGATTCAAGATTCCAAAGAGTCCAAGCTGAAGATTGAGCTCAGATAGAAATTGAACCATTACAACCATTTTTGGTTAGCGGCCGAGCACTTTAAAAACCCTTTATTACGGCTCTGAATTGGTAGAAAGGGAAATGGTAGAGCCGGGAGCTCTACGTGAAAATTTAATAAAAATACTTGTAATTGTGTTAAAAAAAATACATAAAACAAACATACATTTCTGTCTTATATGCGTGCATACCAGCATCACAAAAGGAAGAAAACTAAACCCGCTGTTCTGGAGTTTAAAAATAAACCGTTTTTATTATTATTTATATTTGATTAAAATTTGAAGAAAGTGTTGAGAATTGCATAAAAATTACTTATGCAGGATTCAAATTATTCAGCTTTAAGATTATAGACAGTATTGACGAAATTCTGTATCGGAGCAAAGGGAGGAAAATTAAAAAACATATATAAAAATATAAAAAATATATCAAAATATATATACATATAAACTCAACGCCGACCTAGGGGGGTTAATAAAATACTTATTGCACCGAAGCAGTGTTCTAGAAAAAGTGTCCACTTTAGGGGATACTTGAATACTTATTGCACCAGAGGAGTGTTCTAAAAAATGTCCGCTTCACCTTTTAGAGTTCGCATAAAGAGGTGTCCATTATGAGAGTTTTCACTGTATAGTATATTTTGTGTTGCCTTGGAACTAGAAGAGCCTACATACAGCTGTGTTCAACAAAATAGTAATGCCCCGCCCCACCACTTTAACAACTCTTTTCAAAACACTTTCAGTCATCGAAATTGAACAAGCGATGCCTTTTGAGAAATTCTGGATAGTAAGCAGTATAAAACCGAAAAAACAGTTACACAAATACCCATGAAAAGTGCTGTTCATAGAAATAATAGTGCTTATACAAAATTTAAAAAAAAAACCCACTTTGCCAATGATGAGCTTTATTTAAAGAAGTAAAACTCTTTTAACATCTCCACACAAATTTTCGATTTGATTTAGATCCAGAGGCATGACTTCAAGTTTGTTGTGTTTTGGATCATTATCCTGTTGAAATGTCCGCTTTAAAGGCATTTCCCAATGCAGAGTGTGCTTGCATATTTCCACATGTACATGATATCGTTAATCATATGAATAGGACCGACACCAGTATATGAAAAACACGTCCATACCAAAATGCTGAGACTACCAAGCTTAACTGTCTTTTTTTCACATACCAATCCTTTTCCTTCTTCTTGAATACTGACGCGATGATTCGATACTTAATTCTAAAGTAATGATCGATAGGTACAGAGTTACATAAACAAATAATCGGCAGGTGTTTTCAACTTCAAATGAACAGTATAAATTCAAAACTTAAATTAATTTGTAACAAACATACATACAACATTTTCGTTTCATTGTTTGGCAAGGAATATTGGAATTTCGTTAGATTCGCTGGAATTCGTAAAGTTTTTACAGCAGCATGCACATTTATTGGTCTTGTCGGCGACATTTTTCTGAATGCGGCTGAGTCTGAGCTTCAAATCACACACTCGAGGCGTTACAAGTATTTCATTTGCTGTTGTCTTTCGTTTGTCTATTTAATTAGTGCGTCGACGCCACAAAGTGAAATGGCATTGCTGGAGATGAAAATTGCATAAGTAGCAGATACTTTTCCATGATGGCTCACATAAATTCAAATTAGAGCACTACGCGGGCTCTTTGAAAAGGCCATTTGCAGCGCAAAAGGATTGCAAGCATTTTACGACAGTGGCGACTGAGTGGTTGGCGGGTGATGGCGTTGTCGTTATCTTTATTAAAAAAAAAGAAAAGTCAATTAAAGCCGGGCACTTTATGAACTCATTTCTTGCGCGTTAGCAGCTCGTTGGCAGGACCTTTACATCTGTGTGGTGGGAATGGGAGGCGCGTGGGCGACAGCCGTCCAATTAGTGCCGGATTAATTGCCAATTGGATAGAATATGGCTGACATAAATAAGTAAATGCCATGTCGTAAGGGTTATGCATGGATGTGAAAGCCCTGGCATTAAATGCAGGCTCTGTTCAAAAGAGGCTGCTTGTTAAATCTACAGAGGTGTGTGGCAACACTAAGAAGCTTATCGTTTATCGTTTATCGTTTATCGAACAGCAAATAGTCAGGCAATGGTGATCAATCAGCTAACGACACACCCTGATAGGCGTTTTAATTTGACATTACTATAAAATAACAAGCAAGGAATTCAAGAATCGAGCGGGTCCAACTCTTATCTGCTCTCTTTTACAAAAAACTAGACATGAGGACGAATATGTAAGCCCTAACTGGATGTAATTATCGACTTTGGGCAACAAAATCCAATAACTATTATTAAAGACTATTATAGACCATTAATAGTGATGCAGTTTTGGGGGGAGAGGCGCAACAGAAAAAATAAATACCACCAGATCTGCCTGGGGTTTAGGGGAACCTGGCTACAAAGCTTGGGTTATTCGAGTTCTTGTACTATCTAAGATCCTGGCGTTCATACAGACGGACATACGCGTATATTCGCACTAAACTCATATAACCTTTTACACAATTGTTGTGCTAGATTGGATCTCCCTTGACATTTTTTAGCAAATAGTATTTTAGATCAATCTCTAAGCGAATTAATAGATATTTTCAAAATTATACCTGATTTTCAATATTATAGCTGTTTTTAGACTGGACTTTGAAGAATTATACAAGTATTCCAATAATAAACATTTACAGAACAGCTGTTGACTTGTAAAGATCTTTAATAAACGGGCCGGCTACCAAAATCCTTTATACGTTGCAATCAGTCTTTAAAATTGGGGTTTCTCCTAGACATTTTTTAGCAAATAGTGTTTTAAATCAATTCTTAAGCAAATTAATAGAGATTTCCTAAATTATACCTAAATTTCAATATTATAGCTGTTTTTAGACTGGACTTTGAAGAATGATTATGAAATACAAGTATTCCAGTGCCAAATAAAAAACATTACTTTCTTAAAAAAGTGGACATGGACGCTTTAGAAAAGTGTACCTTTGCTGCTTCCACAATCGATAGATGTATCGTGTTTCGCAATGCAAATTTTGAAAAGAGAAGCCTTTCTTTAGTTGTCATCATACTTGTTTACTTATAGTTTATATTTGAACTAACTAGAGTCCAGAAAATGTTCGTATAATCGGTTGGCATTGTTTCATTTCGTGTGAGTGGCAAAGCTACTTGTATGCTTATTGTACATTTGATTGAAATGCGCTTTGATTGAGGACTGTGTAACACCTGATTAGGCTGAGGCTGAGCCTCAGACTGGCCAGTATAATCAAATGTCTTGTTTCCATTCAAAATCCAAATCATCTGTATAGCCATCAGCCCGATTGTCGTCATGATGATCATATGATTGTGGGGCACAGTCGTTCCGCTTGTCGGCACTGATGATGATTGTGATATCAACGGTGCTCATGATGATGATGATGACGATGTCATTGCATTTGCATTTACTCTTGTGCGTGTGTGTGTGTGTGCGAGCTCATGTGCTGATTGCATTTATGTCAACGTACGTTTTCAATGTTAAAAGTCAGCCTAGCCGGCCCATCTCTGCGGCCAGTGGTGTGCTGCCGTGAGTGGCGAGGGGTGTTGGGGGGGGGGGGGGGGGGGGGGGAGGGTGCTGCAGAAACAGAATCAACGCAAACGTGGAAAACTTGTGTATAAAAAAGGCATAAAAGCCGACAACGACGCCAACGACGACGACGACGACGACTACTACTTGATGTGTGCTGTTGTGTGTTAAGAGTCACTGTAGCAACAACAACAACAACAACAAAGCACTGCCATTATCCAACATTTGCATGTATGTGTATGTGTGTGTGTGTGTGTGCAATTGCAATGTAAATGCAATGAACGCTCAACAGCCCAAAATGGAAAGCAACTGCAACACAATGAACGGCAGTCAGGCACACGAGGAGGCCCAGCTCGTCGCACAGTGGAACTCAACCTGTACGCATATACATACATATCTCCCCCAAAAAGAAACAAAGTGTGGTCAGATGTGCAAATAATTTGCTCACAAATTTATTAACTCTTCATAACAGAAACTTTATAGAATATTCCGAGGCGATTTAATTGCTGTTTTACATTTTCGCATCCAACAAACAGAGCCTCCATTAGGTTTTTGCACAAATAATTAAACACCCCCCCTTCAATGTATTTCTAGGTGTGCAGACAATTTGCTCACAAATTTATTAACTCTTCATAACAGAGACTTTATATAATATTCCGAGTCGATTTAATTGCTGTTTTAAGTTTTCAAATCAAATCAAACCTGAATTTGCTTTTTGCACAAATATATAAATTAAATTAAAATAAATGGCTGGCCCTTTTGTGTAAAGATGTGCAAATAATTTGCTCACAAATTTATTAACTCTTCATAACAGAAACTTTTTAATTGCTGTTTTACATTTTCGCATCCAACAAACAGAGCCTCCATTAGGTTTTTGCACAAATAATTAAACACCCCCCTTCAATGTATTTCTAGGTGTGCAGACAATTTGCTCACAAATTTATTAACTCTTCATAACAGAAACTTTATATAATATTCCGAGTCGATTTAATTGCTGTTTTAAGTTTTCAAATCAAATCAAACCTGAATTTGCTTTTTGCACAAATAATTAAAGAACCCCCCTTTAATGTATCTTCAAGATGTGCAGACAATTTGCTCACAAATTTATTAACTCACCTTAACAGAAGCTTTCTATAATATCCTTTTACCATTGGGAAGCAATTTAATACAGAAAATATAGTAGTTTTTTTTAATTAAAACATTGAACTTCTTAGCTTACTCTCCAAATCAAACTACAACACAAAACTGCAGTCAGTCTTACCATCCTAAGGGATCTACCTTTCCTGCTCTCGAAATAAAACTGTAATGCTAGACTGCAGACTTTCCAGTCAGTTAGGGCGTAACTTTCCTTAAGAGAACCATTCGTTTTTTATCATTCATACCAATAAGTTTTTCAGCTTACATCGAATTCGAATAGATTTTTGAGATATAGTTCGAAATAAGAATCGTGTATTACGCTAACCGAAAAATCTGCAGCCGAAAATGTATTAATATTCATATAGAGTTTTGGGAGCTAGTAGTTAACAAGATCTGTCTCAAAATATATCTCGTAATACTCTAGTAATAAACTTGAAAATATATAGAGTTTTATATTTCCAGAAATATTGATAGCTATCCTGTATTATCTTTAGATTTACAAATATTCTCAACAGAACATGTATTAATCAGGCAGTCAAAACTTGTCTGGAAATGCTCAAAATATAGGAGAAAAGAGAGAGAGAGAGAGAGAGGGAAGGAAAGAAATACTTTTCCAAAACTTTAAAGCGAATATCGGGTAACAAGATTTCTCTCGAAGTACGGAAGAGAGAGAAATATTTTTCAGTCATATAGATAACTAGATGTTAAAGAAACAGAGAGAGAGAGAGAGAGAGAGAGATAGAGATAGAGAAAGAGAGATGGAAATCCTTTTGAATTCCAAATAGAAAATGTTTGTAAGGCTTGAAGCTATTTTTCCCAAAACTTTAAAGCGGATATCGGGTAACAAGATTTCTCTCGAAGTACGGAAGAGAGAGAAATACTTTTTCAGTCATATAGATAACTAGATGTTAAAGAAACAGGAAGAGGGAGATGGAATACTTTTCCAGATAGTGGTACAAATATTGAATTCCAAATAGAAAATGTTTGTAAGGCTTGAAGCTATTTTTCCCTTCAAAGCAAATATCGAGCAACAAGGTTTCTCTCGAGGTACGGAAGAGAGAGAAATACTTTTTCCGTCATATAGATAACTAGATGTTAAAGAAACAGGAAGAGGGCGATGGAATACTTTTCCAGATAGTGGTACAAATATTGAATTCCAAATTGAAAATGTTTGTAAGGCTTGAAGCTATTTTGTTCTAAATCTTCATAATCTTCTTTTTCAAATATCGAAATACTTCTTATATAGGCGAAGGGAGAACCAGAAGTTAAATAGAGAGAGAGAGAGAGAGAGAGAGAGAGAGAGAGAGAGAGAGAGAGAATTACTTTTCCCGTCATTACGAGATAACCAGATATTAAATTCCAGACAGCTCTACAATTCCGAACACTGTGCCGCGGTAATCGCTTACGTTGTCTGGGCAACGTTCGAGGCGTCGTCATTGCATTTGCCATATCTCGCTGCATCGGCTGTGGCTGCAACAACAACAACATCAGTAGCAACAACAACAGCAGCAACAACAACAGGCGTAGATTCGCAGACAGCCGCCAAGCCTATAATCAAAACTCAGAGTCAGGGTTTAGTGCATGGCAATCAGTCAGTCAGTCAGTCAAGCTACTACGTACTGCACAGATACATATATGTATGTATATATACGACTATATATACATACATATATACGATATACATTCCCCCATCTGTATACTATATGCATAGGTATGTACATATGTAGTTCTGTCTAGTTGATATAAATAGGCATATGTAAGTGCAATACATAAGTGTATTCAACACACTCTATACAAGTACATACTTGTATGTAATATATACATATGCTTGCTAGAGATATATTTCGCTAAAGATATATACTTGTATATGTATATACATACAAATGTGTGTATATGTGCGCTCGGCTGAATGCATGAATGATTGTGAATAAAATACTCGCATGATTACGCAGTCCTCAGCTTAAATGTTCTTGTTGTAATTGTTATTGTTGTTGTTGCTGTTGTTGCTGTTGCTGTTGAGGGTGGTGAGCATGTGAGTTCAGACCATGGCGTGATGATGCCCCCGGTGCGATGTGCGATGACTGATGGTCAGCAGAGAACCATGTCTCTTCAGTTACAAATGGGAGGCCTCCAAAAACAAATACAAACAATTTGTCGCAAATTTTAATTGGCAAGCACCTGTTATGGGCCTGGCATTTGTTTTAGCCACAATTACTTGACTCTATTATAACTACGTTGTGCGACCTCTTGTCTCTTTAACCAAACACCATACATACACTGATAAAAAAAAATCACGGAAATTTCAATATTTACACGTAGATTTTATATTTATTTATATATTTTATTTATATATATAACTATTTTTACCATCGATTTTTCGTGTGTTTTAATATCAAAATATTAAATTTAAAGTGTGACGATATTAAATCACAAGTGATGAAGGTTAATTTTTTATAATTATAAAATATTTTCTCCATTTCTTATTGATATTTTCATGATGTATATTTTATTTATATACAAGTATATATATATACTTAATAAAAAGTAATTTCTTTTGTTATTATGAATTAATATTCTTGATGCTTTTTATGCCTTTTAAGCACGGATATAATTTGGATCAATATTAATATTAAAAATGAGGAACAGTTGATTGAACGACCATATCTATAGTCAATTGAAATTTAATATATTTCTAGTATATTTAAATCGACTACAAAATTGAAAAAAATATTATGATTTACTATGGAATATAGTAAATTTAACTATTTGTTTTTTGCAGTGTGTGCATATTAATATTTAATATGGTTCAACATTAAATTGAATATGACACACTTTAAAAAAAAGTTTTACACTTTGTTTTGAATATTATTCATATAAAAATCACTAATTGAATATGTTTTTAGTAAAATTTACGATGTTTATATTTGATTGAATATGAAATAGTAGAACATTAAATTTAATATGAAAATATGCATCTGTACTATGCAACTTTTTTATCAGTGTAGCTACATTTCTGAACGTTATCGCCACAAACTCTTTCTACATTTACATTTGTAGCCTCAGACTCAGGTGCGAAAATGATTGGAAAAAGAAAAAAACAGCAGTTAGTTCCAGCATCCTAATGTTTTATAACTTCCCAATTGCTAATTCCCAAACAAAAAGTACTGCCTCTATTTTGCTCAAAAATCATGAATTGTAATACTGGCATTACAAAAATGTACACTTGGATTTATTGGGGGAAGTGTTTTCCGCCAACTATATACAACCTGATTTCGAAAATGCACTTCAATAAGTTTTCTTATGTCGACAGTATTCATTTTTAGTTGACTTAAAAATAAAATAAATAAATAGAAAACATTTCAAGTTTTCAACAAAAAGCACAGCATTAAGCGTTTCCTAAAAATGTGTAACTCCCCCTGAAAATTTGATTCACTTATGATTTTGAAGTGATTTGATTTCACGATCGCATTGAAATAAACAAAGTTTTGATAATATTTTTTTAAACTCCTCTTTCAAATTTTGAACTCTAAGCTATTTCTGTTGTATCAGCAAGAACACACCCTATGTAGCCGCAATTGTTTGAAATTGATTTTGAGATATTTATTTCCATTTCCACAAATTTTCGCCAATATTTTGGTGGATTTTTTATAAAATCACGCACTTTTTCGACTGTCATACCCGATATGAGAAATAACAACCTTGAAGACTGTAACGTTGTGAAGAGAAAATTGAGTTGGATATTGTTGAAGGGACATGCTGTGTATATCTTCCTAGAAGTTCTGTCCTTTTATAGCGTGCATGCAGAAACATGATTGAGTTTTTGCCAGGGTGGAACCTTTTGTTTGCCTTTTGGGTGCAGCAATTTAATGATATTTTGAACAACATCACTTTCTAACTCTACTTATTTAACTCACTTTTTCTGTGGCTGTAAAATTGTGTTATTTAAATAGCAATTAACTGTTGCCACGATCAGACATGCAAATAATTTGCGCACAAATTTGTGTAATTTTACAATGTTGCTTTGAAAAGTTAAGCTTAAATGGTGTTTTTTTTTTTTTCAGAAAATCATATTTATATTATTTTTGTACCGGAATATTATATTTTATCACGAATTTTTATTCGATTTAATTGAAATAAGAGACTTGTGCAAACTATTCGCACGTATAACCATAGCTACGTTAATTATTTGTTTGTGTAATTTCCCCTTTTTGTGGTTTTGAACTCCAATGTCTTGATCAGAAACACTCATCAATTATAAGAAACAAATAACATCTTCATACTAGAATGAAGAAGACACTTTTTATTGGCGGCTAAGTTTGTGTGAACGGCATATTTTCAGTGTGTGGTGATCCTTGACATTCTCGGTGCTCTGTTGCTCTGCTCTTGATGTTGATGCTGATTGATTAAATGATTACACGTTGTTGTTGCTGTTGTAATTGTTATTGTTCTTGTTTTTATTTTTATAGCCACTGTTGTTGTCATTGTTGACGTTATTTATTCTTTCCCTCAACATGCTAGTTGTGTCAATTGATTGATTGATTGATTTGACAAAACAGCAGCAAATTGAAAATATGTGCGAAAAGGGCCCCGGGGACAGCACATTGTCACAAAATCAACCGAATTGCAAGCCAATTGTTTAAATATATATTATATTTATCTAGGTTTTTTAGTTACATTCCAACCTTTGACTTAAGATTTTTTGGAGCATTATTCGTTATTATTCCATTCATCCGTTCGACTGTATGAACGCCTAGAACTCGTATAGCAGCAAAGCTAAAGCCATCAAATTTGGTATACAGTTTAGGCGTATGGCTCTGTATCAGCTTAAATATTTTTAATCAACTTGTAACTTTTACGACAATAGTTCCAATTATAGGCATTATATACATGTACAATATCAAATTCTCGTACACATTACGAACCTTATATAGTTCCTAAAAATAATTTTGAAGGACAAATCAAAGTTAAAGTAAAAGTTTTCTACAACTGCCATGAATTATGTTTTTTCATCAGTTTAACCATTTTTTGTATCAACATCGTTCGTTTATTCGTTCGTTCATTCGTCCGTTCGACAGTATGAACGCCTAGAACTCGTATAGCACCAAAGCTAAAACCATCAAATTTGGTATACATTCTAGGCGTATGGCTCTGTATCAGCTTAACTATTTTCAATTAACTTGTTGTAAATATTGCGACGATAGTTCCAATAATAGGCATTATATATAAGTACAATATGAAATTCTTCTTACATACTGCATATAAATAAGTACATAAAGTAAAGGCACTGCAGATTACCTCAAGTGAGGGAGTACGGGTGTTGCTTTAGAATATCTGTCTGGACCAGTGTTGTTGGGTGTGTGTGGCTGACTTTGGTTCGCTAGCAATTGCATTACTCTGTGCATTTGGTGTCAAGTTTCCAGCACCGGTATTTGCCCCCACACTTTTCTTGTTTTTCGATATTGTTTGGCTTGTATGGCATCGTCGTCAGCTCTATAGTGTGTGAGTGTGTGAGTGGAATATTGCGTATACGCCCCATGGCTCGCTCGCTGTTGTTCTTTACCGTTTGGCTTCTCTCTGCATTCACAAAATAATAACAACAACAATAATAATAATAACGAAAATAAAAGAACAAACCTGCCAATTTCTACTGCCCCATCACATCCAGCTTAACAAAAATATGCTGTGGTTTGCACCCCATTGTTGCTGCCTTTGTAAATGCCGGTTGCCATGGAAAAGGACAAGTTATTGCCAAGCGCTATGCACATAAATATTTCACAATTTGCAATTGCAATTTTCTGACCAGCCACAAAGAAAAAAAAACACAAACTACAAATAAAATACATTTTCTGAAGTGCTGCTCCTTTTGTCACCTGCTGTCTGGGCAATTGATGAGAATCTGGCAACGCCTAAGATAGATAATAAAAGTCTTAAACAATAACTTTAAAAGCTGACTAGTAGGAGATATACAAATTCCATGTATAAATTAACATACGCAAGAAATTCCCAATAAATTAAGTCCAAGAAAAATGTAAAAAATAAAACTGTGTTTATTCTTAAAGTATAAAAACTTAAATATACAAAGTTAGTTTGATTAGTTGAAAAATGCAGATGATGAGACTCGTTTTAACCCATTTGGAGTCTGAATTTTCAGAGAATGCTACTACTACATTATGAAAGAAAACTTAAGCTTACTGGCTTTTACCGTTTCGCTAGTGCGCTGAGCACTTATCTGTCATATATATATATATATATATATATATATATATATATATATATATATATATATATATATATATATATATATATATATATATATATATATATATATATATATACGCGACCGACTACCGACTATATATACATATATCTCAAAAAATCTTCAAAATCTGAAGGTCTTTGTAAACTAATCACAAATTGGAGCACGTCACACAGAACCAAACAGCTCTGCCTGTTATAGGCCTGAAGTCTTGATCTTGGTCATAGGCTCCAAGGGCATACTAAAAAGTCTGAGCGCCAAATGTATGTGGCAGAACAAGGCGTGGCAGATCTTATGTTATAGTTACATACATATATACGACTACATATATGAACAGTATGGCAAGACGAGTCGATAGAGACATGTCTGTCCGTCTGTCTGTATGAACGTCGAGAACTATTGAATAATAATAGGTAGGTGCACCGAACTTCGTATATACACTGGTCTTACCTATATATAAGACAAGTTTTTTAGCAACCTTATAGAGTTGCATTATTTTATGGAAAACTATTAAAAATGCTCTCTACTAAGTGTACTGCTTTATTTATGCAGATATCTTGAGCAAAGTTTGTATCCTTTTTTTATAAAGTGCATCATTGTATTAATGTTTTGTAGAGTGCCGCATCTCATTCTGTAGTTTCACCCAGATCGGTGCACTATATCTTATAGTTGACATAGTCGGAACAATCGATTCGAAATTCAAGCAAAATAGCACCAACAACTTGTTTGCTCATTACAATATTCCAAGCAAGTTTGGTATTTAGATGTTTTTCTAAGCACATTATCTGATGCTTCATCAAAATCGATGCACTATATCTTATAGCTGACATAGTCGGGGTAATCGGTGCAAAATTCAAGCTTAGTATTTTGAGGTTTTTTTTTAAAGCACACCATTATCTGATGTTTCATCGAAGTCGATGCGATTCGTTTCAGTTGAAGGACTATAATGCAGAGAACATACAAAATTGGTGCAAAGCAATCAATTGAAAACTTGGAATACTTTTTTTTGGCAATTTCTCTCCGTGTACTTGCACTGCACTGACTTATTTGTGCGCTTCCCTTTTTGCATTGGCTAAGTTTTTAATTAAAATTCCAGAGAAGGCCAGAAGTTGTTGGCGTCACTGGGAACTCATTTTTCTTGATTATTGTTGTTGTTGCTGTTGCTGTTGTTCTTGCAATTTGTTGTGCATTTGTGGGATTTTGTTTTTGGGGTTAGTCGCTTATTTATTTTTGCAATGCACTGCCTGGCATAGCAAAGTATTACTCATACGCCCCGTTTGACTTTCAATTGCGCCAAGCGTTGCAGTTTTGCACGCATTTCAACTACTACTTTGTCTTCCTTTTTGGTATTTGTTCGCCCTTTGCTAACTTGTTGTTATTACTGTTTTTTTGGCTGTGGTTGTTATTGCTGTTGTTGTTGTTGTTGTGGTGGTGGTGGTGGTTGGACCCAGAGCTGTAGTCGGTCGCGTAATTCATTGCCCAAGTTGTGTAAACTGATACATGAACATTGACGCGAACATGCGCATAACTACAAACATACATATGTATGTACATATAGTAGACTACTACTCACTTATATACTGATAAGTATGTACATACATACATATGTATATTGTTTGTCTCTCGACTTGACTTGACTTTCGCTGGTGAATGAATAATGCGGCAGGCAACAAAAAATCAACCAACAGTAGATTTGCCCACGCAGCGTGAGCTTTTTTTTTCTTGTTTCTTTTCCGTTTTTTGCTTTTTATTTTTTTATTTTTTGAATCGTGTTACATATACGATATATAATACATATACATATGTAGTATGTATGTGCGCTTTTTTTTTATTTTTTTCGTTGGCATGTCTGTCGATTTCTATCATATGACCTGACCTGTTTCGCATTACCTATCAAAGTTCTCAAATCAATCGTCAAGTTCCCCACCAAGAACTGGCCATGCAGCTGAATTTAAAAAAAAAACTGTTTCCTTATTCTTTGCCATACTATATAGTACAAAAGGAAAAACCCGTGGATTGTTCCTTCAGCACCTTAAACCCCTTTTATTAGTTGGGTGCGAATGCTTGTGATTTGCTCCTCGAATCCCACAATCCGTGTGATCCTCAATTGCTTGGAAGCATTTCTCAGCTTTATATCTTAAGTTGAGAGTATATGAGATATACATATACTTGTATATAGGAGATTGCAAACTAAACATTTGCAGTTCTAGATACTTCATTGTACGTACCAAGAACTCTCCATGATCAAATAAAAAACCCATCCTGCTTACAGCATTGAATTCATCTACCGTTTAAGAAACTTTTAACTTATTAATCGCTCTAACAACAATCTCTGTGGTCCTTTTGGTATCCATCTAATTTTGCGACTCACTAATGAACACTGTTTGTTTCTCTTTCCATCCTGCATTTGTCCATAATCGCAGGCGGATTAGAAAATCACATATACATACAAAGCATTGGATTCATGTAGCCTTTAAAAACTTTAATTAATTGCTCTAAGAACTATCTCCATTGTCCTTTTATTAAGACTAGATAGATTTTAATTGTGCGACACACTAATGAAAACTGTTTCGCTTTCATCAACAAATTTAGAAGGCATATAAATTTAACATATGTATAACGTATCATATTTTCAGGGGCCTAATATTCAAAAAGAACAAAAAAAAACCATCAACTAATGAAACGATCCCTGAACTTTATTTAAACGAACTGCCACGTTTGTCTTGGCAGTTGTTTTATCGCTTATAACCTAGAAACTTACTTTATATCAGCAATATCTCTATTTAATCACCATTTACGTGTCGATTACCAGCTGATAAGATCAGCTCTATCTGTGCGTGACAGCTGTAGGGGTACCTGTCATTAAATCACTTAATATACTTATGTTCAGGTATGTACATATGTATATGTATGTGTATTAGTTGTTGCCTGAAGAAAGGGGAATCACCCATAGATGGTTTTCAGTTATTCATAGGCAGAGAGTGGAACTCAACTTCAATACTTTGTATCCCCTGTACCCGAAGGTAAAATGTTATATATATTGTTTTTGTGCAAAGCAGGTAATATGGACTAGGCAGCATCTCATATATATTCCCAATCAGCATGATGGGACGAATCGATATAGCAACGTCTGTGCGTCTGTCTGGATGAACGTCTGGATTTCTGAGACGGTTGAATCCACTTTAACCAAACTTTGTATGTAGACGCTATTAGTCCCTAGGAACTTCGAGTTTATTTTATTTTTTGAATCCCCTTTCATCACGGTACAGAATTTCTTCAATACTGTCCACAGTTCAAAAGCTCCATAAACCTAATTTTTTCATGATCAACATACTTTCCTAATTGAAATTGAAATTCAATTTTACATTGACAATGATAGACCTCTATTTTAGTTTCAATTAAAATAATAATATAAATAATAATTAAGGGATATTATCTAAATTTAAACTTATTTAGATTGAAACTAATTGTAATAAATCGTAATTATCTATTTTTGTTTCAAATTTTATGTAATTCGGCCAGTTTTTAGGGAAATTTCAATTTCACTCCAGTACTACGCCCACAAATTTCAGAACGAGGCTAGCTCTTCTTCTTCTTTTTGCTTAATACTCAGCTCCGGAAGTAGTAGTGTGTCTCGCCTGCAACATATAGTAGTAGCTGACTAACTAACGAGTCGTAGGAAGACTCACAACTAGCAACAGATAGAGTTAGTTAGATATTCATTTAAGAAAATGGATGTACAAGTATGTACATCTAGCCCTCGCTTAACGCGGGGGTTACGTTCCTTGAAAACGTCGTGTTAAGCAAAATCGCGTTAAACGAGCCATGTATTTCCATACAAAATGAGGGGTTACGTTCCTAGACTTCGAAAAATGCATACAAAAATATGTTAGGTTTAAATTTAGAAGTTTCAAAAACATAAAAAGGTTTATTCAAATGGCAAAAGTTTTCAAAAGTAAAAGGAGAACACATATGTACATATGTATTAAAATAAAATGAAAATTCACTTAGTGGCATTTATAGCAGCTTTAGTAATTAGCATTTTTTATATGGTGGCTCCCCTTTGCGTGGCAAGAAAATCAGTAATTTTCGACTGTTTAGTGGCTCTTAAAGCTTCATAGCAGCTCTCCTTATATGGTTTATTTTCATTGGCTGCCATGTAGAAACTGCAATTTGTATAATTTACTAATTTACTTTATACAATTTTATTTCATTCAACGGTTAAAGCATTTCACTTATCACAAGAATTTTAATCTTACTATGTGCACGTCTGAAGAAATAAAGTTTTGCTCACCTTAGCAACTATTTATGTATGACCATAGGAGTATGCACTCGTTCTTACTCTGATGGTGTAGAAAGTGGGAGTTCCCTTTTTCTACACACATCTCTGGTGTGGTGATACATACTATACCAAAAGATACTCATGCAATAATCGACAAAATAAAAAAATCGATTTTGTCAATCGCGTTAGAACGAGGTATTTCACCGCGTTAAAAGAGAAAAGGTAGCAATTTTGCAATCGCGTTAGACCGAGTTAGAATTAAAAGAGTTAGCGAGGGCTAGGTGTATTTATAAGCAAAATATTACCCACTAACAGGTATTGCCCGTCTTAACTCGGCTCAATATAATGTTTCCAATTGTATTTATTTTGTGTGTGCATAACCTACCCATATGTTTGAACCTTATAAGTTACCAGTAGGAAGGCATTTAAGGTATTTAAATGAACATTTTCTGTTCTTGACCAAAAATTGTTCAGTAGTCCGTTACATTTTTGTTCTTGCCAAACTATTTTGTTAAACGAACATGACCACTATTACTAATATTTTTTAAAGCTCGTTTTCCCCCCTTTGGAGCTCGAATTTTCCAAAATCCCTTCTTAGTGCGCATCTACATCATGATAGGATACTTGAGCCCAAATTTCAGCATCCTAGCTTTTACCGTTTGGGCTGTGGGCTGTTGACGCGGTTTGCTTTTGTGCCCCAACATTTTT
Source organism: Scaptodrosophila lebanonensis (assembly GCF_003285725.1). Classification (NCBI taxonomy): domain Eukaryota; kingdom Metazoa; phylum Arthropoda; class Insecta; order Diptera; family Drosophilidae; genus Scaptodrosophila; species Scaptodrosophila lebanonensis. The sequence goes on along the minus strand of NW_022060581.1, from coordinate 1,275,799 downwards.
TTACAGGAAAACTCCCATATTTTAGGGCCCAAAAAAAATATCAAAAAACCAAGTATACAGTTTTTCTTGGAATTGTTCTGAGAAGTTAATCAGATGAAAACTTTAGATTTTTCAAACAAACGTTGGAGCTCGATTTCCCCCCTTTGTAGCTCGAGTTTTCCAAAATCCCTTCTTAGTGGGCACCTAGACTATGAAAGGATACTTGAGTCCAAATCAGTGAGTTCCTAGCCTTTACCGTTTGGGCTGTGCGTTGATCAGTCAGTCAGCCAGTCAGGACAAACTGTTTTATATATATAGATAACAGCCCAATAAATTCATAGATAGTGGAATAGATTTTGCTTTCTCACAACTTGTTATTCTAATTCGGCCTTCTCCTCACACTGTGCTTGTGACAAGCCGGCAACGCTTCCCGCACACACACACACACACGTAGTGTTGCCGTTCAAGTCGATGCGTAGTAAGTATTCAGTTTCATCATCTTAATGCAAACATTTTGCGCTTTTATAATGATTACCCAGGAATGGCTCTATAAATAGTTAAACACACGTACGAAACAGAAACAGACAATGGGGACACGGACACGGACATTTGTCTCTCTCTATATACACACATACACACATACATATATACTGACTGTAAATATGTATACTTGTTGTACATATATATGTATGTATGTATGTATGTATGTCTGTCTGTCTGTCTGTTTGCGAGGAGTCTCCTGCTGTTGTTGCTCTGTGTTGTGTCTGCTGCTGTTTGGAATTTGAATTTGTTTTGCAAAGGGCGGCAAGGGGGGGGGGGGGACTTGCCTGTCCATCGTCATCATAATCATCATAATCATCATCGTCTTTATCGTCATCATGAAATCCCCAGGAAAGTGCACAGAGCACGCAGCCAATGGCCAAGGATTTCAACAATGAGGCGGCCAGCAAATGGGAGGGAATGGAGTGTGCGTGGGTGTCGCTGCTTGCGTCATGTTTTAGTTTGTGCAATTTGTTGCTATCTGCCACACACACACACACACACACACACACACACACACACACACACACACACACACCCGCTGACCGTCTATCGTCTCTGTTAGCCACGCTGTTAGCAAATTGCACAATTTCAGCTTCAGTTGTTGGCTTCCTCAACGACAGCTTCGGCTCTTCTGCCTCTCCCCTCCTCCACGTCTGCATGTTGCTGTTGTTGCACTATTTGTTGTTGTTGTAATTGTTGTTGCGAAATTATAATTCAAATTGAATTGCCAGCATATTGATGCGTGTGCAGCCGCAGCTCTGCTGACGTCACACAGTCATTCAGAACTCAATGTTTCGGTTGTGAAATATAAGGAACTCAGCATCTGCGATCCGATAAAGTAATACGTACTATATGCATTCGATCCAGTCAAGTATATAGCTATTCGTACATATATTCTTAATCAGCTTGATGATAGAAATCGATCTAGACCCAAACGTCCGTCTGTCTGTATGAACGCCTCGATTGCGAAAACGACTGAGTCCACTTTGACCAAACTCCGTGTGTAGACTCTTCTCATCGCTAGACAACACGAGTTTATTATATTTTTTTATTCCCGTACCCCTTGCTCCGCTTCTATTTTTTTTTTATTAAAATTGGTCAACACTGAAGAAAGTTATTACGGAAAGAATTTAACGCAGATTCGCTCTATAATACTATTAATAGCTTAAATTCAATTCCATATATATTTTTAGGAACCTTTCAATTTAATAATAATTTTCAATTATTAACAATATATTTTTTATAAACAAGAACTTGCCATTAAGACCATTCAAGATTCTTTATTCTACTTGAAATATATTCGTGCTTATTTGAAGAATATGCGAGTTTTCGAACTGAAGTCAAGTTCGCAAGACGCTTTATAGTCCAGTAATACTTTAAATTGGAAACATCTTCTATTCAAGAAGTTTTCGGTTTATTCTCAGTTCTGTTGGGGCAGCATTAACTTTATAAGCCAATATTTTTAAAAAATTGTTTGTACCAAAAAAATGGCGACCCTTTACAGCTTTCAGTCCGAACGGAACTATGATTTATTTATTTATTTCATTTTATTTCATTTCACGCATTTTACATATTTTAGCCGTTCTAAGCCAGTGTGCCCCAACCACAGTGCAGTTTTGTTGCGCTCTCTCAACATGTTGTGGCAACAAATTGTTGCACAGTCCGGCAAACCGCTGACGTTGGCAGTATTTGTTTTCATTTATTGATGCCGCTTCCACACACAAACACACACACACCCTCTCTTCTCTTACTCTTTTACTCTCTCGATGGGCCATGTGCGCGCTCTCCCACTGTGTGGCAAGTTGTTTATTGGTAGCGCGGTTTGTATTGTTGTTGCAAAAATTGCTGCCAGTCTTGTTTTGGGCTCCGCGCTCCGGTTTGTTGCTTCTTTTTTCTCTGCGCCATCGCAGTTGGCAATTTGTCTTCCGGTTTTTTTTTTCATGCACCTTCGTTTTTCGAGGTGCCCCTTGTCTTGGTTATATACGCGAGTACATGTATGTATATTTTTTTCCACAACATACATATGTATATACTTTACTCTCTATTTTGTTGTTTGCTTCTTAGTTACTGTCGTCGGTGTTTCGTGTTATGCTTCCTGCCTCGAATGTGCCGCATTTCAATGCCACTTTTGGGTGTTCCAACAAGTTTAGCATGTCAGCCTGATGGCTTCCTGATTCCTCTTCTGGCATCTCTCTATCTCCATCACTCTCTCTCTCTCTCTCTCCCTCCATATATGTACATATGTATGTACATAGACATCTCTTTGATTGTATTTCTATCTTCCACGTGTCACCCACGCTCTTCATATCCTACTTATGTGTTTTATTTTTTGCGACGCATTTTCCGAAATTCTGTTTACATGCCCATTCGTTCTGACTGCTGACGCGACATCCTTGCACGCTCGCTCTCTCGCTTCGGCTTTATCTCCCACTCTGGCTCCTGCGCCCGCTCTCTTGGCCAATAGGCTGCGTAGTTGTTGTTTTTTTTTTTTGAAGCATGCGCATTGCTCACCCGGTTTTCTGCAAACAGCAGGCGCACTCTCTCTCTCTCTCTCTCTCTGGCAATGGCTTGCGCTCTCCCGCTAGCTGGCCAGTCATGTGCAATGTATGTGCAACACAACAAACAACAACAAATCTATAGACAACAACAGTTTGTTTGTAATCACGCTTGCTGCTCTCTCTCGCTCTCTTTGCATCTCTCTCTCTTGGTCGATGATGCTCCTTGTGCGCCTTATTATTTTCAATTTGTTTTGGGCTGGTTGTTTTGCCACGACGTAATAAACTCCAATTAGAGCGCCTTATCGTATTACGCGCTCCCAATTGGGACAGAGACGCTCATGTTTCTCTACTCTAATGAGTCTTACCTGTATTTGTTGTTGTGGTTGTTGTTGTTGCTGCTGCTTCGGCTTGTTGCCAATTTTGCTTTATTTCCGCTTTTGGCTACATCATCAACATGTTCGTGCACTTTGAACTTTTGCGTTCACTGTTTTGCCAACTCGATCTATCTCTGTTGTTTTATCTTTCTCTCTTTCTCGCTCATCCTCTTACACACACAAACACACCAGCATTGGAGCCTCTCTGTTGAAATTTCATAATAACAAAGCCACACACCTGCCTTCTCTGTCTGGGGTGTCGATGCCTCCAGTCTCCCAGTCCTGTTTTTGGACGCTGCTGGTGTGTCGCTTCCTTCTCCTTCATCGCCTTTTGCGATTGTTTCGTGTCTCCTTGTGCAGTTTGTTGTTTTGCTTTGCGCTTCGCAACTTGTTTCGTTCTCTGTTTTTTTTTTTTTTCATTCATGCCTTGGCCCTTAATGCTTGACGATGTCTGTGTGTGTGTTTGTGTGTATGTGTGTGTACTGTAGGGTGGCTCAAGGAAACGAAAAGGAAGACATAATGGGAGGATATACATGCATATATGTATATGTACATACATACTTACATATTTATGTATGTTTATATGAAACGAGCAATTGCCGGGCTATGAAAATTAAAGCTAGCAGACAGACGATAACGTACAATTTAAAGAAGCGATCGCCAACAAAATGAAATTAAGAAACAACAACAACAATGAAAACTACTTAAAATTGTAAATTTTGACCTACCTACATATGCCAAAAAAAATAAAGGAAAAAAAACAAACAATTGGGCGAACGAAGACAAACAAACCAGATAGAGGTGCGAGCATTACAATAACAATAACAACAACAACAACAACAAGAGCAACGACAGAAAGATGTTCAGTCAGAAATAGGCGGGCAACGACAAAACCAACAACTGCCGCAGACCCAAAAAAGTACAATGAACCTTCTTTTTGCCTTGCCATCGAACTTTGCAGCAACAGCGGCAGCGGTGACGCCAAAACGTTCATACACAAAACATCAACAGACACACACACACACACACATACACACACGTACATACATACATATGTCCATGTATTTAAGAAGCATACACATACACGTGCACATGCTCAGAGGCTGAGACACGCGCAAGTCTTACAACAACACTTTATTTTATGCTGCCACAGTGTAATAAAGTAAAACGCGATGGCCAAAGCAAAATGCAAGCAGCATTATGAAAACAAACAAATTACGGTGCAGTCCAGCATTCCTATAACGAACTTTGCTCCCTCTCACTCTCTCTCTCTCAACTCCCATGCAGAAATTATTCATTTTACAAGTATATGTGAAGTAAAACTTAATAGCTGAAATATCTTCTTTTTTTAGAATTAACATTTGTACTCGTATGCAACGAACTTCTTGTTGATAATCTTTTGCTGCAAATAAATAAATACAAAAAATATGTAATTTATAAGAAACTTGATTATTATATTCAACACAATAGCTAGAAATTCGGTTTAGCAGCCACAAAGTTTGAGCGGAAATTCAAAAAATAAAAAATATTTGACTTTTTCATTATATAGTATTCCTATAGTTCTCAAATTGATGACAGAATCGCGTGCACGCAAACAAACATTCACATAAGCAAGCTAGCTTTCTTTTTTAATTTTCCATGCCGAATTTCAGACTACAATAACGATCTCCATACACCAAAGCATATGAGGAATTTTGGGAAATATTATTTTTATTTACTTTTGTTTTTCGATGCAGCTGGAACAATGTCTGAATTAGCACGTAGAAGCGGGGTATGGAAATAATTGTAATTCAAATGGAATTTTCTTAGGTTTCTTGAATGGGCCTATTATTCAAATGGGCTTTTAAAATATTGTTTTTAGTTCGTTTATAAAATTAATTTTCTATTCAAAATAACAAATTAGCTGTTCGTTTTAGTGAAGTTCGATTGCAGGCAGCAATTGTTGTTGTTGTCTTTGTTGTTGCTGTTCCTCTTGTTTTGCTGCTGGGCTGCAAGTTTTGCCCAGGCACCAAACCTTGGCCATGCCGCAGCAGCGACGTCGACTGTGACTGAAACTGCGACTGCGACGTCGCCCATGCATATCAAAACAAGTTCCGTTCCACGCAAATGCCAACACGTTTCGAAATCAGCATCATGAGCAACAGCAACAGCAACAGCAACAACAACAGCATCATCTAGAGCAAGAGAAGCAACAACGCATCATAACAATAACAAAGCCCAAGCAATACAAAACATTTGGAAAATGAAACAAACAGTGCATAAAAAGCAGCAGCAGCGGCAGCAGCAGCTCAAAAAATAAAACTAATGTAACAACTTACAGCGGATGACGCTTCGGCCAAAGCAACAACAATAACAAAGCATAATAACATCAGCGCACTAAAGTTTAAGTACACATGTATGTATGTATTTATATATCTATGTATGTATATATAAACACACATGTAGTGTACTACTGTTTCTGCTGCTGATGTGGAAGAAACAGTGACGTTGCGACGAAAAAGCGAAAAAATCGTACTTACAGTGCTTACATATGTATGTATGTACATGCATACAACATATCGTAAAGAAGCCGTTCCAGCAGCTCGAAGCATAAGCAGGCGGCAACGATATGCAGCATATTAGGCTGGTTCCAAAAATCGCAGCGCACTTAATTGCACAAATCTATTGCCTCTCCAATACAAATAAAATTAACAGGCACTACTCCCCCTACTACTGAGTTTTTTGAAACGATTGATAGTATGGAATCTCTTCTTCTATCATCCAGCTTTCTATAGACCTTTTTATTTCGCATGGTATTTCTCTTTATTATTTGGGTTGGATATTAATAATAAAAAAAATTTTTCAAGAAAAAAATTATATTTCCAAAATCAATGTTTATTGTCACATTAAGGAAATTGACAAGAAATTTTGTTATGCTTGTACATATGTTTACATCCATTTGTAACTGCATATATGTACATATGTGTGTACATACATATGTAATGCATGCCAATTTTCCATTTATGTAATCATCTCACTTAAAATACATATATTCTATCACAAATATTTTAACAAAATGAGATTGATCTAAAAAGGCGAAATCAATCCACTAATATTTATTATGATTTACAAGCTCGTATATGTACATTGTATGTATTTAACATAACACTATTGATAATGATTGTGTTTGTTTTGTTTATTTAAATCTACATACTTATATACATAGTATGTGTGTACATACTTTAAATTCTGAAATGCCTATACATATGTACATTAATAAGTTTCCCGCATGCCAACACAAAGCACCAACAGTAACCAAATGAGTCTTCCGAAATTTGATGCCCATTAGCAAAATCGAATAAAGTGTGCCCCTCCACAGCCTCCCTTCTTCATCAGTTTGCCATAGACATTTTAAATTTTAAGCTGCGCAAGAATATTGTATGTACATATATACATACATACGTACATACATAATGTAAAGCAAGCATTTGTTAAAAGTTCATTAAAATTGTACTCGTATTACATTTTGTCGGCCCAACTGCCGTTTTAAGTGCCACCCTAATGTTCCCGTAAATAATATTCCCGTTTTCTGTTCATGCTGCTGCCTGCTATTACAATTACATAGCAGCAGCGCTGCCTCTTGTGCAGTTGTTGTTGTTATTTTCTTCCTGTTTCGCTATGCACAAGCACAAGCAACAACAAACACTCGAAACACGCAGCCAACGCGTCACGTGCGCTCACGCTCTCCCGCTCTTTCTCTCTCTTTAGTTTTGGCTTGCATTGCGTCGCGTAGCTCTCACACGCTCCAACTTTGGAGGGTTGCTGCTGCTTCATTGTTGTTGTTTGACTGCGCCGTCTTCTCTGCGCTGCTGCTGCATTGCTGCTACTGCGATGTTGCTTTTGTTGTTTTGCGAATGCTGCGTCGTCAGCGTCGTCGTCAGCGTAAGCCAAACAACAGCCAAAGTTAAAGGCAGCGACAGCGCCATCGTTTAGTTTGCTTGTGTCATTGCATTGTGCGGGTAGCGCAGAAAACAGAGAAATAACATAGAAAAAAGTATAAAAATTGTTATATGTACAAAAAATATACAAACAACAAACCAGCTAAGAACCTTCGAAGCAGCTGAACAAAAAAAATTGTTTTTTCAATTTGAATATTTAGTTTAGTGTGTGGTGTGGTGCTCTCGTGTATGTATTGTTTGTTGTTGTACTTCTACATACATATATTCTATTCTCTTTGTTGTTTTTTTTTGGAAGTGAGTGAATGTGGCTCAAAAACAACAACAGAAACTAACACAAATACACGCACATATAGTGTGTTTTTTAAAAACGGTGTTAATAATAATGTAATATGCACCCGCGTATCAATGTTGTTGTTGTTATAGTGCCAAACTAACGGTAAAAGTAATTTCAGTGCAAAGTGCAGTCTCGTTGTGCTGTCAAAGAAGTGTCCAGCTTCAGCTTATTTTTTTGCGGCTGTTGCCTGCATATCAACAAGACCAACAATAACAACAAGAATAATAATAGCAATGCGCGCAGCTTGCGTATGCAGGTAGAGAAGAAGAAGAAGCAGTAACAGCAGCACTCAGTTGTAAAGCACAGCAGACCAGTTCGGCGCAGTCGAAGCTTACGCAGACGTTGACGTCGACATCGCCACCAGTTCGTCAGCTTTGCTTTTAGCATGTGCCCTTTTTTCGTATTTTGAATTGTTGTTGTTTTTTGTGCGGGAGAGGGGGATGGGGGTGTTGGAGCTTGCGCTTGGTTTATAGAAATCAGGAGTGGGTGGGGTAGTTGGATGGCTAAGAAGCAGGCATGGGGTGGGGTGACATGTTGGAGCGCAGCAACATGCACAGACACGTTTGTCATGCGCGCGTGCTTTTGCTTGCTTCTACAATTTTCGCCTACACACACTCACGCAGACACTGACACACATATGTATATGTACATACGAACACATGACACGGTCTTTTTAGCTACATAGCTGGCTGACTGACTGGCCTACGTGTTCCCCCAATGGGTCGAAGCAACAGCAACAGCAACAAAAACAGACACATACACGTACACACATAGACACGACACAGTTGCTCGCTCAGTGAGGAGGCTCTCCTCTCTCTCTGCTCTTGCTCACTCTCTTCGTTTTATTTTTTTTTTGTAATTGCCAGTTTGTCAACGTTGTCGATGCCGTACCCGCAGTCGCTCCGTTGACGCTAACGTTTCACTATACGTTGTTTGCTCGTGCCGTGCGCGTCGTCGACGCCGTGTTGTTGTCGCAGCCGCAAGCGCTAAAAGAGTTGCATCAGTTCTTTTTTTGCAATACACAAATAAATGATATTTAAATGAAAAATCAAATAAACAAACATTTTCTGCAAAGTGCATAAATCTAGCTGTTTCGCTGAAAAACAACCAAAGTATGTATAAATGTGTGGGTGTACAGTATAGTGGTTGCCAAAAGTTGATGGCTCTCTGCTTAATTTGTGTCAAAGTGCAAACAAAAATGTGCTAAAATTATTTCTTTTTGAATGAGCTTTTTTATATTTCTTTCTTTTGCGCTTCTCCAGAACGTGAGTGCGTGCTGTACACGTGTGTCTATGTGTGTGTGTACGCGCATGAGCTTTTTTTTTTTTCAGTGCCACAAAGCGCGTGCTTATCTGTAAATGTGTCCGAACGTGTATGTGTGTGTGTGTGTGTGTATGCGGCTTTTATTGTTTTAAATCAATTTTGATGATAATGACGAGGCGATGATGTGTGCATAAACAAAATAATATTGAAAAAATATGACACATGCGTACACACACACTTACATACACACGGAAATCCTATTGCACACACACGCATAAATACACATATACGGTATATATGTATACCGTTCGATGATCATAAAAAACTAAAAAAAATATGTGAACATAAATGCAGTTTAAAGCTCTAAGAATGTTGCCCTTTGATAGTGAGAGAGAGAGCGAGAGAGTGAGAGGAGGAGAAGAGAGAGGGGGATGTATTATGAATCGAAATAGCTAATAAATACATGTACGCTGTTTTTTTGGAATAGAATTGTTTCGTTAACGGAAACTATAATCTTAACACATGATTTCAATTAGTTTTGTTCACCAAACTATTTTGTTTCGCTTCTGTTTTTCTAAACTATGCAGATATTAATAATTTCCAAATATAAAGCTCTTGAATCATGCCAGATTAGAATGAGGAATGCTTACATAGGGAGAGGCTATTTGTTGCTTGTATACGTACATATGTATGTATGTATGTTTGTATGCATGTTTGTTTGTTTATTGGGATATGGGGAGACTCTTTTTGTTGTTGATATTTTATGGCGGTATAAAATACTTGAAAACCTAGGAGTGGTCCACTGTATGGTTTTTTTTGTTTTGTTTTGGCATACATACGACTTAGCTTAGTGAAGATGTCTGAGAGTCCATCCACTTCACATATGTATATGACGCAGTTATCAACATTCCACTAAAGTGCTTCGAAAGGAGACTTTTTTCCAGTACTTCTCTCCTCTCTGATTAGGATTGACTGAAAAAGCCTGAGAAAGGCAAGTACGATAATCAACTGATAGGCTAGCAGATACATCGTGTTGTATTTTCCTAATAAATTTTAGACTACATAGCTAAGGCTCTAAACAGAAGACCAAAACACTATTTAAACGGACTTTTAAGGCAAGAATAACACTCTTTGTGGCATTAGCGCTGCCTCGTTGTCTGTCATCGAGTTTGGTGGCGGGGCCTTCTAATGAGTAACCAAACACGCACTGTAACAACAAACACCAAGAAACAAACAAACAAACAAGTAAGGGAAAAAGGGCAATAGAGTGAGGCCGACGTTGACGCTGACGCCGGCAGCGACAGCGCTGTCATTGCTTTGCTGGTTTGTTGTAACTGCGACGCAACACGCAATGGACTAACTAAATGTCCTTTTATTCGAAATACCCTGCCCCTTTAGTAAAAAGCAGGGGCATGTTGTGTTGTATGAATACGCTAGAATGTACGTGTGACTAAAGCTCAAATGGGTTGAAAATCTGTCTTTCTGTCCTATAAGACTATGCATAGCCTATAAAGACCAGCTCGATCAGAGCACCAAGAACCCAAGAACATATTGAAGTCAACTCCTGATATCACTAAGACGTTGTAGAAGAAACTGTAGAGGGTATATAGTCAGTCAGAGCTGTCTTCTCAGATCTCTTCTTCACTATTTTGTGATTTAATGATGTTTGTCTACACCCCACCCTCACATACAAATAATAATAATAAGTCCGCGTGGAATGCAGACGGCTATGGGGGGAAGGGCCAGAACTACCCATTTAGCCTGTGATTTGTGTATTCGCTGTTGCTATTTTTAAGAAGGCACCAGCAGCAACAACAACAACGACAGGAGCAGTTGTTAAAAGAAACGAGGAGAGGAGGCGGAGCTAGTAGCACGCTCCAAAGGCAAAAAGCGCGCACATGCTTCATCAATCTTCATTTCAAAATTAGCAACAACAACAACCTGGGACAACATGTGCAGAATTGCAAAGCTAATGCATGTGTGTGTCTATGTATGTGTCTATGTGTGTGTGTGTCTGTGTTTCTCCTCATTTCTTTCGCCATGTGCGAAACATAAACACGTTATAGGAATTTTCGAAGAAACTAATTCCCTTCGTCTCCCCGCTTGTTTGCAACTTCTTTTTTTCCCCCTCTTCTTCTTTCTCTTTTTCTTTTTGTGTACGGCTAGCTTTGCGTCATATTTCAATTCACTTTCTACCACGACGTCGGACGAAAGAGTAAAAAGAAATTCGCCAAAAGAAAAGAAGCGTAGCTTGCAAAAAATTTGTTGATGTGTAGAGAGGGGGAGTTACCAAATAATGAAAGGCATGTTTGTTCATTTCTTGCAAACTTTGTAATAAATGTTTCCAAGTAACAGTCTTTTCAATGGATTGCTTTTAGTCAGCAATACCCAGAACTTCTCAAGCATTGAACAGTTTAACCCAAAATTTCTTTTCTGCTGAGCTCTTTCTCAGCCATTTTAACTTTTTATTATAAATAAATTAACCTCTTTTTACCTTAGGAACTATTTGCTTCATGTTTTTAATTATAAATTGTAGATAGAACGTCAAGTATCCCCAGTACCTGCCGCATTAAACTTTTCTGGAGGTTTTTTTTCGCTTGAATGAAGCTTTTCTACCTAATCACACATGTCCCTTATGTTCAAGAAATCCAAAACACTATTTACTCGTATGTATGTGGGGGGTAGAGGATATTATTTTCAACATATCATGTTTCAGGCAATCGACCACAAACTCAACTAATTTGGGTCTCATTAACGGGTTTACAATTTCAAAAGTCGATTTGCGGCTTTTCCAGTATGTTCCCGTTTTTATTCTACCTTTTGCGTATTGACTTGATTTTCACCAACTGCTGCGTAATGATTTCTCGCCTGTCGCTTGGTCCTTGCCCTTGCCCCTGGCTTCTGCCCTTAGCATTGTCCTGGCCGGCAAACACTCAAGTGTTTTATAAGATTATACATTTTCACTGTAAAAAGAAAAAGGGCGGACTGGAAGCAAGCAGGCGACAACCCCCTTTCTGGGCCCAGGGCCAGGTACAAGGAACTTTTTGCGTTTCACACGATGCTCTCGGGCATTCAGGACATTGAACGAATTGAATAGACGACGGCCGGGTAAATAAAGAGTGGTTGAATTTTGAAAGACATGGAAGGCAGAAAAGAAAGAAAGAAAGGCGAACTGAACTCCGCCAGCCATAAAGTATTGGGAAATATGATGACATGTCGACGTCGAGCGACCAAAGGCCGGACCAATGATCCCAGGACACATGCATGCATGCATAATACACAGCATAGGGTGGATTATTTGCGAAGGACGAACGACGGCTTCAAGTTCTTAGGTAGAATGGATGTTTCCTGCTCGCTTCCTTGCAATGTGTGCAATGTACCAGAAGTCATTTCGTCGTACCAGCCTTGGCTTCCTTGCATGCCAATTATTGTCCCAAAAAGCAATCACATTTCACGTTTCTGATCCCCTCCCATCAACCCCTTCCCCATCCTCCCCATTATTATTATTATCAATTTTAAATGTTCCGCCTCCTTTTTTACAAAGTCACGTTTCAAACCTATTTTTGAGAAAGGATTTGTTTTTTTTCGTTCGTTCCTTCGTTTATTCGTTTGCTTCTGAGTGGGTGCCGGTGAGGGTGGTGGGTAGTGAGGGTGGCACTACCCTTATCTTTTCCTTTTGCTCCTTCTTCCACTCTTTTCTCTTGTTGCTTTTCGGTATACATATGTACATATAGCTGTGTGCGTGAGTGTGAAGGCAATTATTATCCTCATGGATTTCTGCGCAGCTACAACGATTTACATTGAAATATGCAACAGAATGAATCGGCCACATAATGTCGCTGAATTCGGTCGAATACGCAAATAATTAACACCATTTTTTTTATTTTCTATTGGAAGAGCAGTAGAAATGCTATTGAAGTTCTCCAATTGCATATAACTTAGATTTTTGTTGAGTTTGTGTGAAAATTATTTGCCTGTCTGACCGCAGCAATCCGCTCCCCCTCCCCATCACACCGTTGTGCGTAAGAGAGTGTTTTTTCTCCCACACTCTTTTGCGTGCTTTTCTTTTTTATTGCGCCTCATTTTCACCTTTGGCCAAAATGAAAATGTCAACGTTTGACGCACGACACCTCGAGACAACCCCCAGCTAACGAAAGTGTGCCTGGCAACCCTTGGCAAGTGAGAGCCCACCCCTCCGCCTCTCACTCCGGCCTCCCCGCGCAGCAGACCCTACGGAAATGAAAGAGCCCAGCGACCATCAACCCGCGTTTAATGTCAAGGCAAAGTTATTGTCTCTCTCTCTCTCTCTCTCTCTCTCTCCCAAGGACTGAAACGCCCACGCGAAGAGCACAAAAGCTTACACATAGCACGCACTCTTTCTGCCGCTCTCTCGCTCTCCGCTTTGAGGGTGCAATAAGAGTTTACCGACAGCTGTCTGCATTTTGTAAACAGACGCGTGCTTTTTTGTTGTTGTTGTTCTCGTTTTATTTGGCTTGGAGACGAGCCGGCTGCGGCATTGTCCTGATCCCTATGTACGACAATCGTATGTGTGTGTGTGTATTTGTGTGCGTGCCTGCTAGCCAGGTGCAGCAATATTGCTGTCTCGACCCTTGACCTTTTGTTGCACATGAATTATGATGAACGCCGTCTTTATGACAAACAATGAATTCAATAATTTTTCTGTTCCTTCTTGGGTCGCCGCCTCAATTGCTCCACATAGACCAATCATAATACATAATACACAATATCAACAACAACAACAGTAGCAGCAACAGTCCGCCATTGACGCTGACGTAAACGTTAACGGCGCATGCGCGCCGCTTGCTTTTCAGAATGAAAAAAAAAACAACAACAACAGAATCAGTCGTCTGTCCCCATTTGCTTCACAACTTGTTGTTGCTGCTACTGCTGCCTGTATTCGAGGGCTACGCTTGTTGTTATCACTACTAGAGCACGTGTATGTGTGTGTGTGTGTGTGTGAGTGTGAGTGCGTTTGTTGTGCCGCCACGCAGCTGTGCACAATTAGCGCAAACGCAACAGCTGCTACTTGAAACAACAACAGCGACAAAAATATAAAGCGGCGCTGCTGTTAGCTTTACAGCGCCATGTTATATCGCAATCCCGCACACCCCACAAAAGTTTCAATGTTGAGCTTAACAGTTCTTTACTTTTAAAACAATATTTAATAAAGAGAAAGTTAAAGAATTTATAAGTTTAAAAAGTATCAACTAATAGCAGAATCTATTATTACCTTTTTTTTAATCAAATTGTATATTTATCCCAGAAATGCTTGATATTCATTCTATGTAAGGAACCAATTCCAATTGGAATTTGTTGTCGGCTCTTGTACACGCCGACTGTATTGTTTTTATTGCTCGCGTGTACATATGTATGTATGTAGATATTTTTCTAACATGTATGCTAATTAGGTTTGTTACCGTTTTCTTATCTGTTATTGCAGCGTTTAAAAAGGAAATAAAATTACAAACAAGCAGCCCGAAACTAACTGTGTGCTTATTGCAACAGCAACCACTCTGCCCACGCATCAGCAACAGCTACAAGAACAAGAACAACAACAACAACCAGCCAAGAACAAGCCAAGCAGCAGACATCGCGCAACGCAGTCGACTTGAAAACAACAGCAACATCAACATTAAAACGAAAACTGTGCTCCTCTCTGTGTCTTTGTTATTGTGTGTGTGTGCGTGTGTGTGTGTTCGACTGCGTGGTGCGCGCGTGTGTGTGTGTGTGTGTGCGTGAGTGTGAGTGTGTAGGCGGCTGTGTATTGACGCGGCGGCTATGTCAGCGAGTGACAACATAAGTACGCTCATAAAAGCTGCTGACTATATTGAGCGGCATGCGAAAAAACTATCGGCGCTAGAGAATAGCGTTGGCGTCGGCATCGACATCGCAAGCATTGGAGGACTTAGCGGTAGCGTTGCAGCGCAACAACAATTGCATTTCATCAATGGCAACAACAATAATAACAGCGGCAGCGGCAGCAGCAGCTACAATAAGAGCGGCATTGCCAACAACAACAACAGCACGAGCCAGCATAACAGAAATAATACCGCAACAGCAGTAGCAATAACAACACCCGCCACCATCGTCGTAAATGGTCATAACGGCTTAACTAACGGCATTGCAGCAGCAACAACGGTTGCAACGTCAGCGTATACCAACGGCATCGTTAACATTAACGGTGGCGGTGTCGGCGGCGTCAACGTCAACGTCGGTGTACTAAGCAATGGTCATAGCAGTCCACATAATGGCAGTCAATTAGTTGTTGCTCATGATTATGAATTCGGCAGTAGCAGCAGCAATAACAACTACAACAACAACAACAGCAATGGCCAATTGGTTGGCATTGTGGAGGCGTCGCGGAGCAGCGAAGGCCGCAGTATCTCTGGTGAGTGCAAAAAGAGAGTAACAGAAACAATTACCAGTAATCGCAATCATAGAGAACGGATTAATGTGCCGTTAAGAGAGACACTGCAAACAAATTTCACAAAACTCAGAAAGTCCACATAAAATCTATTTAAAACTTTACTTACAAGTTTTTTTTTTTTTTTATTTTGATGAAATTTTATTTTTTTATTCTCTTTAGATTTCTTTTGGGATCGCTTTAACAATTAAAAATCAGCAATAACTTTTTATAACAAGTAATTGAAAAAGATAAATGAAAAGGGGAAATGTAACATACATAGGTTTTTTCATGCTATTAAAACATTGGGAACGATGGAGCACTTAAATTGTGTTCAATTGAAAACACATGGTGTCCATGTACATATGTATATGTATGTATATGTATCTATGCATGTATTTTATTGATGGAAAGCATTTATTAACTGAATAAACATGTTAGAACTGATCGAGTTTGTGAAATTTTGTTGGCTGTCTAAACGTAATATTAAGTCGAGTACTTGCCGACTGGCTCTGAGTCTGGCATCCACTTCTTCATCAAACTCTCATCAGCTCATTATCATCGACGATGAATATTTTCTGCTCGACGCTGTGTCTGCCAACAAAACAAACTGCATACACTAACACATACAAATACAAAATACACAAACAGTCAACAAACAAACATTCACAAATAAATGCATGCTAGCAATTAGAAATGCAGCCACAGAAGCAAAAGCAGCCGCTGCATTTTCCTCTCTGCAACTGTTCGCCGTTGCTCTTTTAATTTGTTCGCCTGCGCTCGCTCTCAACGCTTATGCTCTTTGATTGCCTTCCCTCTCTCTTTGTGGATGTCTCGTGTATGTGTTGCATTTAAACTTGTTTTGACCTTGTTTGCGCGTCACAACAGCAACAATAACAGTACAATAACAACAACTGTATAACTTAACAGACAGCAGCTGTCTTATTGTATTAATGCATACATATACATATGTATGTATGTATGTATACAAGCCTGCAGTTTGTTGCGTGGGTGCTCTTACTGTACAACAAAGGGGGGGGCTACCAAAAGTGTGTGTGTGTGTGTGCCAAGTTGTTGCTGTACAGGTTGCAAGCGTGGCTGGCAGCAGGTACTGTTATATTTTTATCCAAGCGTCGCGTCGACGTTTCTGCAACGGGCACAGTGGAATTGGAATTTAAAAATGTTGAAGGGAGTGCAGAACTTGGGGAGTTCTTATTGGAGCTAGTAAACCAAATTGAATTATATTTCAATCATTATACATACATAAATACATACATATGTATGTACATATATGTATGTATGCACAATGTACTGCACATAATAAAATATTAAAAGTAAAAGAGAGCTAATTGAACTTGAAATTGTTTGCCATTGTACAAATGCTAACGAAACCACAGTGCGTGCAATTCGCTGCTGCCTGCTGTTTGCTCAGCTCAGCTCAGCTCAGCTCTGTTCAGCTTAGCGTTCGCTTTATTCATTCGTTTATACGCGCTGCGATTTTGGCGTGTGTGCCAAATTTCGTAGTTGTGTTGTATTGTTGTTGTTGCCTTGGCCAACAACACGTTGTGGCGTGGCCGCTGCTGTTGCTGCTGCTGCTGCACGGCCAACGTGCTAGCGCTCGTTGTGCTTGGCGCATTGTGTTGTTTTTGTTAATTTTATTTAATTTATTTATGATTTATTTTTGAAATTTATTTTCATTTCTTCTCTGTCTGTTGGTCTGTCGATTTTGTTGTGCTCATTTGGCTTTTGTTGCTTTATTGCCTTCTTATACGTTTTGTGGCTTTTTCTGCTTCATCATTTTTAACAAATAAAACAAATGCGCCACTTTGATGAACACATACAAATGTGCATATGTACATGTGTATGTATGTATGTATTTGTATTATGCACAAATAAAGAAAGGTTCGGCTACGTTTTACACGCTGTGTAAACTAAATGTAAACACTGTCCATGCTCTTTCAGCAGCTGCTGTTGTTGCTTTCGGTGAACTCTGTACTGCATACTTACAGCAGACACAAACATATATACATACGTATGTACATACATATGTGTTATTTCAAGATACAGAATTTAATGAAAATTACTTGACTTCAGTTATTTTGTGGGAAGTACCGGAATTTTAATATTCACGGGCCCGACCGATTCTAGCACTTCATTATTTTTTTTGTTTGCTTTGCAACTGAGCTTACTTGTTGCTGTTGTTGCTTCCAGCTTCTTTCTCTCGACTGCATTCGCTCTCTAGCACTCTCTCCCTTCTCCCACCACCCTGAAATGAACAACAACATAACATATGGCTATCAGCTTGGAGCAACAATGTGTACAAACAGCAGCAGCAGACGAAGCGCAACCATGTGTAGTAATATATTGTTTTTTTTTTTGTTTTTTTTTTTTTGGATTGGCACGAAAAAATGAAAAAAACAAATTAGTCATAGTCATGTATTTTCACCAACAGTCACACACGCACACAACCACATAGCTTATTGTTTATGATGAATCGCAATACAACAACAGTGTGAGACAAACAGAGGCCCTCGTGAGCACAACACTTACTCTTTGTTTGTATTGCTCTCATAAAAGCGTGAGCGTGAGAGACGGTGAGAGAGAGAGCGCCGAGAGAAGAGCGTGTGCCAATTGTTTTTGCCAAAGTGCGTGGCTTATTTTCTTACTTTGCAAAGACAAACAAACAAAACATTAACACGTGTGTATATTTGTGTTTGTGTGTGTGAGTGTATGAATGTCGTTGGCGCGCTCGCACAACAAAACCAGCCGCAACAGCAGTAGCAGAAACAACAACAACACACGCGCAGCTCACTGTAAAACAAAGTCAATGAACTTTGTACGAATTTTCGTTGCTTTTTGGGCTGTTGCCTTTTTTATTTTATTTTAATTTGTTATTTTTTTTTCTTCTTTCATATGTTGCTGTTTATTTCTTTCACACGTATTTACAATTTATGTTGCTTTCGTGTATTGCAGCAGTATTTGTAATGGTGTTGTTGTTGTGGCTTAATTTATGAAATATGCTTGTAATGTTGTTGTAACAGCCCTTTTTCTTTTGGCTTTCAAATAAGACGTGTGCACATACATACATACATACGTATGTATGTACATATTAACATGCTTACCTACATACATACATATGTACATATGTATGTACTTAAAAGTATGCATTTTGTGTTGCTTAAGTAATTAACGGCTTGGCGCTTGAAATACTTACAAACACTTAGAGATACATATATGTATGTATGTATGTATGTATGTTCATTTATATGCTTTTAAACAGCTGTCTTTGTTTGTTGTGGGCATTGCAATTATTATTTACACAAAGCTGTATGTATGTATGTATTTCTTGCTTTGCAAAGTGTGTCATTAAAATACATTAATTTTTTTTCATGAAACGTGTATTTTACAATAGTCACTAAAGAAATTAGATCAACAAATAAATAATTTGAACACGTTTATGTTTGTTAAAATATCTCAATAAGTAAACAACAGAAATAGCAATTTGCAGGAATTCAATTGAAACTTACTTAACTTTTAATATTTAATTAAAATAGTTTCAAACAATGTTTATACATACATATTTAGAACAAAAAGGTGCAATCAAAAAAAGTTCGCTTTTTTATTTCAAAACAACAGCAAAAGCAATGACATCAATGGAGCCAACTCTCAAGTTAATTGCACATTAAAAATTATGCAATTAGGAGCTTGTTGCGTGCACCTGTGTGTGTGTGTGCGTGTGTGTGTGTAGAAACGGGCGCTTCCGCCCACAGGCAGCGAAATTATTGCGCCCAACGCTTTGCGTTTATTTTTAGCTTCAGCGCAAATCTGTTGCATTTGCCCAGGGGAGCGAGTGCCAAGCGAGAGTGCCAAAAGGTGCGGCAGAGTGAGAAAGAGGAGTGGGAGTGGGGGAGGGGAAGGGGTAAGGGGGTGGTAGTGAAAACTTCTGTCCAGCATAAGGAAAAGTTACCCAAGCTCTGATAACAGCATTTTAAATGCGGGGATTATTTCCCGTTTAGCCAGCTAGCAACTAAGTAAAAAGTTCATAAAGCTTAATGATATTTTAAAATATTTTCAAGTACATTGCCCCCTTTAAATTAACAGAAGAAGAAGAATAAGAAGCAGACAACAACAACAAAAGTTCACAATGCCCAACAATAATCTCATTATTATTGTAATTCGCATTAAAGCCATGGTTTCTGGGGATCCCAAACAGCTGCGCACCTTCATGAGCAACTAATTTTGAAATCTACTCTTAATGCCATTTCATACATTTGTATGTATGTATGTGTCTAGCTATCTGTCTGTTCAACTAAATGTCACATTTATCAAATACTTCAAATACCTTCTTGGGACATCAGCTGAAGCCGTCCCTACTTCTAAGAACTTACGAATAAACCTCATACATAGTTGCAGAAAAAAGTTGCAATTTAATGAGAACAAAAAACATAATACCAAATATTTTGTTGTCATTCGGAGAACATTGTGTGAACACTGAGTCAATAAAATATTAGCACACCTACTCTATTTTCTGAAGTTTACTTTTACATAATTTGTCATCAAGAGTTACGAAAAAATTTAATATTTTATCATACATATATTTAAACAACTAGAGAAATGGAGGAAACTTATTTCATTGCTGAGTCCTTAATGCCTATTTCTCAACACTTAGAACATTTCAATTTGCTTTCGATATATCTTTAAAAACTGAGTTTTCCAATTTAAATGCCCACACCATAACATCAACAATAGAGAGCTCAAAACTAAGTCGAAGCCAACATTAATTCATTAGATTAACATTAAAATCGCATAGCTATGATCTTGGGGCGCATATTCTTATGTATTTCGAATCATAGGGTCTTAAATAAAATCCGCTTTTGGCGCAAAGAACACACTTCGCAACTTTAATTCGCCTTTTTTTTGAAAAGAACTTTTGAGCGTGAAATATTTCATTAAATAACGTAAATGTTTAAATTCTTGGATTTTTAGCCCAACATCAGCAGCTGTGAAATATATGTTGATACAAAGGTATATAGGCAGAGATAATAGAGCGCTTTTTAGAAAAATTTGTGATCTTTTTCTTCTCTCCGATTCCTTTTTTTTTCTGTTTTCTCTAAGCCATTGGCATTTTGTAGGATAGGCTTCTAATTCATTGAATTACGAAAGTTAACAGTCAATGTATTAATTGTTTTATGTAAACCGCAGGCGTCAGGAAGTTAAAAATTATACAAACACAACAATAGCTGAGTGAATTTAAATGTTCACTTTCAGATTCCAAGTCTATTTGTATAGTTTTTAAATATACACACATACATATGTAAATGATATGCAAATAAGCTGGTAAATCATGTGCGTATCAGACGGCTGGCTGTCAATATAACCTTGAAATCTGAACCATTCTAGAGAAATGAGTTTATTTTATGTCGGCGCCTGAAAGCACGCAATGAAATTTTAATAACAAAGAAATACTTCAGTTGTTTGTTTCTGTTGTTGTTGACATTGTTGTTGTTGCTAATTGGCTACGCCAACTGTGCAAGTTGACAATACCGTTATTTTAGTTTTTGCCATTGTTGTTGTTGGATTTATTATTATTGTTGTTATTGTAACAGTAATATGCAAAACAAGCTCTTTAAACACGCGCACTGACTATCTACGACTATTTGTTGTTCTCGTTCGCGCTCCCGTTCCCCTTCTTGTCACTCTTGTTGTTGCAAATGGTCATAGCCCATTTAAGTGTATTTGCTTTTTTGGGCACATTTTACAACAACAACAAAAACAACTATATATTATAGCAGCTTTCTTTTCACATGTGCTATTGTCAAGGTACATATATACAATTTTGTCTTCTATTGTTATCATTTGTTCGTTCCTTTACAAAGGCGGCTAGAGATTATGTATTGCAGCCGAAAAAATTGAGCGGGAGGACTACGTAAGACAAAATTCCCGTTAGGATCTCGATACACATCTACATACTATACAATACTCTTAAATAATAATGTTTTGCATACGAAGAATGCTGTTTTATCGGCGTTTCTGCAATTGCAAATGTATTAATTGACGCCCAAATTGTTTTACAAAAACTGCCATCAAGCCATGTTAATCCACTTTAGGGCTCAATAGTTGAGTTTTTATCCCCAGTACCCGAAGGATATGAAAGAGAATATTTGATTCGTGCAGAGGGGGACTGGCAGCTCTAGACATGTTCGTCCGTCTGGATGAACGCCTGGTTTTCCGAAGCGGCTGAGTCCACATTGACCAAACTAGGCATGTAGACTCTCTTAGTTGCGAGGCAACTCGAGTTCTCTTAATGGGAGCAAAAAGTAATTAAAATTTGATCCGCTGAAGTATTTCTTCAATACTGCTCATAAATCTGAAGCTTAACATTGCTATCGTAATTTATATAAATTTCTCTACCTTTCATTTTAAATTTAATCAAAAACTATAAATACCAGGAGATGTAAAGAGCGCCACAATTTCACTACATTTGGGGCCAGGTTTACACTGTTGGGCTGTCTCGACTGTAACATTCTACCCTGATTTCGTATACACACATGTATAATTTTTGTTTGTCAAGCCTGTACTCTGCACACTACTTATGTGCTGTGCCTGAAAGTGGCGTGGTAGAGCCCCTGTTAGGTACAGGTACAGATAAATTTACGTTCGAATCGACATATCTGTCTGTCTATATGAACTTTAAAAACGTTTGGACCGTAACAGCTAGAGGCACCAAACTTGGCATGCAGACTTTTCTTATCCATGCATAGGTCCAGTGTATTACAAACTAGCTATAGCCGCATTATTTTATATAGCTGCCATAGGACCGATGTGGACAACAATCACTCTTAGTAGAATAACTTGTCTGTTAGTTAAGATATCTTTATCAAATCAGGTATTTAGAAGTTTTGTATAGTGCCTTATAATATTCCTTTAGATTCATCAAAATCAAAATCAAATGATAAGTGCAACAAAGTTTATTTTATTTGATGGGCTGGAGCGGAGAAAAGGAGTTGGAGAGTACAGGAGGGTATTCAAGAATCAGGCTGGCACAGCTTAAACGTTCTATCCATAGTTTCGCTTAAATGCGAGACGAAAAGATTAGGAATTGGAGCGAAAGGGAGAGCGTGATTGTCAGATGAGAGTGCACGTGGCATCTGCACTCGCGGCAGATGACGTATACGCCATGTGGTGGCAGGAAGTGAGCGTATGTGTGTGTGTGTAGGGGCCGGGCGAATGATAAGCTTATTATAAAAACAAAATCCACAAATCGAAAGCAACATTAACGCGCCCGCCCGCTCGCTCTCTCCGGCCTGCAGTTGTGGTTCGAATGCTGTTGTGGTTGTAGTTGTTGTTGTTGTTGTGAGCCCTTTGTTTCTGACAGTGCGACACGTGCACACATACACACATGTACATACATACATGCATGCATACATACATACACGCGTGTGTGTGTCATTTTGTTGACAATTTGTTTTCCTTCTCATATTCTATTTGTTTTTTTTGTTGTTGTTTTTTTTCCTACAAAACAATGCACGCTAATTTGGTTTGACAATTTGTCGAACGAGCAAACGAGCCACCACCCCCCGTCGACACACCCATGTGCCACCAATGGCAACGTGCAGCCACCACTTAATGCCCCACGTACCCCACCCAAGCCAGTCTGTCGCACAGTTGTCTGTCTATTCGTATTATATAGCAACTGCATGAATGTATAAACAATTTGTTCATGCTCGTAATTTGCCTTCCAAGTTTGTTTGCTATAATTAACTCTATACACAACACACACATACCCACATATAGTACAGCTGCGCTCAAAATATTAGTAGTGGTAGCTCAAAAATGAAGTTCGCCAAAAAAAAGTGTAGAAATACTTTAAAAACTAATTTTGAAAAATTATTTATCAAAATAAAATAATGTTTCTTCTGTGGGTCTCCTCCTACTTCTCCAAATCGATCTAAATAATGCGAATATTTAAATTACTAAAACTGCGACCACAATTAGTGTTTGGTGGCGTAGATTTTGAGGCATGTTTAAGTCTACTTGGTCGACATTTTGCAACTTCCCTCTTCACGTCGGGATGTACCGAAGATTCTCAAATAAAATAAAACTCGTGTTGCATTCAGACTAGGAGAGTCTATCTGCCAAGTTTGATGAATGTGGGCTCAGCTGTTTTCGAGAACTAGGCGTTCATACAGACAGACGGACATGCTGATTGCTTCCGCATCGAGTCTACAAGATTTTGAAAACATTAATATATTCGAGTGCTTCCCAAAGCTTTGAAACAGATTTGCTATTTGGTCGACACTTTGTAACTTACTTTTTAACGTCGCATTGTATTAAAGATTCTCAATTAAAATAAAACTCGTGTTGCATTCAGACTAGGAGAGTCTATCTGCCAAGTTTGATGAATGTGGGCTCAGCTGTTTTCGAAAACTAGACGTTCATACAGACGGACGGACATGCTGATTAACATGGCGTTTACTTATAGGAGATGTTTCTTTCTTTGCACAAAAGTGATGCTAGCAATCCAGTTTTTCACTTGTGCTGTTCCTATTCTTTCGCACACGACTGTATGTATGTATGTTTGTATGTTACGCACGCATGAATGCAATTTTGGTTTCTGGATTCCCGGTTCGCTTGTTTATTGATCATCCATTGAAATTAGATACATTCGCCAAAAATATACACATGCGTCTTGCAATTAAATGCAATTAAATTAGGTGCGGCTTTGTAACCAAATGTGAACAAGTTATTTATATTTTTTTTTGTTGCTGCCCTTTTGTTGTTGTTGCTGCCACTTCTGCTGCTGCTGCTTTACTCATTAATTTATTTGTTCATTTATTTTGCTTATCATTTCATTCATTGTTTTCAAATTACTTTTCAGTTACTAACAATCTAAGTAATTGATAATTAAATAATAATCGAATGAAAAGAATTACAAATAATTATGCAAACATTGCAAACTATTAACATTTTTATTTCGATGGGTATTTAGTTTTGAAAAACATATTCTAAAACAAAAGGTAGAAATTTCAAATATTTTGCTCAGGCATCGAAAAATGTGTAAAATGAAATAACAATGTGGATGAGAAAGCCAACCAAAAATTGTTAATTAACAAATTGCTAATTTACAAAATATCCAATGAATGTAAACAACAATAATTGTCAGTAAAAAAAAGAAAAACAATTAACTGATGAGTGCAATTTTGCTCTCAACTAACAAATAGAAATGCATGCGTTGGTTTTTTTTTTTAATAAATGCATTCATTATTATTAATTGAAATATAATGTTAATTTTGAAACATTATGTTGAAGTAGGAAGAGCACCATTTAGACGAGCACTTTTTCCATCATAGTTTCTTCTGGCTTCAAAATTTTGCAGTTTATTTCATTTGTTAATAGTATATAGCTGTGTGTTGAGGGCACCATGGGGAAAGGATGTGAATTTGAATAGGAATTGTTGGGAATGGCCTTCACAAAAGGAAGCCTGTCTCTGGCAAGCAACAAGAAGCTATTCTCGTCACGACTAGACTAACAATTTTGGCAACAGGGTAGTCTTTTTGTATCCTTTCTGTACACAACAATTCAGCAATCAATTAAATAATAGCAAAAACATGTCGAGAATGACTATATGTTGGCATACAAGTATAATTGCTCTGACATACTTACATTTCGATCGGATATATGCCAGAGAATATGTTTTCTTTGAAAATAGCTGCTCGTCTAAATGGGGTCTTTGGGGCAGATTCACATTTCGAATAGCAAGAAATGAAAGTGTAGCTTGAAATTAAAACATTTGCTTTACCTGTTGATTCAGTTTTCTATCGTTTTCTTTCTGTAATTCGGTTCTTTTCTTTATGTTTTATGTTATATTTCGTTCATTATTTCAATTAATCAAATAAAAAAATGTGTGACTTGAATTTTTGAGCCGTCATGAATATTTCCGACCTACCTCACTGCATAAAACATATTTACACACACACATCCGCACACACACAGACACACAATAGAGTTTTATGAGTTCTAACAATTTCTCTTTGTGTTATTTTTTCCCATTTCCTATTATTATGATTTTCTTTTGCTTTTTGTTTATTTTTGTTTTCTTGTTTTCCTTTCGTTTTATTACAGAGGATGAAAATTCCTCCTCCAACTCCTCTACCCTACTACAACAACGACAACAGCAGCTACTTATGTCACCAATAACAACAGTAGCACCATGCAGAGCAACATTTACAACAACTAAACCACCAGCAACAACCACAACAACAACAACATCAGCAAAAATGTTCCGTTTCGACGGCTCCCTCACCAATAGCAGCCCCACCCTGACCCTAACCCCAAACCCAAACCCAACCCCCATCCCAACCCAAGCATCCAGCACCAATACAACCAATACGAACACCTCCCCCTCAGCCTTTGTGCTGCTACCATCGTCTCCGTCATCATCGTTGTTGTCGTCGTCGCCGCCAACGTCTTCATCCCTGAAGCACAAGCAGCGCTTGAACAGCGGCGGCGACTCAGCGGGCACCCACTTGCCGCACAAATACATTCTTGTGGCCGATGCCAAGCCGCAGCCCTCTCAGCTGAACCGAAATGGTATAATTTCGTTGTCCTCCCAATCGCTGACCGCCTCCATGGCCAATTTGGCGACAGCGACGGGACGACACAATCCGCAATCGTGCAAGACCTTTATGACTCTGACACCGCCGCCGGGGCCGACCAGACAATTAGAACAGCGCTCACGCATTCGATCCTTTTCAATGTCCTCCCATAAATTTCCAGCCCAACAGGCGAACAACAGCATGATTATCGATGACGCCCAAATGAGTTTTGTGGGCTCGGCAGCGGTCGCAGGTCGCGTCCCCGGACACTCACCGACATCGCGCAATGGAAGTCATTACATGTCCTTGGTGGGGGCAGCGGCGAGCACCTCGGCCCAAGGTGCAGGATCTCAGCTGGCCACAGGAACGATGCATGTGGCAGGTGGACATGGCGGACGCAGGCGTACCATCAGTTCCAACAGCAATGGGTGAGTTGTCCTAACGTCTTATGTCTTCTTCAATAGCTACTCCTAAGGGAGCATTGAAACCATTGATTTAACCCATTTGGGGGCTGAATTCGTGATTCTGATACACACCAATAGTTTTGTGTACAAAGACCAGCAATACTTGTATAAGACGAATCCACCACATAGTCATATACGTATGTCTTCTTCAATAGCTAATCGTCAAAGAGCATTAAAACCATTAATTTAACCCATTTGGGGATTAAATTCGTATTCCCTGAACAGTGGTGCAACCAAGGATTTAATGTACACACATCAGCATAACGGGACGAATCAACCACATAGTTATATACATGTCTTCTTCAATAGCTACTCCTAAGGGAGCATTTAACCCATTTGGGGGCTGAATTCGTGATTCTGATGCACACCAATAGTTTTGTGTACAAAGACCAGCATTAGGAGACGAAGTCATATATGTCTACTTCAAGAGTCACTCCTCAAGAAGTTTTGAAACCATTAATTTAACCCATTTGGGGGCTGAATTCGTATTCACTGAACAGTGATACTGATGCAAACCAAGAGTTGAATGCTAGCTAAAATTTTGCTCCAAAATATTTAACTACAATTTTGACTTTGCAATAATAATTATGTTTTAAACTATTTTTTCATGGAAACACAGCGCGGGCACGCGTGAGGTGCACAACAAGCTGGAGAAGAATCGACGTGCCCAGCTGAAGGGGTGCTACGAGCTGCTAAAGAAAGAGCTGCCAATCAAGGATGAGGATCGCAAGAAGATCTCTAATTTGACAATACTCGCTGATGCCTATAGGTGTGTTATGGTAAGTCAATTGATGGTCAATCCTATATTGCACACCTTTTCAATATCTCCTATCCTCTGTTGTTTCTCAGGATTTAAAGAAAGACAGTCGCGAAAAAGAGGCCGAATTGGAGCGTTTGGCCAAGGAGAAAATGCAAAAGCAGAAGCGTTTGAATAGCTTGAAGCGTGACACTGAACAGAGCATTCCACCAAATTGTAAAGGTTAGTCTAAGCTTCCCTCTCTCCACAATACGGGGAAACGATCATCTAGCACTTTAAGAAAATCTCTGTCTATCTAGTTAATATTTAAATAATTATAGTATACTTGTATTTTAATCGATCTTTTTTAAGATTTTTATATGCATACCAGAATTTGAAAGCTTTTTTCACTTAAATCGGATAGAATGAAATGTCTAGATTTCAAATGAGAGTTTTCAAAATAATCTCCTTCAATGAACGAGAGAAATGAAGATAATAGTAGAAGATAATATACCGATATATTATCAGAATCCCTAATGAGTATATTAATCGTTTTTAAAAAATGCTGGCTCCAGCAAATATTTCAATACTTTCATGAGATGTTCAAATTATCTTCTTCAATTAACGAGAAAAATAGTAATCAAAGAAAACTTTTTAATCGTGGGTTAATCGTTTTAAAAAAATATTGGCAAGAACAAATATTTGAATATTTTGATAGTTTAATGAGCTGTTCAAATTACTTTCTTCAATTAACGATAAATATAATGATAATAATCGATTTATCAAAGAAAACTGTGTATCGAAATATTATTAACAACCCCAAACGGTATGTTTATTGTTTTTAAGAAATATTGGCTAGAGCTAGAACAAATATTTTAATATTTTCATCTTTCATGAGATGTTCAAAAATGTTCTTCAATTAACTTGAAAATATCGATAATAATCGATGAATCAATGAAAACTGCTTATCGATATATTATGAGCAACCCCAAAAGGTATGTTAGGCTTCAGGCATTTAATTTAATGCATCGATGCTTCCTGAATGATGGCTTAAAAAATATCGCTTTAATAATTTTGTATCGATATTATAGGAACAAGTTTATTTACAGACTTTATTAGAAAACTTGGCTAAAATATAATGTTATGTTTTTCTAGTATTTATATTATTGTTTATCATTTGACTTATACGTTATTTGTTTTTCTCTCCTTTCCTCTCTCACTTTCTTTCTCGCTCTCTCTCTCTCTCTCTTTCGCTTTCCCCTCGGTCAATTGGGACTTACCTTTCCATTGCAGATGTTAATGAAGCTGTTTGCTTGGCAACAACATCATCAGTTGCTGCTGCCGCTATTCCCGCCGCCGCTGCAGCAGCTGGGCGGGGCGCCATTTTGTTTGATGGCACCACATCGCCCGTTTCCGTTTGCGCTGCTGGTGTAAGTAAACACAACAACAACTACAACAACAATAACAACAGTTGTGCCAAAGTGGCCAATGCTCTGAGAACGGTAGCGACATCGAACAACCACCACAACAACAACAACAACAACAATAATAATAATAACAACAACAACAGCATGCCCATTTCCAAGACAACGCCACCGACAACCGCCACAAGGCCCGCCATACAATATTATAGAGTGTCGGCCAAAATAGGCGTATAAAGTGTACCTACTACATCCGTATACATACCATCCAGAACACTCTCACAGACACACACACTCACACATTCACGCAAAAACCCACACACGAACAACACTTTCATACACGCAGACACGAACACACACACAACAATTGGGCAAAAGCAGAGCAGTGCAGAAGAAGAGCAAGAAGAAGCAGAAGCGTCAGCAGAAGAGAGGCTATACACACATTTAGTTAATTAGGTAAACTATCGACTTTCCATCTCTCCTAATCTTTATGTGGGTGAGGTGCTAAAAACAACAGAAACAACAAACAACAACTACCCATAAAACAACAACAAAAACAATAAGATATTAGCGATTATAGAGCATCTTTCAATCAGTGCAGTGTAGCGTAGCATCAATTATTTCATAGGGCAATACAAGTAGCAAGCTTTCAAAGGTTTCTGTCTCACAAACATGAAGTCCTGAGAATAATCGAGGAATACGATCATCCAAGATGTATCTCTTACAAGACCCATGAGAACTGTTTGTAGGCAATTCGAAATCTATTCCTTTCGCGATTACAAAGATATGTGAATAAAAAGATCCTACAATATCTCTTCTGGATCTATATTATGCGTCCATAATTTCCATTGTAGATCTAAAGGCTTTGCTTGATCTGTGACGGATCAAGGAATTCCATGTGCGCTTAAGATCTACTTTATAGGTTTATAGCCCAATCGCATCTACAAGAAAGCCCAAAATAGTAAACAAAGTTTTGAAGTACTAACCCCAAGATTTCAAGATACTATGTCCCAGTAACACTGGGAATCTAAATCCCTATATCTTATATCTGTGATACAACTCATAAATTCCTTATAACGTGTAAAGAAACTGCAGATCTCAATCTATAGCTAACTGAATAAAAGTTTGAAAATATGTTTCCCAAATCGCTTGAAATCCATTTATAAGTAGGTAGCGCTCATATTACTAATGAGATTAGAAACTGATAGCTGTTTTTGTTTCCAATGCTAATAATCTTCTAATCGAATCAGCAGTCTATAGACCAGATTAGAGCATAGAATGAATGTTATAATTCGAAACACTTGACCCATCAAACTTGACACAAATAGCGAAAACCTACTTACTATACCAGCCCCCTACCAGCCACCAGCCACCAGCCACCACCCACTTGCAATTGCCTTGAAATGCATTTACTATATCTTTCTATCTCTCTCCCTCTCTCTCTTTCTCACTTACTTCACATGTGGCTATCTCGCTCTGACAACATGCAGCTGCAAACCGCTGTGCCCACGGCCATGTCACCTGTGATAAACAAAACTAATTCTAGCAACAAACAAAGTAACAACAACAACAACAACAGCAACACCTCCGCCGTCGCAGTCGCCGTCAACAATCTGAGCGGCAGCTATACACATACCCACAACAACAACAACAGCAACAACATCCACATCACCGCCACCAACAACAACAGCAGCAACAAAAGCAACAACTCGCTTTTGAATCCCGCCGCAGCGGCCGTCGTCGCAATGGGCCAATTGAAGAACAGCTTCATAGGAACGGCAATCGTCACATCACCACCAAATCCGTCATCGTCGGCATCAGCATCCCACCTTAACCACAGCCCGGCGGGCAGTCCCACCAATAACAGCAACAACATTACCAACAACCACAACAACAACATTTCGGCTAGCATATCATGCCAGTCAACAGCGGCCCAAATGATTACCAATGGTAGGTCTAGAACTCTCAGCTGCTCTACGGGTACCTTGTGTGTATCAAATTTTCAATCAGAGATATCGTAGCTAGAAATTGTCAAAGTGAGATCGAATTCGAAAAACTAACATTCGGACTTCCACAGAAACTCTTTAGATGTCAAAGCTGCTAATAGAAGATATATTCAACCAGAGATTTTTCAAATCTGCACTCATGATTAACTTCAAAAACCTAAAGTGAATTCGATTTGAGAAACTTGCATTCAGACTTCCAGGGAAACACTTTAGATTTCAAAGCTGCTAATAGACAAACAGAAATTAAAAAATTACAAAAAAAATGCAGAGGAATTGGTAACCTCCTCTTTTTTAAAGTCGGCTAAAAATATTTTCAATCAAAGATTTTTCAAATCTGCACTCATGATTAACTTCAAAAACCTAAAGTGAATTCGATTTGAGAAACTTGCATTCAGACTTCCACAGAAACTCTTTAGATGTCAAAGCTGCTAATAAAAGATATATTCAATCAGAGATTTTTCAAATCTGTACTCATGATTATCCTCAAAAACTGAGAATCGAATTTATTTAGTGCCCAGCAATCGGCAGAGTGAATTTCATTTAAAAAATTAACATTCTGATTTTTAGAGAAGCAGGAATTTTAAGAATAAAAGTGGGAATTCAACTTGTAATTAAATAGAGTCAATCGATTAAAGAGCTTGGCTATTAAAGGAAGAAGACTTCAAAATTAGTTAACTTCTAAATATCTTTTTCAACACATATTTTTGACATTTCGAGTACTATTCGAAGCTATCAACAGCCATTTCCATTGCGGAGTGATGATGTTAAAATTATTTTCTAATTCAATTGTCTGCGTTGTGCATTTAATGAAAAGAGTTGAGTTTTCTTTAAAATAGTTTACCCAGACTTTTATGATCTGTTTTAAAATCATTAAACCATCTAGCTATTTTAGTTAATAGATTGAACTATTTTAAAGAGTATATTCCGGTCCCTAATGTGTACACATTGTTTTCGAATAACAAAGATTTCTCTACTGTTCCCTTTATACATCATATCTTAAAGATGATAACCGTTGCTCAGTAATAGAAACTCTATATAGAATTGATTTGAAACTGAAATTCTAGAGCACTACTATTTAATATATGCTTTTTGGCTCCATCGACTAATTTAATTTTCACATTTCAGTCAACACCTTGACGCGTGGCTCGCCAACACCATCGACGCCATCTCCATCGCCGTCATCGTCGTCCAGCGGTGTCTCCTCGTCGGCCTCGTTCATATCATCCTCATCGTCGTCTTCGTCGTCCTCATCATCGTCCTCTTCATCTTCAGCCTCGTCGTCGCCACCCATGCAAACGCATTTGATTGGAGGTGCACGTAATGTTAACGTTATGGCAAATGGCCTAAAATATCATGCTACGACAGCCTCAGGGATTGTTGGTAATACCAACGGAGGCACCACAATTGTGGCAGCAACAGCGCAGGGCGCTGCGGCAGCAAATGGTAAGTGAAAAGAAATCAATTCCCGCTAATTGCTGACGTTGGTTCTAGAGGATTATTCAAAGATTGAAAACTTCAACCCACATTTGGGGTAAAATGGACACAGAATCTTTGTTTATACATAATTCTCTTGAATTATGTGTCTATTCTATTTAATAGTACAACACAGTTGTGTGTGACGATTTGAATTCCCATATAATCGAAATATCTGTCCTCTTTTAGGGTTTCGTCAGACGGACAAGGATCGCAACTATAATTTTTTGATACGCAGCAGCACAACGGCACAGTAAATGGGAATAAGAACAACAACTACAACAACAACAACCGAACTGTGTGCAACAGCTCCCACCTTAATTGAAAAAAAAAAAACAGCAACAACAACAAATTGTACGCTTGTTGTTTATAACTTTCTATACGAAAAGAATATCGAGAAACAGAACAACAACTTTTTCAAAACTCTACAAAAGCTCAGCATCGCACACACACACACACACATTTGAATTCATATTTTGAGCATAGCCGCCATGTTCGCCATTTTGTTGTAAAACAACAACAGTAAACACAACAGCAACAACAACAACAACAACAACAAAACAGTTCCGCCCAACATATAGCATCGATTTTGAAAATCAAAAAAACAAAAAAAAAAGTGAATGAGATACGAGAGGGAGAGATAGAGAGAAAGAGACAACAACAACAAAAAAATGAATTAAAAGAAAACTAAAACAAACAAAAAATAAATAAATAAAAATTATTTTTTAATAAATCATTTTATACGCAACCAACCAACAACAACAACAACAACAACAAGAACAACAGCAGCAACATGAAGCAGCAACCACAAGTACATGTCATTAACAACAACAACAACAACAAGAAAAAGCACACATCAATCAGCAGACAGCAGCAATATAAGCAACAACAACACCAACAACAACAACAACAGCAGCAACAATAATTATATTAATAACAACAACAACAACAATAAAAGCAACAACACCAACTTTGCACAGAAAATAGAAATTTCCAATCAACAAAATCTTTGTATATATATATATCTCTCTTAGAAATAAAAGCGAAAGCGAAATAATGTCAAGTAACAAATTCATGTAGCATTCTAAATGTTAATTTTAACGAAAACAACAACTACAACAACAACAAACTAAAACTGCAAACGAAAAACCAACAAAAACAAAAACAAATTGCGCTGTTGTAACAGAAACCACCAATGGGTAACGCTTTATATAAATATATACATATACCTATATATATATATATAGATATACATACCTTATACATAAATCAAAGAAGCAAAAAAAAACAAAACACACAAACAAAAAAATATTAATTAGAGAAAAATGCTTGTATGTATAGCAAAACAACAATCTATGCAAAATATAAATTTAAAAAAATATTGTTAGTTGCCGCAAATAATATTTTCCAATTTTTATGTGACAAACGATATAATTGATGTGCTGCAACAACCACAAGAAAAGAAGAAGAAGAAAGAAAGAAACTAATATTATTATTAGAAAATATATGTAAACAAGAAGAAGAAAGAAAAAACAAAAAAAAAACTCTAACCATACAAATTGTAAGTCTACAGTTCTGGTTCTAAAAACTAAAAACAATCATCATTTTTAACACATTTCACACATTTCCTAATGCTGTTAACAACTTTTACCTTTTACCTTCACTTTACTTCAATTTACTACCGCAAAATGCAAATTTCTTTTAACAACAATAAGCTGTGCAATTATTATTATCATTTATAATAATTCTATCAACTCTATACTTCCTGCGTTACATTGGTTCTTTTAGACACTTTCCAGTAACTGTCCCGATGAATACAATTAACGAACTTAGTAAATACAGAACAACATTGTGTGTAAGTGTGTGTGTATGTGTGTAGCTTAGCATATTCTAGCCATATAAATATATACCATATACACCAATATCGCGTACGTATTGTAGACATCAGATATATATTTATATGTATATGTAGTATATACACTATGGAGTCAGTGTCAGTCTGTGTATGTGCGTGTGTATATAGCCACTAATTACAATAACTAATTTCGATAACAAACAAACAAACAACAACAACAATAACAACTGCTCTCTACTCCACAGAAATAGAAAGTTCGTTCCATTTCATAAACAATATATACCCTTGCAAAGACACTGTTAACGGCAATTTGATGTAGAGTCTGAATTGTATTTTGAAGCAATCGATATCATGATGCCACTCAATAATCGATAAGAATGGAGCGTCAAAGCAAATCTTCTTCAAAGAAATATAACGTTATAATCGAGGTAATTTTTATTTCTTAATTAACGATTGATATCAGTGATGGGTTCAACTGTACTTTGAAGCAATCGATAATGATCGATAACAATGAGTCATCAAAGCAATTCTTCTTCTCAAAGAGATATCAAATTATAATCAGTATAAAAGTTGCTTAAGAGTAGAGTCCTTGACATTTATTAATCGTTAATCAAACCTGCTATAAAGCTGAGTTATTAACAGAAATCTTCAACTCTTCTTCTTAGGGAAAATATCAATTTATAAATAGTATACAATTTTGTTTAGAGGGGATCCCTTGTCGTCTCTCGAAAAGTTAAATGAACTGTGCTATAAAGCTGAGACATCAAAAGAAATCTTCAACTCTTCTTCTCAAAGAGATATCAAATTATAATCAGCATACAAATCTGTTTTAGAATATTTTACTAATTAGCAGATAGCTGCTCAGCTATTTCTGGAACTGTACTTTGAAGCAATGGATAATAATCGACTAAAATGAGCCATCAAAGCAACTGTTCACATTTCCTCTTCTCAAAGAGATATCATATTTATTTTAGAGTCTCGTTCCTTCTGATATAAATCAAGTCGTATTCATTGAAATTTAAAAACACTTGATGTTGATTTTTTATGTTTAAATAGTCGTTGTAAAATAGAAACGAGTTCCTTATACTATTTTTTTTTGTCGATTATAATGCCTGAATTCTAATTCTACAATAATAAACAATAAAATTTGTTTTTATATTTTTTTTATTATCATAAATGGAATGAGTTATGTTACGGATAGCAGGAATAGGATATATCATTGGAATAGGATAAAGTGTAGAATGATTTGCACATTTTCGAAATACCTAAATAACATGATTAAGGGCTGATTAATCAGAATTACCAGAATGTTCATCATACCCATATATCGGTTGACAGATAATACATAGCAACAATATTTGCAAGGGTATGTATATAAGAATTTTGCGCATTTTCATTTGATTTTCTTTTCGATTACTGACTAAACAGACAATACTTAGCAAAGATTGAACCGAACAAGAGAATGTCTGTAGCTGTCTGCTAGCTTTATGCTCGAATGGTAAATAACAATTCAATATGCTAATTAGGTATTCGTATTGTAAGTACAAGTGTATATGTACATAGATATGTAGGATGCGTGAGTTGGTTAAACTTCTTTGAAATTGATCTCATGTTGACACAATTCTTATAAATTTCGCCTATCGATCGAACTGTTGTTGTTTAAAAGGCATTTCAAATCGAGACGCACACGCATGCACATGCATGAGTCGAGAAAGTTGACAAATAATACATACATGCATACTTATATGTCTAACAATTAAACAATTAACATAACTTAATTATAGAAGAAATGAACGCTAAACACACAGACAGATAGTCAGACAGACAGACAGTCAGACAGACAGACAGACAAAGGAAAATAATTTGCAGCAAAGACTTAGCAGGCGATGGTAAAAGTTTGAAAAACAAAAAACAATACATTTTACGGTAGTAAACACATCTATTTAAAGAGAAATGAACCGATCACGAAGAAGCGGCAATTGCGGCTCCAAAACACTGAGAAAAAAAAAAACAAAAATCATACGTGCAATGTTTAAATAGTAAATAGGCATGGAAAACAAAAATTGACAAAACACAAAAAAAAAACAACAAACAAACGAAAATATATTAACAAAAAAAAAAAACAAAAATCAAATCAAATAGCTAAGCATAGAAAAACAAATATATATGGAATATTTCTACACAACAAAAATGAAAAATTACAACAACAACAAAAAAAGGAACACGAAATAAAATACTAAATGTTATATTTTGGAGCATTTTTTTTCAACGTGTATGTGTTAGTGTATAAAACAAAGTATTAGTAAAAGATATCTCGTGAACAATAAATAATAATGGAGAAAATATTATGCATACTACTATATATGCCAGGAGGACAACAATTGGGCCGAGAAACAGCAACAAGTAGTAGAAGAAGAAAAAGAAGTAGAAGCAGCAGATCTGACTTATATAATGCATGAATATGAACATAACGAGCATATAAGGATAACTTTTTTTTAAAATGAGAATCGAGAGAATTGAGATATTGATGGGCATAATGAGAATGGGGCAATGAATATAAAACTTTATATATCATCTATGAATATATATATATGCCTATATATATCTATATATATATATATATATATATATATATATATATATATATGTATACACCTAAAGAGCAGAGCATACTTTTTTATATTTTGTAAATACTATTTAAATACCTACAACCAACAACAACAACAAGAAGAATAAGAAGAACAGCAACAAACAACTGTAAAAGAAACTCTTTTTTTTATATGAATATATAACTTTATATATAAATATATGTATGTACGAATATATAAATACAAAAAAACGAAAACAAACAAAAATACATTTTGTAGGCAAGCAAGCAAGCAGGGGGCAGAACAAAAACCCAACTGAGAGAAAACTAAGTTTAGTAATGAAAACAAAAATATTAAAAACAAAAAACAAAAAGAAAAGAAAAGAAAAACGGACTTAAAGCTTAAGATGAACGGCTGCGACTCAGAAGAAGATGAAGATGATGGTGAAGCGCTTGCCACAAGATTTGGCCAAAGATGAGTGTCTAATTTAGTTTTCCAAATGTACAAGTATGTTGATTTAAAGCACAGCCAGAATCTACAGAGAAGAATACAAAAGCCCCAATGGCAAATGCTATTGCTGTCTAAAATGTATAAACAAGAATTTGATGACAGAATCAGATGAGAATATCGCTGTCTAAAATGTAACTCCCGATTCAAAAACGCACAAATACACATTATTAGTCAAGTAGAAACAGATTAATTATAATCAGGCCATCTGCTGTTCTTAAAGGCTCTTCTAGCAGTCACTTTTTTTTTTGCAATCCTTCAATTATTTGAAATTTTGACTAGAGAATTTCAGAAAGTTCCGTCTTCAATGTATTTGCGAGTTCACTTCAGTTCTTCAGAGCTCTTAAAGCTATGAAGTCTTCGCTGCAACTCTTCGCATGCTAGAATTTGATCACGGAATCTGCAAAGAAGAATCCAAAAAACCTCTAAAGTCATGCACCGTCGCTGTGAAAACTTTGCTCTTGAAATTCTTCAGATACTGAAATTTGGCGACATGAACTATCTGGAAAGAAAATTCGAAAACGCCACAATTTTTCAACTCGATTCATGTCACTCGAACTGTATTCGGTATTTGGTTAACAACTGTTGGGCAAGCGCTGGAAATTCGTTTTTTGTTTAAAAGAGAAATGACAGAGAGAAAGAGAGAGGGGAAGAGCAGCGAAGGAGGATTTATTTTCACACACAAAATGTTTCACAGAAAATGCAACGCAGTTGAAATATATTTTGACAAAAACTTTAACAAAACATTAGCAGTAAAGTGAAGAACGAAAAGAAACAAATGTCTGCAAATATTATATACATTACAATTAAATTAAAGTAACTTAAATTAAATTAACAAATGAATGTGCATGTGTAAATGTCCTTGATGTGTATGTAAATGTATCTATATATATATGTAATTGTTAATTGTAAGCTCTGAAAAACGAAGAGGCAAAGCAGCAACAAAAGCAACAAAAATAAGAAATCAAATACAAAAAAAAAAACAAAAAAAAAAACACAAACACATAAATAAATCGCTGTTTTGTTTCGTTAGCTAAGAAGCTAACGCTTGCGTGTAATTGTTTGTTGGCCAATTGATGAGAAGGGCAACAAATGTTATTTGTTAATACTATTATTATGTTCGATACATACTATACGTTTTTTTTTTGCACTACCTTTGTAAGTAGCCAAGTAATGAACACATTACTTTATTTAATTTTATTTCTGTAATTTTACTTAACAATCTAATTTAGGGACGCGCTAACATTAACTTAATATTATTGCTACGATTACTATTATGATTATGATTATAATTTTTTTTAAATTTTTATTTAAATCCTCTTCTCTAAGCTAAATACAAATCGGGAGTATTGCAAATTATAATTGTATTTAAATGTAAAAGTAAAAAAACAACAACAACACACAAAAAAGCAAAAACATAAAAGAACCCTCAACAACAAAAACAGACTTAATGTAAAATTAAACAATTGTTTAAATTAATTTAGAGAAAATGGCATGAAAACAAAACAAAGCAAAGCAAAAGAAAACAAAACAAAGCGAAACAAAAGAAAAACAAAAACGAAAACAAAACAAAACAAAATTAATATTCATACGTCTATGCAAGCGAATAAAAAATCATGAAAAAAAGTAATATTTATAAAGAAAAAAATAGTAACAAAAAAATTTTAGCTGTAAATGTAACTGTAAAATTAATTTTAAATGCATAAACAAAATACACAGAACAGACAAAATTGAGGATGAACGATGGGAAG
Source organism: Scaptodrosophila lebanonensis (assembly GCF_003285725.1). Taxonomy (NCBI): domain Eukaryota; kingdom Metazoa; phylum Arthropoda; class Insecta; order Diptera; family Drosophilidae; genus Scaptodrosophila; species Scaptodrosophila lebanonensis. The sequence continues at coordinate 1,237,050 of NW_022060581.1, read as the reverse complement.
AAGAAATTGATATGTATATATATATATATATATATATATATATATATATATATATATATATATATATATATATATATATATATATATATATATATATATATATATATATATATATATATATATATATATGAAAAATGATAAATTATATACATATATAGTATATATATATATTATATATAAATGTGTAAAGCAAACAAACATGCGACAAAAAATAAAAGGAACAGAGATTTCAAAGCAATGTAGCCCAGTTGTTATTATTCCAATAATGGATCAATTATATTGGACAGCCTCTGTAGTACACCTACTATAGATGATGGTAATTGGAGTTTCCCCAGCACAGCTGAATGGATCGATGGTCTGTCAAAACAATCTATACTCACAGCTATACCTATACTTGGCCGATCAATTCATGCCTACCAGTATGTTATGACGATAGCAGTGTTCCTCGCCCTCGGATATGATTTTCAGCTTGGATCAGCACAGCTGAATGGATCGATGGTCTCCCAAAACAATCTCTGTTCATATATCAATTCCACTGAGCAGATAGGAGCTTCATCTAAGCTTACAAATCTTACCCGAATACTTTTAAAACAATCTTTATTCCTATATTGTACTTCTAACCGCATTAATCCGGGCAATTAGCATTGGGCCCATGTCTGAAATGCGCGAAATTTGTGATTACTAGGACATGATGTAGACGGACTTCGGGATCAGGCGGAACTTACAGCAGAATATCAATGACTCCCGTAGATCTTTTAATAGGTAGCCCATCAGATCTACGAGTAGGCTAGTCTCTTCACAGTTCGGTAAAAAAAATCACTCTTAGTATAATAAGTTTATTATTTTTAAAGACACCCAAAGAAAATTTGGTATTTTTTAGTCTCGCAATCCGAAATATTATCAAAATCAGTGCAAGATGGTTATTGTTGAACGACTGTAGTGCGGGAGAATTGTGGATATGGGGTATTTACGGGCCTCTGGTTGGGCTCTCATATATATAATACTTACTATATTTTTTTTTGATGAAATCTACTTTAATGAGTTTTTTTGGAAATCTGCAAAACGATGCTCTAAAGCCCGAGAAATCTCTCTCGCTAAGTACTATGGGTCTACATTTTCACATTCTCTGATTTATGAAATTATTTGATGACTTATTCCATAGGTCAGTGTTATCTTTTAAATACCCTGCAAAGTATGTAACAAGCAGAATGAGTCATCGTATATGGATTCTTAATCAGCATTTAAAGACGAATCAATAGAGCCATGTCCATCTGTCCGTCTGTCTGGATGAACGCGTAGATTTTGGAGATGGGTGAACCCACATTCACCAAACTTAGTATGTAGACTATTATAATACTTTTACTTGTTAAGATATTGTAAAAAATAGTTTCCTAGTCGAGATTAATATAACAAAGCGAATAGATATAGACAAGCCAATAAAAGTTGTGCACATTTTGCATTTTTTATTTCGTTTCATCGCAAAACAAGGCCATCAAAGAAGAGGGAGATTTTATGTTTCTTTTTTTTTTTTTGGACAATCTCCATAACTATTAAGATATATTTTCGCCTGGTAGAGAGCAGGTTAGTATCTGTGTAGGTCTGTCTGTCTGTTTGTCTGTATGTGTGAGTCTGTTTTGCGCCATTTTGCTGCTGGTGTTGCCTTGGCTCAGAGCTTTTGTTTGCAACCTTTTTAAGGCCCGGAAACGGAAACGGCATGCGACGCACTCACACACGTGCAGCATGACATTGTCTGATGGCCATGTGGACACGTCCACAGCCCCCGTCTGTTAATAATGTGTGCTTTCGCCGATGCGGCCGCTCTCGCATATACGAGTAGTGTTTCAACATCTGTTTGCCGCTCAATATTTACGGGCGCGGATTACAGATGGAAGCCTGCCAGCATCAACAGCTTTCTACGCCCTACAAACATATTATTGATTGTTGTCCCAAATGCTGATCCAATATCAGCTTTCCATACCTTGCCGATATCGGACAAGGCACGTGTAGCTGGAAAGCCTTTTCGTTCAAAGACAATACCAAGTTTTGCGTGAAGATCCGATTTTTTAATCATTATACTCTGTAGCCATAGGGTATATTAAGTTTGTGAAAAGTATGTATGTAACAGGTAGAAGGGGTCGCAGATGCTTGACCCCATAAACTATATATATTCTTAATCGTCGTGACAAGACGAGACGAATCGATCTATATGTGCAAATTAACCGGAGAGTATTTCAAAGTCGGGGCATCTGACCTTAATTTTTCCACTTGTTTCATATGTTAAATGCTCTAGCACAAATAGTTTTCGAAGATCGAAATAAAATTCGTGAATTCTGAAATTCTGGAACTGACAGAAAACAACATAATTAAAATTTCCAGATCTCCGCATAATAGCTTGCAGACTGATGGGCAGTACAATACAAAGGAACTCCTTATATCCTACAGTTACAGAATATAATGAGGATATCTTTGATTCGGTGTCGCCGGGTCCGCTTTTTATTTGAATGCTAAGGTGGGCTGTACTTTTGGGGTTGATGATAAAACGCTTTGCATATTTCAAAATCAGACACTCACAATGGTGGAGAAAATTGAATAACAAACCACTTACTGCATTCGCTTAGCCAGTTTGAAATTTGAGTTCAAAACTTTGGATCATGCGGCCCCAAGCGCATCTGCTGCTGTCTCCCATTAGCATATTTCAAAGGAAGCACCTGTGATGTCACAATAAACAATAAAGAAACCGATATACAATATTAAACAATCTTTTAATGAAATCGCTGCGAAAGAGAAATACCAGCAATGGCATTTATTAGATTTGGGCTTGCAGTGTGACCAGTTCATGGGAAATCCAAATATTATTTTGTTTATTTTTGAAAAAAAATATTGAAAATGGGAATAATTTCTGGCGCTCCTTATCTTAAATGAGATTGATGCGAACTAGAAGTCTCACAAGCAGCCGAATCTAGTCTGAACTAAAAATATATTCACAATATTATATAATACGTAGTATAAAGTATGTGGTATAAAAAAATAAAGCCTATTTTAATTAATATAAGTATTTTTAATAGTTGGTCCTGCTGGACTCTAGCATTTCATTCGTAATATAATCACACATCTCCTAATATATGCTGCCTTACGACTGGAAAATTAAATTTCTTTGAGGCACTGTTTTTCTAAGTATCGACTGAATATTGGAGGCAAGTTCTTGAGCCTACTTGCTGGTAAGGAAATCGAATTCTTCTCTCCTTAGTGCTTTACCCTTTTTCTCCATTTACTTTCTAAGTTAGCCTCAAACTTTGTTGGACAGCAGTCCTCGACTTTGCTCCTTCAATATAATTATGCTAATTATGCTATGCTTAACTGCTAAGATATGAAATGAAAAATAGTTTCAAAATATAGTTAAATTTCAAATTGAATCATTCATAAAATAAACAAAACAGATCGCCATTAACGATACAATATTTTCAAAAAAATATGATACGCTGCTTCAGTATGCTCGTCAGCCAGCTGGCCGACTTATCGCTTGGCATCCATGACACAAGTACTTAAGGACTTGGCTCATCAGGCGAATGCCATCTTAAGCGGCACATTACCACTCACCAGCTCAACACATTTTCCATTTGCCGCTCTAAGTGAAATATTAAGTGTGAACAAGGCAAGTCAAGTGGTAGGCGACTCAGACACCACATACTCGTATAAGCGTAAAACTTTTTCAATTATAAATACTTTGAGATAAGTAGAAAGAGAACAACAGCCGCCCAATGGTTGGGGGTGTGGGTTTGGGTGTTGGTGGGCCCCTACTTGGGCGCTTATTATTCAACCGCAGCTGCGACACTGTAAAGCTCTAAGGCGGGAGGATGCAGTGAAGGCAGCGTGACTTCGTTCATTGTTCTCGTTCGACAGGGTGTATGAGCTATGTTTAATTGAATAAAATTGTTTACTTTTATGACTGGTGGCTGCCTAATGGTTAGTTAGCGAGTCTCTAATGTGAGAAAGCTCATGGCGCTCGAAATAGCGCGAATAAAGCCGATATTAAAACCTCAAAGCACATTTAATTGTGGCCTTTTAATGAGCAGGGTCCTTAAATGTTTATAGGCATTTATAAGTACAATACGTGGGATTATCGTGCATTTAATTATATATTTGAAAAAGCTTGGCAAAAAAATTGATTATAGTTTGTAATAAAAAGTATAAACAATTTTATCGAGAATTATTTATCGCAGAATGTGCGCATTTATTAAGTAGTCCTGAAAGCTGAGCAAAAAGTAATTTATTTTCGGGTGAAATGACCAAAACCTTCGAATTTATGACAGTTGAGAAATAAAGAAGGCTGCTTTCCAAGGCACTTCTCTTCTGTACCCAACTGTGAATGTCTGTAAAACCCAGAAGAAGGCATAGCAGACAAACTATACAAATTCATGATCAATATGATAAAACGAATCGATATAGCCATTGAACCATTTCTTCGCTCGTTTGTCTGTCTGTATGAACGCAAGAATCTCAGGAAGTACGAGAGCTAGGGTAACCAACCTTGGTATCCAGATTCTTCCAAGCCTAAGAAAGGACACGTTTGTGTTTTTGCAGACAAACTATACAAATTCATGATCAATATGATAAAACGAATCGATATAGCCATTTAACCATTTCTTCGCTCGTTTGTCCGTCTGTATGAACGCAAGAATCTCAGGAAGTACGAGAGCTAGGGTAACCAACCTTGGTATCCAGATTCTTCCAAGCCTAAGAGAGGACACGTTTGTGTTTTTGCAGACAAACTATACAAAATTATGATCAATATGATAAAACGAATCGATATAGCCATTTAACCATTTCTTCGCTCGTTTGTCCGTCTGTATGAACGCAAGAATCTCAGGAAGTACGAGAGCTAGGGTAACCAACCTTGGTATCCAGATTCTTCCAAGCCTAAGAAAGGACACGTTTGTGTTTTTGCAGACAAACTATATAAATTCTTGATCAATATGATAAAACGAATCGATATAGCCATTGAACCATTTCTTCGCTCGTTTGTCCGTCTGTATGAACGCAAGAATCTCAGGAAGTACGAGAGCTAGGGTAACCAACCTTGGTATCCAGATTCTTCCAAGCCTAAGAGAGGACAAGTTCATGTTTTTTTTTTGTCTCTTGCACCCACACCTACCTATATTTCTAGGTATCCTCCGGTTTTCCTGGAATTATTAATTCAAGCTTGACAAACGCGTCAGTATAGTGCTTACGTGTTTCGTTATGATAGCTGAACTCAAAAAGGAAGTTATAAGCTTCGTTGTGTTCTATGTTCGTGCACTGCCACCAGCTGTGGTTGTTGCCTCAACTCTGGCATTCCACTGTTGTTGGTCTTAAATTTAAAGTTGCATGGTGATCCCAAAAGCAAGCATGCAGCAATGCTACGTGCCACCTCGTTTGGTCACTGGAGCGGAGCTGAACGGATTTGGCGCACATCGGAATGGCAGCTGCTTGGTCAGTACGTGCCGCCGCTTGCCTCTAAAGCTCTTTTCCCCCTCCCCCCCATCCTCTAATGCCGTGTCACATTGCATTATGCGCTTATTTAAACACATGTGCCGGGCTTACTTCCCGTCCGCCAATATGTGGCAGTGTGTGTGTGTGTGTGTGGGTGGCGCTTAAAACGCAACAACCCTCTCAGCGGTTCTTGGTAGGTTCACGAACCTTGACAAGAACAGCCAGAAGTGCAACTGATAGAAAAACTACACTAAAGTTATGTCTTTATTAAAGTTAGACTTGAATTTCGATTTTGTAGAAGAGAGAGAGAGAGAGAGAGAGAAAGACCATTTCTAAAACATTACAGACACCAACAAATCTGCTCACTAGGGCTTCTCACCCAGATTCCTCATTGCTACGATCAGTCCTTGGGTGTGTGTGTAAAGAGGAGCATAGGTTTCCCCGAAACATATGCCTCGATTCGCACACGTATTGCAACAATGGGGCATACTCAGTACCTCATAGCTCGAACTCGCAGCTTAACTGACCCAAGCGCTAAGACTTGAATTGGTTTAGCGAAGGTTTTCTTGGGTTCAAAGGGAAGTGTGGAAGCACACTCGGCTGGCTCATCAATTTCTCAATTGGATTCTTTAAAGGAAGAGATCAAATAATTAGGACAATTCGTGTATCCACAAATATGTACCTTGATGGAAACTGAAAGTGCTGATGATTTCCGTATAGGTCGGAGATTTCTTTCGACTTGATTCTGCAGATCCCTGAATGCAGCAGAATGAAATTTCCTGTCTAGGCCTTACTACATATTGTCAGAAACTTACCTCGAAACGTTATTCCCAAAACATTTTCATCGTCCAATGGGAACATTAGCAATTCGGGCAGTTGAGCTGGGAGCTCGAGTTATGTTGTATTGGGTACGCCCCATTAACGCAGTCTTGTCAATTATTTTGTGCTTTTCCAAGGAAAGAAGGCATTTGAGTCTGTGAAGATGTGTTGTGTGTGAAAATAAGAGACTGGCCTACCTGGTTTGTCAGCGTTTTAATGATCGACTTAAAAGCATTGCCCTGATGAATTTTTAAGGACAATAGATTTTGAATAGCTCGCGCCAATTTTGGGGACTTAGGCAGACCTAAGCACTCGCTTATTAAACAAATACAATTATTATAAAATAACCAGTCGTTGAAATGGCAAGCCACGCCTTCTTTTTAAACTAAACATTATATTATTTATTTATTATTAATTATTTATTTACTTACTACAGGAAACAAATATGTAATGACGAAGCAATACTAGCTTCTATGGCCTTCAGCTCCCTATATTTACAGGATAATGAGTCCATTATTTATATTAATATTCAAACAAAAACATTGTTGTTTGTCTTTATTTTGTTTATTGTTCGTTTCGTTGATAAAAAAGAAATAAGGGATCGATATTATACATGGTTATAAAGGTTCCTTGTCAGACTTGCCAGTTCTTGGTTAATGATGTAGTTGAGACTTTATGTGAAAAGATCTTTGCATGAAATCTTTTCGAGATTTATAAGTTGGTACCCTTCTGACTGCTTTCCAAGGCACTTCCCTTCTGTTGGGTACAGAAGAATGTGAATGCCTGTAAAACACAGAAGAAGTCATAGCAGACAAACTATATATATTCTGGATCAATTTGATAAGACGAATCGATATAGCCATTTAACCATTTCTTCGCTCGTTTGTCCGTCTGTATGAACGCAAGAATCTCAGGAAGTACCAGAGCTAGGGTAACAAAACTTGGTATCCAGATTCTTCCAAGCCTAAGAGAGGACAAGTTTGTGTTTTAACCATTGGATTGAACTCAATGCCTTTTAATACGTTGCATATTTAAATTAAAAAAAATATTTTTAAAATCTTTATTCCTTATTGAAGATCTGTCCTAAGGAAGACAGTTTTATAATAAAACAAATTATTTCCTTAAGTTGAAGCTTGGCGGTAATCTACGAGTGCGTTACCACTAATATTTCCTGTGCACAAGTATGCTCTGACTTATAACTTTCAAAATCATGGTTTATGCATCAAAATCTATTACCTAATTATCACCTTTCCAATCCTCTAAACATTCCGAAAAATCGTTTTCTGAAATGGGGATATTTTTATTTTTTTTTTTTAAACTCAGAAGGCATACGGACCTAATCAAATGAAAGCGATGCTTATGGAACGATATGCGTCTTGTTTATGGAATTAAATGAGATTTGACTTTTGCATAAAGGGATAAAGGGTCTCTTAAAATTGTGTTAGAGACCGACAATGTCTCTAGTTGTCAATCGGAGGATGTCGATTTTTGTGCAATAGTTCTTTGAATTAATCAACGAGTTGTTCATCAGTTGATGTTGATGTTCTTTAGTCGTCTTGGGTGTGTTTCTTCGTGGTCTTCTAAGCTCTCTGGAATTTATTTATTTTTTTGTATATTGTTTGCCATTCAAAAACGTTCTTAACGTTTTGGATGCAGAATTTCCAAATGCTGCACAGAATTTTAGCGAACTTCTTGATGAAATGATTTCGAAAACACACAGAACTCAAGCCCACATACATATGTAAGGATATGTACAGATATTTATCGATTTCAGGCTCATAGTAGTAGCATACTCGTAGTGTAGTGGAACAAAGATTTTTTTCTACACATTTGACACTTGTTTCTGAAATCTGAAAAGATTCTAAGCAGCCAGAGATTTGAACATAGTAGCCCGAATTCCGCAGCAAGGAACCTTTGCAAAAGCTTTCAGTCAATTCCATTTATTTTCCGATGCTGCTTTAGTTGAGAAGCTCAGTCATTTCTACATTTTTGTGCTGACTACACGCCACTAAACAAATTTTCGACGTAAGTAAAAAGTAATCGGAAAATATATTTTCGAAATATATTTTCAATCTGCACTAAAAAGAAACCAACCTTCCCTCACAGGTTACTAAGTGTTAAGCGCACACGAAGACTTTCAAACGTAAAGAGAAATGGATTCCGATCTACTAGAGATTCTGGGGACTTGCCTATTGGCTTTATTCGCCAGTACAGTGCTTGTCTACAAGATGCGAGACAACGTCTGGTGCCAGATGTGGTTGGCGAGCCTTCGCCAGAAGTTTCAAAACAAGCTTACGCTAAAGCCAGCATTTGCTGAGCAAGCACCGGAGTGGACCAAAAAACCGCTGCCAGTTTTTCATGAATTGCAAGAAAGGCAGTTTAAAGCTCGAACTGAGCAGCGGGCCAACATTATTGCCTACAGATTTGTATGGGAGAAGGCCGTTGTCGTCCATCTACCGGAGCGTACTCGAGCCCCGAGCCGTTTCGACTCGGTTCGACGACGTCGGGATCAGTCTATAACGAAGCACAGCCAACGCATACGCTCGGCGTCCGCCCAGCGAGCACCCCGCATCATTTAACCAACCAGCCAGATCGCACCTATTGCATCGCAAAACTTTCACATAACTTTCAATTTTTTCCGTTCTACCGCTGTTTTCCAAAATTGCCAATTGTCGACACTTTTACGATTTTATTTTCTAATTGACTGCAGAAATATAATGACTTACCATACCACACCATACCACACCATAACACAGCATATCCATAGCCCAATCATACCATAGCCATACCTTAACCACACCATACTATAACACAGCATATCCATAGCCCAATCATCCCATAGCCATACCTTAATCACACCATACTATACCACAGCATATCCATAGCCCAAACTTACCATAGCCATACCCATACCATTCTATATCAATAGCCAAATAATCATACCATAACCATTCCATTTACCACTTCAAAATACAAAATACATATATGTATTATCTTGAAAACCATCGTCTTTCTTTTTTCACTCTGGAAGAAATGTGTATATCTATGTATATCCCAAAGAATCCCCCATTCAACTGCAGGCTTTGAGAGATTCCGTGCTCGCGGTTTCTCTCATCTAATCTACAACCTGTTGCACAACCGGTCTAATCGTTATTCCCATACCTCCTAGACCCTATACTCAAAGGCTACTAGATGGGAGTGTTTTTGTGTGTGTGACACAAATCACAAAGTATATATCAGCTCTATTTCTAGCCCCGGAATGTGTCGGTCGATTTTTAGCCGCACTTCTGTTCCAGCCAAAACTAACACCTTTACTGGTCGGAAGTAAGGGGCAGTGCCCACCAAGTTATACGTCAAAAACTTAAGCTTCAGCTGCTGATGTACGGGCTCCCTATTTTTGTCTGTCTGTATGATCGCAAGGATCTCCAAAAGTGTGAGAGCTATAATAACTAAACGTGGCATACATTTACGTAAATTGTTTTTAAGTTTTGCAAAAATGCTTTGAGTTCTAATGGGATTTATTGACAGGCATGCCAGCAGTTTTGTTGTTGGTCCACATAGGCTTAGATAGTGGGTATTTGAGAGTCGTACTCAATGCCCAACAAGAAGGAATGTCAGCTGAAAAGCTCTTAGCTTATAATTTTATAATTAAATTTCTTCAAAAGACTTTAGATGTAGAAAACACAGCACAGGTGTAGTGGTGGGAAAAATAAAAAAAATAATTTAATAAAAAAACGGATGTGCATAATATACTAATCATAAATTTCCATTTTATAATACCCACTATATTATACATATATTATTATGTATTGTATTATTATTATTATGTAACAGGCAGAAGAATGCATCTCCGACTCCATAAAGTATATATATTCTTAATCAGTGTGAAGAAACGTCTGTCTGGATGAACGCCTGGATTTAGGAAACGCCGAAGCCCACATTAACCAAACTTGGTATGTAGACAGCATGAGTTTATTTAATTCATTTGATTAGTTATTTTTGAGAAATTGTTAAGAATATTGTTTTTTTTTTAATAATTATTACAAGCTAACAAACTATTTAGAGCTTTGTGAATACAGTAATATGTTTGTATTTTCGTTTTCAATTGATGCAAGTCAATTCATGCAATTATATTGAATGTATTTATTTTTAATGTCCGTTATGCATTATATACTCATGGAGCTGTCAAAATAAGCCTTCATTTCCGTAGGCCTTTTCACTGTAATCCCTTTTCCAACAACAACCACAAAACAAACAACTGCATATGTTTATACATGTATGTTCACATCCATTGCTATTAATGCCCGTTCGTTTGCCAAGCACTTACGGCATCAATACGTCAAATTATCAATTCAACGGACAAACAAAAAATGGGAAAGCCGACCAAACCCACCATTCAACATTCAGCATTCAGCAGAGCCTTCACTTGTCCGCCTATTGATTTATTTATTTATTGCCTTCAGTTACACGCAGTCGTCCTCATCCCGCGATTCCAGTCCCCTCCCCTTCGAGGCCTCTTAAATGATACGCTCATTAAAATTAATTAGAAATAATGACCGCAAATTATGCGACCAACAATCGTAATGTGTTCTCCACCGTCCCCTTTTTTATTGCCGGTTGCACATGACGGACAGAGATGAGAAAAAAAACTACCTAAGCATGCAGAATTGTATAATAATTTGTATTTATTCGTTAGTGACAGCCATTGGCTTCTTTTGGCCGGCAATCAAGAGAACTTAAACTAAATAAAACTGCAGAATAGAAAAGCCTGTAGGAAGAACAAAAACATCTAATAACGAATCCAACTCGGTGGGGGGCTATCAGAGGCGTTATGAGACTTAACAAAAAAGAAAAAGAGTTGAAAAATATAAAATAACAATAAACAATGTAAAATTACAAAAATATCTAAAAAAAAAAGAATCCAACTCGGTGGAAGCTATCAGAGGCGTTATGAGACTTAACAAAAAAGAAAAAGAGTAGAAAAATTAAAAATAAAAAAAATGTAAAAAAAACAATGCAAAATTACAAAAATATCTAAAAAAGAATCCAACTCGGTGGAGCCCTCATCAGAGACCTTATTAGACGTTAAAAATGGAGTTGCAGAAATTACAAAAAAAAAGTCAAAAACAAGTAAAGTTAATTCAAAGAATATTTCATTAAATTATTTAAATAAAAAAAAGATAAAAATATAATTAAAAGCTACTATTATTTATTGCATTCTTGCTATTGTCTCGAAAACGCTCTCTTACTTTACTTACTTTACATACTTTTTCTTTTTAAATATATTTATGCTAGGAGGGGGCTTGCAAATTGGCTATAACAAAACAGTTAACTATTACAAAGGCGCCAAACGCTCTCTTAAATACTGACATCATTATAATTTGCTGAAATTGGTTTCCTGCTATTAGAAATTAATGAGTTTAAATGAAATTAACTTAAATGTATGTGTGTGTGCGTCCGTCAACTGACGACCGCAGCTCCTTCTCAGCCAAGTTGTCCCTTTAAATTAGCCGAAATAACTTGGCCAAGTTCGCAGTTTCGCAACAGCAAACTGCCAGAGTAAACGTTACACAACAACAACAGCAACAACACACACACAATAATAACAGCCCGAGCCCGAGTCTGAGCTCAAGGCAAAGTCAAAGCCATTTACATAAAGCTATGCCCCCATGCCGTCCCATTACCTGGCCGGGCGGGGCCACGGTGCCATAAAAACAAAAGTTAAAGTGTTAAATTGTTCAACTTGAGTTGAGTTTTTGGGCGTTGGCTTTGCAATGTTTTTAATTAATAAGTGAGGCGCGGACGAAAGGCACACAAACACTTAAGGGGGGATTTTACTGATGAATACAAAAGGGGCGGGCGCCAAAATATATTCACTGCTCGGGCTTATGTGGGGCTGCCGAATATGAACAATCAACGTGAGCGCTTAAGCTTGTCGAGCTGTTGGGCCCCACATCCTTTATTCAGTCTATCAGTCCAACAATCGCTTGTGCGACAAAAATACAAACACAGAACGCACACACACACACACACACACACACATGCGCAGCCAACAAATTTTCTAAGCCTGCTCGCCACTCGACCTTTTGTACATACATGTGTAGTATGGATTGGGCCTGCACTTGATGTTTTCGTTGATTTGTCTGCCACACATGTGCGAAAAGTCAACAGCAATCAGCGGGTTGTCTGGCATTTCGAGTGTTGTTCAATTTTTGTTGCCTACTTTTCAGCGTCTCTGAACCTCAAAGCCGAATATAATCGCTCTACACAGTGGGCAGTTTTCGTCGAAAGCTGTGTTCCACTTAAAATGTGTATTAATTGGACAAATGTGCTAATATTTTAATTGCCAGTTGATGGGAGAGATAAAACAACAGGTGCACAAATAAATAAATTGCAAGTTATTCTTGTTTCAAAAATTCATCAGTCGTGTACTCTATACTCGAGGAGCTCGTCTCTTAAGTTGTAATGTTCATTGCTGGCCCTCAGGATTGAGGAAAATCTTTGATGCATTTCACAATTGCAACTTGAATGTTTTTAAAAAATGATTTTTTTTTATTAAAAAATAATATAGCCCATGTTAACCGCCGATAGTGTAGCTTCCCAACAGTGAAAGAATCCATTAAATCGGTCCAGTAGATTCAGAGCCTTTTTCATTCAAACCAACAAACAATCGAATAATATATAATATTAGTATAGAAGTATAGATGTCAACTATATTTTATTGAACAGGTGTACGGTTAGCTAATGTGCAAGCTTTATCCAGTTGTATATTAAGGGGTAATACAACAATTGTCCATAAGACATTTTAGCGGACATTCGCATTTCAAAATAAAATTTTCTTCTTGTGGACGGAACAGGATGATTCCGTTTGCTATTAAATAGTGCTGTTAGTTCGTCGTAACTCTATTCGACTCTATTCGCTATAACGTTCATCACGTTCAACGTTCTTGAGATTCTTCTTCTTCTGACTCTTGAAGTCTCTGAGCACGTATTTCTGCTACACACATTGCTAAAGTTTGAGCTTTTCGGCGGCATTATTATATTCGGTTGATCCTCTCTTTCAGTCTGAATTTTTCATTTTCATTTCATTTCATTTAGAACAAATTACAGATAAATGTGAAATTTGTGAATTTTATATATACGTATATAGAAGAGATCTATCTAGAAGAAACAAAATACAAATTATTTAAATTATTGTAAAATAACATATAATTCTTAAAAATTATGATGTAATTTAAACATGGAATCACGTAGAGAAATCCTGTGGGGAGATCAGTTAAATATTTCACAATAACACAGACATTCCGAACTCGATAAACAGACAAAATATTCTTACGAACCTACCATCGCTACAAAGTTAAAAGCCCTTTAAATAAATTATCATGATGTGTACAGTAGCCGCAAAAGGTACACTTACTAGTCCGCTTGTGAGCATCTCATAAATTATAGGAAACTCTACTTACGAGAATATGGCATATTCGTACTTCAGTTGGAAAGACGGCAAACGAAAACATTAGTCTTCACTCAATTGAATCGAAAGCTGGGCAGTGGCTTCAGGCTAGGGCTGTTAATGTGTAAAATAATTGAGCATACGCCCCGTGAACCGCAAAGCACCACACAGCTGATTGTGGGCGAAGAGCGGCGTCCTTTGTTAGTATCATTTGTTGGTACGCACTTGCCTTGGCCATTAATGTGACTGTTGCTTATATCGCCCACAACCATAACCACAGCCAGGGCAACAGCAACAAAAACAACAGACACAATGTGAAAAACAAGGGGTCCCTGGTGAATAGGTAGAGTACGAGTATGTCTGTTTGTGTACAGCATTCAATATTAGCCGTATTTGTTGCTTCAAACGATGATGTCAACAAAGCTGCTGCCTTTTGATAAAATGAGGCTGTGGCTATAGCTCTGTACTCTGCTCTTTGCATTAAATGCGGGCTAATTTGTTTTCAAATTACAACAAAATGAAAAAGTTCAGCTAGAAATCGATAAAATGTAAGATCTCGTCAATTGTTGTTGCTAGAGCTGAATAGGACCCTCTACTATGTGTTATTGAGGTGAATCTTTTTATGTGATGGTCTCGAATGCTGCATCGACAACCTTTTCTGTAACGAAACAGGCGCACATAAATGAACAGCAAATAGACCAGCTGGCGAAATTTAAATTATACTTGTAAATGTAAACAAAAATCAAATGTAAATGTAAACAAAATAAATTCGCAATCATTTGCTTAAATGGTTAGTGATGGCTGCATCGGCAACCTTTTCTGTAACGAAACCAATAGCACGGTTCATATAAATGAACACAAATAGACCAGCTGGCGAAATTGAAATTAAAAATGTAAACAAAATAAATTCGCAATCTTGTTTAACCATTTCTTTTGGTTGTCGGGAATATTTTTAGTGAGAAAAGGAGCTACATTGTTTGAGGCTATGGAAGCTATGCTATGCCTGTTTTTAGCGGGTTTTATAGCTATTTTCTAGTGGGTTTTCTATCTATTTTTAGTGGGTCTTGTGGACATTTTCTGGCGAGCTTTCTATCCTTTCTCTAGCTACTTATAATTGTTTTTCTATCAATTTTCTAGCGGGTTTTCTAGCTATTCATAGCCATTTTCTTGCAATTTTCTAGCTCGATAGCATTTTCTATGCTTTTCAAACCGAATTCACATTAGCCAACAATTATTGGTGAATAATTATAGAGGCTCTCCTCACAAATCTAAAATAAACAATTAATTCTAACTAAATCAATCCAATAGAACCACTAAGTCTCACTTCTATCACTTTTATTTCTTCGTTTCAAAGTCAATTTAAAGCTAAGCGAATTATAAATCCCAGCCACCCAATACTTACCGCTAACTGAGAGCACCATCTTTAGCATGTTTTGTTTTCTTCTGCCAGCGCTTTCAGTAAAAATTATTGCAGCATTTATTTTTGATTTCATAGTCGTATTTATTTGAATTGGAATTGTTGTTCTTTTTTTTTAATTAGTTAGTTTTCGTATTGGAATTAAATTGTAAGTACAATAAATTGTTAAAGAGATTTGCCATTTTTGGTTTCAATTAAATTTGGCATCGTTGTTGCTAGCTAACAACAACAACATTAAACATTAATTGAGCACATATTATTATTATATTATTATTACTCGTATGCTGTCTACTATTTGAATTGAAATATTGTTTTAAAAAAATGCTCATCGAACTTTAAACGTGGATGTGAAAAGCATAATTCGATCTGTAAAATGCTTGCTAACAAAAGAGAGGTGGAAGCGGCGTTGTGGAGGATGGGGAAGGGTAGGAGACGGAAAAACCCATTTACAGTTAGACATTAAGATAAAGGACGCACCGATATAGGCCAGCGCGTTGATATGTTTGAAAGTTAAAAGTAGATATATAGTATGTACGCGATTGTATTCTATGTAGATATATGTATATGCAAGGAGGAGACAATATACACGATACGATACGATATGATACGATACGATACTATATGTTCCAATTCGTTTTGATTTGATTGGACTTTTGATTTGCATGTGTCTTACAGATGTATACATATATAGTTTTGATTTAGCAATAGATAGTAAAGATTTGCTTGAAAGTTTACTTAATACTTGTAGGTAGAACGGAGAGAACCCTTCTTCGTCCGATCTCTAAATATTATTAAATATAAATATTGTATAAGTATGTATATAGTATGTGCTATATAGATGAGCATCAACGCGAATGCTCATAAATAAAGTAATTCATGTTAATTATTGATCAAATTTATTTAGCTGTGCGTTGTAGCAATTATTGTTAGATCGACGAATGACTAGAATGAAGGCCCAATTCATTTATGGGAGGCAAGGGGGGCAAACGTGATTTGTTGAAAAATGTCACTATTATATTAATAATTAATTGTAAATTGCATTAACTGATTTGTTTAAAATAGAGATATGAGCCGACACTACAAGCCTTAATCAAAAAGTACACACATATATATGTATATATATATATATATACTTGTATATATATAGTATGTACATATATGTCGTTGAATAATATCGATATGAGCAAAATTGGATAAATGTACTCGTAACATCACTTCTTAGGCCACGCCTCAATCGTAGCTCAGGGACACCGCCGACTTGGGCGTGGGCAGTGGTGAGGTGGTGTTCTCCTCCTCATCGTCATTCTCCTGCGAGTCCTCCGGCTCGCCCAGCGCATGCACAAACTCATAGAAATCGATGCGTCCATCACCATCCACATCCACCTCTTTGATCATGTCCTCAACTGACAAGAACAGAGCAGAAAAGAGCAAACAATAAATATTTTAGTGGAAAGGGCAAGTCTGGGAAGAAGGTGGCCGATCGACGGAATTCTACTCACTGTCCTCCTCATCCAAGTCCTCGCCCAGGCACTGCAGCACGGCACGCAAGTCCGAAGCAGTTATGTAGCCGCGATTGTGTTTGTCGAATACGCGAAAAGCATCGCGCAGCTCGCGCTCCTCTTGATCGGCGGATGAGAGCCCGGACTTGTCCTCGTATGCCATGTTCGAGAGTATGTCAACGAATTCCTCAAAGCTGACGTTACCATCGCCTGCAAGAGATATAGAAGAGAGAGAAGAGGATATATCTAAAGAAAAGAGTGGCAACGATTGACTTGAAGAAAAGGCCGCTTTGAACTCAGATCATGTAAGAATTTAAATGTCGAATAGACTTAAAATTTGAAAAAAATTGTATCGTGATCCAACAACAATCTTTTTTATCGATATGAAGTCTCAAAAATTTAGAAAAAAGAAAGATGATAAAGACGAGCATATAAGTGGAGTAAGGGAATGGTTAGAAGCAGAGGCAGGACAGGTAAAGACAAATAAGTTCGAGGTAGGGGTGGAGTAATAGAAGCACTATAGGCGATATAGAAGAGTTAAACAATCACGAAGGCTACTCACCATCGACATCGATCTCCTGCAGCATCTCCTGCAGCTCCTCGACGCGTGCAAACTGACCGAGCGAGCGCATAACCGTGCCCAGTTCCTCCTTGGTGATGCAACCGTCGCCATCTTTGTCAAACAGACGAAAGGCCTCACGAAATTCTGTAAGCCGTCGACAATCAGCGACTGTTGCTAGCTCGGGCCAGTATACTTGTATATAGTTTGTTTTCTCACTTACCACGCATTTGACCCTTCGAGATGCAACGACGCTTGTCCGTCGTGTCCGCATCGATGGCTGAATCGACGGTATAGGAACTGGCGCGCTGCGAGAATTGACGCGTTTTCGTTTTGCGTTTGCTCCGAGTGCCACCGCCACCGAGTCCCACGCCGCCCCCAACACCTCTGCGTACACTTAGCGAGGCCAGATCAGCGGGCGCGTGCGGTGTGGGCGACTCATCGCAAAAGTAATCTTCGCTGCCTAAGCCACCGGCCTCATCATACTCATCGGCCTCGTCGATGTAGGCGGCTGTTGCGACAGTCTTACCCTTGCTCTTGCCATCTCCTTGCTCCACCTCTCCATCCTCATCGACATCGTCCTCCTCCTCCAGTTCGTACTCGTTTTCGTCACAGTACTGCTCATAGACCACATGCTCGCTGAGATTCTTCTGGGCATAGCTTACGCGCGTGCTGCTCCGCTGCCGGCGCACCTCATGATGCGTGTCGCATGACGAGGAGTCTGTGTCTCCATCTGAGTTGGCAGCGCTTGTTGTGCTTCGTTGTGGTTTCTGTTGCTGTTTTTGTAGTTGTGTGGTCACTTTTTTGCGTTGTTGTCTCTGACGTTGCTGTGGGTGCTGCTTTCTCTGTTGCTGCTGGCCAGCCTCTAGCGCTCCCGTCGTCGCTCCTTCACTTGTGTTCTGCGCCTCTGCTGACTGTTCTGCCTGCTGCTGGTGCTGCTGCTGCTGCTGTTGCTGGTCCTGTTCCTGCTCCTCTGCCGACTGATCGTCATCTGGTTCATCGCCACTGACCGCCGTGTTCCTCGTCTAAAGTGTGCGTAAAGTGTGCTTGCGTTAGGCATTTAATGGCGCCCAATGTGGGGCCAATTGAAAGCTCAAACTCACCATTAGCTGCCTTAGCTCCCGAGCGAATGTGGAACCAGTTAAAAATTTATTAACTGCCGTAAATAGCTTTTTTCCTTCCAATGTGGCGGCCTTCGTTACAGCTGCGTTCACTCGAAGAAATGTGCCCTTCTTCTTCTTCCTCTATGCGTCTGTTCCGTTGTCGTTTCCTCGTTGCTAGTGGCTGCTTCTACGGTCTTCTACTCAATCGCCTGTCGCTTCGTTCCGGTCACGTGCTAATTGACAGCGTCAAGCGACAACGTCTTGCAGCAAAGTTTTAATTAGCCGCATTGGCTGCGACAGCCACAACGGACAACACGGACAACAACCAACGACTGACACTCCAACTTTTATACTCAACTGTACTTGTCAATAATGCGTGGTGGTGTTGCTGCAAATAAATAAAAATAGATTGGCACACAAGTTAAGCGACAACAAAGCTCATATCATTACCAACAGCTGCACGACCAACCGAGTGCCCCCGCTGGCGTGTATCTGTGTGTATGTATGTATGTGTGTGTGTGTGCATTTATGTGGCACGTGTAACGAACGTGATATGCTAATGAAGCATATTGCCGCATCGCCGGCCACAAATTGCAATGCTCGACGTTTCTGATTTCGCAATATTCCACAGCATGCACAGCTAATTTCGGGCATTGCATTTGTGCATTGGCCAATAAAACGATTAAGGGATTACGGAATTACGGAAGCCAATTTAAGCTGCAGGTGTACAATTTTAATCAAATTTAAGCGCCATCTAAATTATTGATTATCCCACTTAACACCGTTTTTTTTTTTTGTTCTAATAATAAAAGGACAGAACACAGCTAATAAATATGTGTTGTCCTGCCAGCTTTCTTCCTCCTCAAAAACAATATGATTTTGAATGTGTGGAACGCATGGATTTGTCTTTTTTCATGGGCGTGTTCATGATACCAACTTTTGTCCTCCCAAGATCAGTATTTATTACATACTTAGTACTATACTAACATAAAAAAAAGGATAAAAGAGATGTCCATTAAGATATTTGTCACTGTATTAGGTTTGTGAAAAGAGAGAGTATTTATATTTCTAATCAGCACGACGAAAGAAATCGATGTGGATAAGACCGTCCATCTGTCTGGATGAACGCCTAGCTTTCGGAAATGGCTGAGGCAACATAAACAAAACTTGGTATATAGACGCTCCTAATCCTTAGACAACACGAGTTCTTTTTTTTTATTACCCCCACCCCTCACTCTCCATGCCACGGAATTTCGTCAATACTGTCCACATTTCAAAAGCTACATAAAGCACACTTTGCACACAATATAGTATAATTATAATTATCTACGTGGCGGAAGTTAGTCTGGGTATTTCATTTTAATGTTTGCTTGCTTGACTGTAGCGTTCTCTGTTGTTCAAGAGACCCTGTGAAAATGGTCAAAAGGGTATGTGAGGCTTATGAAAAGCATGTAACATACAGAGGGAAGCTTCTGCTACATTTCTAATCAGCATGGCAAGACAAATCAAAGTGGCCATGTCCGTCTGCATGGATGAACGCCTAGCTTTCGGAAATGGCTGAGGCAAGAGCACAAAACTCGGTGTTTAGACTCTCCAAATCCTTAGGCAACACTCTGCATTATTGGAAAAGTATTGTTGTTTCTGAAACATACTATGAATCGGTCTTATAACTTTTGTCAGCAACCTTTCCCTTTAGACAAAGAAACTTGATTGATTGTTGAACCACATTTTATCACGAGTTATTAACTAAGAAATGTTTACTCTTTGTTTTTTTTTGCGTTTACTATTTTAATAAATGGATGGATGATGAATGTGTGTTCCCTGGGGACTTTTTGTTGCTCGATTGGGTCAGTAGGCTTTGATCCGTTTGCTTCACTTGCCCCATGTGGGAACATTTTTACTTGACTATTACAATTATCAGACACACAGACAGCAAAACATTTGCTCTCCCATATTGTATTTTTTTTTATTGTTTTTGCTTTTATTCGATTTTGATTTCAAGACACTCTCCCATGGAGGCCACTAGAGCTGTTTCTTGCTCGGCTCTAACGAACAACAACTTTAATGTGAAGGTGCTGATTGAGAAGTTCGAGCGCATGAGCACGGCAGAGAGCATTGAGGAGCTTACTGCCTCCTTCAGTTCGGCGCAGAGCTACGCCAAAAACAGCAGCAGCAGTACCAACAGCTTCTGGGAGACCCAGTCGCTCAACGGTTACGTAGCCCAGACTGTGGCTAAATTTGATCCGACCTTTCTCTTCAATCGCGTCTCCCGACGCGTAAGAACAATGCAGGCGCGTAATAAGCCGCAATCAGCCCTGGCCGAGCAAGTGGAAAAAGGGCAAGGCGATGCCGATGGCAAAAAAGTCGTGCTGGCCGTGGCACAGGACCAGTTGACCGAGGAGCAACTGCCCCTGGATCTCGAAGTTCGCTTCTGCGTACCGCCGACTGAGGCGCCGCAGGATAAAATGGCGGCTGTGTTCAGTCGCCGTCGCAAACAAAATAAACACAAAGGTGAGTGATGGCTGCTTTACTTGTTCCTGCAGTCATTAATGTTTCTATTTGCGCCTCGCAGCGTTCACTGTCTTGCCCAAATTTATCTCTCGCATTATTCAAGCGCTGCGCAATGCTATTCTGCGTCTCATGCGACTGCTGAAGGGTCGACAATTGCAGGAGCAAGCCGGCCAGGAGCCAGATGGAGTAAGCAGAACGCTTCCCTGTTCGATCGTGTAAGTCCAGAATCATTTTCAAATCACAATGAAGATCAAATGCATAACACTATACAAGAAAATACACATTTAAAAAAAAACATCAAAAAAAAAAAAAAATACAAAATATATTAAAAATGTTTGGTGTTTGGACAAACATCGATAGATCTACGATATATCGCAAGAAAAAAAATCTTTTTAAATAAAATAAAAAAAAAACATCGATGCATCATGTTCAAAATATTGTCGATGCTCGATACATCGATGTTCGTTTTACCTCCCTAATTGGAAAACCTACTCGTAGAGCAGTAGAGCTGAAACAACATCAAAGTAGCGAACTTCTACAAATGCGGAATTTTCAAAAAGCCTATATTAATGCTTGTACATACTTGTAGTGTATTTGGTGTTAATTTTTCAACTTCTTCATATTCTTCATATTATTATCCTTCCTCAGGTTTTTTGTCCCCTTCAATCGAGTTCCATTTTTGCAATCAATAACATATTAATGTATCTAATAAGACAGCAAGATAATAATAAGCATTGCTATTAGAATCTTTCAAATAACTATCTCCTATAGCCCTGGTAACACCATTTACATATTATATTTTGCTAATATATTTTTTTATTATTAATACAGGATTTCTTTTTATTAAAAAATGCATTTGTTGCTTTAAACGCGATTTTTTGCAATGAAAAAGTTGTAAATAAAAACATGGAACATCGGAAAAAACATCGATACTTGAAATAAATTACAAAGTAGGGATGTAAAAAGATGTAAAAAACATATATGTATCAAGCATCAACATTGTTTTTACCACAATGCGTCGATGTTTTCCGATAGTTTTTTGCTAACGATGCATCGATGTTTGTCCAAACATCGAACATTATTCATGTTTTGTTGGACGGTCACATTTCTTTGTGTGGTTTACCGAAGAAGGTATATTTGTATTATAAATTATTTGATGTTTTCATAAAAATGTGTATTTTGTAATAAACATTTTAGATTGTTAAGCATTTGATCTTCATTTTTTCGTATATAATGTCACACTTAATATGCTTATTAGGCTTAGCTGCAACGCGTCGTTTTTAAAACTGTATTTAATCAGTTTTCAAAAGTCAACATTACTAGTACCTTATTGATTGACAACATTAAGTAAAATACCATGGCAGTCTCTCTTGATATATAAACATTTTTTATTTCAAACATCTCTGTTGATTTTCTGCCTAATCTTTGCATTTTTTGTATGGAAAGTTAAATTTTTAAAACATCGATGTTTTTTGCGATGCATCGACCATGCATCGATTTTTTATAAAGAGACATCGATGTACAGCAACATCGATGTTTTCCCTTCGACTTACATCGCTATTACAAAACATCGATGTATCGATATTATACCGATATCAATAACTTTGAAAGCAGTCGATTGTTAAATAAACGAGAATACTTCTTACTACACTAGGAAAGCATAGAAATTTGACCAACGTTTTGCTTATAATTTAAGGTCTAGTGTAATCCTTTTAATTTATTTATAATTTGTTGGCTCTGTCCGACAACTAATCCGAACAATTCTTTCTCCGACTTCTTACAGTAGCGAACCAGCGAGCGGAAGTGTCTGCTGAGAGATGTCGCTTGGCCCTGATGAGGGTCTGGCTTGGCAAGGTAAATAGTTGGCATTAGTGAATATTTGTATGTAAATCAAGAGCTCGGCTAAAAATTATCAAGTGTGCTGCAAATTTATGGATTCGGTTGGTAAAACATTTCAAGCACCCCCCGGCGCCTAACGGACCATTTTCTCTTACCACCCTCTAGCATGGGGATGGTGATGATATATTTGAAGAACTCATTTCAAAATTTGCAAGTTTATTAAAAATTCTTGGGTTTGATTTAGGGAAAGAATTTAAAAGTCTTTCCATGCTAAGCGATTTCTCTAACAGTCAACAATCAGAATAAGGGATCCTTTGGCGAAACAATCTAGTGGGTTGGCAGAAACAAACAATTTCTGTTTGAATACCTTTTGATAATACTAACTTGTGTAAACGAGAAATTTTTAGGTGTATTGTAAATCTTTCGGCTCGTTTTCGGCTACTAGACTAAAATAATATACTTGTAGTAGATGACAATTGTGATTTTTTTTCCTTTGGTACTAAGCTTATTTTAAACATTGAATATGGCTCATTTGCAGGGCGCACACACACACACACACACACAGAGGGGCAAGCACAGATGGGTGTTCGCACGGAAGGAAGCTGCAAGCTGAATGCTCAAAATGAGCGCCACACCATGGACGCAAAAAATGAATGTGAAATGGCCAGAGGAAAGGCCAAAGGAAGTGCCAAGGCTGCGTGTGCTCATTAAATAGCACATTTGAATGCTTACTGCCACATCACACCCTCCCTCCCTCCCTCACACACACACACACACGAACAAACGCACACAAAAGCACATGCATGTGTGCGAAAGAAAGAATTGTTGCTTGGCAAAGGATCTGCTGCAAGAGACACAAAAAGGTAAATAGCAATGCACTTTCCATTTAATTAACATTTCGCCATTAACTTGGCCAGCAAAAAGCGTTTTAAATCAAAATAAACAAATTACAATGGCTCAGTCACATTTGCATTTAAAGGCACTTTAAATTAACATGCATTTGAAAGCTGCCCCACACACACACACACACACACACACACCTACGGTTAATAAGAAAAAAAGCCAAGTTGCTGTGGATTTTGTTGACAACAACAACAACAACAAGTCCCCCCCCCCCCCTCCACTCCCTTCGCCTTTGGCAAAGTTTTGCCAAGTGACATGAAATAAATGAAGATGCTTGGGTTGCTATTGCTGTTGTTGTTCCCCACAACTAATGCACTTTTGCAGAACTTTGCGCCAACATTAGTTTCTTAGTTTGTTTGCTTATTAGCAGCAGTTGCGGCTCAGAATTGCGCGACAGCTGCACAGGATTTGACGCGGGGTGGCGCACAGGCAACCTGCTGGCATCATTAAATAATGAACATTTGATAAATGTAATAAGGCGACTATTTCAAAAAGTTTTAATGACATCCAGCCCGCCCCAGCCTTTCTATTCCAAAGCATTGCGCTGAAAAGTATGCAACAATAAATTCAAATAACAAACAAAAATTCGGCGACTCTGTTTCCATTTATATTTCCAGTTTCCTTTACAATATCGCTTAAATATGGCGGAATCGAAATTCAAATAATAGCTTTCTCACTCAGTGATTTCAATTTCATGTTCGAATTCCTTCTTTTTCTTTGTCTTTCTCTAATATTATTTCAAACCTATATCTATTCTCTAATATTAATTCAAATTAGACGCCCGATTTGTTGCCTAGTTGCTTTTCTTGTTAATAGCTTTTATTGAAAGTGTTCAGACTACACACATTAGTATCCTTCCCAGCTAGTTCGGCTTAATGTTCCGATGAGGCCAACACTGGCCTCACTAAGCGATCATGTTTGTACTAGAGTCAAGTGTCTTAGCTGCCACTTGGTTATACGCGAATAGTTTGGAAATCGGCTTGCCATCTAGAATGACTGGAAGAAGGCGTCGCCACTGCAGTTATGCGGCAGTCCGAAGGATTGTCTCCTCCGACTAGCTTTCAACTCTTGATAGCATTCTGCCATATTCTGCTCCAGCCTAGCATTTAAAAACAAGTGGGAAGTAGAATATCGTGTACCTAGAATAATAATATACATTTTTTTAAAAATAAACAATTAAAAAACATAAACAACCTGCTGAACGCGCTCAGTCATTAAAGATTTAAAAAAATGAAGAAATTTATTGTTTTTAATTTATTATTCGCTCCTTCTCCCTACTTTCTCCCTAAGTCGAGTATTCTGCACAATAATTTGTTGCTCGTAATATGCGGCCTCTACGCTAATGTTCGTGTTATGCGATTAATTCAGCATTTTTTGTCATTCATTGTAGTGGTTGAAAATTTATGACATGTCAGCGATGCAAAGTATTTGAGGCAGAAACGAGGTGGGTGGTGGGTGGTGGGAGGAGGCAGGATGCAGGGAAGGCAGGAAGCGGCTCAGAAACAGCGGGGAAAAATGCTGACCGCACCCGCATGTCTCTTTATGCCTTTCCATGGTCATGCAAACTTTCTCTCCATTCTTTTGACACCCTCCCCACCCCCCTCCCCTCCCCTCCCCACGTATTTCCTGTGGGTTTGAATGTCCGTGTGTGTGGGTGTGTGGCTGTGTGTGTGTGGCTAACCACAACGCGTGGCGGATGTGTGAAAATCGCTTAAAGCGCTAAAAAGCGATGGCACAGCAACAAACGTGCAGCAAACGCGCACAAACCGCAAATGTTTTGGCCAAATGTTCGTTTTATTGTTTAATTTTTCAATTTACAGTCTTTGGGGCACCCGCTGGGCGCTGTGAGCGGTGGGGGAAGGCTTCACAAAACCGCAATAGCCAACGCGATAACAGTAAATCAATTTGTGTGCACTAAACTATTTTCAGTTGAAAATAGTTTCAGTTGAATAGTGGGAAAAAAAATCAAAAACCAAAAACAAAAAACCAAACTTTCGCCTCATAATGGAAACGAAATACTTGCAGACTCCTTTGGGCGGCAGAAGTAGCTAAGTGGCTCTTAGCTCCTTGGAGAAATCAATGCAATCAGTCAGAGTATTGGCAATGGGGAATCAGTTTGTATTGTTTTGCTTTCTCTTTTCTTTCCCTTTCTGTTCTGTTATTTTCTTTCTTTTATGCTGCATACCAGGCGTATGCGTAATATTTGCATAACAATTCATGGCCAAATGTCAAACAATAACTCAAAATTTGAAAACAACAAAAATTGCCAGCATAGCAGGAATAAATACATACATATGTATGTACATATGTATGCATGTGTGGGTGTGTGTGTGTACAGGCATATGGAGGAGGAGAAACGCGTTACATAAAACTCGATGCAATGCCAAAGCAAAAGTTTACACACTTCGAGCGCATAAATCACGCACACAAACAAACAAACAGGCAAACAAACAGACACAATCGCACGCCACGAACTTGTTATGGGCGTGCCTCACACGCCCCACAACAAAAGCAACACAAACAACAACAACAACAGTGAGCCACACGTACATATTTGGCCATAAAATTTTAACAACTTCAACGAGCACAGCACAAGCAAGGGAAATACCAAAAAATCTCGCTGGCTCTCTGTGTGTACGATTGTATGTGTGTGTCTGTGTGTTAGAGGTGGGCGTGAGTCGTGTTTTTGTTCGTGACCTCTCGTGTTGCAAGTTTGCGATATTTTTTATACTGTCTTACATGTTCTATATATATATATATATAGTACTATACAGATATAGATTCAGATAGGATAGCACAGGATATTTAGGAGTCAAGTCCGTTTGTTTTCAATACTTTCCATAGTCTTCTGTTCTATATAGATATGTAGTACATTATAGATATAGATTGAGAAATTTTATTATTTTATTAGAGATCAATTAAGGGTCTTGGGTTTTTAGAAAACTCATCCAATTCAGGTTCACCAAGATCCTTATACTCAACTACTTATATTAATATGACTGATATATTTCAATAATCTCCTTTTTATTACCATTGTACCATTAAATCGCGCTAATCCCTGAAATGGAAATAAAATAAGCTGCATTGATTTGTTTTCTCAGTGCACATCTTCGATTCCCTCCCACTGTAGTTTTGTTTCCAAAAGAGTGAAGATATGGTTTGAGGATGATAAAGACAGTTGTCATAAAAATTATGATTTCAAAGGGACTTGCCGGAAAACTTGGACGAAGTTACGGTCGGAAGGGGAAGGTGAGGAAAAGCAGACCTTAAAACCTGCTAGGAAAAAAAACACATGAAGTCAGTCCATGACAGTTCACAAAAGGTCCTATTATTATTAATATTTTTACATGTTCGCCCTGGGGAACTTTAACTTAATACGAGTTCAACTCTACAATTATATAAAGTTTTGCACAAACTCGTACTTTGAATGATTATAAGAATGTATTCTGATTACAAGAAAATGTTTTATTTGAGAAAATGTTTCATTTCGTCTCTCACCTTTTTTTTGACTTTCTGGTCTTAACTGCTCGACTTCTTTTTAGTCTTCAGCTAACTCTCTATATGTGTGCTGGACTATTGGCAAGACCTTTTCCACAATTTATGTTAAACAATTTTCCATTCATAATACAGAAGCAGACAACCTAGTATGGACGATTAAAACACCATCGAAGAAAGAGTCTTATAAAAGTGATATTTCTTTTTTAACTGCACGTCTATGCATAATTAAAATTATTTTCTGATCGTGAGTCGATTTGCAAAGCATTCCTTTTTAGTATACCCACAAATTCGTATTGTACATCTCTAATGTGTGTCTGTGTTTAGTTGCTTTTGACAAATTGAACATACAAATAGCGCTGTTTTTTGTTTTTCTGGTTAATTTATTTCTATATGCACTCAAAAAATTAATCGATCGAAAAAGACAAAGACATATAACCGAAAAAAGTTTGCAGATTATGGCAATTTATTTGTAAATCAGACGGCAATCAAAAATATCCACAATCGACCAACTCGAAAAACGGTCTTTTTTTATTTATGAAACTGTAATTATTTATAAGAAAAATACAAATACAGCTTAAACTAAGAGTTTAGTCTTATTTTGAAATCGGTCTGGATTTGTATGGAACCAGAAGCTATAAGAAAATTTAAAAAAAAAAAAGGCAGGCTTTTATGAATCCCAAGATTATGCCAACGTTTTGGACTCTGAACATAAGCTGCTACTAGAGTATTTTAAAATGTTGTAAAACTTGGAAACCCATTTGCGGAAACTTATCTTCGAAAGTAAAAAAAAACTAAAAACGTCAATCAACAAACTCTGAATTTTTAAATCCACAGCTATTTCAGCTATTGAATGAATTGGAAGCTTCTTTTTAATTGAATTCTTTATGTGCTAAAATAAATTCATAACTGAATCTTTTAATTGAATAAATACGATTTGTCTTAATCGCTGTCTAAACAGCCATAAAAAAAATGTCTAAGTATGCTCTTAAGCGGGCACTTCCCTTCGAAGAACTGCGTCCAATTTCTTAGATTACAGATATAAACTATATGTTTATATATACAAGTACATACATTTTTATATATTCAGCACAAAAATGTAGTGAGCAGTTCGCAGGACATTCGACATTCGAACAAATAAATAACAATTTCACTGTAGCATACTTTTCAGCGCAGGGAGCAACTCAGCTCAACTGCTTGTGGCAAAACGTTATTTTTTCTTCCCCCGCCCGCCAATTTTTCGTTGGCACATGAATTGCAATTTCTTTTCCCACACAATACAAGAGTGACATCTGTGTGCATGTACATATATACCCTACCATATACTTGTATTTATGTATATACGTACGAGTGTGCTTGGAAGGGGGGGGGCGCACATCTGAATCTCGAGGGAAAGCTGCTAGAACTACAAGTAGCTACAATGTACGAGTAGTTCACAGCGTGTGCGTGTCTGTCCCTTTGTGCATATTCGTTGTACATGTGCCTGTGTGGGTGTGTGTAGCTAGAGAATTAAAGCTACATTTTTGCCGAGAAGACAACAACAACAATGACAATGGCAATAGCAACTGTCATTGACGGCGCACCAGACCACTTTTGAAAGGTCTGTGTAGGAACTATGTACATAACAAAGTTAATTTCAGTTAGTAGCACACGCACACACACACTCACACATCTACTTAGTTGCTGGAATAGTTAAGGACGCTAAAGACATATTCTGCAACAAAAACTGGGAGTCCGAAATAGTTGCAACAATGTACTAAATGCTGGCTATCTAGAAAGTAATGCACTCAAACGATATATTCACGTTTCATTTCGCTTCAAAATCTGTTCAGTATACGAGTATATGGTAATGCTTTTTAGCTCAGCCATTTAATTGAAATAGACTTTGCTATACCCATAATTTTTCTATGAATTAGTTGGCCAATATCTTTAGGGTATATGAAAGTAATAAATGCCTTTATCTAGTACGAGATTGTTATAAGTCTGATCTGCATATCAATCAGACAAGACTATATACCACGTTTGGCGTCCCTATCTGTTATTGTTCAAAATTTATGGATGTTCATACAGACGGACGTTTTTTTCTGCATCGATTTGTCTCGTATAACACGGGGTCTGTCTTTTGAAACAAAAGAGCTGTAGTCAGCAAATCTATCTTCTAAATTTATTCACTAAATACAAAACCATTAAGGACCACACCATTTATACTATATCTACAAAAATTCGTCATTCGTCATCTCAATTCCTTCACTTAGATTTGACCATAATTAAGACAATTATCGGTAATGTTGTAACCACATACTAATATATATTTGCCGCAAAATAATTTCGTTACTTTTAATTTGATGGTCTATGGTCTAAATATTTTAAAACGTTTCATTATATTGTACCATCGGAAAATTATAAAAAAAAAAACTTGTCTTCTTTAGCCGGACACTCATCTCCTCTGGAGTTTGGAGTGTGGGAGCGACAAATGATTCACGCTAAACCAGTCCTCGGCGCAGGATGAATTGTTGCGTAAAAGCATGCATCTTGAGGAGTTCGTTTAGTTGTTGGCAGAAGGGCCCGTTCATCCGTACAGTGCCGGCCATCAGTTCGTTGCCTCGAAGATGCGGAACTGTCGGCGCGACTCGACGATCCGCATCCCCCAGTCCATGAGCTTCATCCAGACTATTCTCAAGCTCGGATTCCTCATCTGGCTTGGCGGCCATGGCCGACTGCTCTTCCAGCTCGCAACTCAGTATCTTCTGCTTGGTCGCTCGATTGTTCCAAGCCCGCTGCGGACTCAATATATGCTCGTCGATATCTTCAGTTTGTTTCGCCATCTGCACGGCACTGGCCACTATTGAGGCCGGGGCCTGTGCTACCTTTTTGGGTAAAAGGACAGTCGATTCAGCTGTAAACACGCCTGGATCTGCATCTGACATTGAGACGAAATCTGAACCTGGACCCTTTGTCACATCGCTGCACAGTTTCTCGAAAATATTAATGAGCTCGCGTACGGTCTTGCCGCGCTTCATATTCTCGATATGTCTGGCCTGGAGATTCGCGTTTGACATACTTTCTGTTGTCTGGACTGAAAGGCGTTCGAATTTCGAATTTAACGGAATATTTGGATACAATTGTAGATTTTGGACAAATATAGAAAATTTGTAACATGCCACAAATTTACTTGAGCCAACAAATGATATCTCATGAGACGAGTGAACAAACGAGCAATGCCTACCCGATAAAATCCGGAAACAAATAGCCCAAACAAAATACGACTATATGCGACTGGTAGGTAGGTGCTGGTGGTCGAAGAAAGTGAAATGAAAAGAGATTATTTTGTAAAAATATCAGGTAAGTGTATATTTAATATACTTGTATAAAGATTTTAACTTATTAATTACAATAATAACATTTATTATTTATAAAACATTTTCTTATTCCCTAAACATTTTCTCAGATTTATTTTTCTAATATAACTAAGCTTGTAGAGCCTACTGGTGAAGTAACACAGATTTGTATGCAAATTATTTGCATGTCTGACCGCAGTTGCAGCTCTCCATTGACCCTCTTTTTGGGAATTGATCAATAAAGCTATTTTAGTTTATCCACATGTGTTCAAAGACTATATATAGATGGATATTCTCATCAGCATTTTGCTAATTTGAATATAAAATACTATCAGGTCTCACCCGTCTTTGCTGGGCTACGTATTTTTGCTTACAATTACAAGATTATTTACAATATGCTTTTTCTCATCCGACACTCTAAAGTTTCTAAAGGAACTAACCCAACAGCAAATATCTTTGGTATGTTCCGAGAGCTTGGGTATACATAGAGTGCAACTAAACTACAAGTATGTATATACATAACGCATACGATACATATGTACATAAACAGGAATGTTGCCAGATTTTTAGCCAGTTCGGGATTTTCAAACTTTCTGAGTGAAAAAAGTGGGATTGTTTCATCGAAAAAGGATAAAGTGAATAGAAAATGTACATCGTATATATATTGAGTTCAAATTCTGCGACAAAATATAGCAAAAATAGCCATCGAAAATGTAATTTCATAAAAAATAAACTATTTTAAATCAGATTTACCCTATGGTTGAACATTGGAGTCTTATTCGTCTTGTGAATAAAAAATATTTAAGTAAAACAGAAAAATATGGCGTTTCAAATAATAGTCTGGCAAGTCGAGTCGATAAAGCCAAGTCCGTCTGTCTGTCCGTCCGTCCGTATGAACGTAAGGATCTGAGCAAGTAGAAAAACTGGAATAACCAAATTTGGTATGCAGATTCTTCCAAGTCCAAGAAAGTACGACTTTCAGTTTTTTTTTTCGATGCACCAAAAGTTAAATTAAATTTTCTTAAATTATTATTATTTTTTTTAATTTTCCTTTTTTGTGGAGAGTACAGCGTGATTTACTGTCGGGCTTGCTCGACTGTAGCGTCCTATCTTGCTTACCTTACTTAACAAATATATATTAGACCTTTAAAACTATACTACTTAAAATACAACTGGGAATAGAGCAACAATAAACAAAGCTAATAAAAAATTTGTAAAACTTAAATAAAATAAAAAATGTACTATTGCTTTTTATTGCTATTAAATAAAATATTATAACTCCAATCACATTTGGCTCAAATATTTTTTTAAAAGACAATATAAAAATATAAACAAAATAAATAAATAATATAAATGAATAAAATAAATATCAGACTTAATTGAGCATTTTTGTATACATAGTTGGTTGTTATTAGTATTTAAATATTATCAGTAGTGGAAGGAATATCTTAAATTTGTGCCTCGTTTGTGCAGTTGAGGTATTTTTCTCCCAAAGTCTGCTTCTCGAAATGGCTTGGCTCATGGATTGGATTGTGATTGGAACAATTGGTTTTAAAGCATTTGAACAATTTTCTCCAAAGCTTCACAACGCTTCAAAGTGCATAAAACGATAAATAATAATAATAGAAATAATAAGTGTTTAAAACAGAAACGAATAAGGAAAGGTGTCACATTTGGGGGAAACAATAACGGGAAACAGAAACCAAACTTACAATGGATAATGGTGGGTTAGGGAATAGATCCAGCTCTTCGCGAACTTCTCGAGTCCCCTCACTGGCGGGCTTGGGCAACCCGTTGTAATTGGGTTTAAAAATCAAACGTCGGCCGATTGTGGGCGGTGCTGCTTTGGAATTATATAAAGACGATGACGATGTCGATGGGGGGTGTGCTTGAGTCTGAATCGGCGACTCCAATTGAGACAAGCAGTCAAATGATTGATCCGTCTCGTTCATAGAAGGTGCCAATATTTCCGAATACAAACTCAGCTCCATCATGCCGAAGGGATTATTGGAATCAAAGCTGAGCTCGCTCAGTTCCGGCCAGTCATCCGTGGAGCACGGTAGATGTTTGGGCAACTCGGTTGCTCCTCTGATAAGCTTCATAGTTTGGGGCGATTTCCAGGCTGGCTCTACCCTTGCTACGGACGGACGACGAATTACCAGACTTTTAGTGTTTAATTTGCAGATGCTGGCCACCTTCGCCTGCTCCGCCTGTACTAGACGTTTACAATTGCAGTTATTATTGTTGGGCAGTATGGCCCCATTGCCGGCCATTGGTGAAGCCTCATTTGTAATGTTACCAGCAGCCTGGTCTCCACTCTCAAGCAGCTGTTTATTGTCCCATGGCTTATACACGCATGGCACATGGCCCTCCGTGGACACCAAGCTGGACGAGTTGGCCAGCCCTGGTGGAATATTTTGGATTGCATTGATTATCTTGAATTTTGATATTGGCTTGATTTTAAGATCCTGCGCGCTCTTATTAGTTTTATCCATGGCGAAGCTGCCTTTTCTTTCGTTCAATACTTCAAACTAAAAGATAATGAAAATACAATTGAAATGGAAACTGTGCGATAATGTCTGCTGCCCTCCTCCTCTTTCTAAATTCATTTCAAACATTCCTTCAATCGCTATAAAAACACCAAATACTTAGTAGTACTATATGTAATGGTCGATCGAAAACACAATTTCCTTGTGAGTAATTTTTTTCTTATTCGATAAACAAATTGTTTAACTCTCCACTTGTTAGAATTTTCTTATTTACTAATTGTTTATTTATATCAAAAGAAACTTTACGTATATAATTACATATATATAATGCTCTTCAATTGTTTTTTTTTTTTACATTAAAATGAATGAAATGTGTTCAAGAAAAAACTGAAGAGGTTTCTTCATCACTTCTCTTATATCGAATGCAATCCTAATATTATGTTAAAAAAGTTCATTTGTTCTTAAGCAATTTACTTTTACTTGGTATTAAATAATCTTGGTGTTCTTCTTCTTCTTTTTTTTTTTTTTTTTTTTTGAATTAACTTATAGCTCGTTAAGTAGTTGGAAAGGTGGGAGATTCCTCTCTAAAGTCGTCTAATAATGTGTTAGTTGAGATGATAGTTGATTTAGTTGAGAGATAAAATAGGTTACACATTTCAGGTTTCCCCTATTTATATAATTGAGGTGAAATGCCACTACGGCGGCTAAAATTATTGACAATTGTTCCGTTTCGAAAATTGCGATAAAATTGTGAACATTATTGAAGCAGGCCAGCATGTCAGCAGCCGAAAAGCTAAACACTGACCACTAAACTTTTTAAAACCAGCTGAAAGAAGCATGACGTCGTATTTCTACTTGTATCTGCGAATTGTTGGCCAAATGAAATGAAACCGACCCATTTCTTAAACGAATGGTGACTGGTGATGAAAAATGGCTCTCAAACGACAATGCTGTGCGTAAGCAGACCTCTTAAAAGCTTAGTAAGGAAGATAAAGCGATGTCGGACTAGCAGCCAGAAAGGTTTTGCTGTGCATTTGATGAGACTGGAAGGGAATCATCTACCGTGAGCCACCTCTCATATGAATTCGAACCTCTACTGTCAACATTTAGACCGTTTGAAGCAAGCGATTGCCAAGAAGCGAACAGAATTGGACGATAGAAAAGGACAATGCACATCAAAATGTATTCACCGGAAGCTCGAGGACCTTGGAACCTAATTGAACATTACTATTTTTTTGGGAGAGAACAGATGTTTTATCGGAGAGGGTAATAGTTTTAAACAAAAGGTGCTATAACTATCTACATACCGACACAAATTGAACAGATGGTAACACAAAAAGGATTTCTTTTTCCCCAATCCCTATAACTACGGGTTCGTTGAGGGATTTCGAACGATCGATTAATATGTTCTCGATAAAACAGTTTGTCCTGACTGACTGTTTTGTGATCAACGTGTAGGAAAATTCGAATCGCAAATGGGGGAAAACGAGCTCCAAAGTGTGTTGAAAAAATACAAATTTTTAATCCATCGACTTCAAACATGGTTTTTAAATTTTATACAAGAATACAAGAAAAACTGCATACTTGGTCTTCAGAGTTTTGAGTTCTTCATATCATATGATATTTGCTAAATCAATAAAAAGCGCTTCTAATGATACAGCATTAGCAGCGTTGAAAGAAAATATTAGAAAATTGTATATTTTTAGTTAGTTTTTCAAAAATGCAGATTTACGCTTTAATTGTAGTTGGAGAAGTGAAGATTCAAGGCTGTTTTTCTAAAGACATTCCCTACCAGCAGGACTACTTTAAATCAAAGACAGCTGGCGCTTTCATTAAACATTATGCAAACATTTACATTTAAAATTTGGGAGCTAATCACGTGACATCCATTTGTAGGAAATTTCATTCAAATGTTAAGCACTTAAATGCTGCGAACAAATGACAAATTAAGTGTGGCGCCACAGTGACAGGAAACAAGAGCACCACCACCCATCCACACACACACACACACACACACACATACACCTATACACCTACACTCGCACGTATGCCAACACGAACACCAAACAAACACTCAAAGCGACGGCTTTGAACTAAACAACAAAGAAGCTCGCGCACACATTTAAATTCAAATGCCGTTTGCAGTTTTGCAATTTAAATGTTTGTCTGTTCGTTCGTTCGTTTGTGTTTGGGACTGCGTTAGTGGCAGGCACACACACACACACACACACACAAACACACGCACACACACGCCTAGTTGCCAACAAGTGCTTATCCTTTCAAAACGCAAACACAAACACAGACAGACACACCGGGACGCTGCCTTTAAGCCTTTTCTGTTTGGAACGCTTTTAATGTCGTTGCCTTCGCCTCCAGCTGCCTGGACCCAACGCTTAACCCTCTGGCGGCCGGTGCTTAAGCCTCCTCTGGCAGCATGAATCTACATTTCGGCGCTTCATCTATTTTACATATTCGTCGCCATATTTACAGGCGCTCTATTTTTTGCCTGTTACCTTTTCCCCCAACAAAACATACATGAGTATTCAGAGCAGTTCAAAGCAACCTTGGCCTCCCAGTTGGCATCGTCGGTGTTGTCCTTTTCACTTTTTTCAGATCGGATTCGGGGTTATTTCTGCGCACCTGTGTCTTATAGTAGTTGGGACATTTAAGTCTAAGTGGGAGTGGGCTGGTGTGTGTACACGTATAGTATACGTATATATCTCACACCATAGGAGTTTTAGGCATGGAATTCAAGCGCCAAGCAATTCAAAATGTTTATCTCGTCAAAGCGAGGATATATGTATACAAATATTTCTATAAATAGTACATGATTAGATTAGAAAATCTATTTACTCACCAGATCTACAAGACAAACAGTGTTGACTGCAATGAGAAAAACAAGAGAGAACGCTACAGTCGAGCAAGCCCGACAGTGTAATACCCTGTACCCAGGTTAACTTGCGTCACTGAGTTATATGCGCCCATAGCAGCAGCAAAAAGAGGAAGAAGAAGAGCGAACTTGTTGCTGCAGTTTGTGGGGGTTGTACTGGCGAAAATTTGTTTTGCTAATAACTTTTCTTAGAATTGACCGAATTAAATAAAATTTTGAACAACAATAGACAATTATATATAAATTATGTGTGCAAAGTTTGGTTGAGGTAGCATTTTAAATGTGGACGCTATTGACGAAATTCTGTAGCGGGGGAAGGGGGGGAAAATTCCAAAAAATAAAATAAACTCGTCCTTACTCGGACCTAGGAGAATCTGGATGCCAACTTTGGTTATTCCAGCTTTTATAGTTTCCGAGATCCTTGCGTTCATCCAGACGGACGGACAGACGGACAGACGGACAGACGGACAGACGGACGGACATGTCTAGATCGATTTCTCTCGTCATGCTGATCAAGAATATATATACTTTATGGGGTCGGAGATGCTTCCTTCTGTATGTTACATACTTTGCACAAACCTAATATACCCTTTTTACCCTACGGGTACAGGGTATAAAAAGAACAAAATATATATATAGTATAGGAATAGGTATGACTTGTGAGACTACATTACTTCAGTATCAAATGGAATTAAAATTGCAGCTCACTTTACTAATAATTACAAGATCCCGCTGGCAGGCACCGAAGCGGAATTGAAGCTCTATCTTAACTCTAAGCCCCTATCTTGACTCAAGCTCTGTCTTAACTGAGGTCCTATCTTAACTGAAGCTTCTTCTTAATCAATGCTCTATTTAAAAAAATTGCATATCTTTGTTGGGGCTTTAACTTAACTGAGGCTCTTTCTTAACTAAGGCTCTATCTATCTATTCTATCTTAACTAAGTTTCTATTCTCTATTCTCATATATTCTTAACCTACGCTCTGTTTAAACAAATGTCCTAATGGATCTTTATCTTAACTGAGGCTCTTTCTTAACTAAGGCTCCATCTTTTCTCCGGTTCTATCTTAGCTTAGTTCCTCTCTTAACTGACGCTCTTTCTCAACCTAGCTCTATTTAAACAGAGTTCCTATCTTTATTGGGGCTTTAACTTAACTAAGGCTCTTTTTTAACTAAGGCTCTACCTATCTATTCTATCTTAACTAAGTTTCTATCTTAGCTGATTCTAACTATTCTTAACCTAGACTCTATATAAACAAATGTCCTAATGGAACTTTATCTTAACTGAGGTTCTTCTTAACTAAGGCTCTATCTTATCTCCGGTTCTATCTTAGCTTAGTTCCTCTCTTAACTGAGGTTCTTTCTTAACCTACGCTCTATTTAAACAAAGTTCCTATCTTTATTGGGACTTTAGCTTAACTGAGATAAAAGTAGAACATTTTTTTTAGAGCGAGTCTGTCAAGTGGCTGTGAAGGCGAGCACACTTTCGATAATCATTTTTCTGGATCATCTGCTGTTCTTGCAGCGCAGTAAAGTAATTTTTTTTCCTAAAATCCTTGAAATCGGGAATTGGAAAATGTCAGAATATGTTGATATAATTCAATATTATTCGGTTCTCTATTGTGGGTCTGTTTTTCAATCTGAGTAGCGTGAAGCGGATTTACCTAAGAAATATGAAATAGATAGTACATAGTGGTTCTAGAGCTCGGCCCACTGATTGGTTTGACATCTTGGCTCATAAATGAACATCAGTTGCGTCTTGGATTCAGGAGAGTCAACTGTTGGCATTAAAGTCCCACTGCTGTCTCCTGAATGTCATTCGCTGCTCAATTAATTAATTATACAGGCGCAGGGCCTTTTCGTTCCACCTCGCCCCCCTCTCACAACTACAACAACAACAAGAACAACAACAATTCATTTCTTATGTATGCAAATCTTCAAATGCAACAGAAACTAAACGTGAAGCATCAGCAAATCACAATTTTGAATAATTTGCCATTTGTTGTTGTTGCTGTTGTTGTTAAATTATAAACAAGAAATTCCCATTTCACTAACGTAACGCTGACAACAACAACAAGTAGAACAAGAAGAAGAAGAACAACAACAACAACTGACATTGACGAGCGATAAAAGGCGAGGCATGAGCGTTGGTTGGTTGCCTGGCAGACGTTGCAAAATGTTGTAGCAGCATTTAAGGCGCTTACAGCACCATTTTTGTTGCTACAACACATCTTATGCATATGCATTAACGTGTACATAATATGTACATACATATCTACCTATCTACATATACTTGTATATATATGTATTTATGTATGTACTTGCGCGTGCAAAGGCTGCTGTGCATTCGGTTTGTAAAGGCGCTTCCCAACTTGCCATTAATGTAGCACGATGTTATCTGTGGAGGTATCAGGATGCTCCTTGAATGGCACTCGCACTCGCACACACACAAACACACACACACACACGGACAATACTTCATATAAATTATGTATGTGTGCACACACTAAAGCAATTAAGGCAATATCAGCATCATTATGTTAGCCAAGGCAATTAATTTGCTCGACCAAAATGCTCCACAATGATGAAAAATATGATGAGATTTTTGATGGCCACACGCACACTTCAATGTGCATGTATATGTGTGTGTGTGTGTGCTTAAGCGCTCAGGCGTAATGAAGCGGAGTTCTATGTGTTCAAAGTTTTCCCTTTCCGAGCTACTGAGCTGCTTAGCTTTTCAGCCAAAGCGCCTCTAAATGGACGACGCTTCCAGAACTGAAACCTTGTTGTGGACTGTGGCTATGGAGCCTGATGCGATGTGATGCTCCTTACCTGACACATGCCCGGTTGTCGAGCAGCTGAGCTCTAGGATTTCACTTGGTTTTCTTTGTCCTATTTTATTTATAGTTTTTGCTCTCTTTTTTTTTTTTTTTTTTTTTTTTTTTTTTTTTTTTTTTTTTTTTTTGTGCGCTGCTCTGCCTTTTAATTTTTGCTATCCTGCTGCTGTGTTCTAACGATTTCTTTTGTACATCCTTTATTGTTGCGCTGTCTTGCCAAACAATGCACACAGGCAAAGGATGTGCCACATGCAAGGCCAAACGACAGAGGTCCCTAAGCTCTGTTTGCTTTGTTCTTCTCCTCCTGCTCGTCCCCATTGTGCAACAAAGTTGCTCGTATTTGTTCTGTTCTGCTCTGTTCTGTTGTCCAAAAACTACAATTTACAAAATGGCAGCAGCATTTTGGTCAGTTGGCCTAAACAGGAATAAGGAATAGCAACCATCCGGCTAATGCTGGACTGGACTGAGCAGCCACTAAGCGACTATACATATACATGTATATTCAATTTAATTGGTAATGTGTATTTAATATTGCTTACCTTTTGCCCAAAACGATGTTAACTGCAATAGCAGTAGAGGCTCTCTTCTGCCAACGCTTGCTGTTCAATGAAATGTGCGAGTAGAGTATTCAAGCGGAATTTTGAACACGAGCTATACAATATTATACCCTTGTTCTATTTAATCAACTGTTTCGTATCTTCTTTTCTAATTATTTGAGAGCTTAATTTGAAATTAGCAACCAATTCCAAAGCCACAGCTTCTATTTAAAATTCATTTTATTTCAAATTTGTTAGTCCTAAGAAAATTTATTGAAACTTTTTTTTTTTTTTTGATTAAACAAAATTATTTCACTGTCGGGCTTGGGCGATTTTAATACTCTTTTCTTTACAATTTTTGAACAGCAATATAAGTCCATCTTTCTATTCTTCGCTCAAAAGCGAAAGGCTATATTGTTTTTGTTGCACCTAGAAGGGACAGACGATGTTGTTCATAACTTGATAGCCACACAATGCATATGGGTGGACTATTTATTGTGTTGTTTTTTTTTTAATCAAATGTTATTTTTAAAGTAAGAGCTTTTTCCCGCAAGAAAAAAAGGGCTTGGCCACACTTTCTTTCTTCTTTTTTTTTTGAGTGCTGATACTTATTTTGCGAAAAGTCCATTAACGATTCTAGCCCTTAAGGCAAACATGCAATTACACTTCCAAGATAGAGCCTAAGAAAACTGGGTTAACAGGATGTTAAGGATGTTGAGGCACCCACACGAATGAAATCGTGCTTTCTAAATCCTAAATCCTTCCTAAATCAAGAATATACCAATTTGTTTTTTTTTTTTTTTTAATTTTGAAAAAGAAACTACTATTGTATTTGCTCGAGGTTAGGTTATTTATGTTTGTTAAAATGTATTGTTAAGGTAGACCTGTATGCATGGATTCAATGCTTATATTAACAAGAAAGGAATGCTAAAGTCGAGCAGGCTCAACTCTTAAATACCCTGTACCACCCCACAAAAAAATAAATTACGGGAGTTATAGATAATCTTGAATAGGGGGGGGAGTGGGGGCGCGCATCGGGAAAAATGAACAAACTCGTCCTTTCTCGGGCTCAGGAGAATCTGTATACCAAGTTTGGTTATTCTAGCTCTTATACTTTCTGAGATCCTTGCGTTCATACAGATAGACAGACGGGCAGACAGACGGACATGGCTATATCGACTCAGCTTGTCATGCTGATCAAGAATATATATACTTCATTTTAAGCAAACT
This sequence comes from Scaptodrosophila lebanonensis, assembly GCF_003285725.1. Taxonomy (NCBI): domain Eukaryota; kingdom Metazoa; phylum Arthropoda; class Insecta; order Diptera; family Drosophilidae; genus Scaptodrosophila; species Scaptodrosophila lebanonensis. The sequence goes on along the minus strand of NW_022060581.1, from coordinate 1,196,668 downwards.
TTTATTGGCCACTGTTTTCTAAGCATATCCGCAAAGTATATTTAGCGCAACACACCTATTGTCTGCTAAAACAGATATACTCGTAGAATTCATGCAAAATAGGCTGACTCTCAGAAGTTAAAGCATCCGCAGAATCCTGCACTCAGCTACATATATTGTGCAAGCATATGAAATGCAAATGAGAAATTATCTACGACAAGATTTCTGGGTCGGTCCACTCCCTCCTGAACAGTTATTACATTCTCACATTCATGCCTGTGCTATTCTTTGCGTCCCTCATCTAGGCCTCTCCATAGAGGTGTGGGGCACGGCTTGAGAATGCTCGTTTGGCTCAAAAAACTTCAATGAACTCGTCGCATGCGTGTAAGCTATGCACTTAATCAAGTTGATGACTGCATTCCATGTTGGATTCCCCAAGACATGGCAAAACTTTTCCTCCATTCGCATACACGAGTACTCGTCTGTATGTATATGTTGTGTATAAGTGTGTGTGTGCACTTCGCTTTTGTGAAAAAATTGCTCAACTTGCTGCCTTTTGAGCCATTCAAGTAATGGCAGGAAAGTGTAAAGCAATCTGTGTGAGCAGCCTGTTGGCACACTATAGATACATATGTATGTATATGTGTAGGTGTATATGTGTGTGTGTGGCAACATCCCTGCCGCTCCAAACTAGGTAGACTTCAGGGAGTTTGGGGACTGGTTTTATTTCGCCCAAGCCAGTTACTACTCTAAGCAATAGACTAGAGATATCGCTGGATATATATATATAGCTCCAAACTGAAACACATGTTGAAAACTAGATTTATAAATAACTACAACTGATATAAAAAAAAAAAACATTATTCAATCACTAGCTGAAATTTTAGTGGTTAAGCAGCAATCCTTCATGGGCACAGAGTAATTTCTTATTGCCAAATTTCTTATCTATATAAGCTTTAGGAATATGATACTTAAGATGCATGCCAATAAGAAAATTAATTTCTTTGCGAGAGTCCTTATAGACGTTGGCCAACGAGCAAACAACGTTTAGCTTTAGTTTTTATTCTACAAGTATTTATACATAAGACCCCATAGTTAAAACTAACTTATGCAACTAATTATAACCTACATATATAATAATATTTCTCCCGGTTTAGCTAATATTCGATAATCCCTGACAAAATATTTTGCAACCAATTACTTTCTAATCCAGCTTCGAAATACAGCAGAGTCTAAAAACATTCAGCGAAACTTTTGAAATGATAAGGGGGCTTATATTTTCACACGAGTCTACTCGTAATCTTGGGGAGAACCACTTATCCTTGAGACTACTAAACACCACAACTGCCGGGTCAGTTGACAGCCACTGTGACACACATACACATACACACCTACCTATACTTGTAGAAAGAAACGTTCGCTTACTTGATCCAATTCATTAAATACACATTTTATTTATGATTTAAATGGCATTCTTGCTGCTTGCCAAGCGATAAGCTTCAAGGGTCACACATATATACACATGTAAACATATGTACAAAGGTCGTTGCATATGTGCTGGCATGCATGTCCTTAAAATTGAACTCGGTTGCACATTTATATTATTTAGTTGTTATTCGTAAAAATCGTTTAATTTTAAATAAAAACTAACTACCAAAGAGCCGTGAACCAAATATGAAATTGTTAACATTCGAGATGGATTGTACATATACCCTTCTGTTAGAATTGGGTTCAGTCTCAATAAAAAATAAAAATAAAAAAAGGGAAAAATTTAAAAAAAAGTTTAAAAAAATTTATGTTGAAATGATTGTATATTTAAAATATGACAACATATATGTAAGAACTAGCTGAATGTAGCTAGACGGATACACATACCCTTCTGTTAGAATTGGGTTCAGTCTCTAAAAACAAAAAAAAAATTAATAAAAGGCTTAAAAAATTTAAAATTAAAAGGATTTTATATTTAAAATATGACAACAAATATGTCAGAACTAACTGAATGTAGTTGCCAAATTTCTAAAAAGAATTGAAAAAAAACTAATAGCAGGTGGGTTGAGGGTGTATATAAAAAAAAAAAAACACAAACTTTTTCTTTTTCAGACTTGGGAGAGTCAGGAAGCCAAGTGTGTTTAGTCCAGCTCTTATATACTTATCGAGAGCCTTCATACAGACATTCATACAGACAGACACAGGAATAACACAAAACTTTTTTGAATCCATGCATTTATCCATTTTATGGATAATTTAATGAGCTGCACAATTTGGAAATGCTGCCTCGTTTTCTTTGTTATACTTTTAAAATGCGACAAAACATATTTTCTTCAACATGGCACTATTATTTATTCGATCCCTCATTCCCCAATCAGTATGTGTATCTTTAAAAAAAAAAATGCAAGCTGGACAGGCTAGTATGAAATCAAAAATTGGCGCAGCTCTTATTTCGGGTTTGGTTTTCGTTCCGGCCAACTCTGGCAGAGTAGCCGCAACGAACATTGCGTATACGTCACGTTGCTGGCACAAAACAATTTGTTACCATTTAGTTGGCAAAATAAATGACAACTCATTTTATTTTTTATATGTTTTTTCCCGTTTGCTGTCAGCGGCAGTTGACAAGAGACAATAAAATGGCCTAAAAGTATGTGAGAGTGGCCCGCACACTTGCAATTTAATGTTCACATTTCGGTTGACCGCAATGTGGCGAAGAACAGAAGTAAGTAGTCGTAGTAGCAAGAGCTTCTATGTATTTCCTAGTTCTTTCTGCCACAGCAATCTCAAGGGAGAAGGCCCCACTAACGAGTCGAGAGTTGAACAAACGTGCGTAAGCCGAAGAAAAGCCAGTGGAAGGGGGGAAGGGAGGGGGCTGGTGACATAAATTGAGACACAACACGGAGAAGGACGAGACTGAGCACAGTTGGCCGTCCCGAAGCTTAATATTTCTACCTTCTGCTTTGCTGTTCTTTTGTGCTCGCTTAAAGCTGCTGTCCTTAAAATGCTTCGCCCACTACAGCCTTCCGCACAGATTTCGGATAGAGTTTTATTTTTTTCTTCTCTATAAATGTCAGTTGCCAGCTTCCAGCTTCCGAATATACCAACCATCTCCAGCAAATAGAGGTGTGGTAGGAAAGTTTCTGATAGAACTGTATAATAATGTTTTATATGTAAATATAGACGCCACAATCTTCCAATAAACAACTGTCAACGTTATACCAATGTTCGTCGTGGATTTTGAATCGATATTTTGATTTTAAAAATAATAATAATAATATGTTCTTAAACGGTAAGCAGGGAACCACTTCTTTTATCATTTTAATAAAAAACTAAAATATTGTTTATGAAAATGGTGTTTAGTAAAGAAATTGGGAAGACGAATGCCGTGTTTGCTGACAGTAGAAAAAAAGTTTCAAAAGTTTATTTGAAGTTCTTCCCTGAAAATCCCATGGACTTGCTGCGTCGATGCATATGAATTGATGAAAAACTGAGTCTTCATTGCATTTCAGAGACCAAGAAACGGAGGAGCAGAAAAAAAGGTTTTTTTTTTTTTTTGTAAAGTCTAGCAAAAAAATGTTGTAACGTCAAATGTAGAGTATTGGGCATCATTATTGAATAGACTGCCTACTATTGGCGAAGAAAGTGCTCTTCCATGTAGACAAAGGAAATGCACGATTTGCGCTTGAAATTATTTCAATTCTGGATTTATCACGTTCTGTGAAGAAAAATCTGGACTTGGGCTGGATAAACTATATACATAAGCTATAAAACTATAAACATGAATATGAATGACCAACTCCGAAGAGTGAAGGAGCCCTCGAATTACTAAAGGACTCGTAAAGGACCCGGTTGTGACTGTCTTCAGCATTCAACCCGTTGTGAGGCCGTCCTCATACGTTTTCCCAAGCACTGCCAATACGCTGATGATCGTTACGGCTCCCAACAACTTCATTGCTGCATTGCGGCTCATAAAGCAGCAACAACAATAACACAAAGAGCAACAACAACAGCAACAAAATAAGCAAGCAAACAATAAAATGAAATTCATGTAAAGAAATGAGCGAGCGAGCGCCGCAAAAATGAAAAAAATGCGAGGGCAAACAAATTAAAAAAGAAATTGTAGCAATACAAACAACAACAACAACAACAACAACAGGAGCAAGCAAGTGGCCGATTGTGGCCACGCCCACCGCCCACCGCCTACCGCCATTTCACAATCAAATACGCAAATTTAGCGGAAATTGTGCGCCTCCACCATTCCGCCGCCGTCTCCCCCTCTTCCTGCCATTGTTTTATAACTTTGTTACAGCGCGAAGATGGAGGCGTCTGCCAGACAAAGGATAAAGCATTGCGCGTAAAAATTGCTCCACAGGAAGCTTGCGATGCTAAGTGGCCGTCGTCGGGCATTCCTTCACCAGACTGAAGTGAAAAGTGTGCCAACATAATAAAACGGTGGGTGGAAGTAAAGAGGTTATGACTAAGCAGCTTACACCATGAAATGAAAGTACCGCCAATGAACTGCAGACGAGCAGGTAGAGCAGCCCTAATCTTGTGCTTGGACAGACAAAATAGCTCTAGCTTTTTTTTTTATTTTTTTATTTTTATTCCTTTTTACTCCGCTTGGGAGCTTAGGGCTTCTACAAGAATATTTCTTCATCTGACGCCGTCTGTCTATCTTGGCTGTAGCTGTCTCCCATGTCGTGTTGTTTCTGGGTTAAATTCTGAAGGTAATCCGCCGCCAGGTTGTCGTCTTTAGGTCTGTCGACCCGACTGCTTCCTTGTGAGTGTTCCTGCAGAGTATCCGTAACATCGACATCGAAGTGGAGCCGTTTTGGGTTCATTTGTCTTGTAGAAGTTTCCATAATCATTTGTTGTCAGTCGACCTGGTGATTGGCCAGATGCTACTTCTCCCAATGGTGGGGCTGCCACCACTTATCCTTGGAGAGGCATCTTGGGGGGGTTATACTTGTACTATTGTGTTGTCCAGATAGCGTGGATGGATGTGTTGTTTTGACCACGACGTTGAAGGCATGTATTTTTAGGAGAGTTTTCGAGAGGAGACATTTAGCTCTAGCTTTTATTGTGGAGAAATTGCCAAGGTACTTAGATTAGGAAGAAGAAGCAGAGGGAGTCATCACCCAAAGAAGATCAAACACAGCCCCAAAAGAACAACTATTTCCACCCAAGCTCTATAGCCTATATATTTTTATTCCCTGTACCCGTAGGGTAAAAAGGGTATATTAGGTCTGTGCAAAGTATGTAACAAGCAGAAGGGAGCATCCCGACCCCATAAAGTATATATATTCTAGATCTATACATGTCCGTCCGTCCGTCTGTCTGGATGAACGCAAAGATCTCAGAAAGTTGGTATCCAGATTCTCCTAGGTCCGAGAAAGGACGAATTTATTTTATTTTTTGGAATTTCACGATTAAAGTATCCAAAGAACAAATAGTTGAGATTAAAATTATCATATATTTTAAGTTAGATTCAATTATCGATATATGTAAAATTTGATTAAAACCGGTTTAATAGTTTTGGAGTCTATCAGGAACAAACATTGTGACACGGGATTTTTATATTATACATGTTACATACATCTTTTTTTAAAACAAGGCTTCAACATTTTTTCCAAGAATAAACAAACTCAATATTTTGAATAGCTTGACCTTTAGCTTAGTCTAAGTTCTTCAGAGCTGTTGGCAACGAAATTCTCGCCTTCAGTTCATGACAAAGCCAGTAGCTCTCATTTCCTTTAAACTATAAATTTGTCTCTGATTTAGATCTATAGATACACTCGTGTAACACTTAATAGGTGACAGTCTGGTAAAACATGGTAAGGGAAGCTAATGCTTCGACTAATAAAAACTATTGCTCTGCAAAACTGTGTATTAAAGGATATTGAAAACGTAATGTTGGATATCGACAGAGAAACTGTATAAGCTTTCGCCAATAAAATGTAAGTCATGGAACAAAGTATTTTTATAGAAAGTTGCACCTTAAATCAAACAGTTTGTAATCGAGCAAGTATATAAGTTCAGCAGAAATTTGGAGCTCTTCTGTCCACCTTCCTTTTTCCAGCTTTTGACTCTTACAAGTACATAGACGACATATAGTAGTACTATATATAGCATTCCATGAAGTCGAGTAACACAACTCTGCATTGCATTGCATTTCCCTTGTCCACTAATTACTTCCGTTTCAGGCAAATTGCAGCAATTTGTTTTGTCAAAAAAAGAGTTTCTGCATTTGTATTTCGAATGGGCCAGCCAAAAAAGTTGCGCGTTGTTTTTTGTTTTTCATTAGATTTCGCCTAAACTTTTTAATTGAATTTCTTTTTATACTCTGTACATAAAATATACAAGAGTATATTAGGTTTGCGGGAGCTGAAAATGTAACAGGCAGAAGGAGGCGTGGCAGACCCCACAAAGTATATATATTCTTGATCAGCATGACGAGACGAGGCGATCTAGCCCTGTCTGTGTGTCTGTCCGTCTGTCCGTATGAACACCTGGATCTCAGAGACTATAAGAGCTAGAGACACCAAATTTTGCACAAAGATGCCTTATGTGTGTACGCTATACGAGTTTATTTTATTTTTTTGATTTCCCCCCCACTTCCCCCCTATGGGGGTTTTCCCGATTTTCCATTCGTATAATCGCCTATATCTCGGAGACTAGACTAGACTAGACCTAGGGACACCAAATGTGAGTTCAAGATGCCTTATATGAATACGCAGAAAATGTGTATTTTGGAATTTCCCTCCCTCCCCCCTCTCCCCCGCAAATCGTAACTCCCGTAATTCTTGGCATTTCGAACTCAAACTTGGCAAATACCATTTAGTTATTATAAGTCCAAATGCGAAGTTGAATCATGATAGGCCGATTAAACAGGAAGTTATAGCCATATGTGTATATAAGACCAAGTAGTGCCCGCAGCTGTTGTTGTTGTTACTGCTTTGCTCAGGCACACACAAATACACACATACACGCATAATTATTCTACACATATGTATGTACAGAGTATTTCAAAGTCGGGATACCCGACTTTAGCTTCTCTACTTGTTTTTAATAAAAACTTACTCCTCGACTGTTCTTAATTCTTTTATTTTCCTAAATCTCTGGAGAGTGCGCGTAAGGTTGCGTATTTTAAAAAGTATTGTTCATAAATGGCCGGCAGGATTTGGCTTGCAAATATGGCTTAAGAGACTCATTCACATGACTTTATTTATTCAATAAAAATGGTTAAATTTCATGTATGTCGACACTTGCAACTTTTTACAAGGAAACGAATAGTTTGCTTCCAAAAATATGGGCCGAGTGCGAAATGAAAAGCTACTAGTTAAATAATTAACCAAATTTAGTTTAATCAATTTGTTGAACAGTGTAGAAATGGTGCCCGACCCAGATCAAGCATGACAATATCAAGAATTATTAGAATCTGTATAAATAAACTTGTCTTTTATATTTCACATAATTTTCATTTTCTATTTTATTTGCTTCCTACAAGTATTTTCTGTTCAACTAACTTATAGATATTGGGCAGTGGGAGTTGGTTATTATATCTCTTATACTTCCTAAAATCGAAGCTTTATATAGACTAGTCGGCTAGTCTTGTCATGCTAATCAAGAACACAGTATAATTTGTGGTCCACCTTCTTCTCCTTTTAACACTAATCTACGGTTGGTATTCCAAAAACAGGTGAGCAAAAATTATAAAGTCGATTTTCAGATGATTGTGAAAACATATGTATAACTTGGCCAGATTCTAAAATATGTTTCGATGGACAGTGATGGAAAAAATAATAGAAACGCCAAAATTTTCATCGTTTATTCCAATTTTCTAAATTAAAAAAATTAAAAATTTTTCTTTCAGAGTGTAATTATTATTGTTAAATATTTATCAGTTTATAGTAAGTGTTTAAATTAAAAAAACTGTGAAATGATATCCCTGACCCCTTCTAACCTTATACCACTATTAAGAGGAAAATTGTGCAAGAATTGGTATTTTGAGCTTTCCCTTCACTAAAAAATAAAAAAAAATAGAAAATATTAAAATAATTAATTAATAATATTAATAATTAATTAATATTAAAATATTACCTAAATAATTAATTAGTTTAGAGGGCGCTTTACAATGCATTATTTTTCCAAAAAGTGTATGCGTTTCTATTTTTTTTTTTTGCCGAAATAATAATAATATTTTTGCCGAAATAGGTGTTAAAACGAAATCAAAATGAAGTACCTTTAACCAATTATCGTGCATAGTGGAAGAAACCCTTACAACTTGTCCAGAAAAGGAATTAAGGAATGAAGGTTTTAGTGAAGGTCGTTTCTTTTATTTTTGCCATCACTGTATATAAGAATCAAAAGTATTATTGTTTTTACACAAAAAAGTCCACTTACAATTACAAATTGTAAATGAGTATGAATTTATTTACAATTTGTCTGCTCAAGCCTAATAATTTATTAATTAATTAAATATGTAGACTACTTCTTTTCATAGTTGCAGCTAGTTATAGTATTTTTTTAAATGCTAATATTTTTGTCGCTTGTCTACTTATGTTTCTAGTGGATGCTAAGCCTAAGGTAGTCGTCAGAAATCTGTCTTTTTATCAGGATGATGGGAACTAATCTTCCCTGACTCTGGCTGAATGATAATTATCAAAGGAAACAAATCTGAAAGCTAACTTTAGTTAAATTTTGACATAGTCGCCACTTCAGGGATGGCTACTTTATTGATGAGACTTTTAAGCGCTTCTATTCTTCAGAGAATTGTCTAGCTGGCTCTTTGAGTTAGTTACTCAATTATTGCTGCTCCTTAGGGGATGCCACTTTATTATATTTTGTTTAATTTTTAATTAGCTGCTTTTCTCTCTTTTCTTTCGAGCTGTTTTTTATGTTATCCTTTGTCCAAGGCAGCTACAAGGCGGCTAATTACCTTTTTGCCTTTTCCTTTGAGTGTTTGCCTCCCAAAGTTCATGTGGTTTTGACGGCTTTAGCAACCGTTTTTAATGTTATATCATATGATATTAGAGGGGGAGGAGGGAGGGAAGTGTCGTCTGCCATGCGGCTTATAATTGACTCGAGCGTTGTTTTTTTTTTTTTGATTTTTTTTTGTGCAACACTGACAGGAGTTGTCGAGACTTCAAAATGTCACACTAGCACATATAATTGTAAATACATGCCCTCGGGAAAACGGCTCAAAAAATATAAATAAATACGTATACATACATATCTACATACATAGCATATTCTTGTACATATGTACTTACATATGTGCATACATATGCAGATGCGTCTGTCAATGTATTTATTTTTACCAATTTTTGATTTTATTTTGAATGTGTTGCCATTTTGTTTGATTAAATTGGAATTTCTGAATATATGCGTGACAGACAGATCGCGCACCGAACTAGACAGACCTGCTGATTGGCTGGGCAGGAAGGGGAGGGGCGGGGAGGGGAGGGGGGTGGAGTGATGGCAGAAATCAGGCGCTTGACTTATGCGCCAAATGAATGTGTCAAACGAAATTGAGTCGCGAATCGCGTTGACGCAAAAGCAGCACAATTGGCAGTAAAAACAGGCCACAGATTACAAATGTATTTTTGAAAAATTCTAAATTTAGAAGCCTACAAAAATAGCGAATATTCCCATTTAAAATCGAGCTCAACGATGCTTGAAAATGGCTTTAGACGCTTAACTTCTTACTACTTTAAATGTAGTTTTGAATCTGGAGGGCAACCGAAAGCTTACAAATTTGTACAAGACTTAAACGTCAGTCCACAGGTAACATGTGAATAGACACATCGAAATATGCCATAATACTTATATTGGAAAAAATGTGTATCTGAAGATTGAAACTCGCTTCATCGACAGATTAAGATATCTAAAAAGAATAAGTGAACTTTGGCATTGCCCTGAAGATAAAAGGTGTCAATAAAATTAAGTCAGATGCATTTAGCAAAACCAAACATTTTATCGAGCAGTTACAGGCCTCAATTTTTTTTTAATTTAAGCATTGAATCCATTAAGTCAGGCTAAGCACCTTAACAATGAATGTTTACAAATATAGAAACGGCGTAACCTCGAGCTCTTCCGAGCGAGAATTAATAAGTAAGTGGTGGCTTATGCTTACCTAATTGTTTTGAAAAACCCTACGAGAGTCTACAACGAATTTATATTACAATTTAGAAAATATCATTACTAAGTAGAGAATTTGTGAAGTAAGAGTTAAATTTTAGATCTTAACATTTCAATAGGAAATACAAACTGTATCAATACGGCAATCATTCGAGCATTTGCTCATAAAACCATAACGGAACTATATATTTGTAAAATCCGTATAACTTAAAGAACATCTACGAACGCCACGCACAGAACACTTGATTTCAGTTATGCGAGTACTATTAATTATAGATATTAAGAAAATTCATAAATAAAGCTCAAAAGGGCTTGTCACAACGTCTTAGCTAATGAATTGTTGTGTAGAAGGGTGGTTTTTAAAAAAATAAACGGAGGTCCGTGTTTGTTCGCATTCGCGTGGGACCCATGAGCACTTACTGGCAGGGGAATCTCCAAAAAAAAAACTTCCTGTGGCGCTTTATCCTCAATCGAGCATATCATGGAATCCTACCCAGAATTGGCGAATAATAGAGCCATTTAAAAAAAAATAATAAATAACAAGCCATCAAACCTTAAAAAGAAACTTCTGATACTAACATAAAAACTGTATATAAATATCTTCAATCTTGTAATTCAATTGATAAAATCTAGGATATACACGAATTTTTTGTACATAGAATTACCAAGAGTCGTAGGCCTCAGTAGCTAGTACTCTTATTCCTCAAGTATATTAATGTATAACATATTTAACTTAAATAAAAAATAAACGATTAGGCAAAAATTGTTTAGAGAAAAGCATGAGCGGAGATGAAATGCATGGGAATGAAACAATTTGGAGTTGTAATTTTCTAATTTCAATTTTCAATTTCAAACCAAATCGCGCGATTTCGTTATGTATTATAAATAATGAACTATCCTTTAGGGTAACACAAATATCAATAGGACTTATAAGTCTTCGATCCGCTTTTAACAATCGCAAAATAATGTCTTGTGTAACAAATTTTGGTCAAAAAAAAAAATGATGTGATTGGAAAATGCAGGTAGCATAATAATGCTGACTTACCGTTATGCCGTTCTCCAATTGATCTACTAATTATGCATTTGCTGTTTCGACGAATTTTCCGAGCTGTTTTAGCGCTGCAACCTAAGGAATGAGAATACCAATGAAAGAAATTAACTGACGCAAGCAAACAATCAAAAATCAAAAGCCGCTGCGACCCAAGCACTAATGCAAATCGACTTCATATATACATTCCTACACACATATGCAGATATGCGTTCATCATACAAACAGATAAACAAATGCACGTGTGTGTAGAAATGTGTGTCTCTGCATAGGACTTAAGGAGCCAGCAACAACGGCAAACAACGGCAAGCAACGGCGAGCAACGTGCTCGCATTGAGGACTCTGCACAAGTTCGCATGAGTTTGTTTGCGCCACACAATTGCAAATGAAGATAGTAAGGCAAACAAATATCGGGCAAGCAAAATCTGAACAATTAACAAAATGGCAAATGTGAAATGACAGCAACACAAAAGACAACGGCAACGCGCGAAGCCGCCATTTGCAGAAAATTGCCCGCAAGCTGAAAGTTTTCCGTACACACACACAGTACAACACGGCCAGGCACTCCAAAAAAAAGAACAACAAAAAAAGAGAAAAAAACACAACTCAAAACATTCGACTCCTTACGACAACGGTGGCACGTTTTTACGAAACGAACGCGTACGCACTTTGACTGGAGAACGTGCAATTTGCTGAAGAAAACTGAAGGACCGCTTTTTCGCGTGCTGCCAAAGCCAACGCGACGACGAAGAAGAGCAGACTAACTGTAAAATTTTACGAACTTTCGTGCGTGAGCGGTTATTCGGCGCCAGTGTTGGCTAGTGTTGGAAAAACGTGAGCGGCGCTCACTGTGAATGGACACGAAAATAGCAAGCGTGACAGAATGCTTGTTGTTGTGCAATTCCAATGCAATTGTTGTTATTGTTTTGCATACTGAACCAATTGTTGGACATCGAATAGGCATGGAACTATAACTAATAATAAAGTTCTTGAGCTCAACTGCTCCTCACGCGCTCATCCTTAACGCGCACACATAATCAAAACATTGCAGACGTTAAATCCAAAACGCAGACATTTATTTGTGTTGGCTTAGAGATAATGCGCCACCATGTTCCGAAACGTTGTGGTTGGCATCTCTGGGGGCGTAGATAGCGCCGTCAGCGCCCATCTGCTGAAGGAGCGCGGCTTCAACGTCCTCGGCGTCTTTATGCGCAATTGGGATGAGCATGATGAGGCCGGACGCTGCAGCGGCGAACAGGACCTTAAGGATGCCGAATGGGCTTGTCGGCAGCTGGACATCGAGCTGCGCCAAGTGAATTATGTGAAACAATACTGGACGGCGGTCTTCAGTCAATTTCTCGAAGACTACCAGCACGGCTTGACACCCAATCCGGACGTATTGTGCAACAAGCACATCAAATTCGACCTCTTCCACAAGCATGCGTTGCAGACGCTGCAATACGATGCCGTGGCCACGGGCCACTATGCGTGCAACAGCCTGGGCAACTATTTGGAGCACGCCGACAAACAGACGCAGGCCGAAGAGGCCCGTCTGCTCATACCTGCAGACAAGTTGAAGGATCAGACCTTCTTTCTGGCCGGCATTCCAAAGGCATCGCTACAACGAACCATGTTCCCACTCGGCCATCTGCACAAGCCAGAAGTGAAGCAGCTGGCGCGGCACATTGGACTGCACCGTCTAGCACAAAAGCGCGAGAGCACCGGCATCTGTTTTGTGGGCAAGCGCGACTTTAAGGCATTTATACGCGAGGTGACTCGGCGCCAATGCGTTCATATTTATTTTAGCTATAACTTCGCACTCTCTTGCAGTACATCAGCTCGAGGACCGGCGATTTCGTGGACATTGACAGCGGCGCCGTGGTGGGCAAGCACGAGGGCATTCACCAATGGACAGTGGGCCAGCGCTGCCGACTCAATTCCTATCTGCAACCCTACTATGTGGCGCGCAAAGAGGCCGCCAGCAATGTGATCTTTGTGGCCGCTGGACACCACCATCCCGCCCTACACAGCCGGCACATGCACACCGCCGACATCAACTGGCTGTGCTCCCAAGCGCATCGGGAGTTGCTCGAGGCGGGCAGCTTGCGCTGTCGCTTCCGCTTCCAGCACACCAAGCCGCTGGTGGAATGTACAATATGGCCCTCCGACAACGCATTCGACCACTTTGAAGTGTTTCTGGAGGAGCCGCTACGGGCCATCACGCCGGGCCAATATGCGGTATTTTACGACGACGTTGCCTGCCTTGGCACGGCGCGGATCCTAAGCGCCGAGCCGCTGGAACAGACCGTGGAAGTGAATCAACAGCAACCGCAGCAGAAGAGGCTGGAGCGGTAGCAATAAATGCTAAATAGTGGAAAGATAAGAAAGCCCAGCCAAAGATCGGATGTACTCTATACTCTCATGCATCTCATAAGGGATGCATATTTTACTGAACTTTATTATTTTATTCCATCTTACATATATCGGCCCTTTCTCTGAATCATTTCAAAAGGCGTTATTGAAATTTTATGTTGCTGCCCCACTAGCGCTCAAGCATTTGCATGTAAATATGTATAAACAGTAAAGAAATAAGCATTTTAAATGCACATTTCATAAATACACAATTTATGGCCCATCACAAAAATTGTTGATTTTATAGCATTCGCATTCTTCATAATTGTTGTGTATTTATTAATACCAAGTAGTGCATAATTGAATTGCTGCCCGTCTATTTGAAGAGCTCTGATTCACGCTCCCGACCCCAGTCACCCAGATAAAATAGTTTTTATCACTCTTTGGGGGAACATTTCAAATCTTCATACGATCTTGACAATTTCTAGAAGCCAGCACTGGAGTCGGATTTCATTCGAAATGCTTTCTCTTTAAGCTACAGATATCGCTTTCTTTGCCTCAATCAACATGGAAACAACTCTCTTGAAAGATGTTTTCAAATGCGATTTAAGCTATTTCAAGCAATTTTTAAAATTGGCAGAAAGAAAGCCAAAGGGATATAGTGGATTGTTTACATTTGTGCCACTCATATGAAGCCACCCCCTTCAGGGACCTTCATAAGAGCTAGACTCGCTAGGCTTGGCTGAGAAAAATTAAAGTGGGAATCATTATTCTAGTTGCCAGCAAATCAAAACCGCATTCATTTAGTTCGTGAATTGAAACAGGGTTTTAAAATTCTAGTCCAATTATTTTCGCAAAAAGCCAAGTTGTTTAAAAGTGACAAATTGTTTTCATTTCACGCACAGTTTACTTATAGTTAAGATATATGTATATATTAAAGGTCCTTTTACAATTTTGTTTTTCATAATCAAGAATGCATAAAGTATAAATGTTTGGTTAACTAAATATAAGTGCAAAAAAATTGTCGTTTATAAGTTATGTAGAACATCGCGAAAGTCCGTATATAATTTACTTAAAAACTTAGGGCTATAATTGAGGGGATTAGACTAGATCCCATCATTAGGTAAGGAGCACGGTCAACGCATCTAAAAATCTAGTTAGGTCGCTCTGGCGCAGCTGCACAACAGAGGGCTCGAAGAAGTCCTGAAGCAGAGTCGTCTTGCTCTTCAGAGCCGCCTGCTCAAAAGCTTTGCCGAAAAAGTTCTTGGGCGAGTCCTCCCGCACCGGCGCAATGCCCACCAACAGGCACATGCCCTGCGTGGCGTCCAGCGGGCAGGTGGCGATGAGTGGCAGGTCGGGTGCCTGGCGAGCCCGCGTCGTCGCCACATGGCCATGCAGCACAAACTTGGCCAGAAGCGCCAGCGCATATGGATATGAGAAGAAGACATGCTCCTCCTGCAGCACATAGTAGAAGAAGGAGCCGGTCGAGTGCACCTGATGCGCCTCCAGGCTGCTCTGCACCTGTCGAAAGATGGCCGCATGCAGCAGCTTGGCATTGTCGATGCCCGCTACCAGCAGGTCCTTGTGCTGGCGCGACAGCGCATCCGACGCTTCCAAAAAGCAGTCCTCCGGCTTCTTGTGCTTCTTCACGGACTCCAATATGGCCAGCAACGCATAGACATAATCGGCGGCCGCATACCGACTCCGATAGCCGTAGCTCAGCGCGAAGGTGCCGTAGACAATGTCCGGAATGCCGTACTTCTCGGCCAGCTGTTCCACCATTGAATAAAACTCCTTGCGCAACACCAGATCCATTGCACTGTACGTTTGGCGAGCGTGCACCAGAGGCAGGCCCATCTCCACGAGCAGCTCGTGCAGACGCTTCTCGCCACGCAGGGTCCACAGCTTCAACTTGCAGGCGGCATAGCGGGAGTAGCTGCAGGAAGATGGAAAACCAGGCTGATTATACGTCGAAAGAAAAACAGCACTTAAAGGTAAATAGTTGCTTAAATATTTAAATATTTAATCAGACCAATATCTTGCTGGATATAAACAATTTTATTTGCAATCCCCCATTTCTGGGGCTGCTAATAATCAGGATGGAAATGATTAAAAGAAATTAAATTTTCATAGAATGTTTTCATGTTTACAAGTATTTATAGTTGATCATAGTTCTTGCTCCCTTAAAGGGTTAGGGGGTTTTTCTAATGACTCTATATATCCTAGAAGAAACACATTTTATTTGTTTCTATCAAGTACAGCCTTCGGGATAGCATGCTTCCGTATTTACGAATCTGTAGTTGGTCATGAAAGATAAAACCTTTTTAAAATTAAAAGAAATTAAATTATGACATTCATGTTGGGGAGATGACTATTTAACCGTTTTAAAGTAACTCTTTCCCTTTTTTATTCTTTGCTATTTCCTTTTAAAAACATTGCTGTTCCCATTAAAAAATATTCAGAAGGTCAGCAGCATTTTCACAAACTGTAGCCAAATAGGTATGCAAGTTTATTGGGAAGTTTATGGGCAAGAATCAACAAAATATGTCCTCATGATTATGATTATGGTAATCATTATTCTGTATTTCGACAAGTATGTCCTGTTAGTGTTTATTTGCCGTCATGCCCAGTTTCATCGTGCTAGGCCAACTCGAGAGCAAGTTTTTATCTTTTTCCATGATCTAGCAAGAGCTGCTGATGAGGTATAATAATAATACCAAAATATTAGAAAGGCCACAAGTTATTCAGATTATTTATTCTATAAAATAGATCAGCGCTAATTACTGTTGGGATCAGAGAGTTTCTTCAAAGTGCAACTCCAGAACTTTTATTTATTTTACTGTCCAAGGCAGGCAAATTAAATAATAATATTTAAATTCTCTGGGACTGGGAATTCTAAAATTGGGAAAAGGGAGTGGAATACTAAATCCTAGCTATCATATATGTATCTTTATATTTTTAGAAGGCCTAAAATTTTGAAAAAACAATATTTATTTCAGTAAAATACTATTCTTCCTTTTATATGCTTTTTAGGGCAGATTAGAGAATAGTCTCTGCATTGTCGCATTTTAAATACTCGATAACTCCTAATTATCTTGTGTAAAAGTATAAAAATGAACTTCTAGATTTATTACTGGGATCTTGTAAAGTTTTCTATCATACATACGAGTATATCGAAAGGCTATACAAGTTAAAATTGTTCCCCTTAGTGTGAAAATTTAAAATGAATAGCAATAGCAACAACCTTCTAAAGAAAATCAAAGAGATCCTTCAATAAAACACAATCACTCGACAATATCTTTATTAGAAAGATCTGCCTATTTTTTGGAGTTTTTTTTTAAATTTTTAATTAGTTCAAAACACATTCCTGAAGAAATTCAAACCTAGTTAGTATCGTCCAATTATACAGATACGACAAGAAGATAGGAGGAGATAAGGATAGTTGAGGAAAGCAGGGGACGAGAACCAAAGACGTTGCTGGCCGATCTTGGCACATTTTGTAAAGGGTTAGCTTCACGCTGACTGGGAAGGATTTCCAATGCAGCTTCCGGAACCGTCTCAGTGCCAACTTACCGCATAGACTCGGTGACCGTCCAGTGCCGGTAGAGCACCAAATGTAAGTCGTTCTCAAAACTGATCTTGGTGGCGCTCATCGTGTGCTGGTCGTTGGTCTTGTTTGTGAGACGCGACACATGCGACTGTATGTGCTCCAGCTCGAGCGTGTAGGCGGCACTCTCGATCTTGCCGAGCAACAGCTGCTCGCTTATGCCTACAATGGCCCACCAGAGCAGGTCCATGTTGTCCTTAGATAGCTTCCAGGCGAGCTCGAAGATGAGCAGCGCCGTTGATCGGCCGTAGTAGCTGAATTGTGTGTAATCGAACATGATGCGATCGCGCTCTAGCTCCCATTGGCGGCGGGCTCGTTGTCGGAGCACGCGCTGCTCATGCCGCTCCATCCGACTCAGTTTGGGTCGGCGTGGAGGGCCCGACTCGCTGCTGCCGCCATCCGAGTCCTCGCCGGCGCCACTGTCGTGCTGTGCCTCGTCGTCCTCGCCATCATCGTCATCGTTGTCACCATCACCATCACCCTCGTCGTCCGAGTCGTAGAAAATAGTCTCGAAGGCCGGTATGTTCTCCTCCAAAGCTGGATCGCCCAGTATGCACACCTGGCGGTCGCTGTAGATGTTGCAAACGTCCAGAGGCCGGTGTGCGTCGCATATGAAGAAGGTGACATCGTCCGTTGGCTGCAGGAGCTCCACAATGTCGACACAGCCTCCGCAGTTAACCAACAGCACGTACTTTACATCGCCCTGGTGCTCGCTGTAGGCCCGCCTCAGTCCCGTTATCCCCATAATCGGCACCACCGTGTAGATCATGTGGTCGTATTTGAATAGAGCCTGGAGGATCTTGCTCGCGCATATCGCATCGATGTCATAATTGACTATTATTAGTATGCGCTTTCCGATTAAATGTCTGTAGAAGTCATTCTTGAGGTCCTGTATGAACATTTTACGACGACACCGACACACATACACGCACACGCAGCCCAAAATCAAAGTGAAAGAATTGCCGACACAGACACAAACACGGCAAAAAATATAAAACACACATAAGAACAAAATGGAGCTCGCGCTTTCGTTGCCGCCTTTTACTTAACTTTTGTATTACTGGATTTTGTTTTTGTAATTCCAAATCCACTACCGATAATGCATTTTGAGAGACTATTATTTCCTCAGATTCTCCGCTAGCTTGCACTTTCTTTTTGCACTGCTCTTTGCGTTCGCACGGCCACAGCTGCGTGTGTGTATTTTGTTTAAAAACGCGGGAAACCCAGATCAGCTGTTACGCGTCTGGGGCGGCTCGCAGTGAATAGCAAACGGCATTAACCCACCAACGGTAACCAAAACAGTGGTAAGCAAACCAACTATATTAACAAAATGTTCATAACTTAAATTAGCATAGCTGGCCGTTTGACAAATAATATTCCCCCACCGTGTCGGATTCGTTATTAGATATTTAGATACATTTTTATAGGCCTTTTTTATTTATTTAGCTTAAGTTCTCTATTGTATTGATTTTTGTATGTATATATATTTTTTTATTTTCTTTTTTATTTAAAACGACTGCATTGCTTGCCGTTGAAATAAATAAATAAATAAAAAATTTAAAAAATTGATTCTACACATCGCAGTCATTAAATAAAAAACATCAATCATAATTAGAAGGGTATTTATCCAATCGCTTTCTTTGCTTATAAGCATATATCTCGTTTTTCCCTCTTTATAGGGTAATTTTAATTTTCCTTTGTTGAAACGCTTTTACTATTGCTTATAAGGTGCACGAAATAATTATTTAATTATATTGTTCACAAAATGCAATTCTTCGTTTTCTCTCTTCCTCCTATATTTCGGTTGTAGTATGCTTGAGCTGTAAGCAAAGAATTTTGCAAAAGTACTGCAAGGTTTTCCCGTTATGTTTATTTGTAGAAGACAACGTTGACTTTTGTGAACGAAATAATTTACTAGCAGAATACTAACTATAAGAATAATTAAAAGTAAGTGAATTTTAACAAAAATAATTATTTGTAGCAATTCTTAATTGATTCTTACAGTAATTTGCAGTTTTAAAGAAGAAAAAGAAAAAACTAAAAATACGCTACTTTTGCGAATACAATTTGCTAAGCTATTTCCGCACTTCTAAGGCAAAAATGTTTCAAAACTGTTTATTTATTAATATTTTTAATGTTTAAGCTATTAAAAGTGTGTCATAATTATTCTCTCTGTACTTTCTCCTCTCTGAGATCCAATTGCAAATGTCAGTTCTGTGAGAGTGATGAATTTATTTGTTTGAATTAAATGCACTTAGCTAATTTCGCTATAATTGAATCTGCAGTGAATTGTGAAAATAAAAAATAAAATATATCCATTTTAAAAATTTAAAAATTTGTATTACGCTCCCACCATGTCGGTCGAACAACGTTTTGGGTATCAAAACAAGCACAGTGTTTACATAGGCATTAAACTGCGCGCTCGTAAGTGTCCATTCAAATCTAAAGTGTGCTTGTCAGTGTTGAACAACATCGGCAAAAATCGTCAGAATTAAAAACCGCCTTTTGCCATGTGTTTGTGTGAAACAGAAATTGTTTACGATGGCAAAAAATAAACGTAAAGTATTTGGACAGCGCCATGTGTGTTCGCGCATGAACTTCCTATACCAGGCGGCGAATTTGATGGCCCAGAACAACAACAACACACTGGCCGCCTATTATGGGAAATTGTGCCGCAATGTGGGCACCAAAGCGGTGATGCATATGTGAGTTTTTCCACTCCCAGTACTTCCCACAGCATTTGTGTATTCTAATTTCAATCGTTTTGTGCAGAGCTCCGGCAGTGAAGCGCACACTCTGCAAACGTTGTTCCCTGCCGCTGCTGCCGGGCGTTAACACAGCGCTGGTTGTGGAGCAGGAGCACGAAGTGCCATCGACTGCCAAAGCTGGAGGGAAGCGACGCAATCGTCGTCGTCGTCGTCGTCGGCGTGGCAAGCCAGCCAAGGGCCAGGCCAATGCAGAGGCGTCTGGCAGCAGGAGTGGCTCTGAGCAGAAGTCGACGACCATAGACGACAACGCCACGTTGCAGCTGCAGTGCGGCCTTTGCCAAAAGCAGCGTCGCTTCTGTGTCGATGCGGAAAAAGAATGCTGGCTGGAGCGTCCGGAGGCATTGGCTCAAGTGATAACAATGAACGCTAGACAAGGGGTAGCTGCTCTGCACAGGGATAGTTACAGTTGCGATAAGCCAACAGCCGATCATTGACTTATCGCCGATTCGTAGTTGTAAAGCACACAAATGGTCGCACTTGAACTTGATAAGCGCCGCAGCCTCTCCCGCCCCCACCGCTGTCCGCACCACCGACACAATGCGAAGGTGGCCTTTAACTCAGTTCCCACCGCCATGCTGAGCTGTCGACATCTGATTGGACGGCTGCTGAGCGCACAATGTCGTCAGGCAACCACCACCACCAGTGCCAAGCTGCTCGATCA
Organism: Scaptodrosophila lebanonensis; assembly: GCF_003285725.1. Lineage (NCBI taxonomy): Eukaryota > Metazoa > Arthropoda > Insecta > Diptera > Drosophilidae > Scaptodrosophila > Scaptodrosophila lebanonensis. The sequence continues at coordinate 1,176,125 of NW_022060581.1, read as the reverse complement.
GCAGTTCGTAGAAATCGAGCAGCCTGATGGCCAGCGTCTGAAGTATCCGAATGTCTGGCTGCGCGATAATTGCCAATGCGAAAAATGCTTCCATGCGCCGACACGGGCGCGCCAATCCCATTGGGAGCGTGGCCCGTTAAATGTGCAGGCGAAGAGTGTCGCCTACGAGGAGCAGCAGCAACAGCTAGTCGTCCACTGGCAAGATGCGCACAAGTCCAGCTACGACTTGCAATGGTTGCGCGAGCGCGATTTCGGAGCCGAAACGCGCTCGCGCTACCTCAAAGAGGTGTACAAGCCACCGGCCCAGTTATGGGGCAAGCTACAGTTCGAGCAGGTCACGCGCGAGTTCCTCTACGAGGACGTGATGGCCAACGATGAGGTGCTGCTCGCCTGGCTGGAGGCGTTGGCTGTGCAGGGCTTTGCTCTGTTGCGCCAGGCGCCCGCTGATGTGGAGGTGGTTCGACGGCTGGCCGAGCGCATTGGCTACATCAAGCGTACTACCTATGGGTGAGCCCACACCAACGAATCAAATGATTCACATGGCCCAGGCTAATTGTCCCTCTTGCCCGCAGCGACGTCTTCGAGGTGAAGTCGAAACCCAATGCCGGCAACTATGCCTACCTGATGACTCCGCTGCCCATGCACACGGATATGCCGTATTATGAGTACAAGGCGGGAATTAACATTTTGCACACGCTCGTCCAGAGTTCGTCGCCCGGTGGTGCCAACACACTGACCGATGGCTTCTATATAGCCGCGAAGTTGCGCGACCAGTATCCGAAGTACTATGAGCTGCTGAGCTCCGTACCCGTCAACTGGTATGACATTGGTCGCGACGGCGACATGACGTTCCATAGCCTATGGCGAGCCCCAATCATCTGTCTGGACGTTGATGGGCAGTTTGCGCGCATCAATCAAAACACCACGAAGCGCGACAGTCGCTTCACGGTGCCATTGGAACAGGTCGTGCCCTGGTACGAGGCATATGACAAGTTTTTGCAGCTAATTCAAGACGAAGCCGTCGAATTCAAAACGCAGTCGGGCGACATCTTTGTGTTCAACAATCTGCGCATGCTGCACGGTCGGACGGCCTATGAGGACTCGCCACAGAACAAGCGCCACCTGGTGGGAGCCTACGTGGATTGGGACATTATCTACTCAAAGCTGCGTACGCTGAAATTTGGGCAAGTGAAAGGTTAGGCTGGCATTATTGGCTGTGAGATGGATTTGTATGTTTATTATACATATGTACATGTAGCTGCCGACACTGGTGTTCGCTTATTATAATTGTATTTTCAATAAGTCAGTGATTTTCGTTTATAATTGTATTTCATTAAAAACGGCTCAGTCCTAATGATAGATAACTTTCACATAGAATTGCGTATTTTCAAAACCGTTATCGACGATAGCGATAACGATTTTGAGCGGTCAAATGCGCAGGGGTGGTGACACCGTGGACCAGTGTCTGCACACAAAATTCCCTTGGCCGATACATATCGATAGAAACGCATGCACATATATGTGCTCGATCGTCGGAAAACATTGCAGAATTATTACTTCCTGAAATATTGTTAGCGTACAATAATGCCAAGTATCATTGAAATTAGAAGTTAAAACTCCCGATTGTGTGTATGTGTGCGAAATGCTCCCGTATAATATCCGTGCTGGCGACAGCAGCGCCATGGCTCGTGAGTACGCTGGCGGCAGCGTCAGTGGCATTTTGCGCAAAACTGGAACGGCAGCCGCAGGAGGTGGAGGCCTAGGCGGAGGCGTTGCTGCAAATGTGGTGGCGTCGTCAACAACGTCAGCCACTATGGCCGGTAGCACGGCCTATGGCGCTGCCGCCACAGCCTTGGATGCTCGACAGCCACCGGTGGAGCTGCTTGTTTTCGGCTATGCCTGTAAAATATTCCGGGATGATGAGAAGGCGCGCGAATTGGATCACGGCAAGCATCTAATACCCTGGATGGGGGATGTAAATCTCAAGATAGACAGGTTAATAATTGTTGCCAGCCATGGCTAACCCCCCTAATTACTATTTATATACGATATATGTATGTACCCATGCGTAATTTCTTTGATTGCATATACTACAATACAATTCTTCTGCATTTAGTACCATACACAAGAACAATGCGTCCAAAAGTAGGCAACAAGGATGCTCAGGCACATCTGCGTATATATATGTATGTACATGTGCCTTCACATTCGCTATACGTCCATGCATAGTATGTGTGTGTGCGTGTATGTATTGTAGTTTTGCCTGCGTAGGCTTGTGCTGACGTTTTCCCTTAAAGGCGGGCACCATCAAAACTCAATCATCAGAATAACCAACCAACCAACCAACCGAACGAGACCCAATCTTAATTGCCTTTCTACAGATTTGCATACGTTCCATGCACGAGTATATGCAAAAAAAAATAATAAAATAAAAAATAATGACAAGCTGGACAGTTAAAAAGTGAAAGTACTCTTCAGTCCCCTCAGACTTGGACGCTTGACCATCCCTTAAAGAGATTGTTGAATATATTCTTAGACTCAGCCACATGCTATGTCCTCAAACCTGTGCCGTACATCGTTCTCATGTAATAACAGCTCTTTTCAGTGCTTCTTAAACTTTAATATTTAAATTAATTTAAATTGTAATGACATTTAATGAATGAATTAACTTTTTAGCAACAGGAGCGGTATGTATCAAATAATAAGACTTTTGATTTATATTTTAACAACAACTATATATATACATATATGTATATATATTTATATACATATGTATTAAACGATATTTAATTACTACCTGCTACATATTTATTTGTGTGAACAAACAAATTTCAACAACAACAACAACAACAAACAATTCCTTTCGGTTTCTCTGACAAAATTATATGTTTATAATTTTTGCTGCTTTAGCACAAGTTCCCAAAGCAAAGACTCGACTAATACGTTGCATGCATCTGTTTATATTTCTCTGCTCCTCTCTCTTTGGCACACAACACAAACCGTCCATACACACACACACACACACGCATCGTATCCCACGACATTTTCAAACACACACACACTCGCACCCACGCACACACAAATAGGTACGATGTGCGCGGCGCACTCTGCGATCTGTCATCGTTCGAGGCGCCTCCGGGCGGCTATGGCAACCGTCTCGAGTACCTCACCGCCGAGGAGCAACGTGCCGAGCAGCTGTGCGAGGAGGAGCGTTATCTGTTCCTGTACAAAAATGAAGAGGAGCACAAGCTGCAGCAAGGTAAGTGGCGTCGATGGCGGGCACTCTCTCTCTATCCAAATGCAAATTGTATCTAATTCTAAGTGAACAAACCAAAAAGAGCAAACAAAAACAAAACCAAAAAAAGAAAAAAGAAAAAACCAAAAAATTTAACATTTAAAATATCAAAACAAGTCCCGCACAAATGAAGGAGAGCGTAAATATTTACCGTTAAACAATTATCGAACGAAAGCGAATCGAAACGTCTGTAATGCTGGGAAGCATCCAAAAGCATCCATTCTCCAGGACGGCGTCATCGGCAAGAAGGCGAGTCCCTGTGCCACTAACCACTAACCGGCACAATGCGGGCCAGGTAAATAGAAACCCTTTCGTTTTAATGCAATGAAATGCTCTCTTGCAGATCATCCTCCTTCAGCATCGGCCTCTTCACAAAAACTACAACAGCAGCAGCAGAGAATTCTAATTAATGATTATGAAAATCCAATACAAATGCAAACCAAAAAACAAGTTAATACCAGACTTAAAAAAAAAAAAAACAAACTCAAACTAAGTTAATGCTAAATCTTCTACTCGTACTAATTCTTCACACCCGCCACGCGCCTGTCTTGCTGTTTTACTAAAATACACGTGTCTTGTATTTTTTATTTTTGCGACCCCTCGTCACCCGCAGAGGAAGATCTTAAACGCCTGCAGCAAGAAACCTCTGGCGGCAATTACAGCCAGGTGGGCTTTCAGTACGATGGCCAGTCTCAGGCGGCGCCTGTGCCAACAAGCGCCACCGTCGCCCCCAGTTCGCCGACCTCTGAGGAAAACGAGCAGCCCTACATATTGCCAGCTACTCTGCTAGAGATCCCGCCACCCGGCATGCTTGTGGTAAGCTCTAAACTATTCCAATCTCTGACAAGAGACAAAGCGAACTTCCTAATCTGATACTATATACACGTATTGTTCTTAAAATCCGTTTAAGATAAAAAAAAAGTAAACATCAAAATTGTTTGTGATAACGGAAATAAGTTATTTCTAAATTTTTCCCCCGTGAAGCGTGCAACAATTTTCTAGTAATCCTAAATGCCAAAAACAGGCGTCACGAACCCTATTTTATAGAATTATATCTGCCTGATCGTCTGCCTGTATGAACCTCCATAACTTTTCAACCATAATAGTTAGGAACACCAAACTTGGTATGAAGGCTTGTCTTGTTTTTTTAAAATTCTAATTCTATTCATTTAGGTGAAGGGTACTGGTAATTTTACAGTGCAAGTGGCTAGAGCAGAAGCGAATTTTTTAATACTTTTGTGGTTCATTGGATTGGAGTACGCCTAGATTATAAAATGAATTATAATTGTGAAACCAAACAGCTACCAATTATGGACCCTTTGTTCTCTTACAGCCTGAGACCATGAAGCAGCACGCAATAATTGAAAAAACCGCGCGCTTCATTGCCATGCAAGGGGCACAAATGGAGATACTAATCAAGGCCAAGCAGTCGAACAATCCGCAATTTGACTTCCTGACGCAGGGCGGACTACTGCAGCCCTATTATCGCCATCTGCTGGCGGCCATTAAGCAGGGGAAGTATGCACCGGCGCCGGAACCAGCAGCTGAGACACCCGGAGAGACAACAAATCCGCCCAGTCCTAAGCGACTTAATGTGATTACCGTGCCCACCATCAAGTACAAGCCATCGGCCAACTGCGCCTACACGCAGCTCATCAGCAAGATCAAGGGAGTGCCTCTGCAGGCCGTGCTGGATGACGAGGGCAGTGCCAGCAACTCGCAGCACTCGGCCGGCACAGCTTCGCCCACGCCCAGCTGCAAGTCCAGCCAGAGCAGTGAGTTCATGCCCGTCCTCTTGCAGTACAATGGCAGCACATTTGCGCATGCGCCGCTGGAGGAGCCCGACGAGGACAATGCCAATGATGCGCCACCCAAAGTGGAGTTGCTCAAGAGTACCAGCGCCTTGGCGCTAGCCCAAGACTACAGTTCCGAGAGCGAAGCTGACGAGCAGGAGCAGCAGCAGCAACAACAACAACAGCAGCAGCCGCCACCGAAGAAAAAGCTGAACTTAGCGGAGGCGCCGCTGCACGAAACGAAGCCACCGGCCTTGCTGACATTTCCACTGCCCGAAGAGAACCTGCGACACATCATTGACAAGACGGCTACCTATGTGATTAAGAATGGTCGCCAGTTTGAGGAGACGCTGCGCACCAAAAGTGTGGAACGGTTCAACTTTCTGCTGCCCAGCAACGAGTACTATCCCTATTACATGTTCAAAATAACCGGCGATGTGGACGCTGCCTCCAAGGAGGAGAAAACGCGCAAAGCGGCGGCTGTGGCGGCCGCCCTCATGAGCAAAAAGGGTCTAACATTTGGTGGCGCTGCAGCGGCTGCTGCTGCCGAAAAGGGTAAGCCTAATCCTTCCTCAAGCTTCTGATCAGATGGCATGAAACTGAATAGTTTGTGAAGCGTAATCGCAATCGAAATGGGCGAATGGGAATGGGGGGATTATAAAACAGAGGGGATTAATTAGTCTGGAAATTAGGGCTCTTACATGATAACCACTACTGCCTCATTTGGGAAGAATGTTATAATTGTGCAGCAACTCTTTCAGCGCCCGTTTCATTTTCCATACGCGCCCGCGACGAGCAAGCACCGCTGCAGTCCACGCTGCCGCAGGAGGCCAGCGATGATGAGGAGGATGGCAAGGCGGGGGCAGCGACATCAGCTTCTGGCAACGAGTCTAGTCGTCCCGGCATGCCCGACAGCGTCCAGCGTGCCATAAAGCAGGTGGAGACACAACTGTTGGCGCGCAGCGGCGGTGGGCAGAAGCCGATGGTCACCACATTGCCAGCAACGATGGGCACGGCGTCGCCCACAGCGCCACACAAGGATCAGCGGCAGGGTGTGTATCGGCAAATGAAACTAATGATATACAGTCAAGCTTAACTAATAGATCTAATCACTAACATTGTGATTAAGTCCGCACAACTGCCACTCAAAAAAATCATCTGCCATTGATTGTAGCAAGACTCTTCTAGAAATCCAATAGTTAGTGCAACAACAAATTGGCTATTACTATTACTTAGACTATTTAAGAAAAGACTGCAACTTTAATGAAGAAAATAAATTAGAGATGTGTAGATGTAATGGGACGTAGGGGAACTATCAAGCTCTTTGAATTGTTTTTATGCAAAGGCTTACCGACAAAAGTTATTTCGTATCCAAAAAAAAAGCCATGAATTAAGTTTTAATTTAATTTTAAATGTGTTCCAAAAAAGACCAGCTTATGTTGGGTTCGCTTCAACGCCAGTTTTAACTCCAAATATATTAAGGATCTAATCTTGATAGCATCCGTTAGTGTACGATTTCCCACTAAGAATAATTACTATACTTTGCAATGAGAATGTCCTTCCAGAAATCCCATAATGTGAGTTCCTAGACACTCGCTTCAAAGCCAGTTTTAACTCCAAATATATTAAGGATATATTATTGATAGCATGAAATAGTATTGTACTTCCCACTAGGAATAATTACTATAATTTGCAGTTGTCTTTCCAGAAATCCCATAATGCGATTTCCTAGACACTCGGTTCGAATCACGCCGCAATGGAAAGACAAAAGCATGATTGAAAAAAATGAAAATTTAATAATTTTCCAGCCTAGGACATTACTTAAATAAGGATTAAAGATTTACAAAAATGTGTACCAGCTTAGTGTGGGCTCGCTTTAAAGCTAATTTTAACTCCAAATATATTATGAATAGATAGATAGTACTTTCCACTAAGAATAATTACTATAATATGCGATGAAAGTGTCCTTTCAGAAGAAATTTTAGGCCATTTCCTTGCCCTAATTTCTATGGATTTTAGCACTAGCAAACGTCTGATTCAATTTGAAGTCGCTCTTCAGCGGTCTTAGGGCGACTAAAAACTAGATCATCCCTAATCGCTTAGCTTGCCAGTAACATATATGAACAAATTCAAAGATAATAATGACTAACGTATAACCTTTCGCATTCTCTCTTACAGCCGAGGAGCGCTTCAAGGACAAGTTGGCGCAAATAGCCCGCGAGAAACTGAATGGGCTGATCACGCGTGAAAAACAACTGCAGCTGGAGCGGAAACGCAAGGCGATGGCGTTTCTCAATCAGATCAAGGGTAGGCGGCATTCATATTTATTCCAATAATTGCTCAGATTCAACCATTGTCTGATTTCCTATGCAGGTGAAGCTGCTGGGTCCTCGAGCGTTAGCGAGACAGCCGCTACAAAAGATGGATTAGTGGAGGGCGGCGAGGGTGAGGACTCCAACGACTCTGTGCGTTCCATACCCATTACATATTTTGGGCCCGACGAAGACGAGGACGAACAAGAGGACAATGTTGCCAAAGAGGGGACCAAGACTGCAGCCGACGATGACGATGAGGAGGGTGGTGGCGATCTTGAAAAATATAATTTGCTGAATGACGACAGTACAAATACGTTTACAAGCAAGGCCCCGCCCGCTCTACCATCCGTGCTGCTGTCCGACGACGACGATGTGCAGCTGGTGGCGGCAGGCACAGCGCCGACAACCGCAGCTCGCAGCAGAGTCCGCAGCCGAAGTAGCAGGCACAGATCGAGCTCACGATCCACACTGCTTGATGCGAGCGAATCGTCTTCAGGCAGCGATAGCGGCGGGAGCAGCGAGAGTGGCAGCCCCGGTCGTAGTCACAGCAGAGGCAAGAGCAGGTCGCGTTCCTATCGACAACGACGCAAGCGAAAAGCTGGCGATGATTTGTCCATGCCGACCCCTACAAAGACGCATGATCGCAAGCATCGACGTCGTGGATATCGAAGCACTACACGTAGTCCTGCGCAGCAGCGTCGCCACAAACAGCGTAGCCGTAGCCGGAGTCGGAGTCATAGTGAACGCAGTCGCAGCCGATCCGTTGTGGTGAGCAGTGACGAGGAGCCTCGGTATCATCATCGCCACCATCATTATGCCCATCATGACCATCACGATCACCATCGCGAGGAGCGACAACGTTCGCGCCATGCGTCTCGGAAGAGTCACAAACGTCATAAAAGGCGCCGGCGCAGCAGCGACGGCTCCCACTGATAACTATGATTTGTATTAATCAAAGTAACAAACAAGGACTAAGCTTCAAGTGTAAAAAACTGTGTAATAAATGAAATCTTTAATTATAATAATGCAGTACAAGGACAAATGATAACGGCTTCCAAGTGCAGGCCATATAGTCGTCGACATCAGTAGATTATCAATCCCGCAGTTGGGCTGCCCACGAAGCTATCCTCACATTAAACAATGCTGTCGCCCACCACGGCACAGTACGGTTCCTCGAAGAAGTCCTTCGCCCACATCATGCAACCGTAGATATTGGACAGATCTTGTCTCTTCCCTAGCCAAGTTTGCTGAATTTATTTCAACACAGAAAAGGACAAGTCAGGTGCAGCTTCACATACGCAGTTCGAGATATTTTTAATTAGTGAAATTTCTTCAAAGAATTTTACAAAGCACCGGCTTTTAAAATGGTCATTTAAATTGGCAGCGGCGCGCGCGCATCTCCTGATAGCTATCGCTTTGCGATAACAGCAATCGTGGGAGCCGTACAAAAGCTGACGACTATGCCACAGCTGTTAAAAGTACTACCCATTGCCATGCGAAATTATTCACGTCACATTCATACGTACATACTCACATAGTGGGAGCACATTGCTAAAAAAAAAAAAAACAATAGACACAGATTATTTAAGTTTTTAAAAGTCGCAGTATTTTGTTTAACTCCCATCTACAAATGGCATCCGATGATCAACCGCTTGGTGAACTGGAAGCCCGTCTGGGCGAAATCACGCTCGAGGATGTGAACAGCCGGCATCGGCGAGAGCGCAAGGAACTGCAGGCTAAGCTGCAGGCGCTCAAGAAAAATGCCCCGAAGAACGACAAGAAGAAGCGGAAGGAGTTTCTGGAGCAGATGGCCCAACTGGAGGGTGAAATGGAACAGCGTCACAAACTCGAGCTGCAGGCAGCGGAAAAGGCGGCTGCCATGGCAGCAACTATCAAAGCATCAGAACCCCAGGAGGCGGTAGATCAACAAAAGTCGCCCGAATCAGCACAGAACCAGGAGGATGAGCACGACCACGAACAGGAGCACGAGCAGCAACCCATGCAGCAGCGTGTGTCGAAGGCGCAGAAGCGTCGCGACAAAAAGGAGCGCGAGGCTCGCAAACGAGAGGAAGAAATACGCGAGGAGCTGGAGCATGCGGAGAAACAGCCATCGGCCAAGCTGATTGAATTGCAGCAGATCAACGAGAAGCTAGCTAGTCGCCAAGTCATGATACATCGCATCCCATCTGACGGCGACTGTCTCTATAATGCGGTACGCCATCAGCTGACCATCCACGGCCTGCCCAGTCCCAGTGTGTCGGAGCTGCGACTGGAGACGGCCAACTATGTGCGCGCCCACAAAGACACCCTTATCTGTTATATGACGCACCAGGACACTGGAGACCTGCTCAACGATGCCCAGTTCGAGGAATACTGCCAGGCCATAACCAATACGCATGCCTGGGGCGGCCACATTGAGCTGAAGGCGCTCTCCTCGATGCTCCGTGTGCCCATCGAGGTTCTCCAGGCGGAGGGTGCGCCAACTAAGCTGGGCGAGGAATTCGGCGGCGCACCGCTCGTCATATGCTATCATCGCCACATGTATCAGCTGGGCGAGCATTACAATTCGACACTGCCGCTGGGTGGCTAGAAAGGAACTGGACCCGCCCAGAACTGCCAGACTGCCAAATTTTAAATGCGGGTCCTGTCTTCCTTTTCCGCACTATTCCGATCTATCAGACCTACCAAAAGAAGAAGTCTTCATTAAATTCTAGTATAAGATGGACAATGCTCCGCTGTGGACGCGTTTCAAATTCAACGAGAATTAGACGATTGGTGTAAGTTTTTCTCACCCCTCCAGTCCCGAATCCAACCCACCAGTTCACTAAAACCAGAATCCTCAAATATAACAATGTAGTTGAACTCGATCTTTTATTATCAACTTGATCAGAAGGCGATCAGATCAGATCAGATTCGTTCGTTTTTATTTTGTGAAATGTAAATATCTGGAAGATTTGAATTATTGTCAAAATTGCAAATAGTAGCACAATATATATATTAGTTGTTATTATATTAATTGTAATAAAATTTATAGCTAGCGGGCGCCAACTGGGCGGGGCACTCTGGTACTGCTCGCTGAAGAACTGAAAAAGCGCGTTTTCTCTAGAAAAAAATGCCTCTTCTCAATCCTCGAAATAAAGCGATCTCAGTGTTGATTTTTTTTCTATAATTTTGTTCTGCTTGTTTCCCTTCCTTAGTCGTTCTTCTTACTGACTGGCTTCTTGGCGGCCGGCTTTTTGGCAGGCGTGTTCGGATAGATGGCGAACAACGACAGTTGAATGCCGCCCAAAATCAGAAGGAATAAGTTCTGGAACTGTTTTCAAAATTAAATCAATTTGTAGACTTGTGTTCGCTCTTTCTGCGCTAAGCCACTTACCACGACCACAGTGTTGCGTATGGACAGGCCGTAGATCATCCAGGATGCTGCGACAAGGTTACCCGACAAAATAATCGGGAATGGCATGCCTTCGGTACTCTTCGCCTCAATGATCTTGCCCAGATGCAGCAGCGGAGAGCCAACGAGCCACACGAGAATGCCAGTAATTAGCATTCCCAAACGGAATTCCACCTTTTTGGGATCCTCGTAGTTCGAGTACGCTATGCAGGCCATCAGGAAGAGCGAGACGTAACCGATCTTGGCCCAAATTTTAGTCTTATTCTCGTTCGAGGCGTAGTAATAGAAACCGACCATGAAGACAACATTGATGGCGAATCCAATGATATTCACTTTGATCATCGCCTGATCTCCCATCAGCTGGCCGACCTTTAAGCTCAGCACGGTGCTGTGAAGAAAAGAGGAAGGAAATCATTTCGATTTGGAAATATGCAGATAAGTTTTTAGTGTTATTAAGTCGGGCATGTGAAAAAAACAGATCTATGAACAATTTCCGTAAAGACTATGCCTAGCGCTTTAGGTCCAGCTACTGAAATGTTCTCATATAATATCCTTATTCGAATTGAAAGGTCCATTAAGAAGTAAATAGTATTAAAAGTAAAAGGAGAAGAAGTCAAACAGATCTAATTAGACTGTGAAAAAACCAGATCTATGAACAATTTCCGTAAAGATTGTGCCTGGGGCTTCAGGTCCAGCTGCAGAAATGTTTTCATATAATCTCCTTTTTAGAATTGAAAGGTCCATTAAGAAGTAAATAGTATTAAAAGTAAAAGGAGAAGTCAAACAGATCTAATTAGAATGTCCCATTCAAGTCTCTGGCAGTTGCGACCCAACTGGAGCTCCATGTTCATCATTTAATTTTTGAAAATTTATGTATTTAGATCTTTATTAATAGAAAGAAATTTTAGAGTCATTGATAATAATAATCAAGGCTTTTTCCGTTTCCCAAATATGCTAATTGGATTAATCTCTCTTAATCTTATAGGATTCCAATTTTCTAATTTTTATGAATATAAGGCCTTTTTATATAGAATATATAAAGGGATATATTCTATTAATAGCATTACACATGAAAGATATTCATGGCAAAATCATATTTTTAAGTATTAAGTAAGCCTCCAGAGAACTGGCTCATCCAAGTCCTGTCCAATTTACTTCTGAGACGCACTTATTTCCCATAAGCAAGAACTTTCAATAGACTAGCAATATCTTCAATTCAGTGATAAAAACAATTGAATTTGAAGCACAAAATACGGAGAAAAAACAAAGCCAAGTCGAATATCAGAATCTAAGACTCTTTATAGTTGGGAGACTGCGTTTTATAGACGAAGAAGTTACTTCAAAGTCTCGAAAATAGTTGCATATTTTGAGAGTGTTACAAAAACAAGCTTAAAGCGAGCTTAAACGAGCCAAAAAGTTATTATAATCTACATACACGTATTATTTACTCTGTTTTACAAGAAATAATCTTGCTTCATGAACAATCTATAGATATACCCTACTGTTTTCGTACTTATCTTATCTCAGTTTATGAAGCATTTCTAGTTAGTATTTTGCATGTGGCTGAAACATGACGAGCATTCGCGAGACATGCTTGACCATTAGATATGAATTTAACGTTGGAAGTGAACTAGTTTTTGAGTGGATTGGAATTCGCCTCGCCATGCTGATCATATATAGTATACATATATGTTCTGCCAATCTTGCAAAAACATGAAAAAAATCAAGGAAAAGCCGAACGAAGCTTCTCACCTAAACGATAAGGCTGAAAAGTTGAATTGAATCATGAATAGTGGTTCTCTAATACTTTGCTAGAGTTGCGACACCATCCCCTTAGAATATGGATTGTGTGACGTGTCGAAACATTATCGACAACAACAACAACAACTCTTATCATAGAGCCGCAAAACACCAAGTCATTGAATGTTATTTGCTGTTACCAAAAAAAAAATTGCGAAATAAATTCCTAGTGTGAAATGGTTTGTGGTCGCCTCCATAAATCACATACCACACACGTATTGCTCGGGACTTGCTCCCTTTTAGCCAATTAGCAATTGGCCAACAGGTCAAATGGTGGCATAACACGCAACTTGGGGCAACAACGATGCCGCAACAGGCATCACAGCTGTTGCCACTTGCCCACAAACGCCGACTCTCGCATGTCAGACAGTCTTTAGAACCGCTCTTGGCCATGGCGCCAATCGAGCTTCGCCACATTACATTTATTTCAATTAATGCCAAGTAATTTGCATAAAACAACAAACCAGCCAACCAACTTGCATGCCAAGCAGCCGCAGAGGCAGCTGCAGGTGGGGCCGGGCCACAGGTGCAGCCATAATGGGATTGTCTACGAGTGGACAGAGAATAATAATTCTAACTGCCGATGCTCGCATGCTCTAGCAAGGCGCTTTAATTTTTTCATTCATCCAAGTAGCTCTTAAATCGCGTATAATTCCCTCTGTCTGATTGTGGCTATCACATTTATTCAGATTGCTAGATTTTACACTTCCTGGAAAATCGTAGAAACGTAGACTTTTTGGTTCTCTATTTCATTTAGTCAGCATTGGTTTACCAAATGGCATCTTTTGGAATTTAAAAGGTCCGACTACCTCTTAAGTTCTCATGTGGAAAAACAAGATCGTCGAAATTCAAAAACAATTACAAACCGTTTATAAATATTTAAAATGTAGGGCATATTTCTGAAAACTTCCCCGCTTAAACAAAGTTTAGTTGCGGAACAGCTGAAGATCTCTGAAACCTGAAAAGTTCCTTAACTTCGAATTCGAGCAGATTTATTCTAAACAAAATGGTTTTTAATCTTTTTAATCTGAAACCTGAAAAGTTCCTTAACTTCGAATTCGAGCAGATTTATTCTAAACAAAATGGTTGGCCAAATTTCAACTTTTTTGTATGGCACTAGAGAGAAAACTAAAGAATTGAAAGCATGAAGCAATGAAGAACAGTCCAGCAGTAAATATTCTTAGCAATCTTTTCAATCTAGCGCCCAGTGTGGTGTCACAGACCCATTAACTTTGATTAACTGACCTCGAGCATGACATCTGGACAAACTCTCTGGGAAAGTTAAGATACTTTTTTTGTACGTTCCCAAGACACACACCCTGTTGATCGCTCATTCAAGGGCTGTAAATTTAGCCGCTCCCTACGAGCACGCCCGTCCATCCGTCCGTCTGTCCGTCTGTCCGTCCGTAGATAATAGTGTACGTGTTGGCTGCCGAAGCCTGATAGTGATAAGCGAGCGCCGCTAGACCGCGCGAAATCGACAATCAAATGAGTAGCCGAGATAGAACCTAAGAATATTTCAACTATTCTGATGACGGGGGGTATGGGGAGGGCACTGAGATACATAGATGCATATAGACAGCCGCATTTTTAGCCGGCGACGCGTTGCTTTATCTTTTTTAAACGTTTTGGCTAGAAGTGTGCTTTTTATGTAACTGACACCCCATCAGCAATTGTCGATAAAGGGCGGGGGGAGGGGATTGATTGAATGATTGCCATCGAGAGTCAGTCACAAAATGCAGCAAATTATTGTGTGGATATTGTGGGTGAGGGAGGGGGCGTCTAACGTTTGGCAATGTCATGGCGACTATTCAAAATTTAATCAATTTCGCACGACTATGTGTGTGTGCGTGTGTGTGTTTTTGTGGAAATGTGCAGTGAAGCGGAAAGTGAATTAAATTTTAATGCAGCATTACTTACAGTACAATACCGCCCAGGAATGGACCCACTGGATATATGTCGCTGCTTCCCTTCTTTCTGATGTCATTCATCAAGACGACGCCGGATAAGAATTGCAGGCACGTTATGGTGCCGGCAACCTTGGCAATCGTATCGCTGTAGGGTGCCAATATATCGCCTAGCGCCTCCATATTCTCCACTCGGATGTGTGTATGTGTGAGGTTGGTTTGTTTTTGTTTTGAACTCCGGCGCAAGCTCAAAACTTGTTTTAAATATGTATCGCGGGGGTGGTGGGGTGTGCGGGAGTTTAATTTTAAATGGTTCTTAGTGTGTTCTCACTGGCGCACTGTTGATCACTGCATTTAGATGTGGACTAGAAATCAAATCAACAGCTACTATATTATAACAACAAAAGCAATAAAACTGCTGGGCAACAACAACAACAATAAACGAAAACAAAAAACTTAACGACCACCAACGGACGAGAATCGGCGGTACAAACGGCTGACGTAACAACAACTGACTGGCCAGCAGCGCCAGTGCTGCCCATCATTTATACGATTGCCACAGCTGGCATGTCGTTGCCGATTTATCGCGATAACGATGAAGGGGAAATGCGAAAGGCTTATCGAGAGAAGCATTTGAACGTATTTCGTTACTTTTATTCAATATTACATACAATAATTATTAATCTAATTATCTTAACGATTAAAAGGGCCTGAAAAAATATAAGATAGTGAACAGTATTTAAACTTCTTGGCGCAGCACGTGCTTCTTCTTTTCGGGCACGAACGGCACTTTTCCGGGCTTGGAGTGCTTGCGCACATTCGCCTCCTTGATCTGTTCCTTTTCCTTGACCACGCGCATCTTGCGCTGGGCATTGAGCACTTGACGCGGCACCTGTCGATGACGGGCAATGCGTTTAATTTGCGGATGTGCTGCATATTTCTCCTTCAGCGCATCCTGGTAGTTAAAGTTGGCCCGTTCGCGTGGTCGCACCGCGCCTAATTTCTCGGACGCATTGGCCTTCCACATGCGCACGTTCATTTCGTCGGAGCCGGAGAAGATGTAGCGACTATCCAGTGACCAGGCAATGCAGACCACATGCTGCATTCGTTTCGTGTGATAAATATCACGAGAATGACTCAAATGGGTATTGTAAATGCGAACAGTCTTATCGTAGCTGGCCGTCACGAACTCCTTGCCCGTGGGCGAGTAGTCTACGTCGGTGACCGCAGCCACATGATCGAAGTGGACCTTGATCGGATCCCGTAGCTTACGTGTATCGAAGGTGTAGAGACTGAAGAAGGAAATCAGACAAATGATAAGGAATTTGGAAGAGCGATTTCGTTGCCTTTCACTTACTTGCAATCCTCGTTAGCCACCGTAAAGTTGAAGGCCGCCATAGGATTCCACGCGAGCTTGTTGCTCTTCATGGTAAGCACCACTTTCCGGAGTGGTTGCGCTTCACGCTGATCATAGAGAATAATGCTGCGATCGCTGCCACAGCAGGCCAGAACACTGGTCTCCACCGGATTGAAGGCGACGCAATGCAGCGTGTCCACACCCCATTTCAATGTCTTTAGCGGGTCGTTGTGCTGCTCATCCCAAATGGCACAGACTTCGCCGCTGGTGGCGAACGTATTATCCTTGCGATTGTGCGAAATGCCAGTGAGAATGTATCGACTCAATATGGTGTTCACCGGCTCTTCCTCCTGGCCAACCTCGGGCGGCTGCGATTTCCACACCTTGATTGTCTTATCATCACCAACGCTGAAGAAACGATGGCCTTGCCGAGCATACACAATTCCACGCACAAAACCATCGTGCGCCACAAAGCTGCGAATGCTTGTGCGATTTGCCAAATCCCAGATGCGCACTTCTCCATCGTAGGCACCGGTGGCCAGCGTTGACAAGGATTTCGGATGCTTGCCAAAGCAGGCAACGCCATCACGATGTCCGCTCAAATTACAGACAAAGGGCTTAGCAAACACACGATCCAGCTTGGTGGCATTCAAGGCACGAACATATTCTCGTGGACCCTCGAGCGGATGCAGAGCCGGATCATAATTTCGCGGCACTAAAAGATTGCAAGAACATTACAAACGATTGCAAAAAGACAGTACGATGCGGCACACTTACTTCTGTGCTGTTGCAGTTTTGTCTCCCGGACATATTTGTCCGGGTTGCGACTTATCATTTTCACTTTCATTTTGGCATAGACTTTTAAATTAGCTGTTTATTTAAAAGGCTTCGGAATATAAACAACACGTGAAGTCGCAAGTGCTACCACACCCTTTCTATTGTTCAGCTGTGAGTGAACACTAGTGCTGACCGTTAATTGGCATCACTGGCAACGTCGTTATTTTTTGATTCCCACAAAAGCAAAGAACTCATGCTTCTCTTTATTTATTCTTTAGTTTTTTTTTTCTAAATATATAATATCAAAATATGTGGTTATGCTTGCTAATATTTGTAGATACCGAAAACAGTGCAACAAGCTATGAAGGTCGAACACAAATGCTGAATGGAGACAGAATCATCAGACAGCTCATCCCAAACGGCGCTAGATCCATAGCAGCAGCCGGCACCAGTTTGCTGGAAAATCATGACAGTGACAACATGCTTATAGCGGGGTTTCGCACAAAAGCCTCTCATGCGTAGATTGATTTCATCGACAATGTCACGGGCCCACTTTGCAGCCTCAGTTATGTTGTACGCTTTGCCTGTAAGTGGAAAAAGCTCCGAAATATTGGCTATCACTTCCCCATACCCACATACGCTTACCATTGAGCTTGTCGTAGAACACGCGTTCCATCATGTAGCGTATATAAGGTACAGGGAATTTCTGCCGAAATGCCGGTCCCATTTCATAGGAATTATAAATGGTCACATTGGTCACAGGATCGATTTCGTCATGAGGACGAGACGACAGAGATGAGAATTTCACGAGTATCGGATCGAGGGTGTATACCGATTCGGTCTTTGGACCGATTTCGGTGGATTTCTTTGCCGATATTGTAGATCCGTCCTTGGTGACCTTGCCATGGCGGGAACCTTTCTTTTTCTTGCCTTTGCGACTTTTCTTCTCCTTGCCACTGTCGTCAGTCTTTTCACCAGTATCCTTGTTAGCTTTGTCTACTTTGCTGGTCTTCTCCTTTTCTTTCTTTTTTGTGGCCTTATCTGCCTTGCCTTCTTTAATTGTGACCTCTTTGTCGGCTTTGTTAGCCTCGGCCTTATCGCCTTTGTCTGATTTTCCGGTTTTGCTGGCCGCAGCCGAAGTTGAAACTTTGGAAGACATTTTTTGTATTGAGCACTACTCGGATTGAAAATATAATAAAAATGTGAGAATGAAAGTTAAAATTTTTTTGAGTTAACTGGCAGCGTTGCCACTGGTGGAGAATGCTGTTAACGGACAAGTGCTGCCTACAACTTGCCCTGCAAGTGCTGCCAGGCGAAAAAGGCTTTAAAGTGCTGCCAAGCATTGCAAAGTGGGCTTCCTTGCCACCGAAGGACAACACAATTAGACGACAGACACATACAATTTTGCAATTTTCGGTCGCTCTGATATCGGACTTGCATTGTCGTGCAGGAAGCGTTTCCAAAATGATTTGGTGGCGCCTAACCATATAAATTAGCGCGCTGCGCCCGCTGCAGTGCTACAGACCGCATCACAGACCACAAAATGAACAATTTGGTGAGTTGATTTGATTTGACGATGGGCGTTGATGGATGGTGGGTGGGCGAGCGTCAATGTGCTTGTGTATGTGTGCGTGCTTGCGTATGTGTTTGTGTGTGTGTGTGTCTGTGTGTGTGTGCTGTAAATTTCATGCGTTTTTCCACTCTTTCTGTCGCAGGACCACGTCAAACACTTCTATCCCGACAACTACAAATTAGACTTATCGGAAACCATGAAAGCTGCTCTCTCCAAGGGTCCCAATGCTGCTGGCGTTTCAGTCGGCGGCGGCGGCAGCAGCGGTGGTGGTGGTGTTGCAGCCGCCATGGGCGCGCCCCATACGGACATGCTGCCACAACCCAATGCCGGACTCCCAGGAGTGGGTTATGTGACCGAAAAGCTCTACATGCTGCTGCAGCTATATTTGCAGAACAAAGGCTGGAATCCTAGTGCCGAGCTGTTGCAATGCTTCACCGATCTAAAGGACAATGCCATGTTGCCAAGTGCCGCCTATTTGCAGTAAGAGAGTCGTCCAAAATGTGCACAAGATTATCACAAAAGAAAAGAAAAAAAAAAAAAAAAATCAACTGACCAATCTTTGCATACATTTAAACAATTTCAATTCTTTACCTTGCAGAGTACTGGCCAATCGTCTCACACTCGACTCCCAAGGACGTTTAATCCTTCGCGAGAATGGCAAGATTGTGCTGCCGTTCGAGCACTTCGCTAATGCTGTCATGCTGAAGCATATGTCTGGGCCGCATGGCCTCCACTTAAGCGTAGATGCGACCGTGCGCGCAGTAATCGAATCCTACACTATTGGACGCGACCAGTTTGGCATGGAGAAGGAGTTCATCATTGAGGTGGTGCAGAGCTGTCCGAGTCCCGCCTGCCGCTATTATAAAAACCATATGGGAATCTCGCCGCTTCCATTTATCGATCAGCAATTTCCGGGCGTCTCTACGCCCGACTTCTTGCAGCGCCTCTCGCACCTGCCACCGCATGGTGGTGCTGCCTCTAGCGGTGCTGGTGGCGGTGCTGGTGCGGGTGGTGCTCCCGGCACCCCGGCTGCCGCTGCAGCAGCTGCCAGTGCAGCTGTCGGTGGAGCTGGCGGCCCAACAGTGGCCAGCGCTGGCGTCGAAATCGATCTATCTAAGACGGCAGCGGCAGCAGTGGCGGCGGCGGCCGCCGCAAAGGTGCCCTCGCAGCTGCAGCACCTAACCAAGCAGCAGCAGAACAGTCTGCAGTCGCAGCTGTCGCAGATAAGCGCCGCAGCTGCCCATCATCAGCAGCAGCTGCAGCAGCAACAACAACAGCAGCAGCAACAACAGCAGCAGCAACAGCAGCAACAACAACAGCAAGCGGCCCAGGCGGCCAAGCACCAACAGCAGCTGACGGCGGCGCTTATCCAGCAGCAGAATCGCGTGCTTGCCCAACAAAGTCTCGAGAAATTGAGCAATCTCAGTCCGCTGGAGAAGCAGCGCGTCTTTGCCCAACTCGATCCCAAGCACTTTGATCCGATGGCGGTGGCTGCAGCGGCGGCCAACCTGCAGATTCAAGGGCTGATGCAATCGCAGGCGGTGGCAGCAGCGGTCGCTGCCAATCAACAGCAGCAGCAGCAGCAACAACAACAACAACAGCAGCAACAACAACAACAACAGCAGCAACAACAGCAGCAACAGCAGCAGCAGCAGCCCACAAACTCGTCTTCCGCTGGGAGCAGCAACAGCAGCATCAGCATCCATGGCCATCACTCGCTGCCGCCTCCTTCCCAGTCGCCGCACTCATCCTCGTCGTCTTCCTCGCATTCCTCGCTGGATCAGCTCTCCCACAAAACTGTGGACTCACTTCGGTGAGCTTGCCGTCTCTCGCTCTCTGTCTCTCTCTCTCCCTCCCACACACACCCCTTACCCACCAAGTACGGTTCATGATCTCTCTCCCTCTCGCTCTCTCTTTTTTCTGTGCTTTCTGCTCAGCTCGAATCTGGACTCCATTGAATCGAACAAGGATCTGTTGGCCCTGCATAATGGGGCGTGGGGCGCAGCTGCCGCTGCGGCCAATCATGATGCCAATCGCATGGACTTAATGCCCGTCGGCCAGGACAAGATTGTGCGCATCTTTGCCGAACTGATGCGCAATATGGCCCGCATGAAGACCTACATAAGACCCTCCATGTGCAAGCCCTATGGCAAGCAGAGCGAGAGTCTCCAGAAGAGTGAGTGGCGGGGAATATTGGAGTAATGCCCTCAAAATAATCGCAAATGCGAAGAGTCGAGCTTAGATTGTTGTCCTGTCTGTCTGTTCTCTGCCTTGGCCCTGATGCATAAGCAGGATTAAATATATTCTACGTGTGAGAGTAAGGATGTTGGAATGGGTCTTCTCTATTCTAGTAGGGATCTAAGAACTCTCCACCGAACTCGAATATGTATCTATCAGCTCTAGTTAGTCTTTTAATTTGTTTGCATTGAAAACTAGTCCCATATCTATAGTGTTGTTAAAAATACTCCAACCTTCCTATAGAATACCATTCTAGCATTAATAGATCTATCTTTTTATATCCTTTGTGGCTCCCAACCAGCTCCATATTCATATTATCTTTTAGAGCTTGATAGTTTCATAATCGCTTTCCAAACAATTCGTAGAATTGCCAAATTAAACATTTCTTTTGGGAACAATGTCATAACCCCTTACCATATGTATTCAACATTCACATCTGGAATATCCCTCTACAGCGCTTATGGACACCATACAGATTGTGCAAACGTTGCGAAACTGCTTGCCGGCGCCTCATATACCCGTCACCTCCTGGAAGAGTGAAAGCGAAGGCAGCGTTGGCGTTGGCGTTGGAGTGGGCGTCAATGTCGGTGTGGGCGTGCCGGTACCCCCAGGTCTGGGCCTTGGCGCGGCACTCGGCCTACAGCCGACCCGAGTGGACAACATGCATTAGGCAACGAAATTGAAAATTGGAACCACATTTGTTGGTAAGGTTGGAATGATAATCAAAAGAAAAAGCAAAAGCAAAGAAAAGAAGAAGAGAGACCGGAATAGGACAACCGTAACATCGAGCATTTTACCTTAACGGAATCCCACACATTCACTTAAAAACGCACACAAACAAACAAAACTCTTCCAGATCTAGAGATTAGCAGCAGTTAGAGGAACCACCACATGATGGGCATGATGGAGAAGAAATGGGATTGCAAGGATTGCCTTTAAAAAAAAAAAAAAACAAACGAATATCAGAAATATTTTCGAACTTCCAGTCATTTCCTTGCCATCTAAATTTTTCTATTGTTTGCGCAATCTTCGTGCATGATGAAGAAATAAGATAACAAAGAAATGACAAGTAAATTACAAAAAAACGTACAAACGAATTGAAAATGATATTCCGGAAAAAAGTTTCGAACTTCCAGTCATTTCCTTGCCATCTAAATCTTTCTATTGTTTGCGCAATCTTCGTGCATGATGAAGAAATGAGGTTGCATGGAAATGCTGCGCCAGTTTCAAAAAAAAAAAATGGTATTCCAGAACTATTTTTGGTCCTCAACTCATTTCCTTGCCATCTATTAATTCTATTGTTTGCGCAATTCTCATGCCATAGCATAGTTTATACACGTCTGGTCATAATTGCAGCTGCACCTTAACATCAATTCTATCTAGAAATAACAGAGAATGGTCTCTAGTAAGATCTAATCCAGTAATTGCTTAACTGAATCGGTCATCGATTTACTAAGCCTCCTTAAACTGAAAATGCAACTAAAGCAATAGTTCCCTGGAACCGTAGCGCCTATAGTTGTTAAGGTGTAGCTGCCTAGGGCGGAGGAGTGTATCCATAAATATATATACATATATATATTTAGGTATATAGTATAGTATAGCAATTCACATTCATATAGCAATCCTACGCTCAAGTTTTCGAGTTAGCCCTGCTTACATATATTTATATATAAATATTGTTTTTTTCAATTTTTTTTTTTGGGAATTACGTGCCATTTTTCAACACAAGACTCGATTCGTTTTCCATGTTCGACTGATATTTAGATTTATGCGCTCAAGTCCTGCTAGAGAGACTATGTGTATTAGAAGGGGGGCATCGGTGGGGTCCCATCTAGGAGTGCGCTGTACGGGTGAGGGAGCAGGATTTCGGATATAGAATGTGTATGTGTAGATCGAACCTTGTACAGAGCATCGATTGAAATACGGCCAGGGCCGATTTTAAAATACCTAAAGCCATCTATCTCTCCGTTCTCTCACTTTATTTTATTTCAAGTTTTATTTTTATTTTATTTTTTAAATCTGGTTTATTCTCCCCAGTCTTTCTCTTTCATCGTCGCGAATAATTTGGTTTAATTTTCGTTATTTTTTGCGTAAAACAAAATTTATGGAAGAGGAAACAAATTCTCGAAAAGCAAAAAAGAAGCAAACGAAACAAAAACGAGTATTAATTAAATAAATTGGCAAAATGTCTGTGATATTTAAATTTATGTTTAAAGTAACGAAAAAGAAAAATGAGAAAAGCAAGAGGAAATTTTTTAAGTTTTCTTACGTTCCTTCGTTCGTTGTGTACGTGTACTTCCAGTTTTTTACTTTGTGCAATATTTATTAGGCGTCTCTATAACTGATTTTTGTGCAATTGATTTCGGCGAGTAGAAGAGATAAAAGCAAAAACAAAAAAAAAAACATAAACAACAACAACTTCACATTCATATCAAGAAGGTAGAAAGGAAGGAAGTAGGGAAGTGGGGAAGGTAGGAAGTAAAGAAGCGGAAAAGTAAAAGTATTAAGAGTAAAAAGCGCATAGCATTAAATAAACTAAAATATACATACATACATATAGCATATACGACATACACAAATACATACACACACACACACACACACATACACACACATTGTGTTGGAGCCGTGGAGCAGGTGTGGCAGGTGTGGTGTGCGTTCTGCAAATGGAGTTGTATTAGTTCTTAAGGATCAGCTGATGGGTTGTATTACGGCTACACACACACACACACACACACACACACACACACACACACACATGGCCTAAACACTCTCTATCACCCACACATATGCATGCATACTTAATAGGTACGTCTAACTAACAGTATTAGAAACGGTATTGTGTAATGGCGCGACTCGCACTGATAAGTAATTGCGTGCAAAAAAGATCATACATTAGATAAAGTTGATAAAAATATAAAAGAAACAGGCAAAATCAAATATACACAGCCACTCACACACACATATACACATACACAACAAACACACATGCACAAATATACATTAATATCGCTTAAAGTTTAACTTTTTGATCTAATAAAAATAAACATTTTATTCTAAGCAAACTGCATTGGGCATTCTTTTATTCAAATTCAAACTCGATTACCACCACAGTTTTTGTGCTGTGAGTGTGGTGAAGAAGGTGAATTGAATGGCGCTGCCAGCTCGCTGAAATGCAGACCTGCGTTTGGTATTTCATAAGCCGCACAGAGTGTGGTCACACTGGTAGCACCAGCAGCAGCAGGGCAGACAGACGGACTGGCGATTGTATGAGTGCGCGTATGTTGAGTTAGTTAATTAATCATTTTTTCCGCAAACACCTATTGTTGTTGTGTTGTGAACGTGTTTAAAAAAAGCTTTTAATTCAATTACAACTAATAGTAAGAGTCATACAATTTCGGGAGCAATGCTGCTGCCATTGTCGGGTGTGTGAGGCTGCGTGCCCCTGTGTGTGTATGAGTTTGTATGTTCGTGTGTGTGTGTGTGTGTGTGAGCAAATCAAAACGCCAGAAACAGAAATTCACAAAAAATCAAGCAATCCTACCTGAGGCCAACCACACAACAACAACAACACAAACATACAAACGGTAGTGGGCTTCCAAAAAGAGCAACGATAACAATAACAACAACGACAACTGTTAATGTGCGTTGTGCGTTTTAATAACTGTTTTCCCTATTGTCGCTGTGTTGTGTGTAGTGAACAAAGCGGTTCGCGCGTTCAGTTAGTTGAGCAATTTACAGTTCACATTCCGTATTGCAATAACAAAAACAACGGCGTCTGCTACCAAAAAGATACCCGCAATTGATATTTTTTGTATAAGGTTAGGTCGTCGCAGTGCGTGAGATTTGCATGCGTGTACCTGAATGTGTGGCTGTGTGTGTGTGTTGTCTGTTTTTTTTCCCCAGCCCCGGCCAACTCAAGTCGAAATGAAGTGAAAGTCTTGGCCCAAAAAGCGAGAGTGCTTCTGTTGTCTTTGTTTTTTTTTTTGGTTTTTTGTTTTTGTGCGTTTGTTGTAACTTTTATGCTAATTCGCTGTTTTTTTCTCAGTGCGTGTACCAGTACAGAAATAATAATAATAATAATAATAACAACAACAACAACAGCAGCAGCCAATATTTAAAACACCGCCACTAAGTCTGTGATTACAAATACAACAACAACAAGAACAGAGCAGCAGCAACACCAACATGGGTCTTCTGCTATCCCGCCTATGGCGCATGTTTGGCAACGAAGGTAAGTGTGCAGGAGATGGATGAAGAGTGGAAGGATTGGTGTCAACACTTGTTGGTTGTTAGCAACAACAGCAATAACATTAACAAGAAGAAGAAGAAGAACAGTAAGGAACATCATGAATTCTGTTGAACACATCTTCGACGTTGTCATTTGATTTCCGCATTTTATTTATTTGTTTTTGCTGTTTTGGCGTTCATTGTTTTCGATTGTGCTCGCTTTAAATTGCCATTAGCGCCATTTACTTAAAATTTATTTCGATTTCCGCTGTCGAAACACAATAATAACAACAACAACACACAAAGACAGTCTATTTGTCACCCACATGCTAGCGCCGCCTTTGTGTACCTATTGTTGTTGTTGTTGGTAATATTGTTAGTATTGTCGTCTAGTTTTGGAATCTCCAAAGACACACACAAAAACAGGCAATTGGACTTCGTTGTTGACCTTGTCAACAAGCGTGCGCCAACAACAACAGCGATGGCAGCAATGGCAGCAGCAGAGAAAATCGAATATTGAGCAGCTAATGAAGAGACGCAAATGTGGCGTCGACGTTAACAGCAACAGCAACAACAACCACCAACAACCACAATTGTAATAAAAAAGAGAACAAGCATGTTGTTGTTGTTGTTGCTGCTGCTATTAAAATTCTTTGCGTTGTTGCCGTTGCTGCTGCTCTGCTGCTGACGGCCCAGTTTTGATTTCTTTTGCATAAATTACATTCTCTATGCAAATTGATTTTTCTTAATTGAAATACGCTCGCATATATTGTCAAGCCGGAATGACGGAATCGGTTGCATTCCGAGGCAGTTATAGCCCCAGTTTCCCCCATCTAGCATACAGTGGTCCAAGGGCAGGCACATCTTTCGCACTAAACGTTTAAATATTAAGCTTATATTGCAAATTAAATACGAGTTTATTTACTTTGTTGCTGGAACAGTTACGGTGTTTTGGCCGATGGAAAATGTTTCTCGCCCACTGTGCCTCAAAACTAAGTAGCAGCTAAAAAAGGCATGGAAAATGTTTACATCTTTAATGAAAAACTTTCTAATTTAAATTATGGGCTTTGGCTTGCAAAAAATCTGCTTCAAACTAAACAGATTATCTTTATTTTTAATTGTCGGCCTTATTCCCAGAGACAATTTTTTGTTTGAAGAGTCAGCTCTCCAAGCAATTTCTAATATTATTGTAGTTGAAAAAAGCGAAGCCGTCGAGTTAGAAGCGATTGTACAATTTCGAATTAATCGGAAAATCTACCTGTATTCAATACTTTGAAGTTTGTTACTAAAGCTAACTAAATTAATTCATTAATATGGTTACTAATGTACGAGAAACACATGATACCATTAGTTTGTATGCCTTTCCTAAATAATAGCTGATGGTGTTTGTTCAACGATGATATTTAATTGCACTGCCAATTGTTGTCTAATCTAAATTCCTGCCAATTATAAGTCTCATGTAATCTTGATGTCAATTGCTTTAAACGGCCTTTTAATCACAGGAACGTATGTTTGTTATCTCTGCTTACAATAAACGATCTCAGCAAACTTTGCGGCACTAAGTGGGGCTTCAATTTGTGGATTTCTTTAAAGGCTCCAGAAGTCGAAGGGTTATTAATTTTGGTAGGATTGGTTGGATAAGTTGCTGTAAAACCAAACTATTAAAGCATAGTGAGTTATTCATTATTTAATTATTATTAAAGAGATAAGTGGCAAATAGTCTTGCACACTTACATAGCTGTAGGAAACCCTCATTGCCGGTCTATAAACATATTGCGTACAATAAAAGCTACCCACTGAGTCACGCGGAGAATGAAAATGAAAAAAAGTCCGCTCTCTGTCTCCGACAATGGCGGTCATAGCGGTAATGGGTTAATGCGTGTGTGCTGCTGACGCTTGCATGACTACGGTTTGTTCACCTCACGATGTGTCATGCAACAAACTGGCACATTAGAGTGACTCCCTGCCCCCTTCCTTCCTATCCAGCAATCGCTGCTTGTCACAATGGCCGCGAGTGAGTCGATTTTTACTTCAAGGTACGACTATCTATTATCGGTTACGAATTATCAATGAAAAGAGTTCTTTGGGGTTATTCTTGTTTCAATTCATTTATCAGTTTACCGATAAAGCAAGGCAGAGATATACTCGCATGTACAGGGTGTATTTGTCTGTGAATTGTTACTTTTCAGCTGTTTGTCATGTTTTCCATTCGATCGCTTTTCTTCAATTGGCAATGGAAGGGAACAACAAGGTGGATTTAATTCAAATTCGTTTTATACTTGTAGTTGTTGTTACCAACTGCGCTTACTTGTGTGATAAGCTGTGGCTGAACTCCACAATGCCTTGACCGTTGACTGGCGGTTCGTGAATTGCTTGCCGAGCTGACGGCCACTAGCCAAGGTCGTCGTGGGACCCACAAGGCTGTGGTTCCCCACCGCCAGCAGCTACGCGTCAACGATGACGACAATACAAGCTGAAAAGGCGCAGGAAAATTGTGTCATATGTCGCTTGACCTTAATATGGACTTGAACTCGCGCCTGGCCCCCTGTCCGTCTGTCCGCCAGTCCGCCTGGCCGCCAAAAACGAGAACACAGACAAATGGCCAAGTGGACGGCGATTTGCTTGCGTTGATAAAGTTATTGTAAAACGATTCCGAACTGTTGCCCATTGAGGAGGTTGTTTTCTGTCAGTCTTACTTATCAGTATCAGTCTCTTATCAGCGCATGGGTTATAAACTGCCAGCTAGTTAAGCAATTACAACATTTGTTAGCCTTATAAGGCGTATCTGTGAACTTCTGACAATACTCGTATAAGGTGTAAAAAGTTCTAGACTTTAGACATAAACTGTGTGTCTGATTTCCTAATTGGGTTCTCCAGATCTGTTGGTTCTTCTTAATGCAACAAATGGTCGCTTGGCTTAGCAGATTTGTTCAGTCATTCGGTTCCTATTGTTTAGTTTCTATATAAGCTATTTTTTCATTGTGAGAAGGCAAATTTTACAATGAACATAATAAGCAATACATATTATTTTAATGCCTACCTTTGGAGCCCCTTTTCCCCTCTTTGAGTCTGAATTTTGTAAAAAAAAAGCTTCTTAGTGAAAAAACAGACTTACATTAAAACTATATACATGTAGGGAATATATGGGAGTTATATGTAAGTCTCAAATCATTTAGATCTAAAAATGTTAGCTGTTTTTTCCCCCAATTTGTTCTCGTGCCCAGTTCACCCGCATCGAGCACGCTCCGATAACCTTTATGAGCAATTTAAATATACACTTGTGTATTTCCAATATATAGTATTTATATACATACATATGTATGTATGTGCATCGTATATGTAGAGCTAGAGCTGATTGTGCCTATTTACCGATTAGTTACAATTCCTATTGAATGTGCTGCTTGTTGAGAAATATTATTGAACAGCATCTCGTCATTTTGTTTCTCATTTCATTTCATATCTATACTTGTATATATCTTATTTTTTATCACACGGGCTTCAATTGTGCGCAGTTCAGTTCCTTCAACCTGTCTGGGCGGTTTTGCTTTTTTACCGAACATAACATTTTGAGGTATTTTGTTACCTGCTGCTGTTGTTGTTGTTGTTGTTTTCGGGTGTGGGCCACAGCTGTTGTTGGCCGAGTCCAAAAGGGCACCAACAGCATTGATTTCGTCTTAAATTTCATTAAAAAATTGGCTGCCCTGCTGCCTCTGTAATTCTATATGCGCCAATCATACATATAGTATTGCCAAAGGAGCAGAAGATTTCCATTTTTCAAGTTTTAAATTTTTCCTTTTTTAGTTTCCCTTTGATCAGCATTCAATTAACATCCGCTTAGTAGCACAAATAGTAATAATAAAAAAGCTTTATATATAATAAACAGCCATAACAAAAACATCAACTTTTTGTATTTACTCGCTGTTGACGTTTTTATTTTCAACGCCATTTTCGCTGTTCTTGTTTACGTGTGTGAGTGCTTTTTTATAAAATTCAAGGTGAAGATCGCCGCGCAATTTCATTAAACAGTTTTATTTTACTCTAGAAAATGGGATTGTAGCACGAGCGGCCCGCTTGTTAGGCAATGCATAAAAAATGATTTGTGTTTAGTTTATTTTAATGCCTTTAACCGATTTATCAAGGCAATATCACACTCAATGGGACCCCATATCTCTTCAGAAATATGTAATATATTTATTTATTTAATCGACAAACAAAGCTGTTTGTTTATTTCAATACCTATTTTGGATTCATGAAGGCATCTTCACTTCAAATCGGATTAAAAATCGAGGATAACTTGTCAGTAAGATCGGATATTAAAAGATTAGCAAAAGTTTCCATTATGCATCTAAATTTTTTTTTGAGTTTATTTTATTTCAACACTTATTTCTTATGATTAATCAATTCATTATCACTTCAAATCGGAATCAAAATCGAGGATCACTTATTAGAAATATGGGATTTTAAAAGATTAGCAGGGCGTTTAAAAGACTATGAATTAAAAAGTTGTTTATTTCAATACTTATTTTGGATTTATTCATTTCCACTTCAAATCGGACTCAAAATCGAGGAGAACTTGTCAGTAATATCGGATATTAAAAGATTAGCAAAAGTTTCCATTATGCATCTAAAATTTTTTTTGAGTTTTTTTTATTTCAACACTTATTTCTTTTGATTAATCAATTCATTATCACTTCCAATCGAACTCAAAACCGAGGATCACAATGATTTCTAAAATGTTTTATTAAATGGGGTTAGTTGGTGATTATTTTTTTTTTTCTAAAAAACCTTTTTGAGGACAGAGATTCTTTTTTTTTTAGAAATGTAGGTAGATTAGTGATCTTCATATCCCCAAACGAAATTCACATATCGCTTTATAAGTATACGCTCATTTAAGGGGATTCGGTATTTTAATTGCTATAGGTTTGGGTCATAACTTTAGCTTATCAGTTGAAAATATAGGATCGGAATCGAACATCTCTGAGATGTCTATAACTAGTGTACTATTTATAAATAATAATTTATAAATAAATAAATAAATAATGCTTTTATTTTTCAGTTTCACTTTGACAGCAAATTAAGTTTTAGGTTAGTACTTGTATATGGTTTTGTTGGAGGGATAGTGATCTCTTGGTCTAAAGCTATCTAGATATGACTCTGTATTGTTTAAAGGTATTTTAAAAGGTTGGACCTTCTAGTCATAACATTTTTGAAATTGTTTAATAACATTTAAGCGTATTATTTTGAGTATTGAAAAGGAGTTGTTGAACTCTTCTAAAAGACAAGCTCTTATAGACTTTAATTTCGTCTAGAAACGTAATTTCGTGACCTCTCTTGACAAATTTTGTATAGGTATTTAGCTTTTGAAGAGTTGTGTTGAAAATATAGATTGTGGTTAAAGAGCGTAGGGTATGAACTGTTCGTTCTGATCCATCTGCCGCTACACGTTGATTATTTCTGTTAATTGTATTTGTGTTTTTGTTACGTTTTTAGCATCGATTTGTTGTGTTGTTTGCCTTTCTTCGACGCAGCTAGTCCCCAAGCTATTGTTTTTTAGTTTCATTCGATCTTTTGACCTGCAATATTAATCCTTTGCAGTGAGATCAGAAGCTCAAGCTGGTGCCGATAAACACTGCAACTAACTAACTTTCGCATCGATCGGCAACATCAATAACTCTCTGATTGTGCAACTCGAATACATGTAGAGATGTGAGAGCGTTTCTGCGTCTCAACGATGAAGTCATCGAATTCGTCAACAAATTTGCGCTTTTAAATGAATTTGTTGTTGTTGTTATTGTTGCTTATCGAGCGAATAATGTTTTCATTTTTTCATGTGTTTGGCCAATCATAAATATTTATAAATCTTATCGGAGGAGAAACGTAACAAAGCGAGAAACTTTCGGTTTCAATAGCCCATTTCCATACTGAAGCTGTGTCTTGGCACGAAACGAGAAAACGACAAACCGTATTAAATGAGTTGGCTTTTGACTTCTGACGGTTCAATGAACGCCCTCTGGGTATTAAGGCCAATTAAGTGTGTCCGCCCTTACTCTGCGTAGAGAAATCGGTTAAGTGAAATGAAAATGAACAAAACCGGTTTAACGTTGCTGGAATGAAATGATAATTAAATCAATAAGAATTTTCCATTTGAAATCATATTTCTGACATAACACTTGCCAAGATCTGAATAACTAAATAATGCAATGGAAATAAAGAATGGAACACAGAATTGATGTTTTGGAAAATGGGTTTATTTTAAATAGTCCGTATCAATACAATGTTTTGCACGATCAAGAAGCATTTCGAACGAGGCATGTCCTTCAGCATGTGGGCTTCAAAGGCCTTAGCGCTTTTCTTTTAGATGCAATTTTCCAAATAGGGTTTAGTAATACTGAGTCAAATCAAGTGAATATATAGAGAGTGGTTGATGATTAGCACTCGATTTTTTCACAAGTTTCGACCGATGACGCGGAACGAATGACCGATGAATAATTTCCTTCGCATTGTAGACTTGACTTCTCCAAACAACTTGTAGCTTTTATTTGTCACGATCCTATTATTATTTTATAACTAGTCACAATTATGTACAAGAAGTTGTGGCCCTGACTTCTTCCGAACTTTTTGTACCGCTACCACAAATACCGTGTTAGTATGCGCGTGATAGTTCGGCTTCTATATATCCGATTGTTATGCAATTTTGAGGGAATATCGATAAAAGATATATCTAACTAGAGTAGCAGCTTTATTCTAAGTAATGAGTTATGATAAATATAATTGACCATTTCTAATTCGTACTCATATTACACTTTCAAACATCAGACAGAAGAAAAGGCTCTACTCTATAACTAAACGTCGAATCACAGCAACTACTTCAGCAGCAAAGGTTTCTTCATTTTTATTTCCATTCTCAATTAACATACATATGTAAATGAAATCACTTTTCACGTCCGAAAATACTCTAAAGAATTGGTTTTCAAGTTCCATTTCCACGTCCAAACATCAGTTCTGTAACATCAATCAGTTAAACGTAGAAAAATAAAAATTACAAATGACCACATTTGATTCGAAACAGTTCTTCAATTTGAAAATGTTTATTTAATCTAAATTCAAAATTAGAGGCTTTTTATTATTTCGAAAATTTAATGAACCGAATAACTATTGAAGTTATTAAGGCTTTTTCTCTTGAAAATATTCTGGTTTTTTTTGGAAAATGGTTCTAACAGTTGCGTTACGATAATACTGTACTTAAGATCTTTTTGTAAGAAAGACGATCAAATACAGATATGCTGCATATATTATAGGGTAAATAGTTTGCAACAAAAAGAGCAATTAATATTAACAGCGCAACTTTTTGGGTTTGGAACTTTATCATAAAATGAGCGAGTTTCTTGGAAAGGGGCCACTCATTGAACTATCAAATAATCCGGAACAATTTAACGTTCCATGGCTGCAATAAAATTGTTTTTTTAAATTAATTTTTTTATAATCGGGTTTGGTCTTCAATCCCTAAAGTTTATATCCTTCTCTCTCTATATACATATCGTATATCATAAATGTAGTGTTTTGATTTTTACATTTAACCAAATATATTGGAAAAACTATGCATAGCTGATTATTTTAATGACCTCCTCTCCATTTCTCACTCCAATAGAACACAAACTTGTTATGGTTGGTCTCGACAATGCGGGCAAAACAACAATACTCTATCAGTTTCTGATGAACGAAGTGGTGCATACAAGTCCGACCATTGGCTCCAATGTCGAGGAGGTGGTCTGGCGGAATATTCACTTTCTGGTATGGGACTTGGGTGGACAGCAAAGCTTACGGGCCGCCTGGAGCACATATTACACAAATACCGAGGTGAGTTCGGTGTCTCACTTTGGATGGCAGTTGAAATTCAAACGCATAACGCACATATTTCGCATTTCACAGTTCATCATAATGGTAATCGATTCAACGGATCGCGAGCGATTGGCCGTGACACGCGAGGAATTGTATCGAATGTTGCAACACGAGGATCTCAGTAAAGCCAGTCTGTTAGTGTACGCAAATAAGCAGGTGAGTTCGAGTGTTAAAATGTAAGTGACAATCTTTTAATGCTCTCTGCATCTTCAGGACCTGAAAGGCTCAATGTCTGCGGCGGAAATTTCCAGGCAATTGGACTTGACTTCCATTAAAAAACACCAATGGCACATACAAGCGTGTTGTGCGCTCACAGGCGAAGGGTAGGCTACACATCATTCTTCATTCTAGCTCCTTGGTGAAATCTTTCGATTCTGACAAGTTTTATGCTTGATAGAGAAGTTGCAGCATTCTGCTCATAGTTTTTTAGTTTGCTCTTGTAGAAATTACGAAAGAGCTGGCTAATACAAGTCATATTTAGAAATTGAAAGCTGTAGAAACATATAAGCTATGCGTGTGCCAAGTTTGGTGCGTCTAGCTCTTACAGTCTACGAAATACAAACGTTCAGACCGTCGAACATACTTCATACATTATTATTTTTATTCTTGATTGTAAATAAGACATCGTTTTGTAATTCTCCTATGAATTTGTATCAGCAGTTTTAAATCAAATCGAATACATTTTGTCCCGTGCACACGTACTTCAAGTTATTGGCAATATGACGTTTGTATAGACATAGTATCTCTTGTTATATATATAGCTTTGTTGGGTTATCAACAGCACGCTGCGATAAGGCCAGTTCAGCTTAGTCCGACAGAACAGTTCGCAAACAGCTGGCAAATTTGTTTGCCTCGCTATGAAGATTTAAATGTTTATATGCCCGATAATGCCTTGGCTGACATTGGTCGCACTCAGAACATGAAATAGATATAGAAAATCTGTAAATATCTAAACATAATGAGGTTCACGTGAACTCCGCTTTACAATTTAGTGGCAGCTAATAAAAGTAGGCTTGCTGAGAGACCGGAACGTAGCGAGTAGAAAGATTTCTAGTGACAACCGCAATTTTCTAGTTAGTTGTTATAGACTGTTTAGCTTAGGAGCCTTGAAAACCGCACAGATAATATGTATTTTAAAGATGGAAAGCAAATGAAATGCAAAGTTCCTTCAACGTTTGCCTTAAATTTCTAAGGGCCTGTTAACATTTTTCAAACAAATTGCCTGAAAGAAGAATAATATTTTCTCAATAATGGGCATTAAATTATTTCGTATATATTTCAGATATATGCGTATGTATTTAATTATTAACATAGGTGCTTTTTTTGCGACGCTTCAAAGTTTCTCTTAGTAAAGATTGTTTTATTTTTTTTTTGTTATATACAATAATAAAAATTTAGTGTTAAAATCATCTTGCAAAATATAAGTAGGTGAGTCTGAAAAGGACATTAAAATTCATACGCCTGATTCACGACACTCCTAGTCCTATTTATAACGAGCTCTATATTGAGAATAGTCGAGTTTTTTGAGAGAAATATGTATAATACATACACATTTTTTAGGGTCCACTTTTTAGGAGTGTTTAGTTCTTGGCAATATTTTCTGCTTCTATAGATCAATATTCTCTGGGCAAACTTTTTTTAGAGGTAGACATTGTTAAAGAATTTTTTCGATGTATCAGAATAATGGGAGAGTTAGGAAATCATTCAATTCGATTCAATTTTCTTAAAAACCTGAATTGACAAATGAGATAAAGATATATTATTGTTGAGAGTACAGACTAGCCTTTTTACTTCATTAAAAAAAATAAAATTAGGAATTCAAATGTACAGAAAACATGCGCTAATGTAAATGTTATACGTTTTTCGATTTCGAATTAAATTAGAGCATATAAATAGGGAAATTGTTATAATTGGAAATATTTATAGAACTGATTGATATTCTTCTCATGAGTTTAAATTGTGATACATTGAATAAATTTTAAGTGATGAAGATGGAATGATATCGGTTCATTATCTGTGCTCCCAATAGAAATGGAAAACTTGGAGAACTCAACGGAACCAAACTTATCTCAATCTCTCTTTCTCTCTCTTTTCGTTTTTGGCTCTCTTTGGCGCTCGCAGCTTGTATCAGGGACTCGAGTGGATTGTGCAACGCATCAAAAAGAAATGACAGACAGATATGGACTGCGCTAGTTTATAGTTAATTAATTAATTAATTGAATAATTTAGACAAAGCAAATTTTGCAATTAACAATTACAACAACAACAACAACAGCAGCAGCAGCAACAGCAACAGAAACAGCGGCAGCAACAACAACAACAACAGCCGCAGCCGCAGCCGCCGCCGCCATTCTGCCAACAGAATGCGTGAGAGAGTGCGGGTGAGGAGAGCTGGAGAGAAAGCGCTCTCTCGCAGGGCTGCAGAGCCGCAAAGCAACCAAAACTGTCTGTTCATCAAATAATAGCTTTCAGGTAAAGGCTAAACTTAATTACAAATTTAATGTACGAGTATTTTTTTCTAAACTAGTTATGACAACAAATTGTTCAAATTGTAAATGCCATCGTGTGCAGTTTAGCTTTCTATACATAATCGCGTTTCTTAAACCTAATCAATTCATTAATTAATGTACGTTTAGTTTGCTGATTGTTGATTTGGGGGAAACACTTCTTTTATTTTCACTTTTGTCTTGTCTGTTTGTTAAATTCTTTTCTGTTGGCCTCTGCTTTTGTACAAACTATTTAGTTCCAATAAATCAAAATTGATTGCGCCGTTCGTTCCACTGCTGATCCGAAAATTCGTGTGCTTCAAACCGAATCGAGAATCGTGTGTATACCCCAATTGTTTTAAAAACTAAACCTAAGATATACACTTATACATATACATACATACATACATACATACATACTTATATATATATATATAAATTGACAAGTTTTTTTGCTCGCCTTCCCTTTGCTCCATAAGATTAGTTAAATATTGTACGAGAGTTGGTTGCCTTTTTGAGTGCAGCGCGTGTTAAGCTTTATTTAAAATTTAATACACAAATTGACGAAGGAACGAAGTATAGATTGATCGAAGGATGGGAGAAGGAGAAGAAGAAGATGAAGGTTTTCAAATTTAGTTTCTAAGTTGTTTGTTTATGCCTTAATTAATGTAAATGCTTAATCTATTTTTAAACTAATTAAGCAGCGCCAATTAACCACTTCCATTTGAGTAAACAACAATAAACAAACAAACAAACAAACAAACAAATGAAAAAGTCAACAAACAAAACACAAGAAAACAAAAGAAAAGTGCAACACTTTCAAAACACATCCAGGCGAACATTCAACGAGAGACAACGTCGAGACATATAGAGTTATATGATATGTACAATCATAGACAACAAGCCACGATTCACGAATAAGCATGCATACACAAACAAGTACGTGTATACATATATAAAATATATGTACAAGTATGTATATATTTTGTACATCGCAATAGAAAATACATACATATACATAATTGCCAATGTAATTAAAAAATAGACGTTGATATGAAATTTATAAAGAAAAAAAAAAACAAAAACAAAACACATTAACGATAGTCCTTAACTTTGGCGGTGCAGCTAAAGTTGATGTGCGTTCTCCAGGGCCACATAGATAAGTAGTATATGGCGGCTATATCATAACATACGCATCAAACAAAAAAAAAAAAAAAAAAACAACAAAAAAGAACTGGAACTAGAAAGTGCCGCCCGGCCCAGATGGACAACGCCCAAAAGTCAAATTAATATGTTGTGTGTGTTTTTTTGTGTGCATGTAATCTGTTCTGTGTTTGCCAAACTGAAGATGTTGAGAACGGAAGATATTGAGGATAATGATTACGGTAATGATAATGCAAATGTATTTGTAACAAAGTTATACATATTTCGTAGGCTAAACAACTAATGTTAAATTGCAAGTGGCATGAAATAAAAAACAAGGAGAAAATTCAACACTTTTCCAGCAATTCCAGTTCGATTTTCAGTTTCTGTTGGTCACCCTCCTCCTCACTTCTTTCATAAAAAGTAGCTAAATAGAGCGAACAGGGAGATGGAGAGAAAGAGAGAGAGAGAGAGAGAAGATTGAATTTCAGAAATTTGGTAAGCAATACAACTATTTTAAAGGCACCATTTGCAGTCAGAGTAAGAATAAGAATAGATCGGCCCTGAAACAGATAAAAAGTAAGTTTATGTGAACCGGTATTGATGGCATTTTTTTTTTGTTAGCGAGAATTTTAATGAATAATCTCCAGGAGTTTACATTTCTGGTAAATGATGCTTGTATACTGACCTCAGCTCTTGATTCTATCAATCGCGACCTCCTCTTCTCTTGAAGCTTCAGCTTATTGGACTTCCATATACTCTTTTGGAGTATAAATATTATCCCAACTCGTGGTGTTCCTTGGATATTTATTATTAATTCTGTTAATAAACGAACTGCTTTCTATACTCATGTATTCGTTGGATGTGAACATTTTCTATCGTAGGACGACCCTCTGCAAAATATTCGTTTCGTAATAATCTGAACTGCTTGCAATAGTCATAATGAGTACTCGGTTTAGTCAAAACTATATCGAATTTTTTATTTTTGTGCTAAGGTTATTTTTAATGAGAGTTTCCTTAGTACAGACTGTATTTTGTGTATTTCCTACTTGAGCTTTAATCGTCGTCTCCACTATCGTATACAAGTCTAAAGGTATAAACTAAACTAAACTACTGTACAGTTCCGTAGTTCGGCCTGTACTAGATTAGTATTCATCTGTTTTTTATTTTATAAAATGCATCGGTTTCGTCTAAATAAATATTTTCATAAATTCCACAAGAAAATTTATAAAAGCATATATTTTTCAGAAGACATTTATATTTTTGTATTGATATTTCTTATTAATATTTAACAAATTATGCAAAACAAATCTGCTAAAAGCAATACTCTGCGAAAAATAAGTAGAAAAGCTCTATTTTAATGTTTATTTAGTTCGCATAAGAATCGTCCAAAGTACTAAGTTTTTAAATTTCTTCTACTACTGTTACCGACTCTTTTTCCATTTCCGAGTTCGATTAAATTGTCTGGCATCGATATTGGTAAATGTTTTTACATTTTTGAAACCTTTCCTTAGTCATTCAAAACAATTTTAGAGCCTTTCTCTGCGCTGCACAGATGAGTTGTTATTGTTGTGTCTGTGCGAGCTTACAGTTTGAGAGCGAAAGCTTTGCGCCCAACAAACCGTGCTCAGGTGGCAGACCAATGCTTGCCCAACTGTGGCCAATAACAGAGACTCTGAACTCAAAGCAGGAACGCCAAAAACCGCAACGTAAAAGCTTTGAAGTCGCGATTAAAAAGAAAACATTATTTATGAGAAACAGAAACACCTGTGAAGAGAAGAAAAAGCCCCAAAATGACGAGAAAAGAACAACAACAATTAAAACAATCAGAGCTAACAGACTAGCAGAGGCTAGACAAAGAGGCGTGGCCATGGTTAGCTAAGAAGAAGAACAACAACAGCAAGAAAACAAATTGAAATCTAAATCGCAGCATTCGTTCCGTTCGGCGGCCAGTTACTTGAGCGACCTCGTGGTGCGAACAACAAGAGCTTTAGCAGCGGAAGCTTTGCGATTGGCTGACAACAACAATAATGCACACAATTGAGGTGCCCGCATTGAACGGTCTGGGACAACCGATCTCGGACATTCCGGCCGGTCCTGCCAGCTACCAGCCACAAGTGATTTTTGCTCCAAATCAGACAGCCCCATCCCAGGCACGCATCGGCTCGTTGGTAGCTGATCTGACGGCGCGGGGCCAGTTCTTCTATGGCATCGAAATAACGGCACGTACCGCTGGTAAGCCGACGCATCTGGATTTTAACGACTTTCTGCCTGTCCTGCCCACATTCGTCAGTCTGGTCTGGCTGGGCTGGGAATATTGGAAGGTACATCCCATTGAGCATGTAAATACGTTAACTCTGGCTAAGCACCTGGAGCCGCATATTCCCGTAATGCCACATCTGAGTGCCTATCGGCTGAGTGAGAAGCGATTAGATGCATTTCTGGCGATGAATCTCAGCAACATGCTGGCCGTTCGTGGAGATAAAGTGTATGCCGATCAGATCTATACATATAGTCAGCAGCTAGTGAAGAGGGCGCGACGTGCCCGGGGAGGTGAGTATTTAGTTTAGCAGCTCTGTGGGGCTATCAGCGGAATCGGCGTTACTACGTCCCCTCTCCCTCTGTCCCTTTTTGCTTTGTAGATACGCTTTCTATTGGCGTTGGAGGTTATCCGGAGGGCTATACAAACGAGCCCACTCACACACATTATGCAGCGCAAAGTATTGAACATCTGAGAGAGAAGGTGAGATGAAAATAGAAGATTTTTAATTAATAACCTTTCTTGATCGATTCCGGTTTATATTTGGGGTATTCACACTAAGTTGAGAATTAACCGGTTCAGTAGTTTCAATTGGGCCTTCAGGTTGAGGTGCAGAATCACAGGGGAATCACAAATCGCAAGTGAAACAGGCCTTGTCTTGTCAGCTTTTTCAATTGCCACTTTGTCATGCTCAAGTCCCCTCGAGTGTCTCCAGTATTTTAAGACTCATAAACAACTCGACTGCCAATTATTTCATGCAGTCCCCCCATCTCGTATCCGGTTATATATTTAAAAAAGTCAATTATCATCGCAATTTAGAGAGACAAAGCAATCGTGAATTGTCGAATTTTTAGGGAAAAGTGTTTACAATTCTCAGTATTGAATAATCAGAAAAATAATTCGTTTTGTATACCAAAGGGTCCAACCTCGTTCTGAGAGAGATAATCAGTCGGTGGAAAATTTAGCCAGACTCAGCAAATATTAGCCCGCGATTTGCAAGATAAGCAGGTCTGAATGTAAATCCCCTTCTTAGGAAAGCGATTTTTGTTGTTGCTGAATGGTAGACTAATGTTCAAGAGACCGAAACGTTGATCCCCGCTTAGATACAGAATTCACTTATTTCTTACCCAATTAATACTGCTTAACATTTGAACCTTAATTCTTGCTCAATTCATTTAAAGACTAATCTTATAATATTATTATTATTATTAACTATATTTGTAGGTTGAGTCCGGCGCTGATTTCATCATCACACAGTTCTGCTACAGGCCCGAGATGATTGTACAGTTCGTTCGGGATTGTCGCGCGGCCAACATCACAGTTCCGATCATGATGGGAGTGGCGGTGCCAGACTCATACCGCAGCTATGGGACATTGGAGAAGATAACGGGTGTGCGACTGCCGCTGGAGCTGCGCGCCCAAGTCGAGCAACTGAAAGAAACGCCCGCCGCAGTATCCAAGTTCTTTGAGGATCTGGCGCTCCAGATCATTCAGCACGTGTTGAATGCCAATGTGGGTGTCTATGGTGTCCAGTTCTTTACCATGAGTCGCTTCAAACCCGTGCTGGCCGTGCTTCAACAGCTACGTGAACTCGGCATACTACAGGTACCGCCGGCCTCTCCAGAAACTACAAATTTGATCTGATGATCTGCCCTAATTATTAAGTAGTACAATTATTGAACGGAGAATGTTTAAGAAGTTCCTAAGTATACCTTAAATTGAAGGAAGCACTTGGAGAAACATTTAAGACGGAAGGTAATTTTTTTTTAATTTAATTTTTTTTTATTTTTTTAAGTTTTTTGTTTTTGTTTTTATTTTTTTTTTTTAATTTGTTTTTTCATTATTATTATTGAAGATCACCAACATTTGCTATCAATGTTTCATTTTCAATTTAGATTTAAAATATAGTTAATTGACCTCAAGTATAAATAAATGGTAACTTAATTTTTGGAGCCTGTAATTGGAATCTGTAAACTGACGACCAGCTGCCTTATAACGGGCTGAGTTGGAGGGGGGTAAGTATTCCTATACATACATATATAACTCCGCAAATATTGCTCGCAAGAGATTGATCAATGAGTTGCTCATTGTGCTGCTCATATTCCTAAAATTTGCGTACAATACTCAGAGCATTAGCGGAATGCGAATCCTGGCTCTGATCCTGAATCGGGACTCATCAATATTTACATAAAATTATGTATACAAGTATGTGAGTTCGCCTGGGCCGATGGTTGAAATTGATTTAGTGGTTAAAAAAGTGTGCGAATTTTAAACAAATTTAATCGACCCAATTCCTTGTTTACGGACTATTATTATAATTAGTGTTTAATTAACATTTTCTTAAGGCAAAGTTTGAATTTACTTTTCTCATTACTCTAAACACTGGTCGGGAATAGCTTTAATGCAATAAAGTTATTGTCTGCTAAAAGGATTATGTTCCTCAAATTAGTTCCCCATTGAGTTCGTAAACTCTTTGGTTAACTAAAGAACTCGAAGTAACTCAAAGTTTATCCAAGTTGGAGCTAAAAACGTTGCTATTAAACAATATGTACTTATTTCCTTCAAAATCTTATTAATGATTTACCTAATGTGTCAATCCAAAATCATACTTGAAGTATTCAAATATTTCTAGCTAACGACTATTTTTTGATGAGGGTGCTTTGAGGCGCTATTTATAGCCTAAAGAAAAGTGTTCTGTATGGATAGTATAGCGCGATTACAACTTCGAGTATATCTTATATGTTATCTTTAACTTTTTAAGTTAGTCCATTGATGCATTACTTCTCAAGAAGTTTTCAAAAAACAATTTTGCAACACTTAGCCAATGATTACAAAATGCTGCATTAGTTAAATACCAGAAGCAGTCACATTTGAGAGGACAACTGTAGACCGTCTCGAATGCAATAACTACATTAGTTCCATTGCACACCTGCAATAATAAATAATAGACTAATAGAAAAAAATTATAATAGGATAGTACATGAAATTCAAACAATTCTCTAGAAATAATTTAAATATTATTGCGATTTTCTGCTCTAACCGATACATTTAAATAAGCGTGGAACAAACTAGCTAAAAAGTTAGCTTCGCCTGAGCTTCACATTCGTATGTACATATGTATATACAGCCTTAACTGTGTTTTAGAAACAGAACTATTTTTCTCCATCATCATTGCCAGAAAACTACAACAACTACTAAGAAAATAGGTGGCTTTAAAAGCTTGAAGAGCGGTGTAGGCTGCTTCAAACAGTCGTTTAAGATAGATTATTATCTTTGCAAATCAGCCTCTACGTTTCACTTCATTATATTTTAAAGATCGTGTTTTTTTTAATTGCTGCTCATTCAGCGACTAAATGAAATAAATAAGATATAGGTAGATATTTTTTATAAGAACAAATTGTGTAATAAAAAGAAATCATAACGAAAGCTTTTAAGATAACAAAATGTCCTCCTTCTAAACGCAACACGAGTTTAAAAAAACACATACATATATGCGCATAAATATATATAATATGTATGTATGGACATGGCACAGGTTTCTTAAAAATCTGTGTTGGCCTTGCAAGTGTTTGTTACTCTCCGCTAGCAACGGTAAATTGTTGCACTTGCTTTTTGAATGCAACGCTTATTTAACGGTTAAAGCTCTCAAGAGTTTCTCACGCAGCCGCTCTCAGCAGCCGGCGCTCTCTGCTGCTCGCATCGCATCGCATTGTTGTTTTTCCTGCTGTTGTAGGCGTCGACGTCGGCGTTAGCGGATTGTCATCGCGCTTCCTTGCGTCCTCTCCTCGTTCTCTTTTACTGCTCTTCTTATTGTTGTTGCTGCTCGTTGGCATTTCAGCCGCCCGCATATCCTCGTTGCCGAAGTCAAGCTATGACAGCGGCTGCGGCCATGGTACAAACAATCCAGAAGGTAACATATTGCGCAGGTCCGTTCTTCGATGGCTCGTGTGACGTCACAAACTGCTACGTGCCGTTGTCATAGGGGGTCCTCGTTGTGCCAACACTTTATAAAAATAATCCGCAAAGGTTTTAAAATACACATGAAGGCGAAAATATTGAATTTATCTATTGATTATATATTTCTTATTAATTCTTTTTTATTTTTTTTAGTATTTATTTTTATTTATTAATATTTATTATAATTTATTTTTATTTATTATAATTTATTTTTATTTTTTATAATTTTTTTTAATTTATTATAATTTATTTTTATTTGTTATTATTTATTGTCGAGAGCTAAACAATTTAAT
This sequence comes from Scaptodrosophila lebanonensis, assembly GCF_003285725.1. Taxonomy (NCBI): domain Eukaryota; kingdom Metazoa; phylum Arthropoda; class Insecta; order Diptera; family Drosophilidae; genus Scaptodrosophila; species Scaptodrosophila lebanonensis. The sequence goes on along the minus strand of NW_022060581.1, from coordinate 1,133,408 downwards.
TTGCTGAGAAACCTACAAAGATGTGCAGAGAATGATGGTCTGTTCGTGTGACGTCACAAACTGCTACGTGCCGTTGTCATAGGGGGGTCCTCCTTGTGCCCAAACTTTATAAAAATAATCCGCAAAAGTTTTCAAAATGTATAACAAGGCGAAAATACTTGTATTGAATTATTTATTATTATTTTTGTCGAGAGCTATGAAATTAAATTTTCCGAGTTCAAATGCTGTGCTAGCTTTAGCGCCAGTTCAAAGTCAGGCTTATGTTCTTTTCTGGCTACTTGCAAAACGCTAACACAGTATGTCCTTTTACCCTTTGGGTACAGGAATAGAAATATGTAAACTCGTTTCATATACCAGCAGCGTAACACATTTGTATTTTTCAGATAAAAAGTAGAAGCTCTGAAAGGCTGTTTGTAGTTTTTATACTCTGTACCCGTAGGATAAAAAGGATATATTAGATTTGTGCAAAGTGTGTAAAGTTTATTTTATTTTATTTTTTGGTGTCCTGTTTCCCATATAAGATGTGGTCTGTTTAAATCTGAACAGTTTCTATTAATGTTTATTTATGTATTAATTTATTTAATTATTTATTATCAGTTCGACTGCAGTGTAAAATGTACAGGGCCTTAAACTAGTATTCAATAAAAATAAATAATATTTAAATTCTAAACTTTATTATTCATTATTCATTAACTCATAACTAGGTACAAATTATGTTATAAGGTGTTGAGGGTATTGCTATTATTCAGGTATTGGATTATCATTTCTATATTAGAGGGGTTGAACGGGGCTTATTGTGGGGAATAGAGAAGTTCCTATACGAGTAGGTTGTTTTTAAGGTTTTTAAGTTTGAGGATGTCTGTAATAAATGTGAGTGGGAGGAAAAAAGCATCTTTGATATTTATGCATCATCTATAACTTGCAATTAATATCTGCCGTGTTTTTCAGCCTTCATTTGTTGCTTTACTTTAACAAAATGGAGCTTGAAACAATAATCCTCCTTATTTATTTATTTAATTATGGCAACAAACATTGACTGTCGATATAGGAGGAAAATATATACAAATTTAAAAAATTATTTTTTAAGCTAGAAAAATTTTAGAAGGAGAAATCTAATCAAATTACAATAATATCTAATTAACGCCTCCGAACCGATGGGGGAATATTTTTTGCCACAGCCAAGTGTGGTCAGAGGCGTCAATAGACCTACCGGTATAAAAAAAAAAAGAAAAACTTAACAGAGAGAATAAGCTTAGAATTACTTAAAAGCTAATTTTAAAAAGAACAAAAAATGAAAACAAAATATGTGCCAGTCCGGCAAGCTATGCCCCAGCTCGCAGCCGATCCTGGTCAGAGATTCCGGAGATGGCTGAAAAGAGAGGCTTTTATTAGAGGAAGACGTACCTGCGCAGTGAGCGTAGAAGTGTGGCTGCCATTAATGCGATACCTTCTCTCTTTTAACCGTGGGGCAGTGGCAGCGGCAGCATAAGCAGCAATGAAGAGATAATGCTTGGCTCCAGCTCGCAGGTCAGGCAGCAGCAGCAGCAGAAGCAGAAAAAATTGCAAGTCCTCGGCCGCCGACAGCCTCGCAGACCGAGCATTACGAGAATTGTGAACATTGCGGACAGACAGAGTGCTTTACGCTTTAAACGTGTCTGGTTCTCGTTCTCGTTCTCGATTTCGTTCTCGTACGCGTACGCGTTCTCGTTTCCGGTTCTGCTTTTGGGCACTGGGGCCACTTGCCGCTGCTTCCACACGCGCGTGCCACCACAGCTCCCAAGTGGATATAATGCGGTAACGGGTACGGGTACGTCGGATAACGGTAACGCGGTAGCGCTGCCGCGCCAAATATTTAAACAAATCTCCAGCCAACTCCAATTGCTATGTTTTTTTTTTTTTGTTTTTTTTTTTTTGAAACAAATGTTTTTGTGTTGAATATGTTGTTTTTTTTTTGCTGTTGATAAAAAGTGCACATTAAATCGAACAAATGTGATGTGCTGTGCTGTGCTGTGATGGGGCAAGCTAATTAGTTCAAATGCCAGCTCCGAGCACCGAGCACGGAGCACCGAGTCGATGCTGCCACCATCGCCTCCTCGCGAGACTGCGTGACTCTGTTTTATAAATGAGTGTGCCTCTGTCTGAGTGTGAGTGTGTGTGTGTGTGTGTGTGTGTCGAAGTGGGCGTGTGTGTTAGTTAGTGGGGGCGTTTGGTGGTCGCTTGTCTATTGATAGTATTAGTGTGGGTGTGTTTCTGTGAGTGTCCCTCCCCTCCCTCCCTCCCTCTAGTCAAATTAGTGCGGCCAACCCAGTCCACTATCTATAGTATGTATGTACGAGTAGCTGTGCAAATTTTGATGGCCGGGAGTGCTGCGATACTGTGGCTCGACAGAATTGCAAATCCTTCAATAAATATGCAAATAAATTACAGTTGATCGAATCCCATGGCTGTGCATCCTATTTATGTAGAAAGCGGGTGGCACCTGGCCTGGCCTGGCCTGGCTCCTAAAAGAAATGTGTATTTGGCTTACTACACGACTCTAATCCGCTCCATTAGTTGCCTCAATATTTGCAGAGCATTTCAATAAATGTACTCTCTTGCAGCTTATTAACTCGGGGATTACGATTGCACTCAATTCCATATCTGTTCCAGATGTGGTACGAGTTTCGGAATTTTAAATGTTCATCTCAAAAGCTCTTGCCCTGCACTGACTCAAAGTCAGCAGAGGGGGCACACATTTATAGTCAAGGCATTACAATCAATCATTATTCTGTACCAGCACCAAATGTGGAGTCCTTAGCACTCTCCTCTGCGCTTCTCACTGTCAGCAGCTAAGCAATCCGAAGATACATTTTGAGAGTCTAGATGGGTTTCAAACTATGAGTTCTAATATTTTTAGTGTTCTTTAAAGGTTCTCATAATTTGGTTAGAAGATATAGTATGTTCTTAAGTATGAGATCTAATACTTCTTACTGTTCTTAAAAGGTTCTCATCATTGGTTCTGAGATATAGTATGTTGACATATGTTCTCATCATTGGGAAATATGTTACTTAAGATATTTTGTATGAGTTCCAAAGTATGAGTTCTAAAATTCCTTAGTGTTCTTAAAAGGTTTTCATAATTTGGTTGGGAGATATAGTATGTTGAGATATGTTCTATGAGTTTAACAGTATGAGTTATCATATTTCTTAGTGTTCTTAAAAGGTTCTCATAATTTGGTTAGAAGATATAGTATGTTCTTAAGTATGAGATCTAATACTTCTTACTGTTCTTAAAAGGTTCTCATCATTGGTTGTGAGATGTAGTATGTTGAGATATGTTCTCATCATTGGCAAATATGTTAAGATATTTTGTATGAGTTCCAAAGTATGAGTTCTAAAATTCCTTAGTGTTCTTAAAAGGTTCTCATAATTTGGTTGGGAGATATAGTATAGTATAGTATAGTATAGTATAGTATAGTATAGTATAGAGATATGTTCTATGTATGAGATCCAAGGTATCAGTTCTTATACTTCTTATTATTCTCAATAGGTTCTCATCTTTGGGAGATATGTTAAGCTATGTTCTATACATACGTTCCACAGTAAGACTTCTAATATTTGTGAGATATATTGCCAGCTGGTAGCCCAATTCCAATAGTTATATGAAAGGTGAACTTTTTCATATAATTTTTCTGCAATAACTTCCTTCCAATAATGCTTAAAAGTTCCTAAAAATGTATAATCTTAGGAGTTTTCTCTGCTGGACACCAGCATGTCATTCTTCTTTTTTGTTTTTGCATAAGTTCCGCCTTTTCGAGACATAGACAAATTTTCAAAAGGAACATAATTTATTTTTATTGATTAACTTATTTAATTAAATCTGAAAAGTTCTTCTTTTTCTTATGGAATGCATTAGTAATCTTAATTTGTCGAAGTTTCGTTTCATCTTGTTTTTGTTTCCAAATCTGAATTCTACAAAATATTTTTTTGTTTTTTTTTTGGTTTGCAAAGCTATTTTCGTTTTTATCTAAACGAAATATTTTACGCTCCTCTACATGCTTCTCAAAACATAAGCAGCTGAAATCCCAGATATTTCTTTTGCATTTAGAAATGGCACTTATCCCTGGCTTAATGATAAATAATAGAAATGGCTTTTTAGCTCTCCTCTCCGCTTCTCATAAAAAGTAATTATGTGTTGGAAATTAAATAATTTCCTTGTTAAATCTAAAAGGAGTTTTCAATTTATTAAATGAGGTTTAATGTCTACGATATTGAAATATCATTATTGCTGAATATCTTACTTCAAATTAAAAGATGTTTCGTCTTTCTACAAATGCTTCTAGTTTTCAGGACTGTACCGAACATGTAACATTTTAAACTTGTTTTAGCATTTGAGCTAAATTTTTCGTTCTTAGATTCAAAGCGAGCTTTGACTGTTTGGAAAAGTTCTTCTCCCGTTCATAAGTTATACAAGTAGTATTTGAAATTAAGTATATTTCATCCTGTATCCTATATGATATATTCTTGCATTTGTTTAATATTGCAGAGGTCCTCTTGAGGATATTTTCGGAAGAGTGAATAGAATAATTGTATTATACTTGTATAATGCAAAAAACTATTCTCTTGATTCATACAAATTTTGTTATTCTTCAACTTTGCCTCTTTCTTAGGTTTTAGTTATAGATAAAGGTAGTTTTGTAAAGTTGCTTGTCCTTCGTCGAGCTCATCAAAGTCATAAGCAAAGCACAAGAAGGGAGAATCTTGTGCATGTTGCTTGTTTTTCCACTCTCCTCTAGCAGCTCATCTCTGTTCTAAAACTAAAATTAAAATTTAAATCTGTTGTTAGCCGGATAATCGAGTAATAGGTGTAATAGCTGCAATTACATTTAATATTCCAAGTTAACAAGTTTTTATCATATTTTATTATAAAACTCAGTGGAAATTAACTCATGCAACTTCGAAAGTAAGGTCCTTATCACAGCTTTTCCACTTATGTTTTCCACTCCATTTTATGCATAGTTTAGTTTCAATAAATTTTCTTGTTAAAACAGTATTATGAAGCAGAAAATTTGTTCTGATTTCTATTGAAATTATATATAATTGAGCTGATCATATCAGTATGCATTCAAGGGTCATTTTATCAAAGTTCAGGGACTTCTAATTAAATAAAGAAGCCAATTTTGCCTTTGATTCAGGCTTAAAATATTGGATTAGATTATAATTTACCACAATTTGGGTATAAATGTCTCATCACGTTTTCAAAACATAGTTAATTCAATGTCAGATTGCATATTAAGGGTAAATAATAGTAATGGGGGACATATTTAGGAATTTAAACTAAAAACACAAGTACGAGCATATCGGAATAGAAATATGATTTTCGACATTTGATCAGATCAATTATTTCGTTCGGAAAAATTTGCATTTAATTTTCAAATATTTTCTTAATATTTCGTTAATTATTTGTAAACTGAATTTAAACTGTCATTGAAAAAAGTGTAATAAAAAAGTACTAACATTTCAAAATATCGAAGACCTTATATTTTAAGTTTTAAATCAGATAATGATTTTTTTTTTAGGAAATATACCAATATCCTTCTTTTAGGATTATCTATTCACCATGACCATAAAATTTAAATTTTTATTCGTTCTCACAATATAATGATTCATTTTGAGTTATAGTTTTGATTAATTTTAAGTTACTCAACCAAAATTAATATTTTTTGAAGCAAAAAACTTCAATTTTTAAAATAGATTATTTTTCAAGTTGTAATTTTTGCCTGAAAATATTAAGAATAAAATGTTAGAATAATCCTTATTTTGTATTTTTTTTAAAATAATTCTGAGTTAATTTAATTTTGAGTTATAATTCTGATTACTTTTGAGTTACTCAACCAAAATTAATATTTTTTGGAAGCCAACAAATGCAATTCTTAAAATAATGATTATTTTGCAAGTTTTTTCTTTTTTGTTAAAAAAGTTGAAATTTTGACTGAAAATATTAAGGAAATGAATAAAATGTTGAAATAATAATTATTTTTAAATTTTTTAATAACACTTGCAATGATTATAGTCCCTGTTTAAAAGTGTGCTTCTTTTGTAGAGGCTGCTTGGCATACTCGTGACTTAATTTTAAGTTCGTCTTAAACGCTGATCTAATTGACTTTTGACGATTGAATGTTGCGACTAAACTAAACGGCTTTTGAGCCCAGCAGGCTTATCTCTCCATGAAGCGTTGGCTTTAGGCGATAAGACTGTGTAATCTGTGGGTTAGGACCGACACGCTCCATCTGGTGGGCTAGCCTTTAATTTCGTTACTCGTCTCCTTTTTGGGTCATCTGCATGCGTTATGCCAGAGCTTAGTCCTCTGCCTTCCTGCCTGCCTGCCTGCCTGCCTGCCTGGCTGCGTGGCTGACAAGGTGAAGGATTTTGAATGTTGCAAGAACGCATGCAGAAGGCGCCCGGGCACGTGCGTGTGTGTCGACGTCAGCAGCTGCAACCAGCAACGAGCAGCAACGAGCAGCAACAGCAACAGCAACTGCAGGCGCAATCCGCCAGAGCCGCATGGCATTGACATGGCTCCGTAGGCCACCCCTACCCAGGCCAGCTCTGCTCCCACGCCTTAGCCGAGATGAAGCACAGCAAGCGGTGCGGCTTGCAACCGTTTTGAGTGGCGCCTCTGGCGTTTGCGTTTACGGCTGACAGGTTGGCTCGTTTTTGTCATTTTGTGTCTACAATTTGTTGCGCCTTTGCAATTGACTGACTGCCACATGCACGCGACTATGTAGTATGTGTGTGTGTGTGTGTATAGCTGGGTGTGTGTGTTGCGCTGCATTTTGCATGTAGCCAGCGGCTCTGTGTTTGGCTAACAATGACAACAGAAGCAGCAGTTGTGACAGTAACAGTAACACATAGGCAGTACCTGCCTCCTTGCCATCTGCCACCTGCCCCCTCTCCCCTCCACCAAGCGCCTCACCGAGCCGTGCAGCTCAATTTGTCGTGCAATTTGTTGACACTTTTGCAAATGTGCGTGTGTTGCTGCTTTTAGTGAGCTGCTGACAACGGCTTCCGCTTTGTAGCAGTCGCCTGCCGGTCCCGTTCCCGCTCCCGCTCACGACCCGTCCCGCTCACGCCAGCTGCGTCATCGACGCCCTTGTAGCTTAACTTAAAATGCAGTCGCCGCTCAAGGGGAAAACCGCAGCGCGCTTCATGCTGTCGCTGTTGATTTTTCACATTTACATTCGCTTCAACTTTCCTTTTATTTTCATTGGACTCTTCCTGTATTGTTTGTTGTTGTTGAAATTGCAGTTACACTGATTGTTGTCGCTCTTGTTGTTGCTTTTGCTTTTGTTGTTGCTGTTGCTGTTGTTGCACACTTTTGCAGCCCAACGCAAGTTTTTCATCGCAGATGTGGAGCAAACAAACAAGCAACAAAAGAACGAAACAAGAACAACAAAAAATTGGGGAAAAATAAAATAACAAGCAACCAAAGCACGCAAAATAACAGCACAGTGAGAGCAAAAACAACAATCACGACAACGGCGACGATGACTACAGAGAGAGAGAGGGAGAGAGAGAGAGAGATAGAGATAGAAAGCAAATGAGAGCGTGGAGAGAGAAATAAAAAAATAACGAGCGACAACAGCGGGAGAGCGCCAACACAGTCGTTGGCACTAGAAAATTTATTTGGTGCCAAAACACCAACCGAGGGCCCAACTGCTGCCCAAAACTATCCACAACTACTAACTAAATGGTGGAATTACGCAAAAAGGACTCCCCTAGGTTTCCCTGGAAGCCACCTATTCGACATTCTACTTAAAGAACCTTAAGCAGGCACCTTCAGTTTTATCACAATATTGCGTATACGTCACACATAGTGTAGGTAAATATTTTTATTGGACGGTACAATGGCTAAAAAAAGAGTATTCATAATTAATCTCGGAAGCCAACATTTCAGCCTAGTTAGAAGTTTCCTTAGAAGCCACCTATTCGACATTCTACTTGAAGAACAGACAGACATCTTCAGTTTTATCTCAATATTGCGTATACGTCCCAGCTACTTAGTATAGGCAAATTTTTGTTGGAGTGGGGGACAATTGTTAAATAAAAGAGTCCCCTTAACTAAAATGTGGAATCTCGGAAGCATACATTTCAGCCTAGTTAGAAGTTTCCTTGAAGAACAGGCATTTTTAGTTTTAACACAATATTGCGTATACGTCACACCTACTGTAGGTAAATATTTTTATTGGACGGTACAATGGCTGAACAAAATAGTATCCATAACTAAAAAGTGTATTCGCGGAAGAAAATATCTCAGACTAGTTAGTAGGACCTCTAGTTATCCTTTGGGATATCATACATATATATTTTGTTTTCTTAGAAGCTACTCTTTTACTTCCGATTTTATTTATTTATTTATTTTAGAGTTAACTTAAAAATAATTAAATTATAGGCTAACTTATTTTTTGTTCTAAGCTATGGCGGCCTTTAGCTCAGCTTCCGATTTAATCAACACTAAATAATTATAGTATTTAGGATAGGTGAAAGCTAAAATTTACTCACATTTGCTTAAGAGCTTCAAGAGATCCATAGGAAGTGTGTTTTGCTTGGCATTAGTTATTATTACACATGTTGAAGACATTAAAATATCATATGAATTGTTATATTTTCTCAAAAAACCCTCATTTTAACAAACTTGTTTTTACTGAAATTAAAGCTTCACTTATTTGTTCCTGTGTAAGCTATATGATATGGCCAGTTCGATTGCAGTACACACCTCAATGGTGTTAAAGTTTTGTGTCGAACATTTGACAGGCATAGTTTAACCTTTTCAAACCTGACGTTGCCTTTGGCTTTGGCATCATATTTCATTTCAAAGTATTGTTTATGTGTTTACCAGGCGGTTGGCAGATTTATTTGACTCTCCAGAATTGAAACGTCATACAAATAATACAAATAATCACAATGCAGGACTTTCAACTTAATTTTAATATTTTTAAAAGTTCAATTGTTTATCTAGAAAACCAAAAGTTATAGAACAAATGCCTATAATAAGCAGTTGAAGTATAATCTTTGATGCTTCACTTATTTACCATAAAAAGGGAATTACGAGCCGAAACGCAAGGTTGTAGCGTTGCAGAATTCCTTTAGTACCCAATTCATTCAATATGTATATGGACAAAAGATTTTTAGATACATGATTTGGTGGACATAGATTCAGAAATTGAATTTCGTGAAACGATGTTATGCCAAAACGTTTCAAATTTGAGGACAATTTTGCTTAGAGAGCGATCGCTCCTATTGATCGTCCATTCCTTATGACTGAATCTGATTTTATATGCTCGTATATATACAATATTTCGTATTCTGGCGTGTGTCTAAATCCGCTTTAAGGAAATTATAACAATATCGCATAGCTCGTGAGCCCGTCGTGAGCGCAGGCTTCAGTGACAAGGCGAGCATAGTCGGCGAATGGTTGGAATGGTGACCGGAAAGCGTGGGGCGAGGAGTGGTGAGCGCTGCGTTCTTTCAGGTGCAAGTGCAGCGCAAAAACTGAAGCAATGGCAAAGTTTCGAGTTTGTTTGAGCGAGCCAGCGAGCGGGCGACGATGACAACGACGTCGGCGACAACAACAACTGCGGCTTGCACCGAGCCTCGTTCGGCAATTGCACGAAGATGGCGAGATGCGAGCACGAGTCAAATTGTCGGGATGCTGCCGACCAGAGACGTCAACGTCGGCGGCGACGACAACGACGACGACGACAGCGGAACGCACGGCATGGCGCAAACGGCAGTTGAACTCGACGCGCGATTAACGGCAGCCCTTCTTTGCGCACAATTTGAATTCGAATCAAACCAAACTGTAAACCAAAATTAAAACGAACTTCGAACAAGTTGCAAGTTTAGCCACATTTTCGTTCCCACGCGTCGCATGTGGTCTTTGGGTTTTATTTTGTTCTATTTATTTATTTATTTGCAGTTCTTTTTTTGTTTTTTTTTTTTTTTGTGGAGGTGAAGGCATTTTCACAAATAGATGACGCTGTTTTTCATTCTCCTATATTGTTGTTCTTGTTTATTTTTCTTCCTCTTTTTTTCCGTTTTGTGTGGCCAAGTTTTGTGCTGTGCGTGGTTTGTTGTGTGGCGGAATTTGTGTGTGCTTAGGTGTGTGTGTGTGTGTGTGTGTGTGTGTGTGTGGCGAGCCTGCAAGCCATGTTTCGTTTTTTCGTTGCTATTTGTGTGTGCGTGTGTGTGGTTGAGTGTGTGAGGTTGTGTGTGTGTGTGTGTTCTTTTTAATTTGGAGCCTGCACATGCCAGACGGAAACGGCTGCCGAAAGTTGGCAGTTGTTGGGTTTGGCGAGCGCAAAAAATTGATTAAAAATAAAGTTAGGTGCGGCAAAGTGAAGTCCAAGAACTAGGCCAGCAGCAATCAGCGGCGCCAGGATCTCGACCACAACACACAATATAATACAACACCAGAGACAGAAGACACAGAAAGACGGCGAGAGCGCCAGCAAGAAAACAAAGAAATTGCCAAACAACGAAAATTGCCTGCAGAGATTGCTGCCTATTTTCAAATAAATATGCATACATACATACATGCATACATAGTATATGTATAGTGACTAGAACAATACAAATAATTAAAGAATGCGACGCTAATGCCACACAAGGACGAGACAACGCAATAATACTTGTAAACAACAATTCCAAAAACAATACCAACAAAGTAAATGCAAATTAAGTAATAATTTAATAATAAAATCGTACGAAATCGATTCAAACAATTTTCAACAATTTCCACTTGCAGGCAAATTTCATTAACTGCCCCAACTAAGAACAAAAACAAAAAAGCATCCATCCGCTTCATACACTCTCCGTATATTTATTTACCCCAAATAAATTGATATTCCTATTGAATATTCCAAATGGAAATTGCATTTGCGATTCTAAAGTCCAAATAATTTCTGTTCTTCCGCTAACTTTCTGTTTACACTCCCATTTATTTATGAACAGTATTTAATCCCCCTTTCTGCGAATTACTCAAAACAATATAAAACAATACAAAACACAACTAAACAAATGAATAAGTCCCACAATTCAATCGCATGTACATTCTTCATTCGATAAGAGGCAGCCATAGAGTTGGCCAATTATGCATTTGGGCTGGTTCGGGCGAGGCAAGTGTGTAAAATGTTAGCATATTTAAGCATTAATAGCATAATACGCATACGCCATGTGGTGCCATAAGAAAGAGCAGCAGCAGCAGCAGCAGTAGCAAGAGAAAGAGGCTGTGCAGCAGCAAATCAACAAACCGAAAACCTTTTCAGCTGTAAAACATAAAAAGCTAAGTAAGGCACGACAACAACAACAACACAATAGCAACAGCAGCAACAAGAGCAACATCAGTAGCAACGGCGACAACAACAACAACAACAACAACAGCAGCAGCAGCATAAGCAACAACAACAACGACAAAACAATACTAAACGCATACACGAAACTCGTTTGCTGGTAAGTACTAGATGGCACATATTCGTATCAGCGTGCTTACACACCTAGTTACACACACACACACACACACACATTCACACACATTCACACACACACACAAATAAGTATACGTATAAACATATCGTTACGTAGCAAGTGAAATGCGTGCGACATTCCACAGTGAATGAGAATGTGAATGTGAATCTGAATGCGAAAGCGTGCAGCCTCACGCTGTACACAAAACTGAAGTGTGAACTAGAGATGGGCGCGTGACAACCATTTTTCTGCATACTACTCTCTCGTGCCCATTGAACAAAAAATTTCAACTGAAGCCTCTTACTATGTATAGGGGTCTGGCCTAGCTGAACGAGCCAACAGGAATTCCACAATGTGAGTTCGTTCCTGATTATATGACTCGGTTCAAATCACGGCGCATCGCTTACAGCATGCTTTATAAAATTGCTTGCAGTTTTCAAATCAATTCTGAAATAAAGGTCGCCTATACCTATAAAACTGTCAAACTGTCGTGTTATGGCCAAATGTGCGGGCAGATTCCGCAGAATTATAACAATAATAAAAAAAGTGTCTTATATTATTCAGTTTCCTTGAATAAACGTTCAAAAGCCTATAGTTAAGGCCCAATCGGGTCATAAAAGTTAACCACATAACTTGTTAGCCATCTATTGTTTTTTTTCAATCCATTGCTCTTGTTCTTTACTTTTTCTTCATATTTTAATTCATCGTTTCATCTCATAATTTGATCCCTAAATTAATAGTCATAGGATAGGATAGTCATACAGATACATACCGATTTTTGTAAGAATTTTTGCTACACTCTCTCATAACTTATTTATTGAAATTACAAAGCTACTGCCAAACAACATTTTGTTGAAACTTAGTGGTTATATTGGATTAATTTAAATTGAGTTAATTTTTTTTTTTTAGATTGGTAAGGGCAGCCTTTATAATTACTCGACAATCATTTGATAGTTTATGTAAATTTGGTTGGAAAAGAACGGCTAGAAAATGGTTATCGCTGTCTGTTATCGAAGGAAATGGCTAGAAACACAACTATAATATGTTGGAAAAATTACCTACAACTGACTAAAAACCTAGCTAGAAAATCTGATATAATAGCAAGAAAGTTCACTAAAAAAGGTTAGAAAACTCACTATAAATGGTTCGAAATCGAGCTAAAAATGGAGAAAATATGCTAGAAAATGGAAAGAAACCCACTATAAATAAATAGAAAGGGGCTAGAAATATAGCTAGAAAAACATGTTGAAAATGGCTAAAAAACCGCTATAAATACTTAAAAATCCCGTTAAAACAAGTAGTTGCCAATCCAGATTTCAAGAGCCTCAGAAAACGCAGTTCTATTTCAATTTAAAATATTTCTGGCTAATGGCTAGAAAATCCACTACAAATGAATAGAAAAACCACTCGAAACACTGCTTTAAATACTTATAAAACCCGCTAAAAAGAGGATAAATAACCCGCCATCACCGATAGGTGCCAACTCAGATTTCAAGAGCCTCAGAAAACGCAGTTATATTTCCATTAAAAGTTTCCAAATACCATAAGAAACGGCCTAGAAATAAAGACCTACCAGTCGGGCATAAGTAAGCAGAAGGCGACCTATATATTGGGTATTTTTAAAAAACTCCTGAATGCTTTTAATGCAACCGATTGTGTTCAAGGTTTATGTAGAACAAGATTCTGAACATCTCTTGAGTGAATCCATTAATGCTGGAATTGGGTTAGAGATGCAGATTTGCTTTCCATATCACGATCATGTGGAACGCCCATCTCTGACATGGCCGGGATGTGATTTGCCAGCAGTGGACAAAAGAGCGGGCGTGTGGCGACGAGTCGGGGAGCCCTGGCACGAGTACCAGAGGCATTACCTGCGATACCAGGCCATCATTCCATTCCCATTGTGGGTTGGGCGAGCGTTTGGCATTAAGTATACACATGTGTCTGTTTTAGCGCGTAATGATGCAGAGAGCGGACCGCCAGACAGACAGAGGGACGGACGGACGGGCAGACGGACAGGCGTCGAGAGTACACCTGGAGCTTGTTGCAGGTGCCACAAAGCGAATGGGGGGTGGAGGGTGGAGGTGGGGGCTGGTCGGGTCTGAGTGTAGACGGGAAATAGAAATAAAAACCGCCATGTTGTTATCCCTTTATTGGTGAATGGCTCGCCCCACCTTTGCTTTCACACTCCCTTTATTCGCTGCCAGCCGCATGCATACATTTACAAGTATATTTATATACTGTGTGTGTGTGTGTGTGTGTATGTGTGTGTGTATTTGCATGTCCTGTGCATGTTCTTTATTCCAATGAGACACATTTCGTTTGCGGCTTACATTTTCAGAGCGCTTTTAGAGCGGGCGGGCAAACAGTTTTTTCTTTTCTTCAGTTCTCTTGAATACGGCGTGGATTTTCAGACCTCGTGTCAGGTAAATGCATTAAAATATACGTTTGCTGAATGTGTGTGTGTGTGTGTGTGTGTAACAGCTTAAAAGCTGAACTGACGCTGAGCCGATCGGAGTCGGTGTTGGCCACTAATTGGCAGCAACAGTTGGGCGTGGTAATAAAATTGGGAGTGGAATCGAGATTGAAAACGACGTCTATTAGTGTTAAAGGCGGTCCCTATATGAGAGTGTTAAGTGGGGGGTGGGGGGCATGTCCCCGCATGAATGTGACTCTCATGCATATTTCATTTTATTCATTCACTTGTGGCTCCCACACTTTTATCTTTCAGCACCCCACAATCGATTAAAAATATTCAAATCTCTTTGAATCGCTTTGCATATTTGAATTCACGTTTTGAATCCTTTTTGTTATGCTCTTTGAACAAGTAAGCACAATTTTTGTTTATACGCGAAAATAATCAGCATGTCCTGTTCTAATGACTTCTGCCATTCACTGTTTTGGTGAGTGAAATTTTTACAAAACGCTGATCCGACCATTCATATGGAAAAAAACTAGCAATGTATTCCAAAATTATTAACAGGTTGTGAGTAGGGGGGAGGGGGGGGAGGGGGTATAGCTTGCCAGACTGGCTTATAAACCTTCCTCCATCGGGTCAGTGATTCTCCAGCTTATAGCTTTTAATTACATTTTATCTTTACTATTTACGCATTTTAATTTAGTATTACTTTAATGTTATATTTTTTTGATTCAATATTTTTCTAATTTAATATTATTTCAATTAAATTTAACTAGTTTCATTCCTTTTTTGTTAGATCTAATAACTACTCCGGCTAGCAATTAGATATTTTTGTAATTTATGCAGGCTTTTTTATTCTTTAGTTTTATTTAGTTGAAGTTCTCTTATAGTGTTGATTTTTTTTATATTTTGTTTAAAAAAATTTAAATTTTTTTTATTTTTATTTTATTTTTTTTTTGGTGAGAAGAAGTAGATGAGTGCATAAATAATAGTACAAGTTGCATTGCTTTTTATCAGTCAAATCAAATTTTCATTTAACACACTACTAGACTGGATTCCTGGGCATTGCTTTATCAAAGAAAATTCCAAAATTCCCTCTCACCTATTATTGTAATGTTGTGAACATTAGACTATTTATTTTCTAAAAAAAAAACAATATAATTTATTATTATTATAAATATGCATATATACAAGTATTTACTTCATTGGGTTGGATGTACTTCACACAAACCTAATATACAGGGTTTCAAAATTTTTACAAATGCTAAGTCTGTCAAAATAGAGGATAGATGATAGATAGGGGATGGAATTTGAAAATTTAATTTTTTCAGGCTGCAGCAATATAAAAAAAAAAAACAGATCTATCCGAAAAAGGGCTAAAATGGCAAGACTCCTGTGCATCCACCTTTTAACAACATTTTTTAAAAAAAACATTCCTATAGAAGCTAATGTAGATAGTGAACTGATTTTGATGAAACTTCAGTTTTGTTTCGGAAATTCGTTTTGTTCATTTGCACAGTCAGCGTGGCTTAACCTTTTCTATTTCTCCATTTTGTTCAACTAAGTAGAGAAGGCTAAGCTGCCTGTACTCTTCACTTTAAGAAATTTTTAACTCACTTCTAGATATGTAATGTAATGTTTTGAGAAAAGTTAATAAATTGAAATTGAAAATAGTTTGTTCAGTTGAACAACAACTATGAATGTCTGATGTGCTTTGCATCGTTGTGTTGGGTTCGAATAGATTTTCATCACCACAGTAGCGTCGTGAATATTTCAAGTCAATCATACCGCCCTTGATTTATCCTGCCTAGCTGCGTTTCATTTCTACATCAGAAATTCATGCAAAGTTCCTTTTGGGCTTTTAAACAGCATTTGTTTACTTCATTGCTACTGTTGCTGTTGTTGTTGTTGTTGATTTTGCAATTTTGCGCAATGTCGCTGGAGAAAACGCGAAACAAATGCGCAATTAATGCAGCACATTTCAGTGCAGAATTAATTGCATAAATTAACAAAAGTATAAAGCAAACAAATGGCAAGCATGTTGCTGCCCCGTAGCTGTTATTGTTGCTGCCGCTGTCATGCTCTTTGTGGTCGGTCTCTCTCTCTCTCTATGTGTGTGTGTGTGTGTGTGTGTGTGGGTGTGTGTGGACCGCAATGAACCCGCACATACATAGTTTCCCCACATGATTTGCATACGCTTCCCACCCATACATACATACATAAGTATATGGGGAGCAGAGACTCCATAAACTAGAGCAGCATCCAAAATTGCGTGAAATTCAATTACGTGCGACATTTGTGAAAATGATTTACGTCACACAACTGACGGAGAAGGGGGTGTGTGGAGGGTGTGGGGGGAGGGGGGGGGGTTGGGGATAAAAGGCTGACCAGCGACCAAATGAGAGACGACAAGAGGTCACGAACGAGTGACAGCAACACGTACGACCACGACCGCAACTTTGGCTACGACTAGTTGCGGTCTGGCAACGCCCGCTCACGCCCCTGCCAATGCCCATACTCCAGCCTCCTGCCTCCTGCCTCCAGCCTCCAGCCTCCGTTGCCGCCTCTGCCTCTGCCTCATCAGAGCCACAGTCAAGCCATTTGAAGCCATGCCAAGCCATTCGAAGCCATGCCGCGCCGTGCTCGTTTATTTTGGTTCGCAATAATTTCTGGTTTCCTGGTCAGCTTTTCTTGTTACGCTTTTCATTTTCCTTTTCATTTCCATGCCACGCAGCGTTCTCTCCTTATTCTTGTTTTTTTTTTTTCGGCTTTTATTTTGGTTCCATGCTTGATCAGAGCAGAGACTTGACCTCTTTTTTTTTTTTTTTCTTCAATTAGTGAGCGACTTCTACACTCAGCAAAATTTGTGGCTTGAATTCATGGCGCTTTTTACCTTGGGCTTTTAGTATTTGTCTTTTAAATCTTAATTTTAATGGTGCTAACTGTAAATTTTGTAAATTAAATAGGAAATAGTAAATATATGTGAATTGTGAATATATGTGAATTCATTTCACCCTCAGTTTTTTTTGACTTTAAGATTGTTTTAATAATTTAATTGTTTAATAGTTTATATGCTCTTGATGGGCTGTTTCTGTTCCATTCTGCAATTAAAACACCTCTAAACTGTTTATTGCATCAAACATCTAAACAGGATTCCCCAGAGCTCTTCAATCAAGTTTAAATAAAAACATTTAAATTGGAAAGATAGTTTTAATCTTAATGCAAAAAAAAAATATATTTAGCATACTTATTTTTTAAACTTATTGAAAAACGAAAAAAATATATCTTGAAATCCGTTACAAACAAATTGAAGTGAGACGTTCCTATTTGGAGGACAGGTCTGTACTTGCTAGAATCTCTTCACATAGAGTTCTGGACCCACTCTGTTCACATTTTATTAGACAGACTTTCCGATTCCAGATGTCGATGAGTTTTATGCGCATACTTGCTAAAATGTTAGGGGGTACCTATATAGTTGTTGTACTTCGCAGAATTTCAGCTCAGACGACGCACCCAGAGGTCGACTTTAACTTTTCGATGACATATCGATGGTGTTGCTCACAATTGCCAAGCCGAGTAGAGTATTCTTAAGCAAGTGGTCGGAAGAGCATGCAGGCGATATCTCTTCTAACTCTGTTCAATATCAATTTCCTTAAGTTCCAGTAGCTAGAATTTACGATTTAGTCTTTAAAATAAAATACTGATACCGCAACTAGTTGACCCAATTGTGCCAAAACAATCAATATACTTAATAAACATAAACTTTTAGACAGTAAAGCGATTGCCAATAGATCTGACTAATGATCGCTTTCCTTAATAAATGCATTGTTCCAATAAGCTGCAAATAATTGCTATTAAATGGTACGTTTCTAGAAATAAAATGTAGATTAAATCTTACTCAAAACTGAACAAAGAAGTCTTGATATTCTGCTGGCATTTGTAGCCATGTTTTTTTTAATTTTTTTATTTTAGATCAGATAGACAATTCCTTTGTACTAGAGTTGGTATAATTTTTAAAGAAGAAGAGGAAGTTTTGTTTCCACAGAGCTCTCTGCGATAAACAAGATGAAGCTCTAAATCAAATTTGCCCCGAGTGTTTATACCCTGCACCTAAAAGGTATCAAGAGTACACAGGCAGTAGGACCCCATAAGGCTTACTATATATGTTCTTGATCAGCATTAGCATGTCTGTCTAAAAAAAACAACTTTTTTGTCTCCTTCGATATGGTTAGAGGGGAAGGGGGGAGAGACTGGCGCGAACATAACGCTTTACTCATTTTTGCTGGCTCGTCGCTTGTGGCTGATGGGAAAACCAAACCAAACCAAAGCAGAGGAAAGGAAAGCAAAAAAAAATGGAAGAGGAGGAAAGCAGAAAAAAAAACATATAAAAATGTAAACAAGTTGAACTTTTGCGCTGCCCTTTTGCGGAATGGCAGGCAGTCTGTTGGCCTGTCCGTCTGTCCCTCAGACATGAGGCTGGGCACACACACACACACATGTCCCTTGTGGCATTCACTGCGTATACGCAATGCGCGTATACGCACTCCTTGTTGTTGTTGTTGTTGTTGTTTTGTCATGTTTGTTTTGGCATAAAGCGAAACGAGCCACGGACACGGACACGGCCAGGAGCAGGAGCAGGAGCTGGGGTCGGGGTTGTTGTTGGGGTCTGCAGAGGCTTGACTTTAGTTAAATGTGACACGCATGCAGTGCCTGGCAGTGCAGGGCAGCACGAGCAGCAGCAGACAAAACATAAAATTACGCATACGCCATGGTGCGTGAGCATCGATAGCGCTATGGCTATGGGGGTCGCAAATGGAAAATGGCATTTTGTGTGTGAATTCATTAGGAAGCGCATAATTGTGTATTATCTGTTGGCCAGTGATTAAATGGCCTTGGCATTCTTCACACACACACACAAACAGAGAGAAACACACAGAAATATGTGGCTGCCCCTGAAAGTATGCAACCAAATATTGCAGCTCATTGAATTCTTTGTTGTTGCTTCTAATGCTTCCTTGCCTTGCACCAAATATTTCATGTTCTTTTTTTTTTTTTTTTTTTTTTTTTTGACATGAAATTGTGAAGCGCATAAAGCTGAGAAAAGTTTTAAGAGGGAAAGAGCGAGAGAGTGTGAGAGATAAACAGAGGCAGAGAGAGAGGGAGCGAGAAGTGGACTAAAAGGTGGGGAAGAGCTCACACGAAGCAGCTTGTAGCGCGGCGCTATGTAAGCCGATTTGGCGAGCTAAGTCAACACAAAAAACATACAGAAACACACACACACACACACATACAGACTTTAAACATGTGGAGCGGGAAGAGGCGGAATCTAAGACGAAGGCCCCCCTCCCCTAAACAGTCTCTATCTATAATTTCTTTTCTCTCCCTCGCTGTCCTTTTCACATCATTACAAGTATGCGTGCCTGGGCCTTTGCACAACAGAGTTATGTGCGTGTGTGTGTGTTTCACATTTTTCCCATGAATTTGCTGGGTTTGCTGGCCTTGCATCTGACATCTTGTATCCTGCATCCTGTATCTTGTCTCAGCTAATATATAACACAAGCTATAGATGCTTCATTCCAAGCTACGAGTATATTGTAAAATATTTATGAATGCGAATGCGAATAAGCTGCCGCCCGGGTGGCATGTGGCAGCATGTGAGGCAATTCAATAACTGATATCACTAGAAGCTGAAACTGAAGCTGAATCTGAGACTCAAGCAGTGCATTAACTAGAAACTGATTTTATTAAAACAACAAGCGACTTCTCACATTTTAAACAAACTGCGAATTTCACTTTAGCTGCTTTGCTTAAATGCTCAATTTTTGCTTTCATTAACATCTCTTAATAATTTGTTTGCATTTTAGAAATGTCTTTCTTTGCCTTTCAATATAATTTCCTAATATAATTAGAGTTTGTTCGCGTGATTGGTTTCCTCTTTAAAAATTATAAATTAAATCAAATTAAAGTCGCAGGAAAACTAAATTTAAAATCAATTTGCTTGCATACTTTATTCTAAAATACATTTGTATGTATAAATTAGAGCGAATTTTACATTTTTGACTAATTATTTTTTTATTTATTTGTTTGTTTATTTATTTACTTATTTATTTATAAACTTATCCTAGCTTGGCAAGTACTTGATTACTTTTAAGCTATTGCGCTAGCCAATACATATTACTTCTAATTTAATTCAGTTTCATTTAATTTAATTACAAACTTAGTTTAGTTTTATTTGACGCTGAACATTACGATTATAATTTTTTTGTCTCAATAAGAGTTTTAAATGTAATGCGAGTAGAAATGTGTTTTGTAAAGGCAGCAAAGAAACGTGCCTATTTCCATTCGAGAGGCTGGTTTCAAGCTACATGACCTTTTTTCAAATAATGTGCTGCATTTAAAATTGCTATTGAATCGTCGAATTTAGCTTTAATTATTTTTAGATGTTATTTTTATACGTCTTCCTAATGATTAACCACTTGAAGAACAAAAAGCTTATACAACAAAATATGGAGAGTTAAATTTTACTTAAATTTAATTACTGGCTGTAAAGGTGTAAAGTTTCCAAAATTTGTTTAACTTTATTTTGTGTCGGAAATAGGCGGAAAATAATGGAGAGAGGAATATTGACATATTGTTGACACTATAAACTGAAATTGATGCCTTTTCGTATAGTGTGGGGATTTTATTTGATAAAAAATTTAAAAACCACAAACTTTTTGGCGGAAATATTTGTTGCTTTTGAATGAAAATAATTTATTCATTTCCCCACATTGTTGATGAATTGTTTTCCACTCAAGAAACTGGGGCTATTTCATTTCGTTTGGTTTTCGACTTTATATCTCGGATTGTTTTTGCCTTTTTGATAAGCCTGCTGGATTGGTCCTTCAAGGAAGGACCTTCATTATGGATTTCTTTGAAGTGCGCAGCTAAGTGGAACTTTTGTTTGGTGGCCAAAATCCTTGCAATCCTTCATGGCCTGCCATTTATTTTTTGCAAAGTTTGAGTTTTTTGCTTTTTGCAGCCTTCGCGCCCTGTATAGTCGCATTCAGTATAGAATGGCTATTCGCCGCAATGAAATAATTATGTTGTCTGCACTCGACATGCACTTCTCGCACAATATTCGCCGGCGAAAAGAAAAGTGCCAGAGCCCGAGCCAGAGCCAGAGGCAGGGACGTGCTGCCAAATTCCCGGCCACTGACAGCACGCACGAGCAGCAACGACCTCTGACCTCAGAGCGCACCCTTGTCCCCTGTCCCATGTCCCCTGTCCCATGTCGCTTGTCCCGTGCCGTGCCAGTCGCTGAGCAATGTGAAAATAAATAAAATATAAATGCGCATATAAATAAAACACAAAATTTTCACATTTACGCAAGTGTCATAAAAAAACGATATTTTGTATGTCAGCTGGCAAGGAGCGCGAGGTCCTCGGGTTTGACAGCGAAAGGGTTGGGGGCGCAAGGGTTGGGGGCATGCTTTTGGTTTTGTATTCGGGCTCGTGTTCGTGGCGCGGCAAGTGTGAAATTTTATGACAAGTTGCTGCAACAAAAAACAAAAAAAAAACAAAAAAAAAACAAAAACAAAAAAAAAACAGTGCACAGGATGCAGGCAACGGAAGCGGAAAGAGTCGCAAACACAAACAAACAAACACACACACACACATTTAAGTGTATATGTTGTGCGGTGAGTGGGGGCGGCTTGGTGTGGCATGTGGCATGTGGTGGTGTCATCCCTGAAGCGTAAATTGTTTTCATTGCATTGTGTGTCGCCAACCTTAATGTCATTTATCGATAAGCACTTATCGTTATGCATTTATCGTGTGTGCAAGGCAAGCACCATTTAACAACAACAACAACAACAACAACAACAAGTACAACAACAATAGCTTCCACAAAGGGCAAACAACAAAATGGAAAAGTTTGAAACGAGAACAACGGCAGCTGTTGAAACAACAAAACATTCTAGCGACTGCCCTTTAAATAAAAGCCAAAAACTTTATGACTGCAGTTGCATTGAGTTTTTGCGTTTTTTCGTTTTTCAACCGTGCCCGAGCTCTTTTTAGAGGGGGGTTCGGGCTGCAATTGGTATTGGATGGGCGAGGGGGATGGGGGGAGGGCTGGTTGCCAAGAGACATCATCGCTAGCAGCTCGCTCGCTAAAGCTGTATGGAAAGTTGTTTGGCTTGCGAATCACAAAGCGCTTTACGAAAGTTCTAAGCCGGAGAGCTGGTTGCTTAGCAGCCTGTTGAAATGCATCTTTCTTGTAACAATGAGGCAAACGAATGCTCTGAAATAAAACGAATGCACTATACACTACTTAAAGAATTGCAAAGACAAGTCATATGATAACTGATTGCATATAATTCGTTAATAAATGCAAGGGCTTTTGTTATTGTTTACAGGTTAAAAAAAAAAAAAAACCTCTACTATTTCTAACATAAGTTCTGTTTCTTAATCTCCCAATAATGTAAATAGTAAAGGAATCCCCAGGAACTACATTTCATTTATGCAAAAAAATGTGTTAATATATTTTTGTTTGTATGCCCCGGAATCTGCCTTTACAAAAAATTGTTTGAAGGCCTTTACTGCCCTTACTAGTCTGACACTGAGAGGGGTGAATATTTTATTGAAAAGCAACAATTTATATTTATTTATTTATTTATAAAAAACATACCTTTATTGGGGACGACAGTCTCCATTAATAGCTATCAGAATCGGGTAGCTCCTGAAAAGCAAGTAGCCAACAATTGTGCAAAATAGTTAGAGTACTCTATAAACGATTGTGGTGCGGACAAACTTGCATAAAGCGAAAGTTTTCCCCAGAATTGACCCTGGAGATGTGCTCAGCTCGTGATCGTGATCACTCGTGACAGGCCAGAGAACCTACATTTCAGAGATAATTCTCCAACTTGTTTTCTTTCCCCAAATACCACATTTTCTGCCCATCGAAGCAAGAAACACTTCTTCTCGAAAAATAGATGCACATTGCTTTGCTGGATTTTTACATACATACATGGTGATTGCAGATATACTTATTACTCGCGTGACAGGCCAGAGAATCTAAAACTCTCGAAGATTACGAGTGTTATCCCAGTTATTTTATTTTCCAAGAATGAAGTGTAAAATAGTTGCACATTGCTTTGCTGGATTTTTGCATAAATTTTTGTTTGTCACGCCACCTCATATGTTAGATATTCAAAGCTTGTCACGCACCCATCCCCAATTGCAACACGCTCCTGCACTCGCCGCGTGTGCCTTAAACATGACAATAGTCGGGGTCTTAATTGAAAGCAGAAACTGTTGTAAGCTAAAATTCAAACGGAAAGCGGCTTGTGGACGGGTGGACGAAGGGGGTGGGGGAGGATGATGAGGAGGGGTGGGGGGGGGGGGGTGGGGCAGGGATTGGGCGGCATGGCCAAGAAATATTATGACGCACTCAATTTACACAAGTGGCCATTATTTACCACGAAGGCAGCAGCGACAGCTGAGACTGAGACTGAGACTGCAACCAAGCACCGAACACGGAACACCGTACAGTCGATGCGAGGCGTGGGAGGCTTCGAAGGCGTGGGAGGCGTGGGAGGCCCTGGAAATTTTTGCATAGTCTGCTTAGAGGCGCGTCGGCCATGAATGAAGCATATTTGATTTGCTAGCTAGGCAATGGAGGCAGCGAGTTTTTATTGAAATTGCCAGCAGGCGGCGCGCCTAGCTTTATGCAACACACACAAACACACACACATGCACACCCAATCACACTCATTCACACACACACACACACACACACACACATGCAGGCGAATCTGCGCCTAACACGTTGCCAGTGCAGGCAGCGACGTCGACAGCGGCCCCATAAAAGGCAAACAAACGGAAAGAAAAACGAGGCATGCATACGTGATTTACATATAAAGCGGAACGATCCCCCTCTCCCCCCCCCTCCCCCTCACCACATAGAGGCACAAAAAAAGCACACTTAGAAAAAAAGAAAAACAAAACAAAAAACAGAAATCATCGTTAAACCTGATTCTGAGGCAGCTGGCGTGACAATTTGTATTGCCTTTTGAATTGCGTTCAATGTGTTCTCCCGCTGCATAATTCGCTTACAATTATTCCTATTCAATATATATATCTATATCTATATATCTATGACCTAAGTGGGGCAGAGAGACCGGCAGAAAATTAAATTTTAATTACTTCTACAAGTAATTAAAAGCCATTCTAGCGATGGCTTTAAGTGTTTATTTAGGCTTTGTTTTTGCTTATACTCTGCGCCTTCAAAAATAAATAGTAAAATTATTAATTTTATAATTAATATTGCCATTTAAAATGGATAGAGATACATATTAACTAGGCTATTAGCCAGTGATTGGGACACCACAAATTAGTAGCGTATGCAGCGACATAAAGACTGGATTTTGTCCAATATTTTTGGCGCCTGCAAAAGTTAATACAACAATCCAATCGGTTTTCAAAAAAAATACTACTTTACTATGTTAACGATGGAAAATGAAAACCTATTGAGTGCTTTACAACGAAAATCTTTGTAATAGTTGGTAGTCTATGCTTCCAACCATTACGCAATTATCTGTAGCAAAAAAAAAAAATAATAATAAATAAATAAAATAAAAATAAAAAGGGCTTTTCACTTAATTCTCTGCTTTTTTTCTATGCCTTGATCCTAGTCATAAAACCATAACTTTTTTTGATCACTTATCCTTCGAATAATCCATTTCAGACTATTTCAATTTTCTAGAATCTTTTAAATTTTTTGTATGTTTATTTTTTTTGCGAAGGAAGCAGTTTCTTTGTTAACTATAAATAAATAAATCAAGAAATAAATAAATCAAGAAATAAATAATCAAGTAAGTAAATAAGTGAATAAATAGAGCGTAGATGTCTGATTATATTCATCAGCTACTTAGCTATTACGTAAGATGGAATCGATTTATGGCAAATAAACAGAGTCAGCAATTGAAGAGGGGATTGCTAAGTAAGTTGCTTACAAATTTGAATCATTATCTTTACTGATCGAAGCCAAACAGATAGATCGCTTGAGTTATGAGATAAGCTTACATTTCACATAGAATCAACAGAGGCGGTTAAAACCTTTGACTAGCATATCAGGCAGTGGCTATTAAATCGAATGAATGGGCTATCGAGCTAGCTAGCTATAGAATGTCAAAAAACGGTTTTAGGTGGAATGCACATCTTTGTCAGCTATTGAGCCGACAAAATGGATTTAAACAGGCGGGATAGAATTGAAATTGAATTTCATTGAAAAATTCTTCCAGTTAGTGATTCGAAAAATCCCTCCAGTTACTGATTATGAGTCCGAATGCGAAGTTTCATAATAATAGGCCGACTTAACAGGAAGTTATAGCCATATATGCCCAAGCACGGCCCGCAGTTGTTGTTGTTGTTGTTGCTGCTTTGCACAGGCACACGAGACATAGACAGACAAACATAAACAAGCATAGACATGCATAGACACGCATAGACACGCATAATGTACAGAGTATTTCAAAAAGGGGAGACCCGACTTTAGCTTCTCTACTTATTTTTTTTTGGCTTGGTGTGGGGATATACATAATTATAATTATTCATCGATGAATGTTGGATAATGTAAATTTGGATTGAAAAAAGAAATGGATAGAATATGGTTTTTGTTTTTGGTTATCAGGCTTGAAACCCGTAAGAAGATGATTTTCAATAACCGCTATGAATAGCTACAAAATACGCTAGAAAAGCAATTATAGCTAGCTGGGGAAAGACTAGAATAACCTCTAAAAATTCTACAGAAAATGTGTAGAGAAAACCGCAAACCAAAATCGCTAGAAAGAAGTGCTATTGGTTTCGTCACAGAAAACGTTGCCGACCCAGCATTCACAACCCTTACATAAAAAGTTTCACTTCAAAAACTGATGCCTGACACCTTTTCTAGAGCGAGGTGATGTTTCATTTGAGTCGGCCAGTTCCTGTCCGGCCGCCCATGCTTTCTCTGAGTGCAGACTGTGAAGGCGGGTGTTGGCAACAAATACATATGACTAAATGCACAAAAAATTAAGCGCTAAACAGTGGCGGGTGGAGAGCAAGAGAGCATAAAATATGAATATAGCTTTGTATACAGACAGCGCTGTCGGCGTCGCTGCCACAGTCAGCGTCGGCGTCGACGTGAACGTCAACATCGCCATACTTATAATGCCAATTGACATGCAAAACGAAACTTTTGCCGTCGGCCATTTTTGCAATGGCTGCCGCTCAAGGCCATTGTGCAGCAAAAGGCACAAAAGGCGCAAGAGCCGCGGGCGTCCTCCAAAGTCCACAGCTGTAGGCTTTCCGTTTTCCACAATACCGCACTTTTACGCTAGCTTGATTCATTTTTTACGCCACTTACCTTTCTATTATTATTATTATTTTTATTATTATTTCTCAAAACCGATATTTCACAATGCGACATTATGTCGAACTTTGTTGTGAAGTTGGGAAATGCACGGCGAGGCGGGCTCACAGTCCCATTTGAAACTACAGCGTGTACTTTCCTGTGAGCCGATGGCTCACGGCTTCTATCTCGTCGGCCAGTGGGAGGGGACTGTACTTATGGGTACTACTATACTGAAACACACTAGAGTTTGTATTGAAGGGAAGCCCATCCACTAGAGATCGATGCGAGGATATATATTTTCTTGTTGTTCATGAAAAAATTATAATTGAAAAAAAAAAAAGTTGATGAAGTGGTAATAATTGTTATTTTTCTCGATAGCGCTGCCATTATTTAATTATTATAGTGTTATTATAGGGTGTTAAAAAGAAACTGCTAACTTGGCAAAAAAAACTTAATAAATAAAAAATAAGAAAAAACAAAAAAAAAACTGATTTATTATAAAATGTAGTCAGTAAGTTATCGAAAATACGACTAGTCGATATAAGAGATGAAATAAGTCGATAAAAATTCAAAAGAGGTTGATTGTAAAAGAAGAAAGATGTTAAATATCGGGAATAAAGCCCATTTTTACATAATATAGAAAAGATTTAAAACATTACATGTAATTTAAAAAAAAAAATTTAAATATGAAATAATGAAAAGAGGGGATAGTATTGTAGAGTTAAGTTAGATCTACAATCGAAGGGTACGAAATGCACAAGTTAATCTCAAGGGAACTGTCTGTGAAGGAGGGTGATTCCCGAAAAAACAATAGTTATGTAGTGAAGGTAAGTCTCCCTTCGATTAGCAAACCCAATTTTTGCAAAAAAGGAAAAGTCGCCCGCTGCCAATCTAGTAGTGGTTAATGATTAAAATTGTTTCTTTTTTTTTGTTAAAAAAAATCAATTACAAGCCATGACCCAATAGTATTTGGTTATCAGTCAACTTGTGCGGAACAAAGCAGCAGCAAGAAGCAGACTCCATTATTCAATTAAAATGCAACGAATCGTTGATTTTGAGATATTACTTTTCAATTAATTTCATCAAGGTTTTGGCTGTTTTTATATATATTTTTTTTTAGAAAAAAAAAGTTGCATTTTATAACAAAAAAAAACTATTTTTTTTATTTTTTTTTTATATTTTTATATATTTTTTAAAATATTTGTTATATATTTATTTTAGATATTTTTGTATGTATTTTATTTTTTTATAAACTTTTTATATATTTTTTTAAATATTTTTTTTATATATATTTTTTTTTATATTTTTATATATATTTTTATACATATTTTTATTTTTTCATATTTATTTTATATTTTTTTAATATTATTTTAATATTTTAAAAAAAAAAATATGTTTTTATAATTTTTTATGTATATTTTTTTTATATATTTTTTTATTTTTAAATATTTTTATATATATATATATATGTTTTTTTATAGTTTTGCTCCTTGTTCGATGCTCATAACTCCGCTTCCAGTCGAAATCAAATCTATAGCAAAAGTCGGTACATCCTGTACGAACTATAGATTCCAAAGGTCCTGCTCACCATGTTCTACCCCTTGCATGTAATCGCACGAAGGCACGAAATAGGTAGATAACCGTGTTCCTTCAGTAAAATATTTGTATTTTGAGAGCTTCAGAAAATATTTAGGGACATTACTTGCTGCATTTGTGTTGTTGCCTGCTATCAGGAAAAAACAATTGTAAAGACGTCAAAACATTCCTTTAGTCGATGTAGGGAAGGACGCGTAGAGAGTAGCAGTTGCAAGTCCTTTCGTGCTGGCTGGCGCTTTTAAAAGTGCTGCCGCTGCTCCTTGGTGGCAGTGACAACGAAAATAAATCAAGTGCCCAGTGCTCAGGGCTTCAAGCAAGATAATGGGCGAAATGGTATATCAAGTGTGCGGGTCTGTGTGTGTGAGTGTGTGTGTGAGTCTGATAAACGATTTAGCTGCCAACTTGCCACACACAGACACAGAGACACACACACATTTCTTTTGATTGTCCTTTTCCGTTGCTTTCTTTGTGCTGCCCCGTTCACCCAAAAAGCGTGCTACAGTGTCAACATTGCGACGCTGATAAATGCACAATGTGCTGGAGACTGGAGGTTGCAGCAGCAGCAGTGGAAGTGGCACTGGCAGTGGCAGCAACAGCAGTGGCAACAGCTAATTAAAACGCTCGCCAGCCAACGCCACAGAATGCCACAAAGTGCAGCAGAAAGCAGCGGGTCTAGAGTGGAGAGCAGAGATGGGCCTGGCTCGTGTTTTTGATCGTGGCTTATCGCGTCTGAAGCGCAAAACACACGAGAAAACAGGTAGCCTTGCTACCATTTCCATAAACACAGAACTTTTCCGTAAAATTCTTGCTTCCGCAAACAATTTCCGTTTTCGAAACGCTCAATAATTTGCACCTAAACCTAAAAGTAAATGACTTTTTTCGTGCAAACAGTCAACCCTTTTGAAGTGAAACTTCTTTTGTGGCAGGTTTTGAATGCTGGATCGGCAACCTTTTCTGTGACGAAACCAATAGCACGGTAGTAGATCAGATGGCTGGTTTTTCTAGATATTTTTTGCGGTGCTTCTGGTCATTTTGAAATGATTTTTCTACCAATTTTTAGCGGGTTTCCTAGACATTTTCTGGTGGATTTTCTACTTGTTTTCTACCTACATATAATTGTTTTTCTGGCACTTTGAACCGTTTTTTTTTTTAAAGCTATTTATAGTGAATTTGTAAGCAATTTTCTAGCGGTTTTCTAAGTTGATAGCCGAAAGCGATAACCATTTTCGTTCTTTTCAAGCCGTACATTAGCGATCATTGTTGAATAATTATCATTATAAAAAAAATGTGTATCTTCTATCAATCTTTAATTCTTCTATTGCGTATTGCCCCGACTCACAATTTGTTTTCCTTTTAAACCCAGTGCCGTGGCAGCCTTAAGTGTTTTAAGATACTTGCTATGGTAGAAACGATTTATAATTATAACTGCTTCTAACAACAAATTGCGGTCTTAAATAATATGTAGCTCCTTAGTCGACAATTCTTTGTATCCCTTCACATCTGTAGAATGTTTATGTGCAGAAGTGTGCTTTTAAAGAATCAACAATCGAGTTGAAATTAAAATTGAGATAGAAATTTCTATTAGTTAAATGGGCGAAGAATGGGGGGGGGGGGGGGGGGGGGGGGGGATTGGTGGAATCAAAATAAACTTGTGTTGTGTAAGGATATGAAGAGTCTATAGAGCAAGCGTGGCTAGTGTGGGCTAAGCAGTGTTCACAATCCAGGCGTTCATCCAGACAGACGGACAAACAAGTCTACATCGATTTATCTTGACGTGCTGATTAAGAATATTTGCGAGTAGTATGTACGAGTACATACAGATATACTTCCTTTTGCCCTTTGTTACATAGTTTCTAGAGACGTAATAGTATACCCTTTTTGCTATTTGGGCGGACAATTGTTAGATGCTGGAATTCTGGGAGTGTGTGTGTGTTAGGTTGCTTGTTCGAGTGTTTGTACATTCGTTTGTTTGACTGTCTGTCCGAGGGTCTGTTTGATTTGCTGCTAGTGGCAGCCCCCATAAACACAATTAAATAACTGCAAATAGAAATGCACTACATAAGTTGATTATATCAGAACCAGCACGAACAGAAGCAGTAGAAGAACACAGAGTGGCACAGAAGTGAGTCGGAAAGGTGTGTGCCACACAAACATATTTAGTGCTCGTATATGTATGCACTTACTTGCAACGTTGCTGGCTGGGTGGTTGGCTGGGTGGCTGGGTGGCTGTCTGACTTACTTAGTTGCGAGCCACCGCTACTTATGCGCCATTACAGTGCTTCTAGCCACTCAAAGGACAAGCGTGCCATCGCTGTAATAGCCGCATTGTTGTTGCTGTTGTTGCCGCTAAAAGTCGTGGGAAACGTTTGCGCATGGCTGGGCTACACACACACACACACATAGATACACCTGAGTGGCAGCAACAAAAACTAAAAGAAAAGTATAATGTGAAAAAAAAAAAAATGAAAAAATGTAATCATTCAATTTTGTTGCTTTAAGTTGCATGAAATTGAACTTTATATTCATTATTTTCCTTGCCTTATATTATAAACAAAATACAATTTTTATTGCGATTTAAGGATAACGAAGGACACACTAGAATAGCCAAGGCTATACCAGACTGGAGGGAAATAAATGCGAATGGCAACTTGTAGAAGGGCTCTAAAGAAAAGATTCGAGCCTTTTAGAGGATTGCTTCACATGCATTGTCCTGCCATTGTCACTAAACTAAATTTAATAAATCAAACAAATGAAGTAAAGGCGAAATAAATATATGTACGATATAGCATATCTGTTGTACCCTTAAAGCAATAATCTTACCAATGTTCGGACATTGTTTCCAACAACTTCACAAGCAAAAAAAAAGTCTTTTTTGTTTGTTCTTGAAGTGAAACTTCTTTTGTGGGGGTCTTGAATGCTGAATCGGCAACCTTTTTTGTGACGAAACCAATCGACCAGCTGGTGAAATTGAAATAATAAATGTTAACAAAAATCAGCTGTAATTTATAGTCGTTTTGTATCCATTTTCTAGCATATTCTACACATTTCTAGTGAGTTTTCTAGCCACTTTTGTAAGGGATTTTATAACGGGATTTCTAGCTATTTTGAGCAGTTCTTTTGGCCATTTTCAGGCTAATTTTAGCGATGTTTCTAGCCATTTTTAATGGGTATTTTTATATATTTTTTATATTCCAACAGCGATAACGATTTTGTAGCCATTTTTTTTCTTTTCTTTTTTCTAAAAAATTAACTCAAACTAAATTATTTCAATACTCCCTGACACACAGTTTTTATTTCTGAGCTTTATTTAAAATCTCTTAATATTAAGGTTTTTAATAATACGTTTTAAATATTTATGTTACATTTTTTCTATATAGTTTTTTAAATTATATGAAATAATGGGCTTATTGATGGAAAGAAGGCTCTAATGGGTGAAGTCTCTTTGGTCTTCTGCGTGGCTGTTTGGGAGGTTGAAGAGCCGCTTTGTGTGGGACATCCAGGTGAATTTCCTGTCAAGAGTGGATCTCAGATATTTGGTAACTTCCCCCACTGGAATGGGAGCGGAATTTAAGCTGACTGGGGGATAAAAGACCTTTTTGAAACCGAACCGTTCCCACTACAGCTATTCATTTTAATCCCAACTCAAGTATATAGTATGTTATACGTTAGGTTGAGATATGTTTAGATAGCTGCTTTGAAAACTATTGGTCTGATTCTGCTGGCTTTCTCAAATTCTGCGCTTGAATAGATCTCTTTTCGCTGATTACTTATACAACTCTGTAAAGGGCGCTACAAACACCAGACCCAAATGGAAGAACTTTTTACATGTGTGTGTTGATTTTGAAATCACTGTCAGGTTAGTTGAACGTTCGAACGTTGTTGCTTTTGAAATCACTGTCAGGTTAGTTGAACGTTCAAACGTTGAAACGTTTTCAATTCACTCAAATTTGAGGCATGAAAAGCAGCAATCCCGCATTGCTGGAGCGGTTTGATCGGTCAACCCTAAAACCAGGATCTAATCAACATCGCAATTCTCAAGAACTAGAGAGACAAGGTGACAAACAGGTTAGTTAGTTTTGATTAAAAATTTCGAGTGTCTCCGTCGTATCTTCCTCGTCAGTTAACAGCGAGAAGAGCAATGGACGATTCTCCGGAAGATGGAAAAGAGAGAAGCCACTGGCGACTTGCTTATAATATCGCAAAGATTTGTTTGCTGCTATTGGTTTGGATATACTTTACAGTAAATCTAATTATAAGGCCACCCGAAGAGCTGCAATCCACACTGCTCTCATTGGCTCCGAATGTTCAGATGGAGTGGTCGCCAAAGGAGACGGAATCGCAGCGCGTAGCTATATCGTTGCTGGGTCACATAAACGAGGATTTGACACTTACTACCCGCAAAAGGTCGGAAGCTGGCGATGCGCCGCGTATTGTGGTGTTCATAAATCGTGTCGATAAAGATAGCCGTAAGGTAATCAGCAAAACCGATGATTGGCTTGTGATATTGAAACCGCGCCCCGCGGGCGATCTGAAGAAAGTGAAATCGCATTTCGATGTAAGTGAAGATGAGGAGACACTTAAAAGCAGCGAACTGGTTGTAGATTTGCGTCTACTGCAGTCTCCGGACACTAGAGCCGTAGAAATATCATTCAACTCTCATCCCGTCGACACGCAAAAGGGCACCATCTATGGAGCGATATTGCTGGTGGGCATGTACGTTCTGATTATCTGGGAAGTCACGGACCGCACATTTGCCGCCCTGTTGGCCAGCAGCACCGGCGTCGCGATCCTGACCATGATGGGTGCTCGTCCCACATTGGAGGAAATTGTCGCCTGGATCGATATCGAGACGATGATGCTGCTCTTTGGCATGATGATCCTGGTGGCTGTGCTCTCCGAGACCGGCATCTTCGACTATCTGGCCGTGTTCGCCTATCGCATGGCAAAGGGACATGCCTGGCCCTTGATCTTCTTCCTCTGCATGTTCACGGGCACTCTGTCCGCCTTCCTTGACAACGTGACCATGATGCTGCTCATGACACCGGTCACGATTCGTCTCTGCGAGGTCATGCTGCTGCGCACCAACATGGTCCTCATCTGCGTGGTCATCTACTCGAACATCGGCGGCACCATGACGCCGGTGGGCGATCCGCCCAATGTTATCATAGCGACCAACGAATACGTGCAACGCGCCAACATCGACTTCGTCAACTTCACGTTGCACATGTTCTGGGGAGTGGCGGGCAGCATGGGAATGGTCTTCGTATTCCTCTACTTTACGCTGCGCAAGCGCGTCTACATGACCGAGGAGAGGGCGCTGCGTCAGTCGATAAGAACTTTGGAGAAGCATGCAAACAAATTGCAGCCCCAGACGAAGAATGAGGAGCATCTGAAGGAGGATATATTGATCCGGGTGGATGAGATGAAGAACAAGTATAAGCAGCGGAAGGGGACTACAACCGGAGCGTTCACATTACATCCGGTCAGCAACTACGAGGAGACGCTGGCCGATCTTCAATCCAAGTACAAGATAAGGAATAAGCCGCTGCTTGTCAAGTCCGTGATCGCTTTGATCTTTGCGATGGCCCTCTTCTTCCTCCACTCGTTGCCCTTCATGAAGGGCGTCTCCCTGGCCTGGGCCGCCGTGCTGGCCGCCCTCCTGCTGCTCGTTCTCGCCAATCTGGAGGATATGCAAGTGGTGCTCGCCCAGGTCGAATGGTCCACATTGCTCTTCTTTGCCGCTCTGTTCGTCCTAATGGAGGCCCTGGCCGAGCTCGGCCTAATCGACTGGGTGGGCGATCAGGCCATAGCTGTCATCATGAGTGTGAAGAAGAAGCACCAGCTGGCAGTTGGCATATTGATCATACTTTGGGTGAGCGGAATGACATCAGCCTTTGTGGATAACATACCCATTACGACCATGATGCTGAAGCTGGTAATTAAGCTGGCCAAGAACGAGGAGCTCAATTTGCCGCTCTCCCCCTTGATCTGGGCCCTGGCCTATGGGGCTTGCTTTGGCGGCAATGGGACACTGATTGGGGCCTCGGCCAACGTTGTGACGGCTGGTATGGCCAACCAGCACGGCTATAAAATCACATTCCTGGCCTTCTTCCTCATCGGCTTCCCCGTAATGCTTATCACCATCATCATCGCCTCCATATATCTACTCATCGCACATACTGTATTCACCTGGCACAGTGATTGGATAACTAATACCTAATGTGTACTGCAAATTCTTTTGTGCTCTATCGATATTTTGTAGAATAAATCTGGCACCATTTCAAGTGCACAGTTTTCTGAGGGTTTTTGTAAAAGTTGCTCCTATGTTTGAGCAGCTCTTTAAATGCATAAGCAAGGGCGTAGGCAGGGGGGAAAAAATTTTGCCATATAAAGTCGACCACACGTTCATTATTATGACTATTTCGCCTTAAAATGGTTCTAAGCTGGATTTGTTGAAGTTTTTTCATTATTCCTATGCATAAGATATTTTTTAAATGCATCTTGCATTATTTGATCAAAATATTAATTTTTTGGCCCCCCACCCCCTTTGGTAAAAGCTGCCTACACCCTTGTGCATAAGTTAGAGGAGACTTATGCACTCTACACTCACAAAAAAATGCACGTCTCTTTAAATATTTTCATCCATCGTTTTTTCGAGTTTAATATGAAATTATTAATTTTAAAATGTGGCGATATCAAATCACAAGTGATGATGGGTTTTATTTAAAGGTTACTTTTTTATAATTATAAAATATTTTCCCACTTCTTGTGTCTACTGTCTTACAACAGTATTATTTGTTATATATATTTATTTTATAGAACATTTTTATTAGAAAGTTATTTTTAAATCTAGTTTGTTTTTATCAAAATATTGACGTTTTTATTGATATTTAAAGTGAAGAATAGCTGATATGGCAGGGAGTTAAACTTTCTATTTATGCCACACAGCCGCTGAAAACCGAATTGGGATTCTAGTCAACGTTTGGCTCTATTTTGCATTTGCAAATATTCGAATGAACTTTTAAAAATATGAAAGTGTTCGAATATATGTAAATCAACTACAACAGAACTTCAAATGAAAGTTGAGAAACATATTAAA
Source organism: Scaptodrosophila lebanonensis (assembly GCF_003285725.1). Classification (NCBI taxonomy): domain Eukaryota; kingdom Metazoa; phylum Arthropoda; class Insecta; order Diptera; family Drosophilidae; genus Scaptodrosophila; species Scaptodrosophila lebanonensis. The sequence continues at coordinate 1,098,416 of NW_022060581.1, read as the reverse complement.
ATTCACTATGAAATATAGTTAATTAAGCTATTTGTTATTTGAAATAATTTAAAACACTTTCATGATAAAGGTTTACACTTTGTCTTGAATATTATTCATATTTAAAACAGTAATTGAATATGTTTCTAGTTAAATTCATGTTGTTTATATTTGATTTAAATGCGAAATATGTTGTCACTATCATTTAATGGAAGAACACTGATTCTATACTTAGCTTCTCAATAGCTTCATATCTACAGTGGAAACTCTCTTGGTCCGAAACTTAATCACCGCCGGCCAACTTTTGTCCGCTTAAGTGAATAATTAGAAATTGTTTTCATTTTTTTGCTGTTGCCTGTTTAATTGTTTTACGGATTTAAATCAAACTGACTTGTATATTATTATATACACATAACAATCAGAGATAAAATTAAAAGAACATCCAAATTTATTGCTTCAAGTTTACCTTTAAAATCAGAGCGCCGTTCAAAAATGTTCTCCAACTATTGTAAATTATTATAAAAGTTTGATTTTTTGGGGGTGAATATTGTTATTTACATTTAATGGTTTTTTTGCGATATTTCGCCAAGCACTATTCAAAATATAGCATAATTGTTAAATAATTAAATAATAACAACAATAATAACACAATTTATAGTCCTCTTGTAGTCAAGAAAGAAATATTTCAAAATAAAAGGAATCTGAAAATAATAATAGTAACTCGCAACTGTACGTTGGTGAATTGACATGTCTATGCATGTCAGCGTCTGTTTCAAAGAGGTTCGCGTCCAGCCAAGAGAAGGCTTATTTGGATTTTTCGAAAAGTAGTGTCCATGTGAGGACAAGAGCCTGTCCACACAAGAGAGGCGAAATTGCTCTTAAAACTAAATTAAAACGAACGTTCTAGACAAAGCGTCCGCCTAAGAAGCCCTCTTTTGATAAAAGAGGTGTCCATTTAGAGAGTTTTCACTGTACAAGTATATACGAGTTCTTTGCATAGAATAGTGGCTAATCGCTTGCAACTCCAGCAGCCGTGTGTTTTTTCCAATGTCTTTATTCAGTCTTGCTTCGACAATTTTCACTAAAAACACAAAAAAAAAGGGAAAAGAAAGGAAAAGAGGAGAAGAAAGGATGCAAATCTGGGCTAGGGAATGTAAAGTGCATTGCAAAGAAAATTTGTGTGCGGGAGCGGAAATGGAATAAAAGAAAATCAATTTTCACAAATTGCGCTTGCAAGAATAACAAAATTTGTGCACAATTTATGTTTATGCTCTGTTGTCAGCAAACGCTATGAGAGGGGGGAGTAGGGGGTTAAGGGGTTGTTTGGTATGTCAGGTGCATATTCCAACTTGCAACACAGAGTTTGCGATTCAACTAGTTCAAGTGAAAATATTTACATTTTAAGCACCAATCCCTACCTACCTCCCTCCCGACCTGTCTTGAGGCTATTTTTTCTGAGCTCTTTAAAATGAACTTTTTCAAATTAAATAACACTGCTGTGGGGTCAGCGATCGTTAAATTGGGCAAACTTTTGCATTATAATGCAGCTGCTTTCTATATATTATTTGCACTTCAATATATAAATTCCTATTGTGCGCTGAAATTGCTGCCAAAATATTGATAGAAAGACAAGAATAGTTGAATTAGGAGGATTCGTATACCCAAATGTTTTGTCAATAATCGAATACGCAGAAAGTAAAGAGATATTGAAAGTTATATTCGATTCGGATGCAATTTATTTCTATTCTCAGCTGTCATACTTTTGGAAAAGTTCGGACTTCATGTCCAATTCAAGCAGTCTACTGATGTAGCTGTGCTGAAATTTATTTCACATGTCGGATGAATAAAATAGATATACTCTTAATCTAGGTAGAGCTCTCAAACAATCGGTGGCACCAACGGGTGGAGTAAAATCCCCATTATCGGGGAATTAGTGGGGGTGCATCAAGAAAATAAAACAAACTCGTAGTGCATACACACATAAGGCATCTGTGTACAACATTTAGTGTCTCTAGGCCTTACAGTCTCTGAGATCCAAGGGTTCATACGGACAGACGGATAAACAGACAGACGAACATGGTCGTCTAAATAAAAAATAAAAATAAAAATAAATAAATAAATAAAAATAAAAAAAACAAAGAATACGTGAACACATTTCTCCGTATTCCAGAATTTGGTGTCTCTAGCTCTTATAGTCTGCGAGATATAGGCGTTACGGAAAATCCTCATTATCGGGGAAATGTGATGCGTAACAAAGACATAAAATAAACTCGTAATGCATACACACATATGGCATCTGTGTACAAAAATGTGTGTTTCTAGGTCCTATAGTCTCTGAGGTCCAGGGGTTCATACAGACGAACAGATAGACAGACACGGTTTCATCGACTCATCTTGTCATTCTTCCTTCTCCTTCTGTGCATTCTAGCATTTTTCACATTCCGCAAACCTTATACCTTTTAGGTACATTGGTATAACCTCTTGTATTTATTTTTTATTTTATTTTTTTAAATTTAATTTCTAAGGACTTTACTACTTCAATCTGCAATTTTCTTACCAATGTAAGTCTCTTTTGGGCTATAGTTCTTGAGTTTCAATTTCGAGAAAGGAATGATATAATGTCAGAATTTATTTGGCGTAAGCTTTCAATAAATAGTTTTCGCTCGCTTTTGGGGGTCTCTCGTTCCGGAAGATGAAGCAACAATCGCGAAAACAACAGGAGGTACTAAATCGGCAACAATGCCCGCCAGGTGAGTGGCAATTTATGTGCCTTATCTGGTGGGGCCTCTCGGAAATTCGCCTGCGGTGGCAAACTTAACTGCCTTATCAGTTGCACAAATCGTCGAAATTTAAGGTCCGGACAATTGCAGCGCTATAATTATCTTTAATCGGCCTGTTGGTGCATGAAAATGCAAACGGGACTGCAAAATTTGAATGGAAATGTGAAAATGTGGAAGTGGATGATGGCCACAGAATTGATGCTACAAGCTGACTGCCCCATATGTGCCCATGCATGTCTGTGCGTGTGTGTGTGTGGGAGTGTGTGTGTGTGTGTGTGTGGGAGTATGTGTGTGTGTTCTACAAGTGCGGAAAATGTAATTCATCAATTCGCGTGCAAATAGCAAATTTTTCGTGGCGTTCAATGCCAACAGCAACCGACAGCGACCGCAGCGCCAATCTGCCACGCCTCCCCTCCCTCCCCCGCCATTGCCCCATCGTCACGCCCCACCTGTCTGATGGCCGGGCGTTGTTTTGTTTTAGCACGCTGCCTGTGTGCCACTGCCACTGCCACAGACGCTGCTTTAATTTTTGGCAACTGGCCAAATATGTTCTATAATAATAATAATGTTGATGTTGGCCACGGGGCGAGAACTTTTGGTTTGCTGTAATGCCAGCTGAATAGCTTAAATACACTACAATGCGATTAAATGTTGCCAACAATATTACAAGAGTTTTCGGTTAAAATTTGAGTTTTTATTATATTTTTATTGCTTTTATTATTTTCACAAAACATTTGAAATTCAAATAATAATGTTGAGAGAACTTTTAGTTTGCTGTAATGCCAGCTGAATAGCTTAACTACACTACAATGGGATTAAATGTTGCTAACAAAAGTATAAGAGTTTTAGTTAATTGTTGAATTTTTATTATATTCTTATTGTTTATATTATTACAATAAATTTGAAGTGGAAATGTGTTCTGTAATAATAATGTTGAGAGAACTTTTGGTTTGCTGTAATGCCAGGTGAATAGCTTAAATACACTACAATGCGATTAAATGTAGCCAACAATATTACAAGAGTTTTCGGTTAAAATTTGAATTTTTATTATATTCTTATTGTTTATATTATTATAATAAATTTGAAATGTAAATACTTGTATGTTCTATAACAATAATGTTGAGAGAACTTTTGGTTTGCTGTAATGCCAGCTGAAGAGCTTAACTACACTACAATGGGATTAAATGTTGCTAACAAAAGTATAAGAGTTTTAGTTAATTGTTGAATTTATATTATATTCTTATTGTTTATATTATTACAATAAATTTGAAGTGGAAATGTGTCCTGAAATAATAATGTTGAGAGAACTTTAGGTTTGCTGTAGTGCCAGGTGAATAGCTTAAATACACTACGATGCGATTAAATGTTGCCAACATTATAAGAGTTTTAGTTAATTGTTGAAATTTTATTATATTCTTATTGCTTATATTATTTTCACAAAATATTTGAAATGCAAATATGTTCTATAACAATAATGTTGAGAGAACTTTTGGTTTGATGTAATGCCCGCTGAATAGCTTAAATACACTACAATGCGATTAAATGTTGCCAACAATATTACAAGAGTTTTCGGTTAAAATTTGAATTTTTATTATATTTTTATTGCTTTTATTATTTTCACAAAACATTTGAAATTCAAATAATAATGTTGAGAGAACTTTTGGTTTGCTGTAATGCCAGCTGAATAGCTTAACTACACTACAATGGGATTAAATGTTGCTAACAAAAGTATAAGAGTTTTAGTTAATTGTTGAATTTATATTATATTCTTATTGTTTATATTATTACAATAAATTTGAAGTGGAAATGTGTTCTGTAATAATAATGTTGAGAGAACTTTTGGTTTGCTGTAATGCCAGCTGAATAGCTTAAATACACTACAATGCGATTAAATGTTGCCAACAATATTACAAGAGTTTTCGGTTAAAATTTGAATTTTTATTATATTTTTATTGCTTTTATTATTTTCACAAAACATTTGAAATTCAAATAATAATGTTGAGAGAACTTTTGGTTTGCTGTAATGCCAGCTGAATAGCTTAACTACACTACAATGGGATTAAATGTTGCTAACAAAAGTATAAGAGTTTTAGTTAATTGTTGAATTTTTATTATATTCTTATTGTTTATATTATTACAATAAATTTGAAGTGGAAATGTGTCCTGAAATAATAATGTTGAGAGAACTTTAGGTTTGCTGTAGTGCCAGGTGAATAGCTTAAATACACTACGATGCGATTAAATGTTGCCAACATTATAAGAGTTTTAGTTAATTGTTGAAATTTTATTATATTCTTATTGCTTATATTATTTTCACAAAATATTTGAAATGCAAATGTGTTCTGTAATAATAATGTTGAGAGAACTATTGGTTTGATGTAATGCCCGCTGAATAGCCTAAATACACTATTAAATGTTGCTAAGAAGATTTTAAGGGTTAGTTCAGTTAATTTTGTTATGTTATTTTCAACAAATTTGAAAAAGAGATATTGACGCCTGAATTTGCCCGCAACTGGGCTGATGGTCACTGATGTCAAGGTATAATTAATTAAAAATTACATGAATTAGGAATTCTTTTGAAAGAAGACTCCTTTCGTGGCACGTGCAAGTGTGTTTTACTTTTGATTACCTCTGTGTGTATATTAAAAAGATTGTTCTAAACCACTTAACTGAGTCAAGATTAGTTCACTCTCTAAGTTTCTATGTTGTTATAAATTTGTTAAATTAATTCAATAATTATTATAAATGCACAGAAAAAAGTCAGCTGCAGAGCGAAAATACTTGTACAAGTATGTCGTTGGTTGACTTGAATCATTTGACAAGAACAGCAACTGTTAACCAGTGCTGCAAATCGTATTTATAATTTATGCTTCTCACACAACAAGCACTTGAGGGGATTCGTTGGCGTCGTTGGCCGACCCATTTGGCATATGGTCGGACTATTTGTTGTCTGTATGATTTTATTTAAAATGAAATAAAATAAAATAAAATTCAAACTGAAAATCAAATTGTTTTGGCTGCAATTTTCATTGTTCTCATCGCTGTTGGCCAACGCTCGACTTTTTGACGCTCCAATAAACGAACACACAGAGGCAGAAAAAAAAAAAAAAAATAGAAAAAAGAAAGCAGAAAACAGAAAATAGAAAACAAAAACTGAAACCGAAACTGAAACGAGGAACCACTTGAGTTCGCCTGTCATGTTCGACGGTGGCAGACATATGGCTGATATTCTCTGCATTGTTTATGCCGTGGCATAACAACAAACGTACTCACATGTACATACATACATATGTGTATTTAGTTTATATACTTGTATATATATAAGTGTTGGTATGTATATGGCGCGCGTTTACATCTATTTTGTGGTGTTTAGGGTGTACAGTTATTCGACTGCGCTCAGGCACGTTGGGTGCGCTCGGCTCGAGATTCGCGTGCATTCCGTGCACCTCATCATCATCGAAAATCACCATAGAAATAATATTAATAATAATAATAACAATCTAGCAATCTAGCTGCAATTCGTACTAATGTGTGTTACTCTATTTCTGCTTTCCAGTAAGCCCAACAATTGGGCCACTCCAAACTGGCACATCAATTCTGGTTCTCCTATCCGCCACCGGGCGCTGGCGGCGGCTCTTCAAGTGAGTTGCGTGCTTGAGATTTGCAGAGCAGTTCTGTTTTTCCGTTTTCCGTTTTTCCTTTTTATAAGTTTTTCTTTTTTTGAATCGCATCGTTTTCGAGTGTGTTTCGAACTTTTCGTTTGTCTCATTTGTTTACGTTTTTTGTTTGTGTTTCTCTCTAACACTCTCTAACTCTTTCTCTCTCTCTCTCTCTCTCACTCTCAATATATTACATCTCTATTACATACATATATATGTATATATATATATACGTATATATATATATATATATATATATATATATATATATATATATATATATATATATATATATATATATATATATATATAACTATATATAACTACATATATATATATATATATATATATATATATATATATATATATATATATATACAAGTATATATTTATGAATATGTATATCTCTGTCTCTCCTTCTACTTAAATATGAAAGACTCTAAGTGTACCCATTCTTCTCGCTCTGTTTGAACTTACGTTTGATTTTTAATGTGTTTCCCCCCTCTTCTTTATTGTGTACTACTCGTATCGTATGACTAAGTAGTCTAAGTAACTGAACCTAAACTCTCGTGAGCTACATACATAATATATAACTACATACTTATATATATATATATATATATCTACATACAATATATAGATCGTATCAATGTGTACTCATACTAAATACTAACTGTTAATATTGTATCTAACTCTTGGTGCGTGTATTAAAGTGTAACTTTGAACGTGTGTACGTAACTACAACAAATTAAATTAGCCTTAGGTCGATGATGATGATGATTATTATTAGTTTTATTTTTATTTTTTTATTTTAGTTTCTCTCCCATCTTTGTCTTCTTCTTATTCTTGTGCTTTAACTTTCGGTTTCTCATCGTTTTGTTGGAATTCGTGTAACTAAAGTTTAGCATTTATCAGGCATAGTTTTAACTTAATTTATGTTATGATTTCAACGACAACAACAACAATAACAACAATAACGGCAACAGCAACAACAACAATAACTAAGCCAGTCGCGCAATATTTGCCTCACGAAGAAGTTTTCGGCAAAGTTTTTATTTTTTGCCTTCTCCGCAATCCCAGGCGCCACTGCAGCAATGGCGAGCGTATTTGACAAAGATAAAGTGAGAGGGGGAGAGAGAGAAAGAGCGGGTGAGCGTGTTGGAGAGAGGGAAAAATTGCGAACGAATGAAGGATGTGTTGCGGTTACTCTTGCTGTTGTTGCTGTTATTACTGTTATAGGTGGCTGGCTGTCTGGCTGGATTGTTGTTGTTGCTGTTGTAGCTTTTTGTAGTTTTAATAGAATTTACCGTTGCCATTGTTCATGGCAAGCAAGTAGTCTAAAGTTTGTTTAGAAAAGTACTACTAAGTATGTATGTATGTATGTACTCCGTATGTATGTATGTATGTATGTAGGTGGGTCTGCAGAGCAGCAGCCATCCATTCATCATGGGACCACACTCGTAACTAGATTAAAGAGCGGCAAACACACTTAAAAGGTAATGCACAGCACAGCACATCACAGATCTAGAGAGCATTAAGTTGAGATAAAAGCAATTGTTTAATTTTTAGTTGCCTAACCTCCATGCCGAAATCTAGGCCATGTACTCGTAGAGACAGCCAGCAGCGAACCACAACACGTTTATTTGTTGCAATCGCTTATTTTCAGTTTCTCAATTAAATATTGAAATTTTTAATGCCATTTTCAGAAAATCAAAAGAAACTTTAAGCATTGAATTGAAGAAAATAATAAACCAAAAAAGTTAGAAAAGATGAGTTTTGATAAGCAAGACAAAATCACTTTTTTTTTATTTAATATAATTTGTACGTTAAGTGTTGTTTCTTTTATGAGAGAACGAATCACAAGACTTTTCGTTGCAATCGTTTATTTTTTGGTTCAATTAAATATTAAATTATTAATTAATGCAATTTTTAGTAAATCAAAATTTAACTTAAAGCATTAAATTGAAGAACATAATAAAAAAAAAAAAAATAGAAAAGCAATTCCCTAATAAAATTTTCAGAACATCAAAAAAATTGTAAGCATTGCAATAAAATAAGAAAAGATAAGTAATTTGCTGTGTTTCACCTTCGTTTTGATTATCAAGACCAAATCACATTAAAAAGTAACTTTCTTTTTTTGTTTAATCAACTATAATTTGTACATAAAATGTTGTTTCTTTTAAGAAATAATGTTCACTTCTTGTTCTGCTCTTTTCATTATCACGTGCTCAACAAAGCAAAAAAATTACATTAGATTTTGAATGAAGAAAATAATTAAAGAAAAAAAGAATTAAATAAAACTATGCAAATTATGAAACAAACGAATCCCATAAAGGTGCATCTCAAAGCAAACAGGACCTTTTTCATGTCGCCACATATTTATGTTTGGTTGCGTTAGTTGGCTACAGAATGTTGGCTCTAGAATGATTCTAGAAGATTTAAATGTCGAAAAAGTGCCCACATTTTTGTTCAAATTAAGGGAAATGGAAGAAAAGCTCCAAATCAACGATTCATGACAATTTAATCGAACAATTTGCTCTGTAGAGTATTCGACAACAACTCCCAATATTCGCCTGAATTGGCTCAAACGGTATTTTCGTTTCGGGAAATTGCATTTAACCATGAAAATACAACGCAACAAGGACATTCAGAAGGCCAAAACAAACCTTCCGAAGGACATGCCTAACACATTCGTTTGAAATGCTCCTTGGCGTTCAAGGCAATTCAATGTATTAAGTCGAAATGAGATTATTTTGAATAAAATAAACTCATTTTGTGTGTTTCTAGTTTGAAAGGATCCTGTTTCGGTATGCATCTCGTATAACTAAACAAAAACATGTTCAAAAGTAGTTTGGTTTCTATTCAATTCATTATAATTTGTTCATTATTAAAAATATTGTTAGCAGCCATACAAATGACTACAAAACTTTTGTCCGTCTTCTTAGAAGATCAAACGAAAATGTAAAATTGAGGAAATACAAGGAAATTATACAAAAACCTTATTAGTTATTAGGTAACACTTTTTTGTGTTTTAAACACTATTACTTTTTAATGACTTTCTCCAGCGTTGGCAGTTGCAGTAGCGAAAACGATTTCTTTGATTCCACACCGCAGGACAGTAATGTATAGCTTTGGCATTCTTATGGCATTTTTATTTATTAAAGGATATTAGTAGTATTGTCTAACTGACATTTAACAACACTCAATTCATACAATGTATTAGATTTTTTCATTTACAACACTCATTTGATTTGGTCGAGATTGTAGCTATTGTAACAAATTCTTTATAATTGTCGTCCAATTCTGTTTGTCGCTGTTATTTAAATGAATTTATTTATTTAATTTGAACATTTACAAAATACTTGTAATTATATATCTGTCATTGTTCATTCTTTTCCCGTCTCTTGAACAAATTCTTTATAACTGTCGTCCAATTCTGTTTGTTTCTGTGATTTTAATGAATACTTAAGACATCAAATTTTTTAAATTTAATTTGAAAATTTACATAAGTTCCTATACTATTGTAGCTATTAGTCTTTCCTTTCTCTTTAACAAATTCTTTATCCTTTTTATCCAATTCTGTTTGCTTCTGTTATTTAAATGAAAACTTAAAACATCCAAAATTGTCAATAATATTTATATCTGCCATTGTAGTTATTCGTCTCTTTCCGTCTCTTTAACAAATTCTTTATAATTTTAGTCCAATTCTGTTTGTTTCTGTTATTTAAATGAATACTCAAGACATTCGATTTCTTAAAATTTAATTTGAAAATTTACAAAAATACTTATATGTATCTACTTGTATATCTAAAAAAATTATGATTTTCTTGGCAATAAGTAACACATTTAATGAAGCTAAACAAATTCAATTTAATCAGATGTATACTTCATTTCTCTAAAACAGCTAACGGCGCCTGATCAAAGATATTTGATATTTTTTGATTTGTATCGGACACGCACTTCCAACACACTTTGTCAGCCACATAAATGCTTTGTTCCCCCAATCATCCGCCAATAATTCGGCCATTAAGGGCTGTTTGTGCAATCTCTGGTATTATTTTTTTAATGTTTATTTTTTCAATTGAACCGCACGCAATAAGCAGCAGGAATAAAACAAATAAACAAACAAACAAACGAACAAACAACAATAAGTGGAATCATAATAAATACATGCCATGAGTTTTCATTGGCATTTTCCCATAAAAATCAAAGCGTAAATAAACAAGAGTTCAAACGGCGCGCAGGCAGAAAAAAAAGAATATTTTCTCACTCAAAGATGATGTGGCAGCCACTCAATTGTGTTTTATTTGCATTTTTCTTGTTTATTTTGTGTGCTTTAATTATCCCAACTATGTACGTGTATATGTGTGTGCGTGTATGTGTGTGTGTGTGTGAGAGTGTGTTTGTGTGTACTGATGATTTGATGTGACCGCTGGGAAAAAGTGTTTCATTTAAATTTTCATGCGAAAAGGCAATGAGAATTTTCAACTAATGTACTAATCATTTACTTTGTGTTCTTTTCTTCTTTTCTTTAATTGTCTCTCGTTTTGCCACCTATTGCTACCCATACACACATCCATATCCACGCCCACTTCCACGTCCACGCCATGCCACGCCCTCGCCCACCATCAGACGTAGCCCTAGCGAGCATTTGTCGTAGCTGTTAACTGTTAACCTCATTGTACGCATCTCAACATAAGAAAGAAGCGGCTTACCACCTAGAGAAACATTTGGCTTAAGAGAGAACGCGACTCGTGCTCGTGCCTCGTGCTTCTCGTGCTCCTCGTGTCCAGCGTCGGTCGACGTTCGTTTATCGTTCGTACGCTTATCTTGTTCGTTCCGTCCACACACACACGTACGCACGCACGCTCGCACACACGCACACACACACGAACGCACGCACGCACACACACGCAACCACCCACTCTCTCTGTCTCTGTCTCTCTCTTTCTCTGTCTGTCTCTCGCTCTCTCTCGCTCTTTGTGCCCTGCACACTATAACTAACACACGAATAATCAATCACACACCTTCTCAAGAAACTATTTGCTGCGATCCTTGCGCGCGTCTTCGTCGTCTTCGTTTTGTCTGCTTCTCGCACGCCAAGTGAAACAAAAAAGAAAAAAACAAACCAAAACAAATTATAATATAATATTCGCACAATTACAACAAGAAAAACAACAACAACAACAACAAAAGCAATAACAATTAATTATTATAACACACAAACGACACAACATCACCGACAACTACAACTACAACAACAACAGACACACTTAGAGGTAAGGAGTAAGTCTCTCACTATAATTCTCTGTCTCTCTCTCTCTCTCTCTCTCTCTCTCACTCTGGTCTCGTAGTGTTGGCTAAAACCAAAATTTTTGTGTTTTTATTTTATTTGAAATTTTTGATTTGAACATTTTGTCGCTTAGTTGGTTGGTTTCTTGTCATTAAGTAATTAATTAATTCGTTCGTTCGTTTGTACGTTCGTTGGTTCGTTTTTTGTGTGTGTGTTATCCGCTTAGTTTTTTTTTTTTTGTTGTTTCAAAATTCCTTTAGTTTAGTATTTTTATTTGTTGTTTATTAGTATGTTCGGTATGACATTTTATTATTTCTTTTGGTTTTGCCTCCGCCTCGGTTTTAGTTTCTGCCTATTATTCTTAGTTTCTTTCTTTCTTTGCACTCGCCTTGTTAGTTCGTTGCCTGTGTCAAGTACTCGTAGTTGTATGTAGTACTTGTTGTTGTACTTGTAGTGCTTTATTCTCGAGTCGCGCTTTGTCTGTAGTTTCTTCTTCTTCGACATACATACACACAGTCGTAGTATTAGCTCATAGCTCATGCATAAGTAGGTTGTCAGCTGATGTCAACAACAACAACAACAACAACAATAACAACAATAACAACAACAGCAACAACAAACAATAACAACAACAAAGTAGCGGGTGTCTGTTCTAGAATTGCTGTAGAATGTAAAATAAGTTCGCATCAAAGGCCACCCCCCTCTAAATGCCCCCAAATAATAGATGTTCTCTTTAGAAATTCATTATTGAATATAATCTTAACTACACACACTACTATTAACTAGAATATCACATGTATTAGAGACGGTCGACAATTTCATTTCAAAACTAACTCAGTAACCCGGTAGTAATACTAATATTTAGAAACTGTATTAGTTCTTTGGTGGAGAAACACATTAAATATACTCGTATACTCGTACGTACTATATGTTTTAAGCTATGGAATGTAGTGGTGTCTGATCGGACCAGTTCCGATATTTAATCTGCTCGTGTAGAAAGAACTTCTTCTGTTTGATATGTATGTATGTATGTAAAGTGGCATCCTTGTGCCATTATCATCAGTTGGCACCCCCGATCAGGCGAAGGTGTAATTAAGAAGAAGTCGTGGGATAGTCGTTTTTCAACAGTCGTAAGCAGCAGTCGTGGCATTCAGTCGTCAGTAGTAAAGTTGTACAGCAGTCACTAAAGTTGGTCAGAAGTTGCAAAAGTCGGCGTCTAAACATATTTTTAAGTCTTATGTTATTATATAATACTATTCTTATTGTTTGTCAAATACTCGATATACTTTATTAAACGATTTATAAACCTAATAAATCTTACATGGGGGCTCAACCGTGTCGAGCAGCCGGACAAATATTCAGAACAGTTCAAAGTTTTTAAGTGAAGCATTCATAAAAAATGATTCTTACATAAGGGCTCAGCCGCATAAATTTTCATACGCAGTCAGTTGAAATAATACATCTAAAAGTTGCAGTGCTTAAAAATGATACGCTCAAGCAGAAAAAATAAAAATGGCGCACCAAGCAAGAAAAATCTGTTGCCGGTGGCGCGCATGGAAAATGGAAAGACATCACAAAGTGTAGACGATCTCGATCTAACGTTTGAAATGGTAGAGGAAAGCAGAGCAGTGGTAAATGATGAACAAAGTGTAAATCATACGTGCGAAAAAGAGATAAATATATACAAGTGCGAACAAGGCACAACGGCAGGAATAAAAGAAAAAGGTGCGAACGTCGAACTACATGATAATTGCGCAGTTGAAAATACCGAGAAAAGAATGTATTCTGAGGAGACACACACATGTATACAAAACCACGATTTGTCAATTTTAATTAAAATGCTGAGTGAAAAGAACGATTCTAACCCAAACAAGAACAGTGTGTCGGTGGAAAGCTTTGCAAAAGTAGTCCCTGATTTCGATGGCATAGCTATACCAGTTAAGCAGTGGGTAAATAATTTCGACGAAAACGCCGAGGCATACGAATTAAGTGAAAAACAAAAGTATGTGAATGCAAGAAATAAAATGGTTGGCACGGCCAAATTATTTGTGGAAACTATTACTGTATCAAATTATGAAATGTTATGTGCAGCCTTAATAGAAGAATTTGATAAACAGCTGAGCAGTGCCGAAGTACATAAAATGTTGCAAAAGCGGAAAAAGCGTGTGTCGGAAAATTTTCATGATTATGTGCTCCAGATGCGAAAAATAGCATCACTTGGACAAGTTGAAGATCAGTCGGTTATAAATTATATAGTTGATGGCTTAGACGTGCGTGACGATCTAAAATTTCCGTTGTACAGTGCGCCCACGTACAAAGAACTTCGAAGTCGGTATGAGCTTACTGAATTAGTGGCAAAGAGCAGTTCGTATAACAAACGTCGCGAAAACGTTGATAAAGTAGGAGACAAACAACAACAACAGCAGCATTGCTACAATTGCGGTTCAACAGAACATAAGCGGGCAGAATGTAAACGAGAAACAAAATGTTTTAAGTGTAACGGTGTCGGTCACATAGCGAAGCAGTGCGTGGCAAGCAAACAAAGCGTTAACATTGTATTAAAGGAAAATCGCGTTAAAGAAATAAAAATCGGGAAAGCAGTTGTATCGTGTTTGATTGACACTGGCGCGGATGTTTCACTTATGCGAAAACAAAAATATGAAAACATTTTCGGTGACCAAAAGTTGCAAAAGAATTTTACTAAACTGTTTGGCTTAGGCAATATTGCCACTGTCGTGTTGGGTGAATTTACAGAAACAGTTGAGGTCGATGGTTTTGTGACAAATCATACATTTCTTGTTGTACCAGATGCAAGTCTAAAAGTTGAAATAATTGTTGGCTATGACTTTTTACAGAAGTTTACTGTCACACTAAATTCCAATGGTTACACGTTCGTACAGGCGCAAACAAAAGCTGATGATGAGCAGTCTGAGTTGAATGTTTTTAACGTGGTAAGTCCAGCAAGCGAGATCGATTTAAATGTTGAATCCCAGTATGCCGAACCAGTCAAACAAATGATCGCCAATTACAAGCCGGTGGACAATGCAGTAGAATGCCCAATAAAAATGACCATCATACCGAATGTTCCAAGCATCGCTTTTCGCGAAAGTCCAAGCCGATTGTCTACAACAGAACGTGAATTTGTACGAAAACAGGTGGATGAATGGCTTCACTGTGGCATTATCAGAGAGTCGTCGTCAAACGTTGCAAGCAAGGTGGTGTTGGCCAAAAAGAAAGATAGGACCTACCGATTATGTGTGGACTATCGTAAGCTGAATACCCTCGTACTTAAGGATAGGTTCCCAGTACCAGTTGTCGAAGAAGTACTCGAGAAGATGCAAAATGCGAAATATTTTACTGTTATGGATTTGCGAAATGGCTTTTTTCATGTGCAGGTAGAGGAGCAAAGTCGAAAGTATACAGCGTTTGTTACCAAGGAAGGGTTGTATGAATTTAATAGGGCACCCTTTGGATTTTGCAACTCCCCAGCAGTGTTCGTACGATACGTTAATTACATATTTCAAACATTGATTAACAAAGGCATAATGGAGATGTATGTTGACGACATAGTTATTTTCGGAGATTCAGCTGGTCAATGTTTGGAAAATATGCGAATTGTACTGAAGCAGGCAGAAATGTATGGGCTTGATATAAAATGGGCCAAGTGTCAGTTCTTAAAGAAGAAAATAAATTTTCTGGGTCATGAAGTAGAAAACGGACGTGTTTGGCCAGGTCAAGAAAAGGTAAAAGCTGTGAAGAATTTTCCTCTTCCCAAAAACATACGGGGAGTACAGGCCTTTCTTGGACTAACGGGGTATTTTCGAAAGTTCGTTAAAGATTATGCATTACTAGCCAGACCGTTGACACAATTGTTGAGAAAAGAAGCCGAATTCAAAATTGAAGGGTTACATGTACAGGCGATAGAACAATTAAAGAATGCTTTGACGAATGAACCAGTATTGAAGATATTTATGCAGAATGCGGCAACACAGTTACATGTTGATGCGTCAAAAGATGGGTTTGGTGCTACTCTTCTCCAGCAGCATGATGGCAAGTGGCATCCTATTCTGTACTGGAGTAAAAAAACGACACCTCAAGAAGAAAAGTTGCATAGCTATTTTTTGGAAGTGAAAGCAGCATATTTAGCAACAAAAAAGCTACGACATTATTTAATGGGCAGTGAATTTGTTCTCGTTACTGATTGCGCAGCGTTTAAGATGACATCAACGAAAAAAGAAATTCCCAGAGAAGTAGTGCAGTGGTTAATGTATCTGCAAGATTTTACGTATACCATAGAACATCGCGCTGGTATAAGGATGAAGCATGTCGACAGCCTCAGTCGATTCCCAGTCATGATCGTAAGCACAGAAGTTCAGGCACAATTTTTAAAGGCCCAACGCAAAGATGAAACCTTAGTTGCAGTTGCAGAAATTTTAAAACTGAAACCATACGCAAACTACAAGGTCAGAAATCAGCTGATTTATAAACAAGTAGATGGTATTGATTTGCTAGCCGTACCGAAATGCATGGAAAAAGAAGTTATCAGGAATGCTCATAACTTTGGTCATATGGGTGTGAAGAAAACCATGCATCACATTCAGCAGGACTATTTTATAGCACACTTAGAGAAAAAAGTTGTGGAATTTATCGCGAATTGCATTGAGTGTATAACACATAACAGAAAGCTGGGTAAACAAGATGATTTTTTGCATTGTATCGACAAAGAAGATCAGCCGCTGAGTACACTCCATGTAGATCATTTGGGATCATTGGACCTGACTGCAAAGAAGTACAAATACATATTCGCTGCTGTTGACGGGTTTTCAAAATACACATGGTTGTATCCAACAAAGTCTACCGATGCGCAAGAAGTTGTTAAACATATCAGCTCGTGGGTAGCTATCTTTGGGAATCCACGGCGTATTATCAGCGACAAAGGAGCAGCATTTATATCGAAGCAGTTTAAAGATTTTTGTGAGGAACACAAAATAGAGCACATCGAGACTACTACAGGGATCCCAAGAGGAAATGGGCAGATAGAGAGAGTCAACCGAGTTATTCTGTCTGTTTTGTCAAAAATGTCTGCAGCCGAGCCGTCAAAATGGTATAAATATACATCACAGGTGCAACGATCTATTAATACACATGTCCACTCATCTACGAAGTACACTCCGTTTGAAATTATGTTCGGCGTCAAAATGCGTAATGAATCTGATCTGGAAGTGGTGAAAATTCTTCAGGACGAGCTACTGGAAGGCTTGCAGGATGAACGCAACCAAATCAGAGCTGATGCCAGAGTACAGATTGAAAAAGCTCAAAGTTGCTACAAGAAGAATTTTGACAAAAAGCGACGTAAGCATAGTGGTTACCAATTAGCAGACTTAGTAGCCATTAAAGTAACACAGTTTGTAAATGGTAAAAAGCTGGCTCCGAAATATATCGGGCCATACGAGGTTACCAAAATAAAACGTAATGGAAGGTTCGACGTGAAGAAAGTTGCAGAGTTCCAGGGTCCGAATCAGACTTCAACTTGTACTGATTCTATGAAACTGTGGCGTTACATGGGTCAAGACGAAGACGATGAAGCTGGAGAATCATCTGAGACAGATGATGAGCAGGATGGCCGAGTGTAAAGTGGCATCCTTGTGCCATTATCATCAGTTGGCACCCCCGATCAGGCGAAGGTGTAATTAAGAAGAAGTCGTGGGATAGTCGTTTTTCAACAGTCGTAAGCAGCAGTCGTGGCATTCAGTCGTCAGTAGTAAAGTTGTACAGCAGTCACTAAAGTTGGTCAGAAGTTGCAAAAGTCGGCGTCTAAACATATTTTTAAGTCTTATGTTATTATATAATACTATTCTTATTGTTTGTCAAATACTCGATATACTTTATTAAACGATTTATAAACCTAATAAATCTTACATGTATGTATACCTACTATATACCTCTTTTCGATTGCTTGAAAAACGAGAGACCCGTACGAATAGATACATATTAGACCGACAGACAGAAGCTATGAACAACGAAATATAAACTATCAAGACAACTCTATAACAATTTTAAAAGAAAAGTATTTAAAAATATAATTCTAAATATAATTCCAAATTAAAAACAAATTACTTTTCTAAAGAGTTTTCATTTTGAGATTCAGAAAGAATATCAAGAGATCTCAGTAACTATTAACAAAAATTCCAATAAATCAAAAAAACAAAAAAAAAATAACGACTGAGAAAAATTATAATTAAAAATAATTCGAAACTAAAATAGTAGTTGGTGAAGGTTTTTTGCTTCTACCCGCAATTCTCCAAGAGCTCACTTGGCCTGTACTACAAACTGTAGTTTTGGGCACATCTCCTGTTATCGATGTACTCGTAGCTAAAAATTGAGAGAAAGTGCGCAAAGAAAATAGTGAACTTTGCTGTTGCCTAATTATGCAAATCAATCATACGACATGTTGTCAAAAGTCAAATGTCAAGGACAGAAAGAAGTAGTACTCGTAGTGGTAGAGAAGAAGCTGCTCGACTAACTGCTGCTCGACGTTGTGTGATAATTGCCTGTAAAAATATTTGAACACGTAATTGACGCGAGTGGCAAGCACGGCGTATCAGAAAACCAACAACCAACCACTGAACCACCCAACAAATCCCCCCCCCCCCCCCACTCCTCCAGAAAACCCAAAACCTACGCCCCTGCTGTCCATGCCACCTGTGCACTTTTCCAAACGCAATTTGTGGCCATTATTGCACTTTGCTTTTCATTTGGCCAGCAACGTCGGCACAGTGTCGATTTGGCTGCTGACTGTGGACATGTCAACGCCCAGGCTGACGAAATATTTGATGGCGGTGCGCGGACGCCGCCAAGCTCCGCAGGAGTGTGAGCGTAAGTAGCGAGTAGTGCGGCTCTTTAATTCTCCACCTATATCTCAACCTAAACTCACCCCACCACCGCCACCACCACCACCACCACCAACAAAAACAACAACACCACCCACAAGAAACCCCCCAAACGCCCGTCCGCCCCACAACCAGCGTTTCGATTCGTTTCGTTTCGATTCAATTCAATTGGATTCGATTCGATCCGATTCGAAGCGTCTCTGACAATGCAGAAGTTAGCGGAAGTTGGCCATTTCCGTTCAATAGACACACAAAGTGTTCTTCACACATAAGGTGTGTATTAGATACAGAAGAAGAAACAGAACTAAACTAAGATAAACAAAAACAAAAGTAAAGTCTGTCGCCAAAGTAAACAGAAGAGATGTTTGTATTTATGGCAAGTTGAAAATTATATTGAAATGTGTGCAGTGCATCGAGTATACTATAGTATATACGTAGTAGCTAGTCAGTCGACTTATGGACACACACCTTATATTGTTTACTGTGACACGGAAATTGAGCATATGGCGGTCTCAAACGGGCGCACATGGCGTATGAGCAATATGTAATAAGGTTGCCGCCTATCAATGCATTTTGCATGCCGGACATCGCGATAATTGCAAGAGCCGTATACACACACACACACACACACGCACACAGACACGCTCGATAAAAGGGCCATACAGTGAAGCAGGGGTATGACGAAGTAAGGCACAGATAGGCAGGTCTCTATAGTACGAATATGTTCGATAGTATGATCCCTCAGATCTTTTGAACGACAAGCGCTAATGCAATGCATGAGCAGTTCGAGCTTAGAGCAGACCTCACTATATGTGTTATAAGACTTTAAAACTTTATTACTAGTACTGTTATTAAATTGTAAGTACTGTTATAAAAAGTAGGCGGGTAATGGTTTGGCATTCGTTACGCAGAGGCTCAACTGCAAAGTAGCTGTAAAGCGCGCATGTTGGCGCATATTTTATGCGAAAATTATGATGCGAACATGCGTCTGTCCAGTTGTTCCAGTTGTTCCATTTGTCCAACTAGATGGCCGCATGGTAATCAATAAATTAGACGAAGGAGGGGGTGGGTGTGGGGCTTGGGGGTGTTTGCTTAAGTCGCGCAGCTAAAGCGGCAGCACGAACCCAGCTGTTTGTTACCAATTGAGGAGGAGGAGGAGGAGGGGGAGGGTGGGGGTTACGGATAGGTGATAGGTGGTAGGTGGGTGAAGGGGATAAACTGAGTTAAGGCAAATGGCATGTTCTTTTTGTCTATGCATTGTTTGTTCTTCCTTAGTGCGTTCCACTTCTTCCAGACATGCATGGATTTTGTTTAATATTCTCATTTATTGATTCCTTGGCATGTTTTCAAATGCTCAGAAGATAAGAAGGAAATGCAAGCGAAAGAGCTCCAATCAAACTAATCAAATGCAAACTACATTCTCTCCCCTCTCTCTCTCTCTCGTTCTTTCTTTCTTTGTATCTCTCTCTCTCTCTCTTTCTGTTTCTCCCAACGTCTCTCTGCCCCCCGCTTTCTTTTGTTTTTTTGTTGACGCTCTCTTTGCAGACAGCAAAACATCGCAAACCGACGAAGAGAAGCAACGCGATCGGCAGCGCAACGAGCGCGAGGCCAAAAAGGAGGAGCAGGACGCCATCAACTATAAGGTGAGTGTGTCAGTGTCCGCGATTGTGTCTGTGTCTGTGTGTCGGTGTGTGCACGAGACAAACGCGTCGGTAGTTTAGTGTCGCGCTCTCTCTCTCTCTCTCTCTCTCTCTGTCTCTGTCTCTCCTATCTCTCTGCCTCTCTTCATCTCTCTGTCTCTTTGTCTTGTACTCTCTGTACTTTATCTCTCACTCTTGATAAATGTGCATCGCGAGTGTCGCGTTTGAAAAAAAAAAAATTAAATTAAATAAAAGAGAACCCATCGCATCTAAAATCGAAATCCAAATCCAAATCTAAATCGAAATCCAATCGAATCCAAATCAAATTACTCGTTTCGCAACTAAGCAAATTAAAAAATGGCAGCCACGCCCACAACCTTATAGTAAAAATGCATTTTGCAACAATTGCATGCAAACAGCGCGACAAGGAGCAACGCGAGGCACGCCTGCTGGACTTTGAGATACGACGCCAGCAGAAGCGCGAGGAGCAGAATCAGCAGCGACAGCAGCAGCAGCAAATACAACAACATCAGCAGCAGCACCAACAACAGCAGCAACAACAACAACAGCAGCAACAGCAACAACAGCAGCAACAACAACAGCAGCAGCAGCAACAAAGCGAAAAAAGTCCACCCACCACTTCGGCTCACTCGCAGCAACAACAGCAGCAGCGGCAACAGTTGCAACTGCAACAACAACAATCCCTGCAGCAGCAGCAGCAACAACAACAACAACTGCCAAGCAGCAGCGGCAGCGGAAGCGGCAACACACCGGCCACGCCCAAGCTACAGACGCCGCCGGATCGCTCTCTACCGCCAGCCTTTCGCAGCCACTCAATCGAGCGTGAGATTCTCTACGAGCGGAAACGTTTCTCGGCGTCCCAAACAGCCGAATTCAAGGTAAGTCGATCCGATGATTTCCGGGCCCCTATGCTTCGACCCAACAGTCAAATAATTTGCACACAAACTCATCTATTTAGGCATCATTCAAGCGACGAGAAAAACTTCCTTATTGCTTTTCCTTCAAAATACCTTAACTTGTAAAAGGGAGCGTGTTTTTGCGCCAATTATTTGCCTGTCTGATCGCAGGCCTTTACCCTTGATAAATTAAACTGGGACTATTTTGACTAAAAGTACTGTTGCATCACTAAATAGTGGAAGATCTTGGCTGGGCAAAGCATAAACTTAGGCCCACCGTAAGGAACTAAGCTTAGCCATGTGACTCAAAGGTAGTGAGAAAACAATTACAGTCAAACCAGAGAATGAGTTTGTCACCTTTTTAGTCGTAACATTCTGTCAGAAAGTAAACAGAAATGCAAAGTAAATTGAACAATCACACTCTGTACATGAAATTTATAAGAGTAGTAGACACGTATCAGGATTGCGGGAAGTGTGAAGTGAAAATGTAATAGGGAGACGGAGGCGACAATTTTCCCAACCCCCACAGAGTATTATATGTATCAGCATCTGGTTATCCGTCTGTCTGTATGAACCCAAGTATCTCCTAACGTATAAAGCTAGGGTCAAAAGAATTGGTATATTCAACATATTGATGTATTTTTAGAATGTGAATTTTGTAAAGTTTAGAAAATAATATTATTTTATAATAAATAATATTATTTTACTAAGAGAGAGGGACTGGTTACAAAACGATATTAATACGCCCATAGAAAACTACAATAGATTTGTACTTTATGCAATAATAAATCAGACAAATTATTTATAATTTATAATTTTTGATTTTTAGATCAAGCTTCATCGTGATAGACCGATTTTAATGTCGAGCCATCCTCTTGTTTCGATCTAATTGAGAGCTCCTACTACTATAACCCAAGCCAACTTATCTACTATTCTTACGCTCTATTTGCAATCTCTATCTTAACTGGCCTCAACTGGCACTGTTTAATGGAAACAAGTTTTACTTAAGCTAGCTAAGCTGTTTACACAAAGTCCAATCCAATCTACCATTATGTAACGAGCGGGATCAATTCTCCTGTGCATATTATATGTGCCCGAAACTATTGTGCCCTTTGGTTACCGGTTATAAAAAGAAGCTAGGAGCATATCCTTGCATTAATCTTAAAATTTTTAATTCAAAAATATGTGTTATATTAATAAGTCTAATATTTAGGAATGTCCATAACATCGATATTTTTATAAAAATCTATCGAAACATCGAATCTAAAAAGATCGAGTTAAAATCGAAAACAATCGCTTACGTTAAAATCGATACATCGATATATCGATGCATATTTACAGCACTACCCTTAACTTAATTCTACCCTGCTGCCATATTTCTTATTCAACCCTCACTTTATATGCATAATCCAGCCGAGCCTTAACTTAGCCCAGTCTTACATAAACGTATCCAAGTCTTACATTACCTAACCCGGCCCATCCCCACTTGACCCCAATTACCCTCACCTAACCTATTGTAGAGCTATGTGCCGAAAAAGGTGGCTGAAAAATGAGTTCTATCTGTCGTTAGCCAACCTCATTTAGGGCGTTGTGCCGAAAAGGGTAACTGAAAACCGAACTTAAGGATCTGTAATGAATCGAAAGGATATGAACATTTTTAATTAATTGTTGATTGCATTTTTTGTTTTTTGTTTTTTTTGTTTTTCAGTTGCCTTGCGGGCTAACCGCGACACCATCGCCTCAAACCCTTGCTGGAGCGCCGGCGCCTGCAGCGCATACGGCGGCATTGGCGGGCCCGCCGGCAACAGCCGCGGCTGCCACAGCTGCGATAATCCCGATATTACCGCTCGGCGTTGCCACGCTGCGCGATGATTCCACGGAATCGGAGCAGTCCGTGACGTGCGCACAGGCCCAGCCAGATGCCTACCATCGCATCATGTGAGTACCAAGCCAATTTTTGTTGACCACTTTTAAGTCATTTGTAAGTGGTGGGGTGGGGGAGGGGATAAAAGGGGAGGGGTTGGGGGATGGGTTTTCAGTCGCTCATTTAAAATGCAATTAGTGTGCTGTGCGCAGAGACATGTGCATTAACTGCCGTCCGGCAATTGCAGTTGCACTCAAGCCAGGAGCTGCCAGGAGCCTCCGGTCGGTCCGCCGAGGCACACACACACACACACACACAGCTGCCGTTTGTCATTCACGCTTCAAGGCTCTGCCCAAATTAACTTTCGGCTGCTGGCGAGCTACATGGCCGAGAGCAAGCGAGCAACAAAGACGAAATACAAGCCTCGAAAGTGCAAGACCGCAGGAAGCTAATTGCGAAGCGACGAAGCTGGAATACTCTACAAGAGTATGTGCAAGGAAGAGATGCAAGGGTCCGCTTTCTACAAATTACAAATAAGAAGCTGTTGCTTCATAAATTTCTTGATAACCGGGTCGATATTATATATAGACATGGAATTATTTTATTGGAGATAAAGATGAAATACTCTATGTGCAAGGAAGAGATGCAAGTGTCCGCTTTCTACAAATTACAAATAAGAAGCTGTTGCTTCATAAATTTCTTGATAACCGGGTCGATATTATATATAGACATGGAATTATTTTATTGGAGATAAAGATGGAATACTCTATGTGCAAGGAAGAGATGCAAGGGTCCGCTTTCTACAAATTACAAATAAGAAGCTGTTGCTTCATAAATTTCTTGATAACCGGGTCGATATTATTTGGTTAGGCCTCACCTATATAGACATGGAATTATTTTATTGGAGATAAAGATGGAATACTCTACTATGTGTGAGCAAAAGATGCGAGCGTCCGCTTTCTGCAAATTACACATAAGACGAACTAGCTTCATAGATCGCTCGATAACCGGAAACTTGGTTGATAATGTTTGGTTAACCCTCACCTATGTACAAGTATATTGATAGAGAATTATTTTATTGGTGGTACAAATTCGGGTTAACCTTTTAGCCAATTTCTCACTCTAGATAACTTGGAGAGAATTGTTTTGCGGACAATTTTTCTGCCTTTATAAATATTTATGTTTATTGTTGCTGATATATAGATGTGAACTATATCTGTGTTTGGAAATCGAGTGCGCGTTTTTATCAGTGCCTCAGATTTTGATCGAACTTTTTCCAATTCCGACTAGTGTCACATTATATTAAAGTTTTTCTTAAAATAATGGCCTGAATTTCTGATATATGAATATTTATTGAATATTTGCAGTATTTTGTACTTGCAGTTCAAAGTTCAGTTGATTTGTTTGTACAATAGATACCAGATGAGATATACGCATATAGCAATAACTTCTTTTAATCACTTTAATTTGGATGTAAAGCTTAGTATTGAAATCATTTTCTTAGGCAGTAGAATATGGTATAGATTGTGTATATCTGTTTGCTTTGAAGCCCCTTTCGTTGTACGATAGATTAGATAGTTTTTTTTTTCATAGAGAGCTATAGAAATCAGTTCTTTGAATCATTTTAGTATGGGTCTATTTTTGAATGCGCTACAAAATATTAATGGAATGTCCTGGAATTCCCTACCCATACAATTATTGTGAATATTTTTTCCCAATATGAATAATATGCTGTATCAGGCAAATTGTCATTGAATTGTGGGTAAACTTTAATAGGCATTGAGTTCGGCAGTAAACATAGTTAATTGTACACAAGGTATACAAACATATCTCAAACTGTCGTGTTATGGCCAAATCTGCCGGCCGATTCCGCAACACAAAATCAAAATCAACATTAAAAAATAAAAAAATGTAGCGTATAGACATGCACACATGTGTTATCGATTTCAATTTCAATAACTTGCCAAACACGAATGCAAAGTCTAATGCTAGCAAGCATATAAAAGCTTGTTAAGTTGAAAAATATGAAAAATATGCGTTGTTAAGCAAATTGTCATGAAATTGTGAGTAAACAGTGAGTTTGTCTGAAAACACAATCAACAAACAAATATTTAGAGTGTAGGCGTGCAAATATGTGTTATCGATTTCAATTTCGATTGCAATGCATGAGCTGGTCGCGGAAAAAGCCAAATAACATGAATATTGCTTTCATTCCCCTTTGAATAATCAAATACCTAATGCTAGCAATTATATATAAGCTTGTCACAGGGCCTACAATCAAAATAATTGCCACTTGTGGCAGCAATTGTGTTGATGGGCGTACTATTGACCATTAATCAAAATTAAGGCCCATTAATAAGCTTCAGCGGTGAGGGGTGAGTGGTGAGGGGGAGGAGTCCAATACCAGTTCTCTAATTGAAATGATTATGTTCACAAGCGTGCGGGTGGTTGGCTTAAAGCTTTAAAGCTGTAACGCAGGGAGGAGGCTTGACCTCTTTCCATAACATTCGTGGCTAACCCTTTTGATTGACTAGCAGGAGTGGCCTTTCGATAGGGTATGGCAAAGGGGCAAATGCGGTCAACAAATGGCTTTGCCTTTCGAGTTGGCCACGGCATGGAGCTCTGGCCAAATTATAATTGTAAACGCCACACACACACACACACACACACACACACAAAAGCAGTCGCCCGCAAGTTGTGAAAAGAAAGCAAATTAAAAATGTAATAGGCACAAAGTGGGGCAATGCAAGCCAAAGCCAAAACTAAAGCTAAAGCCAAAGCTGAAACTAAAGCCGCTGTGGATGGCTGGGTAGATGGCTGGGGATGGATGGTGGGTGGGCGGTGGGGGCGTGGCTCTGCTGGACTTGTTCGCATTATGATGCAGCCACGCTCGTTGCTTGTCGCCTTAGAATGGAAAAAAATAAAATTGTTTTTTAAATAAAAAAAAAAATAAAAAATGAAAAAAAGTTGTTGCAGTGGAAGAAAAAGGTTAATGCGTGTCAAGCATTAAGGTCGCATTGAGATGATGTTGCAGCTGCAGCATCAAATGCAGGCCAAAACTTTTCGCTTCTCGCTTGCCATAAGCTGGAAATTAAAAGAAGTGTCGCCGCCTGTCACGTGGCATTGTCGATGTCTCAGCGGGCGGCCAACACACGGCTTGTTGTCGAGGTCATGCGCCGTGCCCCCCCACCGTTCCTTCACACCCACATCCACATTCACATTCACACTCGCCTTTCAATTTCATGCTGCGAAAATCAGCCCAAGTGCCGTCGTTAACGATTTAAGTGCCACAGTGCAGTCCACAGACACACCAGCTTTTCCTTTTCACTACGATGCGAGCATTTCTTTCGCTCTCCACTCGCTCAGCTTTCCCTCAGCTGTGGCTCTGGCGCAGACGCTGGCTTTCGAGCTTTCGCTGCTGATGACTGATGAGTGCAGCGAGCGCGGCATTCGAAGCATTCGGAGCTTTTGCAGCTGCAGCTTTCCATTTTTGGTGGTGGCGGCCACTGTTGCTGTTGCTGCGGTCGCCACGTGGCGTATACGTAACGTGCTACTTGCCAGAGCTCGGAGATGCGTTCAGACAACGAAACTTATTTCAGAAACTATTTAAACATTTGTGCAACAAATTTAAATATTAATAGACAAATTTCAAAGTTTTTCTTTCAATTTTCCTATCAATTTTTTAGCGGGTTTTATAACTTTTTAGCCATTTTCTAGTGGTTTCTCTACCAATTATTTGTTTGCGGTTTTTAGCCATTTTGTAGGGGTTCCTTTAGCCATTAGCGGATTTTCTGTCATTTTCTAGCATATTCTACCCATTTTTCTCTGGGCTTATAAACATTTGCAGTGAGATTTCCAGTCTTTTTTTTTTTTTAGAGGACTTTCTTGCCATTTCTAACGAATTTTCTAACGAGGTTTCTAGTCATTTTTAGAGGATTTTCTAGCCATTTTCTGCGATAACCGTCAGCTTTAACCATTTTCTAGCCAAATGTACATTAGCCATCAATTAAAAAATTAATTTTAATTAAATTACTCCAATATAACCACTAAGTTTTTTTAAATAAAAGAATGTGGGGATTTGATTAAAGAACAGATTTTTGTTTTATTTCGTATTGCCTCTCTTCTATAGTATTCGATATCGTAGCTAGCATTAATAAAGTTCGCGCTATTGTAAAAGTTTCCTTAATCTATAGTTTTACATCAGCTGATTCACAACATTTCCGGATTATTTCACTTTCACTGTTTCAATAATTGTTGCCACAAGATGTGCCTTAAATATCTAGTCAAAGTTGTAGAAGTATTTGCAAAGCAGTTTAAAGCTAACAATTTTTGTTATTTTATTATTTTATTTATTTGATTGTTTTCACGTAAATTTTGAGCTCGTTTTCACCCACTTTTGAGCTGAATTTCCAAAAAGCACTTAGCACTCTATAAAAGAAGGAGAATTCCATCGAAGTTTGTAAAATATGTTTCATCGTCTGAACAGCGGCCTAAACTGCACTTAGCCGGGACAGGCACCAAACGACACTGCATTTTATTTTAATTGCATTTGAGCTTTCGAAACTCATGCGGTTTTCTCACTATATAGACAAAGTGTGTGAGTTTGCACACACACACACATGTGTGTCCATATAATGTTGTTTGTTAGTTGTTGTGGTTATAGCCAACCAAGTGCCTTCCTCGCTCCAAATCAGAGCAGCTCAGCTGACGAACTGTGAGTTGTTGGCCAACATTTGTGCCATTAGATGTCGTTGGGCCGCAGGGCATGTCGAAAGCCAACATCTGTTGCTCATTAGGCCGCATAACTGTAGTGTGCCAAGACCGCACCACAAATTTTCTAGAAATTGAGTAAATGAGGCAGCGCGCACAAAAAGCAGAAACAAAGACTTCCAATTAGTGAAAATTATCAAGGCAAGCAACTCATAGATCAGACAATGTTGTTGAACTACGAATTTCATAATGACTGCCATTTAAGCTGATTGCTGCATTCAATTATGTTCAAGAGTATTTCAATTATGAACAAATTGAGATTCAGACATGTACATAGGTAGATAGATTTTTAAATGAATTTATTTCATCCAGACATATCGTACAAACACTGTCGTTGGTGAGATGGTTAATTAGTTGATGTCTGATAACAGCAACTGTTTGCAAAAATTATTTTCTATTTAAGAATTTATTTAAAATTGGCAAACCCATTGATTGTAATAAGTCTACCGAAATGTATCTACAAAGTAAATAAATCGTTATGTTGTTAGTGCCTTCAGGTCTTTTCCAAAATAACTATAAAATGCAAATTGAAACTAAATTGCACACAGTACTTAGCTAAACAAATAATGTACTTGTACCTTTAGTCGTCGTTCTCATTACATTTGATATTAAATTTAATAATGTTTATGCTTCTTAATATGCATAGAAGTCTGCACAAGTATGCAAAATAATTCGACAAAAGTGTCCAATACTTGGTTCGGTTATACAAGGCTCCTAACCTATGGCTGTGGTGATTGTTTATTGTTTTAAAATACTTAGGGCTGTTATATAGATAGATGGACAGCGAATTGGCCGGAATTCCCGATCCTGCTCCGAAAGTAGTTTTCATGAACTGAATATTTTTGATACATTTTTGAAAAATTGAAAGTTTGTTGATTTATTTATTTTATTTTCATTATCTTTTTATTTTATTTTGATTTTATTTGTATTTTGTTTTATATGTATTTTATTTTGATTTTATTTTTATGTTATTTTAATTTAATTTTTTATTTGTATTTTAATTTAATTTTATTTTTTTTAATTTTTCTTTTCATTTTATTTTTATTTTGTTTTATTTGTATTTTGTTTTATTTGTATTTTATTTTATTTTGATTTTAATTTAATTTAATGTTTTTTTAATTTTTTATTTGTATTTTAATTTAATTTTTTTTTATATTTATTTTAATATTTTCTTTATTTTATTTTGTTTTATTTTTATTTTATTTTTATTTTATTTTATTTTTATTATACTTTTTTATTTTAATTTTATTTTTATTCAAAGCAATTGAAAGTTAGTTGATTTTTACTTATTATTGTTATTTTTTTAATATTATTTTTATTTTGTTTTTTTATTTATCTTTGATTGTTTCTTAATCGGATAATTGCAGGTATTAAGTTCCTTGAAAGATAAATTTGCAGGCATTTTAAAGGGAATATTATTTTCTTTTCTAGAATGAACAAGCTCCAGCTAGGGTTTGGTGGTTTTAATACATTCTTAGAGAAAAGTGCACTAAAAAATACAAGTATGTGAACTTCACTTAAGGATATTGGGGAAAGCAATTACTTGTGAGTAGCGCATCGTTGTTTCGATGTTGTCCATATTATTGTTAATAATTAATATCAAGAGGAGTCTCTTATGTACAGATACCTGGATACAGATATCTGGGCAGTTATGTAAATCTGAAGGATGGATGGCAAAAAATCACGGACATTATCTTTGTGAGCCATCCTGGGGCTCAGACTGTTTTACTTTCTTGCTGGCCGTTAACTTCGCTGAGTTTTGTGGCTGTGTGTGTGTGTGTGTGTGTGTGTGTGTGTGTGTGTGTGTGTGCGTTTCGGTTTTTATTATTTGCTAATAATGTTGCAAATGTGGTCAAAATGTGGCCATAAACATGACGGACGCCAGCATGAATCGAAGTGTGAAAAATGCAGCGACAGCGTAACAAGCGCCCACAAACACACACACACACACACACACACATACGCACACTCATAAATCTGTTGAACCTTTACGTGGGTAATCAAGAGCAGGCAGGGGCAGGGGCTGAGGCAGAGCAGTGGAGCGAGTAAGTGACTTGGGGCTGTTAGGGGTAGCTACTGGGGGGCTCAATGGGGCAGTCAATAAAAGTGCGCGAGTCGCGCGCCCTGCAGGCGGCAATGTCCTTTCCGGGCACCATTGTCTATTGTCCTGTTCTCCATCTTCTGTTCTGACCATAACGCATTGAGTTGTGAGTTGGCTTGCCTGCATTTGTGTGCGTGTGTGTGCGTGTGTGTGTGTGTGTGTGTGTGTGTGTGTGTGTGTGTGTTTCTGTGGGCACGTGAGTATCACACGAGTCGGTGTACGCTCATGTGTTCATGTGTCCGGGTGTCTGTTTGATTGTCCATTTCACTGTACTCGTGTCCTATGACTGAGCGCCTTGTAGTTGCCCAAGTACCGTGTAGTTATACACGTTCCCACTATTCGACACCGATGCGCACAGTGGGACGAATTGTTATTGTACACGACACTTTTATAGATGCAGCATCTATACGGGCTGTTTTATTTCGAATCTAATATTAATTGTTGCGAAGTTAATTATTCTCTTGAATTCAACAACAAATAAGTACACTTAGAGAAAAAAATCATAAAGTTTGAATCAAGACAGTGTGAAAAGCGACTGCCAGCTTGGAAATATCGAGTTACAAAAATATTGTTTGGGGCCATATCTTTTTGGAAAAATATTCTATTTTACGATCTCATTGCTAAGCTCAGTTTACTTAATACACTATTACACTTGCATTCCTGCAAGAAAATAGTTAACCTGTTCTTATTTGTAATAGAAATATACCCCATTTAGCCACTTCAGTGACAATGGCAAATATCCTGTAGTCGTTTTTGATTCCAAATTGAACTTCGCAATTTTTCTCAGTGGAATTTTGTGCTCAAATGTATATATAAATTGTAAAAAGCTGAGTCAGTTCGCAAGTTCTTATGCCTAAGTCAAACGAGCTCATTTAATTTTCCCCCACTACAGAATTTCGTCAATACTGTAAAGCTACTTAAACCAAACTTTTTATACGCAATTAATACTTATATAATTATTTGCCTGTTTCAAATTCCATTGTCTCTTGTTTTTATTCTTAAAATTCACTTCATTTTATTGAGCCAAAGCCGATCATAGAAGTTACAGATCTTGAGATTTCCTATCATGATTTCTTTCCTTATATTTAACTCTTGGCATTCATTCAAGAAGAATTTTTGTTGTTGAAATGAAGATTTGTTGATTTCGCATTTCAAAATTCCAGTAAGAGTTAAATAAATAAAGCACTTGTAGTCTTGTACCGATATTATTATAAAGTGTAATATTAATATAGTTAATAAAGTGTTCACCAAGATGATCAAAATTTCACAATTCTTAGTCACATGAACTAATACTTTTAGGACAGATTTTAAATTTGTTTTTCTTAAAATTTGTTGTAGAATGAAATGTGTTTTTTTACGTTAAAGTTGGCAACACTAAACAAAATACACCTAACTCTGTTTTTACACGGTAGAGTGGTTCCAGAAGCAACCGTGTAAAGAAAGACATTTTTCATATGAAAAAATAGGTGATTGGTTCCTTCTTTAGAGAAGAATATACTTGTATATAAAATTTTTAAATTTCAAACCGTGTTATATCAGAATCGTGTAAAGAGCAGAATTAGGTGTACTTAAATTACCTCAAATATGTGCAGTGAATGAACAATTTGTACCACTGTGCGGCGTCATCAACGTCGTTCTCATCGTTCCTGTTGTTGCTTGTCTGTTTGCTGCTAGGTCGTCTGCGTCGTCGTCGTTGTCGTTGGCGTCGTTGTCGTTGGCGTCGTCGTGTTATATATACATATGTATATCTGTGTGCGCCCGTGTGTGTGTGTGTGTTATTATCCTTGCAAAACGACACAACGTCGGCATTTGATGTTGGCACGCGCGTCGCAGCAGTTCGGCTACGAATTACAATTTTCCGGGCGAGACTGAAGAACGCTTGTCCGCGTTGTGTCCACAAAAGCGCAATTTTTCGAAAGAGCCGGCCCCCAAATCTCTGGAATTGCGAGTGCGGTGCAAGTGAGTTCCCAAATAGTGCGTAGTGTGTAGTTGTTGCTATTATTATTATTATTGTTACTATTGTTGTTTGTTGCTGGTGCACGCATTTGTCGTTGCTGGTTGGTTGGTTGGTTGGTTGGCATTTGATTGATTTCTTGAAGCGTAAAACATTTTACGCGCCCATTTCCCAAATTCTGTTCCCCTTCAACTTCAAGTTCTATGTACTTCTATTCCTTTACTTTTTTATTTATTTATTTTTTTTTTTGGTGCCTTGGTCGCATAAAAAGAATGCGAAAGCGGCAAAGTGTGTGTTAACATAAAAAGGCAAAAGCTGCTGGCCGAAGCATAAAAATGAAAGTAATGGCCGGCATGTGTGTGTGTGTGTGTGTGTGTGTGTGTGTGTTTGAAAGGATCTTGATATGCAGTAGTAGTTGTTGGCCATTGCTGCTGCTTCTTCTTCTCACATTTTTACAACAGCGCACGCACTTTTCACATCGTAAAAGGACAAAGGAGCAGCAGCTCACGTTTTCAATGACCAGTCTTGGCCACCGACACCAGCACTAGCACCAGCTCGTCCTGCAATTTGTCCTTATTGCGGCAATTTTTTAAGCCTTCATCTGCATCTTGGTGTTGTGCGCCCTTCTCCCCCAACCCCCTCTACATACGGGCATGTACTATTTGCCTTTGTTGTCTTGCTTTATTGCTTTCGCCCTATTTGTTTCCCTTTTCTTTTTAATATTTTTTATTATTGCCTCTTCCTTGCGCTTGTCATTTAATCTACTCTCGCTGCTGTTGTTGCTGTTGTTGTTGTTGTCTCTGCATTCATGTATTTATGACTCTGGCCATCGATTGCACTTTTATTGCCATACTTTGTGTAATTGTATTTGCAGTCATTTCTTGTTGTTGCTGTTGTTGTTGTTGTTGCTACTTGCTGCTGCGGGTCATGTAGCTTGCTGGCGGCATTGCGGTCGGCCAACACACACACACACACACACACACACACACATATATATATGCACAAATAAATCGACATACATATGCCAGCATTTCTATTATTATTAATATTAATATTTGAAATGGCTTTCAGCCATTTGCAGCTGCAAAAGCAAACAAATATATTATTTATACGCGATTTACATGCCGACGACCACCAAACGCAGTCGCTGGCGCAGTCGGCGTCGACGTCGCCGTCGGCGTCGCAACCAGATGGCGTCTATAGATGCGTCAGCTGCGCCAATTCCCAGTCAGCTGACTCTTTGGCTTTGCACTTGATTTCGATGTTGATCACAATCTGCTCTCAGCATGCGAGCGGGGGCGTTACGGTTAGGGCTCGGGATATAGACAATTAGTCCATGAACTTGAGGGAACGTTGATCATCAGAGAGCTCAGGGCTTTAATCAGCTTTCAATGAAACAGTATATTAAAATATGTGCACATAAATAATAATCAAATTATCTCTCGAATACAATCTAGAAAGCAGTACAGAACTGTGATGTATTTTATTTTATTTTCTTTTTTTTTCCATCGACAAACAATGCAGTCGATGTACATAAAAATAAAAATCAATACAATAGAGAACTTAAACTAATTAAAATTAAAGAAACAAAAAAGCCTATACAAATGACAAAAATAAGTACGGGTTATGTACAATATTTTATTCCTTTCTAAGCATATTAATTTTCATTAATGTGTTCACAAAGAAGAAATACAATCAACTTTTAAAAATAATTAGGTAACTATTCATTATCACATTCAAAATCTGTATTTATATAGTAATAATCATTATTTTATGAGTTTTATTTTATTGCTCAAAAATAATGACAACAAATTAAGTTGTAAAGTAAAACTCAATATTATTCATTAAATTTTGAGAGAATGAATAAAAATTAAAATTGTTAAATGATGATCTAAGTGCATAGATTATCCTAAAAAAAGGGCTATTGGAAAATTCCTAGCATCTTCAAAGTTACCTTAAGTGAATGATTTTTTCGTTAAAAATCAAATCATTATTTACGATCTCTTCGCCAACGCTTTTTCCAATACTTTTCATTCCAGGTACTGGACAAGTCTTCAGTACCTTTAATCAGACGGCCTGAATCTGCTCAATCGTGTCCAAACGGTGTCCCTGGGTTAGTCTTTTCAATTTATTTAATAACCGGAAGCGAACGATATGGGATCACAAAGAATGGGTGCAGTGTTGTTGCAACCAATCGGGATCTGACTCTTGACATTGTGTTGATCCATTAGCAGCAGAAGCAATGTGTCTAGTTTTGAATTGATTGATGGATGGGCTTCGCCTGCAGCGCCTTCTCAACTCTGCTTAAACAGCTCATGTCAATCATACGGTAGTGTTTCCTGATTTTAAAAAAATTCCATTCAAAGTTTAAACGAATTTCCTTGTTGAATAATCGGAATCTGAATAGTATGCAAGCAATCAAGAAAATGGAACATTGCTAACGATTTGGTCTCAGCTTGTAGACTCGATTGCATTCTAATATCAATCGTATAAACGATTTGAGGAGCAAAAAGTCGGACATGTTTTATTTATTATTTGAATTATCTGCTATTAGTTTTAATGATGATTGTGCATGGGAACTAAACTGTGAAAGCTAGACTTCAACCCAATGCTATATACGTGGTCTTTAATTGCGAAAATTTAAATATTTGATTAGTTGGTAACTAAAGGGAAACCTTCAGTCGTCGGCTTTCTAAGACTGGACAGCAATTATCTGGCATTTCCTTTGGTGCAATGTTTCAAGGTTTGTTGTGCCGGACTGCATTGTGTGGAATGGTGGTGGGTTTCATCAGCTACTATATACCCATTATCTGGGCTGATTCGTTCATTGCTAATGAAAGGCCAGCTTGCATGATGCAAAGGTATTCCGGAAACTATAGACTGCGAACGAAGCAAATTTAGCACCAAAAGCAGACAAATTTCGTTGTATTTTCACTTTCGATTCAGATAAGGTCAAGAGCTATATAGCAAAGACTTATCAGCTGATTGGAGGATTTGTTCGATTAGTCGCTTGCCAATGCAATAAATTCAATAAATACTTGTATTGTCAATCAATCAAAGCCTCTGGTTCTTCATAAACATATTACGTTGATTTCGCCCCATTTGTATTTTTATACTCTGCAATTATATTAGGTTTGCGGGAGCTGAAAATGTAACAGGCAGAAGGAGGCGTGGCAGACCTCACAAAGTATATATATTCTTGATCAGCATGACGAGACGAGGCGATCTAGCCCTGTCTGTCCGTCTGTCCGACTGTCCGTCTGTCTGTCCGTATGATCACCTAGATCTCAGAGACTATAAGAGCTAGAGACACCAAATTTTGCACAAAGATGCCTTATGTGTGTACGCTATACGAGTTTGTTTTATTTTTTTGATTTCCCCCCCCCCCCCCCCCCACTTCCCCCCGTATGGGGGTTTTCCCGATTTTCCATTCGTATAATCGCCTATATCTCGGAGACTATAAGACCTACGGACACCAAATTTTAGTCCCAGATGCCTTATGTGAATACGCAGAAAATGTGTATTTTGGAATTTCCCTCCCTCCCCCCTCTCCCATGCAAGTCGCGATTTTCTCTAACTCCCGTAATTCTTGGAATTTCGAACTAAATATACCCTCAGTTAGTAATTGTGTCCGTATGCCAAGCTTCACTATGATAGACCGATTTAAGAAGAACTTATAGCCATAAATATATTTGCTGCTGCAGCGCTGCTCAAGCGCTGCCCGCGGCTGTTGTTGATGCTGGTGCTTCGGTTGACTGCGAACATGCTTACACAGACACGAATAGACGCGCATAAACATACATACACTCACATAGACGCAATTGCTTTGTATATGTGCAATTATACACCCTTTACGTGAGTTCGAATACCAAAAGAGGTAAAATCGATCCAAAATTTTTTTGTAATTCTCTTATTTTTTTTTTTATACCCTGTACCCGTAGGGTAAAAAGGGTATATTAGGTTTGTGCAAAGTATGTAACATACAGAAGGAAGCATCTCCGACCCCATAAAGTATATATATTCTTGATCAGCATGACGAGAGAAATCGATCTAGACATGTCCGTCCGTCTGTCCGTCCGTCTGTCCGTCTGTCCGTCCGTCTGTCCGTCTGGATGAACGCGAGGATCTCAGAAACTATAAAAGCTAGAATAACCAAAGTTGGCATCCAGATTCTCCTAGGTCCGAGTAAGGACGAGTTTATTTTTTTTTTTTAATTTTCCCCCCCTTCCCCCGCTGCAGAATTTTGTCAATAGCGTCCACATTTCGAATGCTACCTAAACCAAACTTTGCACACATAATTTATATATAATTGTCTACTGTTGTTCAAAATTTTAATTTTTTTCAATTCGGTCAATTCTGAGAAAGGTTATTAGCAAAACAAATTCTCGCCAGTACAACCTCCCCAAACTGCAGCAACAAGTTCGCTCTTCTTCTTCCTCTTTTTGCTGCTGCTATGGGCGCATATAACTCAGTGACGGAAGTTTACCTGGGTACAGGGTATTACACTGTCGGGCTTGCTCGACTGTAGCGTTCTCACTTGTTAATTTCTATAATTGCTCTAAACATAATAATAATTTTATTTGCCATTTGGCCAGCTATGCCCCGAATCAAGGCCATATGTGGTCGGAGAACATTACAGACCTAACAGGCTAAAAAAAAATAATAAGAAAAGTAATTCTACTTAACAGCTAATTAAGCATAAAGAGAAAGAGTCAAAGGGAAATCTCCAGCCCGGTGGGGGAAAATTTAAATTTGAAACAAACTCTCCCTGCAATCTGCCAACTTAATAATTTCTTTTAATTTAATTTTTCTTTTGTTAAATTTTTGTTTAAATTTGTTATATATTTTATTTTATATATATATTTTTATATTTTTTTTTAAATATCTTTTTATAAATATTTTTTATTATTTAAAATAAATTTTTTTTTATTCTTTTAATATATTTTTTTTTTCAGATACAAAATTTTTTTTTTTTGTTATTATGCTTCGGAATTGGTCTTCAGATTTGGCCATAACATAACAATTTTATTTTTATATATGAGACCAGCGCCCTGATTCGAACCGAAACATATACTCCGGAACGAACTCACTCTGTGGGATTCCCGTTAGCTCTGTATGTTGAGCTATGTAAGCCAGGCCTCTATACTGTTATTGAAGTTTAAATAGAACTGGCACGAGTTGATATATTTTTAAATTTTTTGACTTTAGAATCATGATTAGATATGAGCCATGAGGCGCTGAAAAATAATAGAAGATGCGGTTATAGTTTTGTAATACTTGCCGCAGCTAGCCTGTTTGTTGCTGGCCAGCAATCGATCGTAGCGGAGTCTCAAAATTGAAGACTCATTTGATGTGGAAATTCAACTTTTAAAAAATGTCTTAGGATCGAACGCGAAATAAAGTCGATCAAGTCTATGGAACACAGACTTAACTCTATGAAGTAGAGATTTTACATTCGCAATATCTTTTTCATGCAGTCATTCATACAGGTTGTCATAATTCTAGATCACTTACTACTTATACCACTATATCTATCTACTATATTTATCTACTATATTTATCTACTATATCTATCTACTATATCTATCTACTATATCTATTCAACTTTTGAAAAATGTCTTAAGATCGAACGCGAAATAAAGTCGATCAAGTCTATCTACAAAGTAGAGATTCAACATTCGTAATATCCTTTTCATACAGTTTTTCATAATTCTCGATCACTTACTACTATATATTCTCAAGACTTTTTAAAAAACGCTTTCGTAAGCCAGCATTTTTGCTGTTCTTGTTGTTATTGTTGTTGTATTAATTGCTTCATTAAAGCTCAGCCCGCAATGTCGGGCAGTTTTGTTCATTTGTGCCAGACGACTAATTTCTGTACATGTTGCTTATCAACTGAACCTCACCCCCAACCACCCTCAACCACCCTCAACCACTCGTAACCACTCGCAATCACACACACGCTGACGCACTCTGTTTGCAAAGTTTAGGGCCACGTGTCTCGTGTCTATTTGGTTGGTTCGTTCATTTCAAAATTTGCATAATCATAAAAATCATTAAGCACTTGACAATCGGCTGCCTTGACGCTGCTGCTGGGGGCTGCTAAATCTGGGCGATAGGCCTTAAAGGCTGTGGGCAGGACTGCCTCGTTGCCTGTCAGTCAGTCAGTCCGTCAGTCAGTCCGTCAGTCAGTCAGTAAGTGACACATAAACTCAAAATTGTGTGTTGTTGGCTGCGCAAAAATATAAATTTTGCTCTGCTGAAGTTTTTGCCAAATAAGCACAAAGCCTGGACGGCTAGATGGGGGGTGTGGAGGTGGAGGTGGAGGTGGGGGGGGAGAGGGGGGTGAGGGTATATTTGTTGAGTGCAACGTTTTGTGCATAAAACGAAATTCTATTAGATTAAGTACTCAAATCATTTACGCTCCAATAAATAGCCAACATTGCTTTCAGTGCCTTTTAAGTGCGCAGCAGTTAGGGGCCAAGAGAGTGCCGAGAGTGTACGAGTATCAGGTTACATGGCTTGAATGGCGTCTAGCAGAATGTATCTGACTGCAGTCTAGTGGCAAGAAGTCAAGTGTACTGGCCAAAGATATAATGAACAACGCCTACACTTGGCTGCTGTTGGTATTGCTGTTGCTGTTGTTGTTGGTGTGTGTTTGCAA
The DNA here is from genome assembly GCF_003285725.1 of Scaptodrosophila lebanonensis. Classification (NCBI taxonomy): domain Eukaryota; kingdom Metazoa; phylum Arthropoda; class Insecta; order Diptera; family Drosophilidae; genus Scaptodrosophila; species Scaptodrosophila lebanonensis. The sequence continues at coordinate 1,059,905 of NW_022060581.1, read as the reverse complement.
TTCCCGCAAGAATTTTCAATTTTTCTCCTATACTCGCATAGAATATGAATGGCACTTAAGCGGCTTGTTTATTCTTATCAAGTGTAAATAAAAATGTGTGGCCAGAAGCCAAAACCAAAACCAGAAAAAAGCAAAAAAAAAGAAGAGAAAAACGGCAACAGCTGAGCAATGCTCAGTGCTGAGAGCAGAAGGACATTTGTTGGGTTCAGTTTTAGAAAGAGTCGCTGGACTGCTGTTCAACCATTTGGCAAAATGCCTACGAAATTGTTTACAAAGGACATTTTTATCCAGATTTAATTTCACATCCACAAACAAACAAACGAACTAACAAACAAACATGCAACTAAAACATTGAAGCCAGACGAGAAAAGGCGGAAATTTGTGGGCTGTGTCGCCTCGCGCCTCTTGGCGAGGCAATCAAAAAACCCAGCAAAAACAACAAAGCTAATAAATCGTAGAACTTACATTTTTCACTGCACACACACACAAACACACACACAGAGAGAGAGAGAGATCTAAAGCGGAATCAAAACGTTGTGGCCAAAGCAAACGGAAATCGAGAAAGCAGACGCAAGTCGGAAAATTAAACTGAAATATTTAAGCATGCGGCTTCTTGCCTCCTTTTCCATTTGCAAATATTAAACATCGATATTAAAACCAGAATGCAAATACTCGTAGAATATTATCCTGTTCGCTTTACAAACATGAAATACCGATTTCAAAATAAGAGAGTTTAAAACAGTCCAGCAAGGCCGACAGTCAAATACTCTGCAACCAAACTAAAAACTTCCGCCGCAAAATTAAGAAGAAAAGGGGGCGTAATATTTCTTAGCATAAACTGATTTAAATTAGAAAGAAAGGTGGATTTAGGTATAAACTATGTACTTTTTGTTTAGCTCTTGTGGACATGGTAGGCCGTTACTATCGGAAGAGGACGAGGGGAGTAATAAAAAAATAAAATAAACTCGTAACGCCTAGTAACTAGCAAAGCTTTAATACCAAGTCTTGTCTATGCGCGCTTAGCCGTTTCCGAAATCGAGGCGTTCATACAGACAGACGGACATGTCTAAATCGTTTTGTCTCGTTTTGCTGATTATGAATAAATGCATTGTATTTACGTTATAAGAACGTAAATGCTACCGTTTTAGCCTTCGGGTCTAGGGTATAATAAAACAAATACTCGTAAAATAAATGCTATTTCAATACATGAAATATATGCACATTTTGGGTGATTTTGCGAATGGCTTCTCCTGGACGACTTAATTATTTATAGCCATTATTTGCTTCAAATCTAGTGTGGAAACTCTTCACGATTTATTTACTTAAAATAAATGAAGTTCAATTTTCCTCGAATTTTGTTATGGTTTTAGAGGGATACAGGTAGTTCAAATAAACAGAATTATTCTTCATGTTTTCCCCCATAAAATACAATCATTGCAATATTGCTTTTTTGATGGCATCTTTTAAGTTTTAAAGCCCACCAGTAAGTCTCAACGAATCCATTCGATGATCCGTTCCAAATAAGTTTCAAATGTTAAGTGTGAAAAAATAACTTTTCATCCAGATTTCCCTCAGTACGAGAAAAGACAAGCTTCTTCCTTCGCTATTAGTGATTTTCCACTACTCCTAACTATTAGTTAAAATTTGTTGTTGTTTGGCTTTCAGCCATTCATGTGTTAAGCAACAAAATCCCATATTTCTTAAAATTCTATTTTCTAGTCACAAATTATGAGCCTAAAAAAGCTGTTTAATGATTAATTAATTGTTTTCTTCTTGGAAATGAACGAATAATCATCTTTAAGCCGTCAAGTAGTTAGAAAACAAGAAAACAGCTTCGATTCGTTTTATTTTTTTTTATAAATCTTTCAATCTTTATTTTATTATTATTATTCACTTTAATGATAAAGTTATCATTTTTTTATGATCATGCCCCAACAAGGCTCCAGTTTGTTAAATGATTGTTTTACAAAAAGCTCAAGAATGTTAATATTTTGTAATGCTATGTACCTCTGAAAATAATTTGCAAATATTTATTTTCTAAGACCATGTCTTGCTAGCAAATTCTTCGGCTAGGTAGAACAGGACGGTGGCAGGAAAAGAAGCATACTTATAAAATGAGAAAATAATTAAAAGTATAATAATAATAATTATAATGTCGCGCTTGCTGGAAATTTCATTTCTGCCGGGAAAGCTGGCTGGGGGGATGTGAGAAAGGACCTTCTTTGATTAAAGTTCGCACTCGTCTCAGCTGCACGGTCATTCGTTAAGATTCTGTGAAAGAACAAATGAAATTTAGTTTGCAAAAAGGTGGATGGCTGGATGGAGGTGAGGGATGGAGGGATGGAGGGACGAAGGGATGTGGGGAGCTGTCGATGGTACTCCTGTGTGCTGAGCCGAGGGCATTTGCACAAACAAAACCGGGCTAGGTTTTCCTTTGCTATTGCAGCTGCAAACCAATGCAAAGCGGGCTGCGGCATCGCTTTTATTTTTATAACATCTTTTATTTTTATTTTTTTTTGCCTCCACACAGAATGTACATAGATAGATAGATGTATGGTTGGCAACATCTCCAGAAATGAGGAAACTGTGTCTTGTCTCGCTGTTGGCGCCTTTGGGCGCACTCAGAAATATTATAAGAGCGCACAGCGACTGAAAACGGAATGAAGAACACGCGCTACGAACAACAACAACAACAACAACAATACATATATAGACAACAACAAAAAACAGCAATAAGAAACAGACATATAGCTGCTGTCTCAACTTTTCCTCAGTTGGTTGAAAGAAATGCGGAAAAAAGTTTTCGTTTAATGCCATAAAATTATGATTACCCCAAAATTATTTGTAATTTGTTGGGCATACGTCCACTGCCGTCCACTTCGCATATACTAGAGATTATATAGACATTTGAAAGGAGCTATAATCAGATAACAACTTGCCGGCCCACACAAGTCCATATAAGTATTATATATATACATATGTACATATATGTCGTTGGCGGAATTGAGCGAACGTATGAGTAATGCATAAATTAAAAGTTGTTATTACGCATACGCCATGGTGGCCAGCTTATTGTTTGCATTCTAAACAGAGCGCCATAAACATACACACATACAAACAAAACAAATGGCTAATATTTGATTTTTGTTTTTCAACTTTATTGCACATACGTCGTGTTGACATAATTGGATTTTCCGAATGCCACAAATAACTATTTATTCCAACAGCTTTCCAACTGAGTGCACAAAAGTGTGTAAGAGAAAATGTCAACTAATACGAACTGACTTCTCTTTTTTTTTTTTAAATTAATTAATTAATTAATAATTTATTTAATATGTTGACTGAGCATTGCAAAAATGCATTACAGGTGAAGGCTATCATTGAACTTAATTATAGTCCCATTAAGGATATAAGTATCTTAAATATGGGTACAGTGATAAATTATATTGATACTCCTTTCGCCTGCCACGTCCTTCAGCCGTCGAAGTCATTCGTATTTTTAGTTCATTGTGTGGCTTTGAGTATTTTATTTCAATCTCGTTACACAGATACTCAATTACTCACACACACACACACACCGAATCACACATTGTGCGCTATTTTCCAGACATTTGTGGTACGCCCTCTAATTAGCAGTCGTTGCATTGCTTGTGGAAATCAATACAGAGGGCCATAGCCACAGTTTTACACTTTTCCCTCCTCCCTCCATCTCTGTCTCCGTTTTTGTGTCTCTCCCTCGCGCTGTGCTCGTGTGTGTGTGTGTGTGTGTGTGTGTGTGTGTGTGTGTGTGTGTGTGTGTGTGTGTGTGTGTGGCGCGTGTCTCTAGTCTTGTGAATGCACTTCCGGCTACGTGACAGCACCACAGAAATAAGCCAGTGTCAAATGTGGGTGGAGTGGAGGCACTCGCAAGCACTCAAGTGGACTCAAGATTGACAAATATCCGTGTACGGAATGAATATGCGATATGTACTTTGTAGTTTTTCACAAATTTTCCGAGCACTGCGACTCAGCACATGGGCTATTAGAAGAGATAACATTCAGAAATCAAAATTTGTCCAGCAGGGCGACACGCAAAGGAGGATTTTAATTAATTTTGTTTAGTTTGATGAGGGAAAACTTTATAATAATTCATCAATAATTGTCGGCTAATGTAAATTTGGCTTGGACAGAGTGGCTGGAAAATTGTTATCGCTTTCGGTTATCGAGCTAGAAAATGCCTTTAAAACCCGCTTTGAATAGCAAGAAAACCAGCTAGCAAATGGCAAGAAAAGCAATTATAAGTATCTAGAGAAGGGTAGAAAATTTGCTAAAAATTCTCTTGAACACGTCTAGCAAACCCTCTAAAAATGGATAGATAACCGCCAGAAAAGAGCTATAAATAACTCAAGAAACCTGCGAAAAATAGATAGAAAACTTTCCAGCTTTTAAGAGCTTCAGACAACGTTCTATTTCGCATTAAAAATATTTTTCGAAAACCACAAGAAACAGCAGCTCTGAAAAAAAGGTCTATCAGGTAGTCGTAAATAAGCAGAAGGTAAATCAAGTGCTGACGAATTCGTGGTGCTATTGCTTACGTTACGGAAAAGGTTGCCGATCCAGCATTCAAAAACCTCACTTCAATATTGCAATCCATCAGAATGGTTTTAAGTTTCCTATAACGCGTAACTTATCCTTAATACCCACAAAAATTAGAGATTTATTCATCAAATAGTTGAATTAATTAATTTTTATAATTTAATTATTTAAGACACTCTATGAGTGCAAACTTTTTATTTCACAAATTGTGATATTATTATTAAGAAAATGTATTATTATTTTATTTAGTATGCTACTTCATAATGGATAATCAGGTTTGGGAGTGTAAATTGGATTCTTTTAGGTTAATTAATTTATATTATTATTTTTATTGAGAAAATGTATTTTATATGTAATTGACCCTGCTACTTTATAATGGATAATCAGATTTGGGAGTATAAATTGGATTCTTTGAAGTTAATTAAAAAGCAGACAGGAAATATTTATGCGTATTTTATTTAAACTGATTTATTATTATTTATATGCGATTTTTTTAGGGAATATTTTCAGATTAAATGCCAGAATCTTTTAACGTGCATTGAAATGATAGATAGATAGATATATAATTAGATAGATAGATATATATGTATATAGATATATAATTAGATAGATAGATAGACAGTGATGGAGTGTGTGGCTTGTTGGGCCTTCAAAGGTATGATGTAAGTGTACGAGTATGTTAAGTGGCTCTCGAAAATTGACAAGTTTTCTGCTCAAGAGTCTTCCACAAATATTTTTGTATGCAAATTTAAATAAATATGCTTTTCATTGACATGATTTTCTTTTCATGCTTCAACTAAGACAGCAATTAGTGGTGTTGTTGTGCAGGAAATTAAATTAAGTATACGCATGGGTGTACTTGAATTCATTTTGAAAGAATGCATGTGCCGTTGGCGCTGAATGCAGTTGAACAAGTTTTCAAATGCCGGCACACACATTAATTTGAATTTTCGACTTTCGGGTAAGTTTCCAATTGTGGTCAGCTTTTTGCCAACTAGAGGCATAGGCTCGTACGTTTAAAGCCGCCTGTCCGTTATGCAGTTGCGGATGTTGCAGGGTTCGTGTCCACACTAGTGGCACATGCAGCAAAGCTTCCAATTTTGTGCCACAGTTGCATGCAATTCGCAAAAGCTTTCTGAGAGCTGGCTTGTCGATCGCATGCAATGTGGAAGCCATACATACGACGCCGTTTCAATCCTAATCCCCAGCCCCATCCCCACCCATATTCTCGTAGCCAGCCATCCTCATCCTCATCTCGTGCTGTCATGTACAACAATGTGCCATAAATTAACGCAAGAAATGTGTCTTAAATTTCAAATTACATGCCATTATATCAGAAGAGCAAGAGCTATGGTGCCAGTGAAGGCAACGGGACGTATGAGCAATAAATTTTGCGCGCACTTCTTTTGTGTTTGCAGCAGCAGCGTGGCGGCGCCGAGTGGCGCGACTCGGTAAAAGTTCAATAAGGTGGAAAACGGTAGTGGGCGTGGGGCGGGAAATTTTGATGCACAAGAAAAAGTTATGAGTGGCATTCATTTTTCACTTGCGCCTCTTGTGTGAAAAAATCAGGCAACTGACGTTGAGTTGAGTGCAAGAAAAATGACATGTTGGTGTGTATGGGGACGTGTATGTGTGTGTGTGTGCTTATATTGCATATGTGTGCGTGCATATCTCTGCATCTATAACGTTTGCCAATTTGCGCCTGTCATCGTATCGTTGGGCCAAAAAATATCATAGCAATAGATTAAGTCAGTCGTAGTTGCTATCTCTGCTTAAGCAAACATTTACTGTAGGTTCTTCTCCCCGCACAACCTTCTAAGAAAGACAATAACGAACACATTTTTAGCAATATTTGGTTACAGAAAGAACTACACGGTTTTCTATTTCCTTCAAGTTAAAAAATTCTTTATTTATTGATAAAGTAGTAATTGCTCATTCGTTTAGTTGTCTATTTATTATTTTAGTACAAGCGTAAAATATAAACAAGTCAGTCGTAGTTGCTATCTCTGCATAGCAAATCTTTATTATAGATTCTTTTCCCCCCTCAATCTTCTAAGCAAGACAAAAACATACAAACTTTAATTAAATTTCATTAAAAAAGCATTTAATTACACGGTTTTTTATTTCCTTAAAATTTCAAAAACTTTAATTTATTCATAATGGAAAAACACACACTTTCCATTCACTTCATTGCAATAGTTTTTATTTATTAAACATCAAATAAATAATTACAAATATCGGAAGCATTTTAGTTCGTGTTCTAGTCACTATTAGGATGAACTCTTTTCCAAAAGCGATATGTCAGAAATTCTATTAAGTATTATTTTTGAAAACGAAGAATTATTTGCGCACTTTGGCACTCCAAAAAGGATGTGATGGCGATTTTTGATCGGAGCTTGTCGGACTGGCTAATAAATCTCTCCCCATTATTTCACAGACTGTCCAAATTCAATATCTTAACTAGCCTATTTAACTAATTTCTGTATTTATTTACAAATCCAAAAAAATGTTTTAAGTCAGCATTTATTTGTCTGATTTGAAAGCTGAGAACCGCATATAGGACTTGGCTTCTTTTGAATAAAAAACGCAATATTTTATTTGAAATATTTCTACAAGTTCTTTAAACTTTCGTAGTGTCAATTTATTTATATTTATTCAATATTTTTATATTTTTTATTGGCATTTATTTCAACTCAGATGTGAGTGATTTTTATGAGAATAAAAAGTATTATCAGTAAACAAGCTTAGATGCTATTAGAAAATATGTATTTTATTTGAAATAGTTTTGAATAAGTTTTGGAAACTTTTGTTACCCATTTAGTAATGATATTAAATTTTACGCAGACATGAATATTACAAAAAAATGTTGTTCAAATAATAAAAAGCATTGCCATTAAAGAATATGATGATGGAGATTGTCGCAACACATTTACGCCTGGCACTATGCAAAAAAAAAAAGCGCACACACACACAGAGAGACATTTACAAATTTCAGTATTGTCGTATTTGCAATGCAGCCTTACACACACACACACACACCGACACATACATACATATAAATATATATATATATATATATATATATATATATATATATATGTAGGCTGGTAGACGCCAGACACGTGGCTAACAGGCAGGCAGTTTTGGGGCAAACCGCAAGCAGCCAACAGTCAGTTAGCCAATTTTCTGCCATTGCATCAGACGGCAGGAGAAGGCATGGCAGGTGTGGTGTAAAGGGAGGGCTGGACAGAGGGAGTGGTGGGGAGTCTATCTGGCCTATGGTGTGTGGTGTATGGTGTATGGTGTGGCATGCGACAACATTTACTTCGTAAGTGGGACACGTGTGTGATGCCCGAAATTCACCACAAAACATAGTTAGTGCCGAAAAAGCTCTCTCTCTTGCGCGCGCTCTCTGATAGAGTTGCCTTTCCTCAAACTCTCTCTCTCTCTCTCTCTCTCTCTGTTACTCTGCCTTTCTCTTGCTGAGGCTCTCTCAGTCGCATTGAAAGCATGCTGTGTTGATTTGCCTGCGAGCCAAGTGGTCGTGGACGTTGTATCGCTTTTTGTTATTTTTTTTCGATTTTTTTTTGGCAAACACGTGCATTTGACTCAGTTGTTGTTGTTGTTGTCTCTGTTTCGCCTCGTCTTGCCGCGCCTCGCCTGCCTCACCATTTCGCACTTACACTTTGCACTACTGTGTGTGTTTTCGCAAAAACGTTCGTTCGTCGTTTGCCGCTGTCTCTGTCGCTGTCGATGTTGGCGTCGGCGTTGGCGTTTGCGTCGGCATTGGCGTCGGCATCGCTGCCCGCTAACATTCCTCGAGCCAAACGGCCAAGTCAGCCTGCCAGCCAAGTCAGCAGCATTCGCCATTTTCGCTTTGCTGTTTTCGGTTACGGTTTCGGGGCCAACAAAATACAAAAAAAACAAAAAAAAAAAAACAAAAATTATATATAAAATAAAAAAAGAAAACAGAAAATATTGCTTTCGACTTCCACTGCGGTGTTACGTGTTTCGCGTGTCAGACGCCACGACGAGCGATTCGAGCGATACGAGATACTCGAGCGGGTCGAGCGAGGCGCCCGGGCGGCCAGCGAAGCGGGCGAACGACAACAAAACCAGCAGCAGCAACAACAACAAACACCCAAATAAACAAAAAGAATAATAATAATGTAAAGAAGCACATTTACAGTAAAAAGTCACCAATAAAATACGTAATGAACTACAAATAAATAAATGTAAATATATATGTATGTACATATGTCTATAGTACGTACATACATATATATGTTAATGTACATATATGTATGCACAGTTAACAAACACACACACACACGCGACATGTGCAGCGAATTATAGCCACGCATATGGCGGCTATATATCGTCCAGGTTCACGTCGCTAATCAAACGAAATCGCTTCGTGGCTTTAAGTGTTGTCGGCCAATATATATATCACCGAACATTCGATTTGATCTCTTTCTCATCTTCTTCTTCCTCCTTTTTTTAAATGTGTAATTTGCATAAATGTGTGTGATTCAGATACATATAGTTTATATACATAGTTGGTGGTTTTTTTGTCAAACTTTTTTTTCAAGTGCTGCAGCTAATTGAAAATATATTGATGTGTAAATAGTGAGAGCATACTATATGTTGCACCGATTAAGTGTGATAAGTTTTTCCCTAAGTTTTAACTGTGTCTTTAAAGGCGATCGCTTAGATATGTACATTATTGATTGATCAGCTTAATTGCTCCTCATTTGTCCTTAAAATGCTGACCAGATCAGAGTTTTTTCGCCAGCTTGTATACTCGAAGTGGTGTCTGATAAAACTAATTATAATTATATACTTTAAGGGCTAATCAATACTATTCTGTGGTTTCTTAAATCTTACTTATCTTACTTATCTTACTAACTCTTTGATCAATACTCTATATATATTTCATCAAATAGGAGGAGGAATAACATATTGTTATCCTGCCTATCTTCAGTTTAGTTGCTGGCTTTTTCGATTACAGATAATGTTTTTATACCAGAATATCAAGTACTGGATTTATTTTTGGATCTAAGTACTTGGCTTCAAATGATTTCATACATTTTTTAACTCTTTCCATATGCTTAGCCAGCAAATTGTAATTAAAATTTATCAAGGATCGCAAATAGTGAATATATACATAAATATTTTTTTTAGAGTAAAACTTTGAGAAAACGAGGATCATACATATCCTTCATTTGTGATTATTTATGCATATTCACATTCACATTTAATTTTTATACATTCTCTCACAATATAATAATTAATTTTATTATACTTTACAACCAAAACAATAATCACTACTTTTGAGTAACAAATAAAACTCATAAAATAATGATTATTCTTCAATTATTTGTTTTGTTGATCAAAAATAAAATTTAAGATATAATTTTGTCATTTTCGTAGGAAATAAGTATAAAAAAATTAATAAAAATTAAAGCTTAAAATATATATACGTAGATACGTAGTATTTAGTTATTTACTTACGATTTAGCGAGTTGCATTATCAGGCTCTGGTTTTGCCAAAAACATAGCCGTAATTAATTATTCAAGGATGTTTTTTTAGCCCAAAATTATGTTAACGAAAACGCCGCTTTGTTCGTTAAATTTAAAGTTTTAAATTGATTTAATTCCTCAAAACTGTAGCCTTCCATTCGATTCTTATTAACTAAAATGTACAAGTCACTTTTTTTCTAGTGCCTACTTTTGGTCAAGAGGTGGAAGCAGTCGTCCAATGTTTTGAATACTATATATTCTGCTTGACATTATCGTTTGGTTACAATTCAACATGTTTATTAAAATATTTAAACCATGCTGAGATTGAGGCAAGAAGTTGTTAATTTAAGTAAAGTTTTAACGTATTGCGAGCTCTTTCTTTTGTTTTCGTTTACGGTAAAGGGTATTCATAAGCAGGCAAGACAGGCCTCATTTGTTTGTCCGTCTCTTTTTCAGTAAGTAATTAAGGCACAGGACTTAATTTTGTTCGACTCTGTACAGCACACAAAAGCATAGCAACATCGGCAAACCTGCAAGATTATTCCAATGACATATATTGATAACTGTGTGTATAAAAATGGAAGTATATTCAATATAGTCCTGTGGATAATCCTGGCGATTCGTCAAAGCGATCAACCACCGTTTTCTGGCTTTTTTCTGCTCATTTTTTACAGTCAGTCAGTGTCAGTATTTCATTCGTAAATAAATAAAATTGTAAAAAGGAATGCAGAAAAATGCCACTAAAAAGCATCCATTGGTAAAAACACTAGTATATGTGTAAAATGTATAATTCAGTATTTATTTACATATTTGTTTCTTTGTTTTGTTTAAGAATAAATTAAAAATTGTTGTGGATATAGGGTTTTAATTTCTCCCCCTTTCTCTCCCTCTCTATTTCTCTGTTAAGCATTACAATACGAATTTCTGATTCATTTCAAAACTCTAAAAATGCGCACAAAATAAATCTAGAGCCATTCTTAGGCGCCTTAATTTTTGTCTACATGAAAAGAATAGGAACAGAAAAATGTATTTATTTATATTTTATTTGAAAATCGATAAAAAATAGAACAATTACAAACCCCTTTTGTTGCACATAATTTAGAAGTTATAAAAATAGTTTGTAGTGCATTGAAAATTAGCCAATAAAAACCAATAAAAATTTAATTTATTTCATCGACAAACAAAAAGAATGAACCTATACTTTAAAAATCTTAAAGAAATTGCAAAAATAACGAATCCGACTAGGTGGAGGGATGTTGTTTATATCTTGATTTCTGAAGAGAAGAAGAATTGCGATGATTGAATTGTTTGCCCGTCTGATAGATATTTTATGGGTATATATTGGTTGTTCATTATTTCTGTGAGTTTTGTGAATTGCATTCCGTTGTAAAGCATCAGTTTTTGTTGGATGCCCCTACCTAGCTTCTTATTATAGGTATTTCTGTATTTCTGGGCATCATCTCTAAATTGTTGGGAAAATGGAATAAATATTTATTACTGCTGCGGCTTTAATGACTGCAGTCCCTGAAAAATAGTTCATAGTGCATTGAAGATTTGCAATTGATGCCAGTTACTTACATCTAGATCTGTAAAAAGAAGAAGATGCACTTTCATGATTTATTTGTTTGCAAATTATTTGCCTATTTTCAGAGTTCTGTGAATTGCATTCAGTTTGAACGCATCAGTCCACACCTAGATAGCTTCTTAATAAATTTCTAAATTCCTGGACGTCTTTAAATTGTTCAGCTTCCGAAAAGTGACTTCCATCGTTAGTCGCCTCTGTTCTCCATGATGAGGATATACTTAGTGCTCTGCAGCCAAGTCAGCCTCCTCAATAAGCTGGCAACTATCGCAATTATTTACTATAAACTGGCACTTACTATTCAGTCGAACTAAGTGCGGATTAGCATATGGCGCCATTGCAGCTAATTGGCTGCGTTTCCAGGCAACATCCACAACTGCAAGTAGCACGAACATCATTTGCTTTGATGGCTCGGCGAGTGTGCGAATAAGTAGTTGAATCGATTCTGCTTAAGTATTTATAATAAATCGATTAATAAGCCACCCCTCTACCCTGGTTCTTTTCTCGCACTATACTTGTAAATATTCATTTCTGTTTGCCTAACCACTTTTCTCTGCCGACATACATACTTGCCTGCTATTGCAACGCACACATGTGGCAAGTTAATGTGGCATTTTAAAAATGCATTACCATGCACTTACGCACATGCAACACACACGCACACAGATACACTCACATACATATACACAAGCGAGTGCCGCATTCGAAGACCGCAAAAATGTGCGTCGAACGGCTCGACGCGACGCGACGCTACTCGACTCGATTCATTGTCATTATCGTTGTTTGTTGCTATTGTTGTTGTTGTTGAAAAGTCACTGCAGCCGCCTCTGCCACACCCCCCACGGCAGTCGAAACTATGCAAAAAAAATCTTTTTTAAAAAAAAAACAGCAACAACACTGCAACTGAAAAATAGAGAGCAAATAGTGTCTGAGCTATAAAAAGCGTGTGGGATGAAAAAAAAACTAAAAAACAAAAAGCAAATGAAATAAAATGGAAATTGAGAAACAAAAAGAAAAAGCAGAAAAACGAAAATCAATTTAATGTATTTGTTACTGCTACAGCTGTTGTTGTTGTTGTTGTTACTGTTGTTGTTGTATCTCGTTTCTTGGCAAAAGAGGCAAAAAGTATTAATGTTGTTTTCATAGTCGCCATCGCTGTCAGCGCTTATTGTCGCAGATGTGGCCGCCGATTTGCTTCTTCTTCTTCTTGCTCTGTTTTCCGCTCATTCCATATTGTTGTAGTTATTGTTATACGAGCATGTACATACGTGTATGTACTATGTGTGTGTTGTTGTTATTAATTTGGTTGTAGTTGTTGTTGGGGCTGTGGCTGTGCCTGTCGCTATCATTGCCTGCCTCTGACATTTTGCATAGCTGGTCCCGCTTTCTTGTTTTGCCTCGAAATGTGACTGTTGGCTGTTTCTTCTACTGTTACTGCTGCTGTTACTGCTGCTGCTGCTGCTGCTGCTTCTGTTCCTACTGCGACTGCCACTACTGCTGTGGCCCTGCTGTTACAGTGCATATTGGCTAAATGGAACTGTAGTGATGCCCAAGTAGTTTGCTCAGTTGATTACAAAGAGGCATTTTTCATTTATTATTATTTATTTAATTTAGAATATCAACAATAATTCTGTCGATTATATATAGTAATAGAACTTAATATAACAATTTAAACTAAACTTAAAAGATAAGAAAGCCTAACACAAAGCTGTACAATAACGTCTATTAATGCCACGTTGGGGGGACTTTTATTTGCCAGTTGGTCAGCTATGCCCCGATTCACAGTCATATGTGGTCAGAGACATTATACTTGTAGACCTAAAAAACTATACAAAAAGTAAATAGAGGAGCAAAATTAATTCTATTTAAGAAATAATTAGAAAAAGTAAGAAGTATAAAGAAGAAAAAAAGAAAGATGGAAGATAGATAGAGAAACAGGGAAAGAGAAAGGTGGAAAGAGAGAGACGAAAAGAAAAAGAGGGAAGTCTCCAACCCGGTGGGGGAAATTTGAAATGCCAGTCCGGCAAGCTATGCCACAACTCACAGCAGTAAGTGGTCAGAGATTTCCCCGAAGATAATTATAAAAAATAATTTTGATGGAACAGAGAGAGAGAGAGAGAGAGAGTCCTGTCGAAAGTAAATGTGAAAGATCATTATAATGGCTGCACATGACCAATGTCAATAAATAATTTAGTTTTTTAATTGCAATAAATGATCAGTCTCTGGCTAATGCTTATCAGTTATCATATTGGTAAAAATACAGGGTGCGCCATCTTTTATGTCGATATGTAGATATTGAATAACTTTGTCATTAGTGAACCGACTGACTTGAGTAGACCAGTGTTGAAAACCTCAGTTCAAGAAATTGTACAGAACCAAATTAAATAAAAATATCTTATACTTGAAAATCGGTTGTTTATTTTCAAGGATATTCATTGTTTGCATACCGACATAAAAGATGGCGCACCCTGTATCAGTTCAAAAAATCAGTTACACTTAACCATTAATCCTGGGTGAAAGCGCCCATTGTGTCGACAACTTTAAACCATTAAAATCCAATACCTTGTAAAACCAAAAAGTTTTTTTTTTCGTTTTATTGGAAACTAGCGAACTCGGCTTGCGTTGCTGCATCATTAAAAATTGTAGCTTTAGGACTCCTTCCGCTCTCAACACAACTTGGATTTATTCGGTTTTGCATGCATAATTGCATTTTATATATACCTTTACGTTTTATTCCCTAAAAGATATTCTTATTGTTCTATTGCTCTGAACGGAACTTAGTATTTTCATAATGAAATAATAATTGAAAAAAAAAAAAAAAAAATGGAAAATGAATCTAAAAAATGCATTAATGGAGTAATTTGTAGAAAAAACCGAAAACTCTTCCAAAAATTTGAAAATTCTAAAAAATAATTTTGCTTATACAATCGCCACGAAACTTTACACGATCACGGGGCTATTTTTAATATTGCCTCAAAATCAGATCACATCAAAATCGATTGAGCGGTTTTGGGGTCTGTAGGGAAAATACATACATACTTCTATTTTTATATAAGTATATGATGATGATACAGGTAACATAAACAAATAATATCCTAATTTTCATACATTCATCTATTATTCATTCAATTTCTGGTTTCTATAAAACAAAAAACTGGTAGGAATGACTAAGTTTTGCGATTTAAATTCTTTGAAATTTAAAAAACAATTCACATGCAATCGAAATCACACTTATATGCACGAAATTCCAGAATTGATCGGAGAAGTAATTTAAGTACTTAAATAGCAATATTCTGATTACTGTCATTCGTAATCTCAATTTTTCCACTATATCTCTATTCTTCAAATCTTGTTTCTGCTTGAAATGACAATTTTACGTAAATGGTAAATTTCTTGTCCTCAAGCAGGTACAGTGGCAGGGAATGGGTTAAAAGAAATAGAAAAGCGTAAAGCCAATTGTTAATGAATGGTTTTCAACTAACAATATAAAAATGTTTTACTAACTGGGTTCGGTATTGAAACATTAGTGGTATTGGAGATCAGTTGGAGAGCCAGCATCCTTACTGTGATTCGAAAACTCCAGAGGTGCGTTGGGAGATAATTTGTCCGTCTCCTTCCCTCCTCTGTTGAAAAGCACTCTTAGGGAGAGTAGTACTCGAATATCGTTCGTGCTTGTTTAGGATAGCTCTGCTCCCAATAATTGCCCCGATAACTGGGGCTCCAGTACATACGCACCGTTTTCTTGGCAGATGATGGACGGATAATCAATCAACTATAATTAACTGCATTTGGCTTTATGTATGTTTATAAACTAACCATCAAGAGCTTTCGACTTTCTGTCATTATTGTTATTTATTTTATTTATTTAAGAGCTAACTTAATAATAATAAAATTATAGGCTCGCTTTTTTTTCTAAGCTATGGCAACAGAGGCCTTCAGCTCTGTCAGTATTGTTTCTCGATGCATTTAGCCTTAAAATGGAACTGAATTGGATTTATTGAGAAAAACTTCAATAAATCAAGTTTTTTTTTTAATAATCAACATTAATCAACATTTTAATTTGTTGGCCCCCCATTTGAGAAAAGCTTCTTAGTATTTATTGCTTACATACTTAAGACGGAATGAAGTGCCTGCTTAAGCTGGTTAAAGAGCCACAAAGTAGACTTTGGAAAGAAAGAGAAAGAATAGAAAGAAAAGAAAGAAAAGAAAGAAAAGAAAAGAAAAGAAAAGAAAAGAAAAGAAAGAAAGAAGGCAAGAAAGAAAACTACTCTGTTCGTCCCGCTTTCTGAGAGCTCCAGAGTGAGATGAAGTTTTCTAAGAATTTTTCAATCGCAAATAATTAAAGCCCTTCAATAAAGCAGATGTCGCAAAAAGAAAACCAGCAAGGAACAGGAAGCGGTCGAAATCGATTTGAAAGCCATATTCAAAGAAGCTGCTTACACAAGTAGTGGCTTAAGTGGAGTTTAGGTTAAGGTAGGCCTACTGTGTGTTCAACGACATGTGTGTGCGTGTTTGTGGCTGTGGCTGCGGCAGTGTCCCAGCTGTGGCCAACGTGACGCGCTAATGTGTGTGGGAGGAGACTTCCATTTTCATTTTCATTTCGATTCCCATGCCCAGTGCTTGCTGCCCGCATCTCTCTGTGCTGTTACTTTATTTGCAGCATTGTTGCCGTCGCTTGGCCGCGTCGCAATCGCATAATTTTTGGCCCAATTTGAAATGGCAGGGTCGATGCGGCCAGTTGCCTCAAAACCCGTTGCCAGCGCCTTTTTATGGCCACCATTCCAGGTCTCTCCATTACCCATTCTTAGACCGCCTGCCGTTTCGTGCGCGCTTTTTTATTTATACGCATACCTATGTTTGGATGTAAGTGAGTGGTATGCGAGTTTCGTTCGGTAACATGTGGCGTATGATTGATTTTTTTCGTGGCCGCCCAGTGCATTTAAAGGCGGCACCTTCTCATATCAGCCTGCCACTCCATTGCGGCCGACCCGACCCCTCGTCCGCTCCATTGAGCAGCTGTCAGCCGAAAAAAAAGTGCGACCCCCGGACGCACATAGAAGGCAAATATCCATGCATCCTAAACCGCAGTACGGCAAATCGCGGCCAGAGCTGACAGTAGAACTTTAACGAAAGACCAAACATTTCGATTCAATTTCTAAAAAGCTTGAAAACTTTCTAAAATGATTGCAAAAACATTATAATGAACGCATTCTAAGCACAACATGCAACATTCGCCAGCAATATTTTATGAGAAGAATATATTTTATATTCTATATATGCGCTAGAAACCCGTGTAGCTTGAAAGCTAGACCTTTATTCTTACAAGTATTATTAAATTATTGTGTGGCTTGAGTATTTTTTTCAACTTGTCTAAAAAACATTAATGCCTCAATTAGGCTCTGGAATATTGTTGGGGAAAATGTCAAAGTTGAAAGCGATTTAGTAATAATAAGCCATAATAACTTTTTTGAGTTGCTTTCCCTTGCCTAGAAATCACGCTAATCATTAAAATTGTACCTACAAGTATTATTGAGCTGCCGCAGGGGTTCCAATTAGTTCAATTGAACTTTTGGGTTTCTAAGAATATTAAATTTTGATCAAGTGTTGCTATAAGTTGTGGGTGGGTAAAAAAACATAAGGAATGTTGACTGCATTTTGTAACTTGAGTATTTCCGAATGGCCTGAATCTAGACCGCTTCGACACCCGAACAATGCCTTTATAAAAAACTTCATTAAACACCATTTGTTACTTAACTTCATCATCTCAATAGAGAATATAATATCGCACTCATAATTAGTGGAATATTAAAGTATTAGCATGGGCCCGAGTCTGAGTATCAATTGTGAAGCTCTAATTGATTTCTAAATGGATTGAAAAGGAGTGGAATAAATACATAAATTGTAAGAGATCAAGCACGGATATACATATGTAAGTTCTTTATAAAATGTCTGTTCATACCAATCCATAATATATACTATATGCGTTTACATTACGTTACCGTCATGCGAAAGGTTTATTGAGACTGAGAGATATCTTAAATTATATCCAATAAATAAGCCTTACAATCAAACTTTCGATCAGAATATGAAAATATGATGAAAGTATGGAACGATTGAAGAAAGTGATGTAACGAGGAATAGAAAGCATTGATAATGAACGAAGTTCACAAGTCAGGTAAGACAAGCTGAACTTATCATCTAGATAATTTAAAATCAAGAAAGACAGAATGAAGAAAGCAGAGAGTCTGGAAAGGTAGAAGAAAATAATATACCAAGGCATGTGAATTAAGAAGAATTGTCCGTGAAGTCAGACAAGAAGAAGGAAGCAGAAAATAATAATAAAATAATTTAAAATTAAGAAAGACAGATTGAAGAAAGCAGAGAGATTGGAACGGTTGAAGAAAATGATATACCAAGGCAGATGAATTAAGAAGAATTACCCGTGAACGAAGTTCACAAGTCAGGCAAGAAGAACTGCACTTATCATCAAAATAATAAAAAACGAAGAAAGACAGATTGAAGGAAGCAGAAAATAATAGTAAAATAATTAAAAATGAAGAAAGACAGACTGAAGAAAGCAAGTGTATGGAACGGTTGAAGAAAATGATATACCAAGCCAGATGAGTTAAGAAGAATTGTCCGTGAACGAAGTTCACAAGTCAGACAAAAAGAACTGCACTTATCATCAAAATAATAAAAAACGAAGAAAGACAGATTGAAGGAAGCAGAAAATAATAGTAAAATAATTAAAAATGAAGAAAGACAGACTGAAGAAAGCAAGTGTATGGAACGGTTGAAGAACATGATATACCAAGGCAGATGAATTAAGAACAATTACCCGTGAACGAAGTTCACAAGTCAGGCAAGAAGAACTGCACTTATCATCAAATTAATAAAAAACGAAGAAAGACAGATTGAAGGAAGCTGAAAATAATAGTAAAATAATTAAAAATGAAGAAAGACAGATAGAATAAAGCAGAGAGATTGGAACGGTTGAAGAAAATGATATACCAAGCCAGATGAGTTAAGAAGAATTGTCCGTGAACGAAGTTCACAAGTCAGACAAAAAGAACTGCACTTATCATCAAAATAATAAAAAACGAAGAAAGACAGATTGAAGGAAGCAGAAAATAATAGTAAAATAATTAAAAATGAAGAAAGACAGACTGAAGAAAGCAAGTGTATGGAACGGTTGAAGAACATGATATACCAAGGCAGATGAATTAAGAACAATTACCCGTGAACGAAGTTCACAAGTCAGGCAAGAAGAACTGCACTTATCATCAAATTAATAAAAAACGAAGAAAGACAGATTGAAGGAAGTAGAAAATAATAGTAAAATAATTAAAAATGAAGAAAGACAGACTGAAGAAAGCAAGTGTATGGAACGGTTGAAGAAAATGATATACCAAGGCAGATGAATTAAGAAGAATTGTCCGTGATCGAAGTTCACAAGTCAGGCAAGAAGGACTGCACTTATCATCAAAATAATAAAAAACGAAGAAAGACAGATTGAAGGAAGCAGAAAATAATAGTAAAATAATTAAAAATGAAGAAAGACAGATTGAATAAAGCAGAGAGATTGGAACGGTTGAAGAAAATGATATACCAAGGCAGATGAATTAAGAACAATTACCCGTGAACGAAGTTCACAAGTCAGGCAAGAAGAACTGCACTTATCATCAAAATAATAAAAAACGAAGAAAGACAGATTGAAGGAATCAGAAAATAATAGTAAAATAATTAAAAATGAAGAAAGACAGACTGAAGAGGGAAGGCAGTAAGAAACGACCAAGAAGAATTCAAGTTATTATGGAAATATTTAAAAAATATCCAAGTCTTTTAGATCAAAGCCTGTGCATTTGTTCTCCATAGCCAGCTTTCACTGTGAATGGTCGGTCAAAAATGTGCGACAATCTGAATTAGCAAAGAGAGGGGGAGGGGGCGTGATTGGGGCATGATGGCCGCTACGCTACATTGCGCAAATGGCGGTCGCACTTCCGTTGACCATTTTAGGAAGCACACGTGTTCTGGCATTAGTGCTGGTGTCGTTGTTGCTGTTGTTGCTGCTTTCGTTGTTGTTGTTGTTTGTTTGAAAACGTTCTAATTGCTCTCACATTTGTTCAAGTCGCCTTTTGTGCATGCGCTTAAAATAAATTGCCAAGGAGCTGTTCAGGCTCGCTTTTTTCGGGTTCACTTCAACTTAAATCACTTCACACAATATGCCTCGAGTGTTTAATGTGTGTGTTGGTGTGCGTGTTTGTTTTTTTGTTTGTTTGTGTGTATGTGTGTGTGTGTGAGTGTGTTATGCTCGTCAACGCATTACATGTCGCTTACATTTAAATGTGCTTTTAAGTGCGTTGCGTTCAAACACGACAAGCAACCGCTAGAGTCCTCAGCATTCTCGTCGACATTCTTGTTGCCTTCGTCGGCGTCGTCCTCCTCCTTTCGTTATCCTCGTCGCCTTTGTCGTCATGACGGCGCCTCGAGGCTCTTGCCAAAAAGCAACGCCCAGCTCAGCTGCAGCGACAGTTCGCCATGGAATCATGCACACATTGCCAAATGGCTGGCGGTGCAGTTTGCAGCTGCGACAACCCTGTTGGCAACCCTGCTCTGTCGAGCATCGCCCTAAGCGATGCCTGCTTTGATTGAATTGCCAGCGACGATTCAATTCGCTTAATAAGTAAGTGCATGAGTGAGTGAATGAGTTCGCGCTTCTCCTAATAGACTTAACATTCCGCATTTGCGAAACTGATTGAACAGTTGATTGATGGAAGAAATGAATTCAATCAGCACCCACAGGCCTCCACAATTTCATTTGGCCCTTGGACGTTGGGTTGCGACTGAATCGAATTGATGATTGATTATGAGAATGATGAATTGCCATGATTGAATAGTTGAACAAGTATTTAATTGATGAATGCGAACGAATGGTGGAATTATTCAATATTTATTCATTTATGATACCCCAATGCTATGTAAATGCTTGGTTTTTCAATATTATTGAACGGTTTATTGATATTTATAAAAAACAGCCATTATTTCTCTGTGATGATAAGGTATTTGATTGATAGTTGAACAACAACTATAGCAATTCAAAACAAAACTTACACTACAACAATTGCTATTCTGTGCACTAGTTATCTGGACAATATGTTTTATAATTTGTTATCATTTAATGATTGATTGAATTTATTACAGTCTGCAACAAAATGATTTTCTATAGAATAAAATATGTTGATTGATTGAATGTATGGCTTGCAAGAAAGTGTGCTATTTGTCAATAAAATTGGGTTTGATTGGTAGAATAGGAATGTGTTGATTGATTGATTCTGTATGAAGCTTCGTTAAATGATTGCTAGTTAGCTGGTAAATATGTTCAATATTTTTTTATCATTTAATGATTGATTGAAGAATGGAATGAGAAACAATGAACTGAATGAAAAATTCATGCATTTATTACACTCTGCAACAAAATGATTTTCTATAGAATAAAATATGTTGATTGATTGAATGTATAGCTTGCACGAAAAGTGTACTATTTATCAAGCAAATTGGACTTGATTGATGCCAATTGGAATGTGTTGATTGATTGATTCTGTGTATTAGTTATCTGGAAAATATGCTTAAACATTTTTTAATAATTTAATGATTGATTGAAGATTAAGCTGCAAATTTAATAGGCTGCACAAGAACTGTGATGTCAATCTGATTTGCAAGCATTGCTTACATCGAATGGCTTGTTCTCGCGAATTTATGCAATCGGCACAATGGCTATTGCCAAATGATTCCTTAAATGTATTAAGCTGTGATAATCTGCTCGATTAATTTCATTGCCGCTTGCTGATTGCTGATTGGTTGGTTGTTGGTTGCTGTTGTGATGATGAATTGATTGCTGTCCCCATCGAAGGTGGTATGGTTGATGCATAAAACGTGTAATGCATATTAAATGAGTTAATTACTTTATACTGCGACTGCTGTCCGGCTGTCTGGCTGGCTGGCTGGCTGATTCGATTTGATGATTATTTAATGAATTATGTTATCAATTGGCCTACATATTGAATGCATTATGCTGTTGTTTGCCTTTGATTGATGATTGGCCGGCCAGCTTGATTCATTTATCTCAATAAGCTCTCAATTGTGCGCTAGTCGCAGTCGCCTACGCCGTTATATCGAATTGTAGCAATCGGAGCGGCCAAAGCGTAAATGATACGAGCACAGCAAAAAAAAAGGTGAATAGAAAAAAATCATAGCATACAAAAATGCGCCCAACACACATGCACACACACACACACGCACACATTAGTTGGCAAAGTCACGCGACTTTTGGCTCGGAGTTGCCTTTTTTTTTTGTTGCCAGTGTTGGTGTTGACGCGGCCATCGCTTTAGTTGCTTTATGTGCCGTAATGTCTTTTGTGGTTGGGCGAGCTGCCCCCACTATTACACACGAGTACATACCCCTGCCAAATGGTACTGCACCTCCCACTCCCACTCCCACCCACACCCGTGCGCCTTAATAGCCTTGTTGCTTTTTTGTTTTCCCTTTTTTTAGTTTTTTTTTTTTTTTTTTTTTTTTTTTTTTTTTTTTGTTGTGGTGGGCTGTAATTTTTTGTTTTCTGTATAGATGTGAAAATAATATTTGAGTTTAGTTTACTCTCTCTCTTTCGCTTCTGCTTGTTGTTGTTGCTGTTGCTGTTGCATGTGCTCGGTTTTTCTGTTGTTATTGTTTTTTTTTTTTTGTTCTTCTGTGGCAGTTTTTTTGTGGCATGTCGCGGCATCGTGATTTGGCGCTTCGTGGCCGCGCTTTCGATTTCAAACGTAATTACAAAATTACACGCGCGTGTCCTTTGATCATTTTGACATAGAAACACGACAATGGTCCTTCCGTTTGATTGCGCATTATGAAACAATTTACATGACACAACACGAAACGACGACAATCATTCGTCGCGAGCTTTCAAATCAAATCAAATCGAAATCACAATCCAAATCCAAATCATTTCACCTTCAACTTCGGGTGCAACTTTAATCGATTTTCGTCGCGACCAGTCGCCGACTGTGGACTCACTTGACCACGATGCATGAATTCTTGGCTAATTGCTGTGCATTTGGCATTGCAACCAAAATCATTTACTCGACCAATTCCAGTTGCAGGGTCGACTAAAAAGCGAACATCAGCATAGCTTGTCTGTCACATTTGTCAGAGCCAAAAGAAAATCAAGCATATTTATAAGCCACTCACAAACACACACACACACACACACAAACACACAAACACATATATACATACAGATAGATGACCCTCACTCGCAACCACAACCTCGGGCTACACTGTCCACTGAGCACCACTGCAAACCACATCGTTAACGTTCAAGTGTGCAAATAAATTGCAAAATTTGGTTACTCATACGCCTCGTTGCACGTAATCAAGTTAATTTGTGGCCAAGAGCAGAAAAAAGCCCACAAAAAAAAAACACGTAAAAGTAAAAAGAAACGATAAATGCGGACGAGCAGAAATGGAAATGGTACGAGCAGGAAGCTCTCTTGGCATTAGTTGGGGAAACTCGCCTAAAAATTATATGCTTTCAGATATGTACGTATGGGGGCGAAGCAGCCTCACATACCAAATGGCCGACATGTTTGGCCTCCGTGTTAAAAAAAAAACTAAAAAAAGAGAAATTCCTGCCGCAGCTCTAATGGCCAGCCAGGTGTGCTGATTACGTCGCCAGACTCAGCACGGCCGTCGCACGCGGGGCTCAAGGGGCGTATTAGTGATGCAGATGCATCTTCAATGCAGCAGCGTACTCGAAACGTTAAGGCCACAAAACTCTATCGTAATTGAACTTGGTAGCGACTTAAAATAGGTTTCCTAGAAAACAACTTTTGTGTCATTTCGGGTTCATAGAACTCGTCGATACGCTAGGCTGTTAATAGCTGCGGATTGTTGTCATACCCAGTAAAAGGTATATTAGGTTTGTGCATACATATACAAAAGCTATGATTTATAATATCACATAATATTATAAAATAAAATAAAGACATTTAAAATAAAGATTTTAAAGATATTTAAGCCAGAAGGACCCGACCCATAAAATATATTCCATATATATTCCTAATCAGCATGCAGAGACGAATCGATTTAGACATGTGCGTCCGCCTTTACGTCTGTCTGTCTGTATGAACACCCATAACTTTCAAGCCAAACTGGCTAACGATCCAAAACTTAGTGTATAGCCTAAACCCATCCATATGCAAATAAATTTTATTACAAATCATATATAGCTTCATTATCTTAAATGGCTGCCATAGGACTAATTAGTCGAAGAAATTGTTTTTTTTATAAAGATATCTTGAAGAAGTCTAGTATTAATGAATTTTCCCCATGATATTCCAATGTTCCAACAATATTGGTGGACTATGTCATATAGCTGCCATAGGAATCTATATACAATTATTTACTTTTGTTAAAAATTCTTAATTTAAAAAAGTAATTAGCGTAAAAATGTTACTCCAGTACTACGCCCACAAACTGCATCATCTGTCTCTTTTTCCCCATCTTTTTGCTTCTGCTAGAGGCGCATATAACTCAGTGTCGGAAGTTATTCTGGGTAGAGGGTATTTCACAGTCGGGCTTGCTCTACTGTAGAGTTCTTTCTTGTTGTCATTTTTTTCAAAGGAAAGATTCACATGATTGTATGACACATGGCTTGCTTGTCTTTTACTGACTGATTTCATATAATCCTTAAGAACTATTTGAAATTATAGAAATTATTTTAATTATAATTCTACTCAGAAACAAAGAGAGCGAGAGAGCTTGGCTTTAAGGCTTATCGCTGTTCTCGTGCTATCTTAAGGGCTTTAATTATAACTAGCAGGTCTTGTCCGTCTAAAGACTTTTACTTACAAATAGAAGTTTATTTGCCAGAAGAAGGCCCCAATAAACCGAGTTTTGTTTGTATTTGTTAATTGAATTTCAAAGCCAAGTTTGAAGTCGATGGGTTGAAAACGCAAATTTTTCAAACAAATGTTGGAACCTGTTTTCTCCAATTGCTAGAATACTGGCATAAAATATTGTTTTTTTTTTTTTAAATTTTTCAAAAAAAAAGATTGAATAATAGGAAATAAAATAAGGTATCCAAGTCGCATAGTTAATAATTTTTTTTAAACAAAATATTGCTTTATGCTGGCGTCGTACTAAGTGCTCTTGAAATGCACACTAAATTTTGTTGAAACAGTTAAGTTATTAGAACAAAAACTAAATTTGGGGTAATTATCTAAAAATTTCGAATTTATGCCAAAGCTCGCATTTCGAATTTCCTTCACTATGAAAGCATACTTGAGTCCAAATTTCAGCTTCCCAAGTCTTACAAACTGTAAGATCCCCAATCAGTCACCCTTTCAGTCAACAGTTCAACGGATCGCAACTATCTTCACATCAGTTTAGTTAAGTACTTGTGCGAAATTAAAAGAGAAAAAATGCAAAGTTAATAAATGTTGCCTTCTAAATTCTTAGCTAAACTTATATTAGCAGAAGACTGAAATATCTGCAAATATACTTGTATATATATACTTATTGCCCGATGTCAATAAATGCCTTAAAGCTTAGATATATGAAAACTTGGCATGGTTTTCAAACTTTTATTTTTAGACTTTTTTTTAGCGATTTAAATTTCTTGCACACTTTTTTTTCTTCCTCTTCCTGAAAAACCCCTCTTCTAATGCTATTACATTATTATCGGTATATGTCGGTGTAAGTTAGACCTTTACAGAAAGGCAATTAAGTTTTCTTCAACACTTTGTTTTGAAGCTTTTGAAACATGTTTTAAATGCAACCAAATAGCTGCCGAAACATTTTAATTCTTCACTTTGTGGCTGGCACCTTTTAGTTCTATGGCTTGCGTCAAGTGGAAGCTGCAGCTAGGGGCCAGAGATTGGTTCAACAAATTGCCGAATTGGTTGTCTATTTTTAGGCTGCCACTGAGCTGCTCTTCCACCATTTTCCGCTCGCTTGCATGTGTGTGTGTGTGTGTGTGTGTGGCCATTTATTATTGAAGCGAACTTAATATGGTTCCTGTTGCTGTTGCTGCCACCGCTGTCGTTTTTGTTGCTGCTGCTGTTGATGTTGTAGGGGGGTGGGGGGAAGGGAAAGGACTAACCATGCAACGATGGGGCAGGCATTTTAAGCGCCGCTTTGTGCGATGTTTTATTCACATACACATGGCGCAGGAAGCCAGAAGAAGGGCCAAAAGGGTGAAGCGCTCTCAGCCCAAAGATAAAGTCACTGGGTCATGGCAAGCAGCAGGCAGCAGGCAGCACCAGCACCAGCACCAGCAATAGCCCCGGCAATAGCACCAGCAATGGCAACATCAATAGCACCAGCACCAGCAGCAGCAGCAGCAGCAACGACAACGGCTGGCAGTAAAAAGCCAACAAGCACAAAGGCCAACCAACCGCCGCACTAAGAATGCGGCATATCGACCGAATCTGTGCCTCTCTCTTCATGCCACTTGCCACTTGCTGGCGGCCGCTGCAGAACAAGCAGCAGAAGAAGTGGAAGCAGAAGCATAAGCTCTAGCCTTCCACATACTACTACTACATACTACTTGTATATATACTTATATTACATATTTATTTTATTATATATTTACACTTTCGGCCTCTGTAAGAGACCAGCAAAAAAAAAAAAAAAAACACATATACTATGAAAAGAAAACAGAAGAAAAGCCGGAGAACGGCGACAGCAGCAGCGCAGAAAGCGCAGAAAGCGCAGTCATCGCCTTCGACGCCTCGAACGAAACGTGCGCAGCGTTTTCATTTCATTTGCACTCGACTTTGGCCATAAGTATGCCGTTAGGAGCGCATAATATTTACTCAATGCCTGCTTGCTGCCGCTTCTGCTGCTGCCGCTTTATGCTGCAGTCAAGGCTTCCTCCTCCGACGACTCTGGCATCTGAAGTGCATGAAATTTCATTTTTATGCTGCCCACAAATCTGTTGGCCACAGCAGAGTCTGAGTCAGAATCGTGACTAACACGGCTAGTGGTCCTGCCCCTCCCCCCTCCTTTCTTCTATATCCAAATTTGCCGCATCACCGCACAGTGTGAACATTGAAAATCGCTTGGGGCAGAAAACTAAATAGGAAATATTTATTTATTTATTTATGTCAACAAACAATGAGTGTCGACATAGGAGGTAAATATATAAAAATTATACGCATCTTATACGCTAGAAAAGCCTAAGAAGGAGAAATCTAATCAAATTACAATAATATCTAATTAACGCCTCCGACCCGGTGGGGGAATATTATTTGCCCTTCGGCTAACTGCTCGTACTATACGTTCTTTTTAGATCAAGATCTAATCAAACTATTCCATGCTATTCTTGCAGCTCTGAAGGGATCTGCAAATATTTGAGGTGTTTTTCAAAAGAAGAAAAAAAAAAAACATTCAAATAAAAATTGTAAATATAATCAACAATGGGAATTACCATTAAGTTACAAGCAAACGTTTAAATCAAACCAAAGTTTATATTCAACAAAAAGATTTCAGAATTAAGAGTTAAAGATTCGAATTACGAATAGCATTTAATAACATTTTTATTCGTCCGCCTTCAATAAAAGAAAACCTTCCTTTAAAAACTAGAATACCAAAAATATCTGATCTTTGAAATTACTTTGCAAATTGTCTCACATATTACACCATTTAGATAAAATTTTCGTTTGAATAAAGCAACAATTTGATGGCCAAAAAATGAATCGCCATATTTGATGTCCTGCCAGAATTGGTTTGGTTTTTTCTTTACTGTTATACCAAATGACCTGTTTACAAAAAAAAGGGGCAGAGTTGTGGTCACATCGTAACCGTTTAGGTATGGAAGGTTTATCGACATTTGCGAAAAAGTTAGAAAACCTCGCACAACAATTTAAGCAACAATTAATGAATATTAAAATGACGACTTGATACAAAATAAAGGTGCGAAAGAAAAACTGTCTTCCGCAACCAAACGTGCTTAAGTACTTTCCTAAATATTTTTTTTAAATTATACTGTTATATTTATAACTTTAATACAACTTATAGTTAAATACAAATACAACTCAAACTAGGTGTTCAGTCTTAATTACAAATTAACATTTATAATTTTATAAATCTGTTTGCTAAATATAGATGCACGTTATCGGTTGATTATTCATATCTATTCATATTCTAATAGACTGCATATAAAAAGCCTCCATTCTAAACACGTTGCTAGACTTACTTTTCCACTGTTCCACCATTGCCAGCATTGCCTCCGATTGCTTATGTAAGCGGTACGCCATGTAATGAGCTTATGAACGGCTTAGAGGCTTGGCCTTCCCATGGCTGCTGCTGCTGCTGGTGCTGGTGCTGCTGGCACTGCCACTGGTTTTGCTGCTTTTGGCGCTTTTTGCTGCTCTGGCTGCCATTCAAGTCCATTTAACGCAAACTGTTGCGAAAGAAACAAACACAAAAAATCTGAAGAGTGAAAAACACACACCGCCTGCGCATTTCGCGATTCCCTCGCACTTTGTGTCAAGGCTGTGCCAAAAGCCAAACAGCAACAACAACATTAACAGCCGCAGTAGCGGCCAACAGATAATCGCCTATGATGCAATTTTAGTGCAGCCACCCGCATGACACACACACCAACACACCAACACACATACACACCAACACACACATGTGCAATTCATATACACACACTCGTAAATAGAATGTGTGGAGAGACGGCTGTCTTGTCAATGTTTTTGTTTTCTTGCAGCTGTTTTCCTACTCGCTTTCCGCATCGTCCTTCCATTTTTCTTGGGCTGCATGCGTGCGCCTCGCAAGTCGCGGCCAGATGTCATGCACACGACCGCAGTACTCACCCGATAAGAAGCACGCATTTAATGTGAGGAAGAGCATATTCGCTCTCTTTTTCATACATTTTTGTCGACTTGTGGAAAAAAATCTCATTGGTTTTAAACTTAAAGAAAAACCCATATCAGACCTACAATAATATTTGATCTATTTAAGTCGTTAACTTTTACGGAACAGGCAGGTTTATACACGTTGGGGGGAATTCGTTTTTCCACTGCTAAGTTGGCTCGGCCCTGATTGGACCTAACAGTTCAACAAGCTTCTGATACTTGTATAAATAAATAAAAAAAAGTAAGTTAATACTTTAAATTTAACAAGAAAATTTGAATAAACTAGAAATGAAAAATACCCAGACCCAATCCCACGAACAAAACTAATATTAAATATTTTAAAAATTACTTCTAATTTATGGCTATAACTTTACATTTGGAGTATAATGATGAACTAACAAAAGAAAATTACCAAACTTGCGTAACTGCAAGAATCACGGGAGTTATGGGAAATCACTAATAGTGGGGGTGTGGGAGGGGTGCATCAGAAAAAGAAAATTTAGGAGAATCTGTACATCAATGTTGGTTATTCTAGCATTTTTACTTTCTGAGATCTTTGCGGTCATACAGACAGACAGAAGGACAGACAGTCATACTGATCACGAATATATATACTTATAGCGCTCTGCCACTCCTCCTTCTGTGTGTTACATGTACACTCGCACACAACTAATGTTCCCTTTTATCCTTTTGGTACAGGGCATAAAAATATATTTAAAAAGATAAAGAAAAATGAATATACATACAGTCTTAGCTCTTTGCAATCGCATATTTAAACTTCATGGTTAAAACAAATAAAAGTAAGGTCGTCTAAGTATTTACAAAAAGATTGCTCGCTTTAAGTTAAGTCCTATTATTAATATTGCTCTGATAGTTGCAACTCATTCAGCACCGTATTATTGGAAGCACATAATTTATATCGAGCACATACTGTCTATGTTTATTCAATATCCCTTGTGTGAACGACGAGCCAGCTGTACACCTGCTTGCCACGAATATGGTGCCAATAAGAAAGAGTCAAGGAAACCACGCGATGCTTTCCCTTTCAGTGCAGTTGTTGCCATTTTTTCTGGCCGCGATTTTGTTGCATTGCAGTTAAACAGCCAGCATTGCATTTTTGAAAAACACGAAGCCCTCAGCAGCTGAGCCTGTTTGTCAATTAAACTGACTTTAGTCGAGCGACCTTGACCCTTGGAATTGCAATTTCTAAAAATACAAAAAGCGACCAGAAGACAGAGATTATTTCTGATTCGATTGTGTGACTCGATTGGTTGTTTCACAATCTAATTTTAGATAATTACTTGTATAGTATACCTTCATGTTACCTTAATGATGATTATGGCTTGAGAATCAAGACAGTATTGCAAATATGAACAAATTTATTTGCATCCTACCTGGGGAATAAAGAATCATGAATTTTAGCAACATAATGTAATTCGGCGCGTCTGCAGCGCTCTCTTGCTGTAATTAACATTGTGATTTGTCAGCGCTTTCTCTCGCTCTTATTGCAGCAGCTGATCTGAAAATGAAACTCCTTTCGTACACTATTAACTATTTTTACATAAATCTTATATTAAATAGTGCAGGGCTGTAAGTATTTCCTTGGCGCAGCAACAGCAAAGTCAATAGAATTAATATTTGCCTTTTGTAACGTAAACCCATAACGCATTATTGTTTGCCATATTCATAAAAAATCTCTGTAACACAACATAATGTAATGCTTGCTGTAATTAACAGCGCTCCGGCTTTCATTGCAGTGGCTGATCTGCAAATGAGCTGCACTATTAGGGCCGTGCCTTCGTCACCGCTAGTCTCGAATTAACATTTTTTTTATATTCTTATGCAGAGTAGTGCCTTAAATTTGTAACGTAAATCCATAAAGCATTATTGTTTGCTGTTTCCATACAAAATCTCTGTAACACAACAAAATGTTAATCGGCTGCTTGTGCAGAGCTCTCTTGCTGTAATTAACATTGTGATGTAACAGCGGTGATCTGACTTATCTGCAAATGAAGCTGCGCTGTTAGGGCTGGTTTCGAATAGCTATTTGCCTTCAATTTGTACCGTAAACTCATAACGCATTAATGTTTGTCGTTTCCATAAAAAATCTCTGTAACACAACATAATGTAATGCGGCTGCTTGCTATAATTAACAGCGCTCCGGCTCTCATTGCAGTAACTGGTCTGTAAATGAAGCTGCAGTGAAGCAAGCTAGTCTCGAATTGTTGGCCGCCTGAGCAGTTCAGTACTTTAGTATATGAATTATTCGATCTCGCCATAATATATAGTAATAGTACAGTAATAGTTGCCAGTGGAGACTAACAAAAAAAATAATTATAACGTTGTTGTTGACAGTCAACTTTTTTTTGTTTGTGATAAGCAAGTTTTGGTTATACTTTGTTTTCAAAACAGCTGTCAAAAAATATTGGCAGCTCAACAGAATTGTTATATGGATATCGCGAAGCCCTCTTTGATTTCTACTTCGTTAACTTATTGGCTTCATTCCTGGGCCGATCTCATTGGCATGCAATGCGGCCAGTCGGAGGAAAGTCAACTGTCCTTCGGAGCCGGCGACCAGTATTGGTCAATGTTTGACAGTTTGGCTCATATTGTATGCAGGAGATGAATTTTCCGAGAATTCGATCAATTCCTCAAACAGTTGCTGGCCACAAGGGCAACAAAGACAGGCAGACAGACAGACAGGCAGGCAGGCAGGCAGGCAGGTCGACTGAGCGAATGGCCACAGAAGCCACAGCAAACAGCGGTGCATTAAATGGCCATCAATTGTGTTTTCCCACCACCCGGCCCCCCACTCCTACGCCCTTAGCAATTATTTGGCCATAATTTAAGCTGTGGTCGCATCAGCTGTAGTGGCGGTGTGTGGGGTTGGGGTTGGGGGGTTGTGGCATGAGCTACGTGCTACGTGGCAGACAAAGAGGCGGCTACATTTCAATTAGTTTGATTAAAGTCGTTGGCGAGTTGGCGGCGCTGTGCGGAAGCCACGGCGCGTAAATCTCAGCTTAACGGAAATTGCAGAAGCCAAAGCAGATACACACACACACAGACACGCACAGACACGCACACTTGCATACAAAATACCAATAGACACGACACTGCAGCGAGTTTTAATTAAATGCAGCAAACAGCCGAGCACAATGCAAAAAGCCCAAGCAAATATTTGCCATCCTTACGCTTCCTTCCATTCACCTTTTGTCTCCCCATCTCTCTCTGTCGCTCTCTCTCTCTCTCTCTATCTCAGTTACCGCTGTCCGTGTCTTCATTGTGTTTAAATAACATTCAACTAATGCCCTGCCGCTTAGCCCCACACACACCTCCACACCTCCATACCTCCACACACCAACGCGCAGACACAGGTTAACAGAATTTGGCCCAAAGGGCAAAAAGTGGCATCAAAGTCCAACTAAATGCGCGTTACAGGCAACAGTAACTGAAAAACAACAGCGGAGTGGGGTAAAGGATGTTTTGTGCGTATCCTCTGTCTCTGTGTCTGTCCATCTACCTGCCTGCCTACTCCCTACCTACCTCCCTCTAATAGCCCACGAGCTTGGCACACGGCCGTGTTTTGGTTTGTTTTGTTTGATTTATTGACTGCAGCTTTTGGGCGCCGTCAATAACTCAATGTGAGTCGGACATGCCAGCAAAAATAACAAAAACAACACCAACAATAACAGCCTTCTAACCATTTAAAAACGTTCAATATGGTTTCTATGAATGCTCTGTTTGCCATTTGATCTTGAAGTATTCGACATGAAAGCATTTCCCATGCCCTTCCGCCCTCCATCTCATCATAATGAATTGGAAACATTTTCTCAACGAATTATTTAAGTAAAGCCTGCGAAAAGCGCTTTATGAGGAATAGGAAAAGAATTTAATTAGCTGCAGTGGAGATTCTCAAAAAACACAACCAACAGTCGGCAGGTCGTGATCGGAATAAATCAATTATTATATATGTATAGTTGTGTAGTTTTGCAAACAGTCCCACAGATGTACATATGCCCTATGCCTAATAAACAAACATTTTAAATAACATGCCTCAGTGTTAAATGAGTTGCAAAAGAAAGTATTTCTCTCCTTTTTTCATTTCTCACTTTTTTTTGGCAGGCAAAAGACTTGAAAAAATTGTTTTGTTTATTCATGCGACGTTTTGGGCAACAGTCGACTGGTTGTATTAGATTTACTTGATTTTGTTGTGACAGCCACTGAGAGCTCCCCAGTGGGGAAGAAATTATTACGCAAGCGAATTAAGTGTGATATGGCAATCAAAGCGACACTGAAATTGATAGATACAAGTAGACTTGCGTGTAATTTCCAAACCCTCAGCTTATCAGTCACAACAATTTTATACAACCTGCTTGATTGGATTAAACAAATTTGCTTCTTTGGACCCAAAACTCTAGTCAAGATATTATTGTTATAACAGCAAGCTTTTCTCAATTTAAAGCTTAGGCGAAATAAAATATGAAATGAAAATATGCATCAGAAGAGGCTAAGCATATACCTGACTAGTCAGTACAGAAAACTGCAAGTCCAGCTTAACCGAACGATAGGCTGAGCGCTGGGGATTGGGTTCGGGTTGGTCGCTTTATTGATCCGTTAATGCGCCACTGGGCCGGGCACATATGTATGGCAACAGCGGGTGGTGTGGAATGAAGGGCATCTGATGTGCCATGTAATGGGCATTCAGCAGACGGGTGGCAATTTGAAGCACCTGTGTGTTGGGCTCCAAAACATAAATAACAATTCAAACAATTGCAATTTATTGCTGCCTGTGATTTAAATTAAAAGCCGTGTAATGTGTGCGTGACAACAACAAAAAATTATAAATAATATAATAAATAAAATCAAAATAAGCAACAAACCGCAAAGTGCCGTTATAGTTTAATAAATAATTCAGTTACACTTTGAAAGAGTTAGTAAGAACAGTAGCTTTAAAGCTAAGAAACATTTTTTGAATTTAGTTACATTATTAATAAATTATACCTAGAAAGGTGCTACGCAGCTAATAGAATCTATATATTAATCTCATTAATCTCAACTTCAGAATAAAAACGCCTCAAAATTGTTGAAGGAATCTTAATGGAAATTTTAATTCCGTCATGAAAATTTTAATTGCAGTTGCTACAGCAATATTTATAGTAGCAGATGTAAAAGAAGCACGAATATCGAATATATTGCTAATATTGCATAAATAAATAAATAAACCAAAAGTTTCCTTTTTACCTGATGCGTGACTCTAATAATATGAGAAATTATTCCAAAGCCAGATAAAACTAAAAACAACTTCTTTCTGGATGTCCAAAAAATCAAAATAATTGTTTATACAAAACTGGAGGGTCAAAAAATTATGTATTTATATGTCCGCCTGTTAATAATTAGCTTAAGGAAGGGAAGAAATCTTTGTCTGCATACCTATAATGACGAATAGCCAGGTAGTCCGATTTCAAGTTTGGAAATGGAAAGCTTTTTGTGATCCTTAGGCAGCATTGATTGCATTCTTTTTTGGAAAACAATAGCATCTGGGAAGCCGCTTCTTTTCAATTTTTAAGTCAGTCAGACATATAGTCGACCTATATTGACCTGCCATTTTCAAAATATTATCATCAAATAAGCACTTATCCGTGCGAGTGGCCTAAGAAATCGTTGGCAAGCGTCATTAGAATTGAATGTCTGCAGTATTTTGTAGATGTGTAGTCTAGGATACTTTTGCATGTCCAGCACTCCTGGACTCCATGTTGTCGATTCGATTCGATTCGATTGAATTGGACTTGCCTGCAATTTCGTCGCAGCTGATGTCCAGATTTGGCAGCGTCCTCAACTGCCAGCCACGCACAAATGTATGCAACACTTGCTTCACTTTGTTTTCTTGTTTTTTGAGGCAAGCGTCATGGGCGGGCAGCACATGGGTCGTCCGTCCATCGCTTCATTTGGGGGCACTGCTGCCATACGTACGTATCAATAAATAATTTGGTATAATTTTGTGCTGTTGGCAGCAATATATCTGATGGGAAAAATACAGAAACAACTGCCACCCTCCCCCACTCCCTGTTTCGGTCTGTGTGTCGCATTTGCTGGGCAAATAAATTCTTCATCGAAGGTCAGGCCGAGCGGCTTAGGCAAAGTCAATGTTCAATGTTGCGCCAGCGAGTCGAGTCAGCGAGCGAAAGTAATTTGCATTTTTCTTGTTTCGCTTTCCTCGTTTGTTCTGCTGCGTGACCGGGCCAGCAACAACAACAACAACAACAGCAACATCAACAGCCGTAACAATAATAATATTAAATGGATGGCAGAGTTGAGGGGTCCCCCATTATTGTTTGGCCTTTCCAGTCACGTGATTCGTTTGGCCCTCAAGTCACATTTTGGACTCAGGCGCTCACTTTCTTGTGCCCGTAACTGTCTGCATATTGGGCCAAAACTATTGACTCACTGATGGACTGATGGCATCAGGAGTGATGAGCTATTGACTAAATAAATCATGCAGCACACGTTACCTGTTCGTTATGCTACTTAGCCATGACACCTTTCCATATCGCTTGCTAATTACACTAATGCAATTAATGTGTCAAGCCTAATTATTCGCACTTGGTTGGCCATCAAACGATGAAGGGAAACAAAAGACAGCCGCAAACATCAGAGTTTACAGTTTATAGTTTAAAAGCAAAAGATATGTGTGTGCGTGTGTGTGTGTGTGTGTGTGTGTGTGCGTGTGTGTGTGTGTGCGTGTGTGTGTGTGTGTCAGGGCGACGCGGTTGAAGTGAAACTTAATGCTTGGAATTGGAATCATTTGATTTGATTTATATTTTGCTTAGAGGAGAGTTGGTGAGGAGAGTCTTTTTAATTATTTATCAACGATTGTTGGCGAATTTAAGCTAGAAAAATATAAATAGATAGAAAAACCCACTAAAAAATAGATAGAAAAACAGCCGTCACCGAAAAGGTTGCCAATCCAGCTATTAAGAGCCACTGAAAACACAGTTCTATTTCCTTCACAAATACTTGTATTCCTGGAATACCCAGAAAACCACAAGAAACGGCGACTCTTAGAACTCATAACTCAACTCATTTCATCACGTCGCTTGGTATACTTGCTGTTCCTTGATGTGCGCCTGCTACCATGCTATTGATTTCGTTACCGAAAAGGTTGCGGATCCAGCGTTTAAAACCCTCACATAAGAAGTTTCACTTCAAAAACGAACGCCTGTTAATTGAAAGATTTGCATTCATCGATTTGTTGTTGTTGCTGGCACGTGTTCGGAAGTCTCTCTTTAGTTTGCTGCTTGAACTTTGACCCCATTACTTTGATGTTGGCTTTGCCGCACTACCTGGCTGGATGGCTGGCTGGCTGGCTGGCTGGCAGACTTTTTGATTCATGCCTGGGATTTGGCTGCACTTGCCGCTTTGATTGATTAAGTGCAGCAACCACTTCTCTTTGGCTGTTTGCTGTTTGGCTTTTTGGCTTTTTGGTTTTGCCTGCCACGCATGCAGCAAACGTTGTTTATTTATTAAAGCCTTCTGTTCCAACCCGGCTGCAACTGGCGAGCTTCAAAATCGTGGCCGGACGTGACGCGATGCGATGCGCTGTGACGCTGAGCATATTTTAATGTTGGTTTCGCAAAAATATGTTGCATACACCCAGGGGCATGTCAGGATTTCAAACCGCGCGCTCTACTCGTACACTCAAAATGCATTAGCTGCCCCGCCGCTCATTACATATGGCCCCTGACCACGAGCATGTTCCGACACGCACCCAGCGCACAACAGTTAATTGATACATAGATGGACTGAGCTTTATGGAAAGGTCAGACGGCTTCAAAATATATCAATAGTTGACAGACAAATGGGAATCAAAAATGGCTAATCAAGTAACTAGGCTGCATACACTAGATATTAGTCCTTCACAGCCCTATTTGCGACCGATTTATAAACTTATTGTATTTATTTTGTTGAGTAAATTAAGTGAATACAATTTACAATGCTTTATAATTTCTCGTTAAATTCAAATAATTATGCGTCCTTCTCTTATTCTTATCTGCTATCGGTTACTATCGATTATTGATCGCTGTTGATTATTAGTCAGTACATAGCTATTCGATCACTATTTGGTCACTCTCTTACATAATTATTAGCTAATTGGGTGTTTCTTCAGTCACGCCCTCGTACAAGTTATTTATATTTTATTTATTTATTATTTTTTTTTTTATTTATTTATTTACTTATAAATTTATGCCATTATTTATTTAAATATTTATTAACTTATATATTTATTTATTTACTTATTTATTTATTTATTTATGTATTTATTTACTTGTATATTTATTTATTTATCTTTTTATTTATTTTATATTTAAAATTTGTATTTATTTTTTATATAATTTTATATCCACAATTGCTGTCGACATAAGGACACAATATAAAAGCTATAAACAAATCCTTATAAGCTGGGAAAACCTAAGTAGGAGAATTCTAGTCACTGAAAAGAGAGGTTTTTCTCAAGGTCTTTCCAGGTGAAAATCTTCTTTGTAAATTAAGCATAAAACCCGAAAAGGATTGTGCGATGCATAATTAATTAATAGTTGTACATCTGTCAAGGAAGAGGGGAAGACAATTTCTTGTTCTTTTGCGAGGCACTGATAAATTAAAGGACCTTAAAGGCAGATTTCAGTTCACCACTCCAAGGACAGTCCTCCGATTGGTTAGTGAGTGGAAGTCTGCTTGGGAAGTGTGTCCAACGAAGATTGGAATCCCAATTTAAACCACGCTTGAATGATACCTCTTCATCATTTATGAATATTTAGGTGCTATTAGTTTCGTCACAGAAAAGATTGCCGATCCATAACTTAAGAAGTTTCACTTCAAAAATAGCCAACATCACGGCACAAATTTCTGAAAAAGATTTGGCTACGATCTATATTTTGTTCTCCTTCACTGAAAAGTGTTGCGTATGCAGAAAGCTCCCAAATTTTAAATAAACCAGTGATTATTCGATTTATTGATGTGAGACGGTGCAGCATTATGTGTATGCGAGTATGTATATGGCTTGGTGCATGCATCCGTGCAGCTGTGCAGCTGGACCGACTCATAACAGGACAGCCAGCCAGCCAGCCAGCCAGCCAGCAAGCCAGCCAGCAAGCAAGCCTCTGGCCAGCCACAACATAAGCCACTCATACACATACGAGTACTGCTGGAGTACACATGGATGGCTGTCATTGTTAGCTGGTTTGCTTACTTGGCCTAAGCCAATGGCTTATTGCGTGCTACACACGTTCTACACACGCTCTGGAGCACGATGAGGCAAATTTTGGGGACACTTTGTGGCGTGGACACGCAGATGGCAACGTAGCTGGAAACTTGCACATGACACATATAGTTAGTTATTATATGAATGCATATCTCTGACAACAATCAGCATAATCAACAATGACGACAACGACAACAACAAGGGACGGACGGACAGACAGACAGACAGTCAGACAGACGGGGAACGAGAATGCGTGTGGCAACATTGAAGAGGCAAATGGAAAGATGGCGCAGCGGTGGCGACGATGGCAATGTTGACAACGACAAGCTGACAACTGTAGCGTTGCAAAAACCACAACAACAGCAGCACCGGCAGTGGCAGTGCCAGTGCCAGTGGCAGCAACAACAATTGCCGTTGCTCAGGGTCGGTTTTGGGTGCCACAGTGCGTATGTGTAATAAATTGCACAAACTCTGCACAATCGACGTCGACGTAGCATGCCACAGAAAATGTAAATGTAAATGTAAAAGTGAGTTAGCTCGACATTAAAGTCTGCAGAGCAGCTCTCGATGCTCCTTTGCTCCTTTGAGTTGTTGCCTAATGGAATTAGTGGTCGACAATTGCTCGCCCCCTTCAAAGGCAAGGCACTCACACACACTACTTATCTCGAGCATGCATTTAAAGTTTGCCATGAAATTTCTTCTTTTTTTTTTTGAATTTTAAAATAGCTTCTACAGCAGCTGATTTGGTCATTTTTCTTATAAATGGATACTCTAGTTTCGTAATTTCTGCAAAAGACTTAAGACTCACAATTTAAACAAGTGCCGTTCCAACTCTCTTTGAAAGTCAGTTGCCCATTGCTAAGCAGATAAAGATAGTCTTTAAGAATGTCTTATACTTACAGCACTTATTTGTGCCTTTAGTTAATTGTTTGTTGCAAGTTCTTAGATTTTTCTATGCGACTTTATTTTAAGCTCAATGCTTGTGAGCAAATAAGACATCTTCCCTCCGCCTGAAGGCTCAGAAGCATTCATTGAAAGCATCTACTTTAAAGGAGAATGCTAGATGTTGTATCTTTAACTAAAACAGAGATAAAGAGTGGAAACCTTCTGAAAATGCGCTCATTTTTTAGTTCTAAATCGAACTTACGCCAAGAAGATATTGTGATGCCAACTCGCTGGCTAGAGAGTGTTTTCACTGCAGTTCCGAGCGTTTTAAATCGTAAGGTAACTTCTGAAAATACCTATAAAAACTATTTAGCTATTTACTTACTTTGATGACCCCAACTTAGAAGAGGTTTACCAAAAAAATGAGTGGGTTGGAGTGACACGCGATTGAAGTGAAATATAATGATTGTATTGGACCGATTTAATTTGAGTTAATTTGGATTGGTGAGGAGAGCATTTATTTGTTGGCTAATGTACATTTAATTTCAAAAGAATGGCTTTAAAATGATTATCGCAGTCTGTTATAAAAAAAATAGCTAGAAACACAACTATATGTGTGTTAGCACATGGCCATAACATCCTTTAAAAGTTATTAGAAACCTCGTTAGAAAAGCCGATATAAATTGCAAGAAAGACCACTAAACATGGCTAAAAAACTCATTAAAAATGGTTAGAAACCCAGCTAAAAATGTGTAGAAAATGCTAGAAAAGAATACAAAACCGCTGTAAATAGATAGAGAGCCCGCTAATGGCTAGAAGAACCGCTAACGAATGGCTAGAAAATGCACAAAAATTTGATTTAAAAAAACGCTGGAAAATGGCTAGAAACACCGCTATAAATAGTTATAAAGACAGGTAAAAAAATTAATAGAAAACCCGATACTTGCTGATCCAGCTTTCAAGAGACTCAGACAACGCACTTATAATTTGGAATTTGGAATTCAGAAATGACGACTTTTTCAAATCAAGACCTTCCAGGTCAGCAGAAGGCAACTAAACTGCTATTAGTTTCGTTACAGAAAAGGTTGCCGATCCAGCATTCAGTTTCACTTCAAAAAAAACTAAAGAGAGAGAGAGAAGAAGAGAGAGAGAGAAGGAGAGAGAGAGAGAAGGAGAGAGAGAGAGAGAAGGAGAGAGAGAGAGGAGGAGAGAGAGAGAGAGAAGGAGAAACAGTGGGAAACTGTAGCTTACTATTTGCTTCGAAACAAATGTAGAAATGTGACACCGACTTGGTCTCAGAATAGTCCCTGAAGTTGAAGGACATCAGTTTACTTGAAAGCAGACTTGCGGATGAAAAAGGCATATAAATCGTCTGAATAGCTTAATGAACAGCAAGCACTTGCAATTCGATTATAAATTATGCCATCATTCGCATTTAATTCTGAATAGATTCGGAAAAGAAGCTGTCTGCTGCAGACATTCAAGGCATAATAATTTTGTATAAGTTTTCACAGGATTTCTTCGAATAAACTGAATAAATTACGGTGTGTTGTGTGCTCCATGAAATATTGTTGTGCATCTAATCCACCTGGGGTTACATGTGAGCGACATGAATTCATTTAAGCCATCTGCTGTGGCAGGCAGGCAGGGAGGCAGGCAGGGAGTATGCAAAGCCCTCTCCTCCAAATTTTCTCCATACATTTTGCAACAGTCGTTGCCGTCCATACGAATTGTAGCTGTTATAGTTGTAATGCTCAAGTGATATGTGCCACAAACAAACAAACCGACAGGCGGACGGACAGTCGGACAGACAGACGGACAGACATACAAAGATATAGACGAACATGCTCGTGCGAATGCAATGACAGTTTTATGTACATACACGCATATGTATGTGTGTAACAGCTGCCTGGTAAAAATACAGTGAAAACTCCCTTAATGGACGCCTCTTTTATCCGGACAACCCTCTTAGACGGACCCTTTTTCTGAACATTCGTTTTGGTGAACTTTTTAGAGCCCTGTGCGGGCGCCCTATTTTTTGGAAAAAAAAATCTAACTAAAGCCTCTCCTGACTGGACGCGAACCTCTTGAAAACGGATGCCGACATGCAAGGAACCGTCCAGTTTTAAGTAAAACCTCTCTTGGCAGGACGCGTATATCTTGTTAATGGGCATGCCAAATAATTGTAGTGATGTCCTTCAGGAATTATTTTTATACCCTGTACCCGTAAGGTAAAAAGGGTATATTAGGTTTGTGCAAAGTATGTAACATGCAGAAGGAAGCATCTCCGACCCCATAATCGATCTAGACATGTCCGTCCGTCCGTCTGTCCGTCCGTCTGTCCGTCCGTCTGGATGAACGCAAGGATCTCAGAAACTATAAAAGCTAGAATAACCAAAGTTGGCATCCAGATTCTCCTAGGTCCGAGAAAGGACGAGTTTATTTTATTTTTTTGAATTTCCCCCCCTTCCCCCGCTACGTCAATAGCGTCCACATTTCAAATGCTACTTAAACCACACATCATATATATATAATTATCTACTGTTGTTCGAAATTTTATTCAATTATTATTATTATTATTTTATGGGCGCATTTACCTCAGTGTCGGAAGTTTACCTCGGTACAGGGTACTTGTATTTCACTGTCGGGCTTGCTCGACTGTAGCGTTCTCTCTTGTTTTAATTATTTCGCACAATTATGCTCGGCTTTAAGCGGTCAAAATAATTGTAGTGCTTGGAATGGTTGCAAAGGGAAAGTACTGTTATTGTATAATAATTCGAAATAGTAAGTGAATATCAGTGTTTTTTCTGCCATGACTGCACTCCGGAATGGCGCGCATTTACTAAGAATTTTGCATATGTATGTATTACGTTTAGCTAATTAATGAATTCGCATCTCGCTTTTTATTTTTGATTGTTATATGCAATTACATAGATGGACCATAACTGATTGTTTGTATTGAACAAAGTAAATTTATTTTAATCGCCTAAATAGAATAACAATTAACAAAATGAAATGAATATCTATGTATCCTCTTAACCACTTCCCTTGGCCGAACAAAAGTTGGCCGAGAGAGGTTTCACTGTACCGCGGAGCCTCCGAACCATCCCCGTCTGTCAAGTGGCCGTGTCTATTCCTTCATGTCTCCCTCCACCTGTGTGTGTGTGTGCGTGTGTGTGTTGGGGATAACAAGTTCATAAATGCATATAAAACCTACTAAAAAATTCATTTTGTTGACATTTTATGCCAAAAACAAAACAGCACAAGAATTTTCCATTGAACGATTTTCTTTCTCATCGTTCGCATTGTTTTTGTTTAGCGCCTGCTCGTCTTGCTTTTCTTATTTTGCTGCCAAAATTGTGGTTGTTTTTGTTATTCTTGCTGCTACTGCTGACTGGCAATTCGTCGTTGACTGCCAAATGGAGCTGCAATCAAATGCCTAACTAATTAACACGCTCGAGAGAACAGGTGCAGCATGGGGAATATTTATTCCATTGAACAATTTGTTGTGGATGGCAATGCAATCAAATATTCAGGCAGAGGCATTTTTGAATTTAAAGCGACAGCAGCTATTCGAGGGAAGGTATTTAAAAGGATTCAACAGCGTGGCATTTCTCAGGACTACTTAATCAACACCATAGTGACGGGCATATCAAGGTTTTCATTTTAGTTTTAATTCAACGCTAGAATTGTTTGCTTAAAATGCATATACTCGGCTGATTGAATACAACAGCATTCTTCAGCTGAAAATGTAACTCTGTAGCTTTAATGGATTTTTCTTTAGTTTTGTAATATCTGTACACGTATATATAAAACAGTTTGTCCTGACTGACTCACTGACTGATTGGTTGGTGATCAACGCACAGCCCAAACGGTGTTAGCTTGGAAGCTGGGCGATAAGAAGGGGTTTTTGAGCTCCAAAAGGGGGGAAACAGGCTCCATAGTTTGTCTGAGAAATCCGAATTTTTCAAACAATCAACGTAGTTTGTATACTCTCAGAAAAGTTCCAAGAAAGCTGCATACTTGGTTTCTTTTTGTAATTTTTCCCAAGGCCTGAAGCTGAAATGTAGACTCAAGTATCGCGTCATAGTGAAGTTGGGCAATAAGAAGCGGTTTTTGAGCTCCAAGTGGGGGAAAACAGGCTCCATTGTTTGAATGAAAAATCTGAATTGTTCACACAATCGACTTAGTTTGCATACTTTTAGAAAAGTTCCAAGAATGCTGCATACTTGGTTTTTTGATCTGAAGTATGGGGATTTTCTTAGGGTTTTCAAACTAATGAAATAAGCACTCGTTGGGCGCTTCCAGATAGCCTCTATTAGAAAATAGTAGTTCAGCAGGTCCCTTTCTAAAGACTGTACAGTGGAAGACTATGCTTCGGTGTCTGATATGTTCCTTATAATGCTCCTCAAGTGTTCTATATTTTCATCAGTTTATGGCACTATCCTCCCTAAATTTTAAAGCGTGGAAAACAGCATAACCGAGTTAT
Source organism: Scaptodrosophila lebanonensis (assembly GCF_003285725.1). NCBI lineage: Eukaryota > Metazoa > Arthropoda > Insecta > Diptera > Drosophilidae > Scaptodrosophila > Scaptodrosophila lebanonensis. The sequence continues at coordinate 1,016,672 of NW_022060581.1, read as the reverse complement.
TGTTTGTGATATTTGTTTTCTCTTTTTTTTTTGTAAATCTGTAATCTTTATTGAAGATCTGTCCCAGGCTGGACAACTATTACATTTTATGATAATTTAAATATTTTTTAATCATGCTTCTGTCATTTGATTGTGGTATTCCTGCTAGGTCGTTGAGCTAGTCTCTTTTATTCCCACAATTCCATCTGCAACACGAAGCTAAATAATTTTGTGTGTCCCAAATCCTCGGACATTATCGCTTTTATTATTTACAATTGAGACAAATTGGGAATATTGTATAATTCATTGGCAAACGCGATTATCACGCCATCGCAACATCGTAACTATTCCTATCAGATGGCAGGACTGGAGGTGTCCTTCAAATGCAGAGCCACTCAACAGGCACTGCACATACATATTACAAGCGCGTGTGGAAATTGAAAACAAATATTGAAACACTCGTCGCATTATACACGTACTATATCGTATGCATATATGCATATATCTCTATATTTGTGTTCACTTGGTTTTTTTTATTTTTTTTTTGGAAAGTTGTTTTCATTGTTGGGCGATTTTCTTTGCATTCGTTTTCCGCTCGCTTTGTCATGCGCAAATTTATGTTGCATATTTTGCGGCTGGCGGCTATTGAGGCGACAAAAATATATATGTATGTACTCGTATGTGTGTGCGGGTGTGCGGGTGTGTGTGTGTCTGATGCGCACATGCGGGCGCTGAATTTTTTCATTTATTTGCATTGTGCACCACTTTTCTGTGTATTCAAATTTGAAAATTGCTTTTTGCGCACGCTTTTAGGCAACAACAAGAACAACAGCAACAACAACATTGCTACACAACGGTCAACAATGGCGGCAACAACAACAAAAACAATGCATACTCGTACAATCATTCTAGTTGCGTTTAAAACTGTTTAAAGTTCGTCTGCCACCCAGAGAAGCCGGGCCTGCAATTTGCATTGACCTCATTCGCAATTTTAATTTTCGCATGCACGCGGGCTTATTCTAGTTGTTCTTGCCATTGTTGTTGTTGTTGTCGTTGTTGTTGTTGTTGTTGTTCTTGTTGTTGCCAATGCTGGGCATTGTTGACTGTATTTTAATGCCGTCTGAGCTGCTGCCGCTGCTGCTGCCAAAAAAGAAACAACAATACTTGTACAAAAAAATTAAACGAAAAAACGTAGACAACGTCGCCCATTGGGATACTTGCCTACAGGCTTTACATAATTGAGCCGTGTATCCTGTCGCTCGTATTGCTTCGATGTCCGCATTATTGTTGTTGTTGCTGCTGCCATGTCCCTCTGCCTATACAGTGGTCGAAAATGCGATAGATCTGAGATATGCTAGCCTTTTAAGAATCTTAATCTTGCATTCATTCTCTCATTTCTCTAAATGAAAAATAGTTTGTGATGGAAACATTTAGAGAAATGACCAAATTTTCTTCGTTTATTCCCACTTTTGTTTAAATTTTATAAGATTTGTGAACATTTAGATTGCAAAAAACCCAGGAACCGCAAATACGGTTTTTTTTTGTAGACGAAGAAATCATTTAGAATAGCTTTGAAAAAACCAGGATTATAAAACAAAAACATACTTAAAAAAAGCTTTGAGAAAACCAGGATTATAAAAAAAACGTACTTAAAAAATATTTACTTATAACAGCTTTGAGAAAACCAGGATTATAATAAAATAAAAAAAACATACTTTAAAAATTATTTCCAGGCACAATGACAGCTTGAGTTTTATATTTGATCAAAATAATTAAAACTTAAAAACTAATCATTACTTTATGAGTTGAATTTTTATGCAAAAAAATAATGATTTTATTTTAATCATGATTCAAAATTAATTATAATATTGTGAGAGAAAGAAAAAAAATGGAAAAATAATCATTATTTTGTAATTTGGGGTTAATACTAATATTTAGTAGCACCCCGGCGATCCATAAATTCCTACAAATTTTGCACAAATTAATCAGAATACCATTCGGTCTGCACTTTTTGCCATAAATCGTCTCTGATTTTGGACTTATAGTAAGTCCAGACATTTTCATGGGCCATTCCATCAAAAATAGTAATACTTGTATACCTTAATTGATTGCAATATAGAGCAGGTTTAATGACTTTAATAAATGCCAGTACAACCGATAAGTAAGCGTTTTAGTACTTGCCTCCAAAGGGCCATTACTGTAGCAGCTAATGAGGTCCTTGAAATATAAGCCATTTATCACATTTATCCATAGGCGGGGCAACTATCGAGGCTCTTAACACTTTAAACGGAAAGTATAATGGCTGGATTTTTAGAGTCTAAAGTTTTTAAAGCTCAACATTGAATTAGTGGTGACCTGCTTTGGTGACGGATTACTAACTTATGTTTAACCAAGCACCAAGACTACATGCAGTTCAGCCAATTTGGCTTTCTTCCCGTCAAATTTGGCTGTTTTTGAAATCATATTGCGCGGAAAAAAGAACGAAATGCGCAAATACCATTTAAAATGTTCACCAAGGTGATAAAAAAAAACATAACAAATTTTTATTTGTATCACAATTTTTTGTAAAAAGAAATGTATCCCTTTTTGTAAAATTATTTATTTCACTCGCTAAAAACAGCTTCTTTCCCTTTTTTAAAAATTGGCAACAATGTTGCAGCTACATTGTAGGGAGTCGTTGGTCGTCATCAGCCAAGAGTGCTGATGTGACAAAGGAGAGGTGGGACTGGAATGAAAGGATTTGTCAAGCAAAGTGCTGCTCTTATTTTCACTCATGTCTATAAATTTTCACAGTCCTGTAACATAAATTATTTGTGCCACTGTGCACGACGATTGTTGCTGCTGTTGTTGTTGTTGTTGTTGTTACTGATGCTGATGCTGCCTGGTCTGACAATTGGGTTAGTCACAGACTCGCTGCCATTGTAGTAGTTACCTGGCCGACTGTTCCACTGGCTGACACAGCAATTAACAAAGCAGCTCTCAAGTAGTGTTCCCTTGTCGTGCGCTTCTTCTTCTTCTTCTTGCACCCTCCACCCTGCTCCCCATCCATCCTCCCCAGCCTACAATAGCAATAAAAGCGACAAGAACAAGCGCTCCACTCTGTCGCCCCCACTTGCATTCCGTTTTTGTGTTTTGCTTTCAAGTGCACTTCACGCAGCGGCGTTGGCCCCCGCTCTCGATTCCCCTTCCCCCTTCACTCTCCCGCCACTCTCCTCCTCCACCTGCCATCTTCGCTTTACTTGCATTTCACGGTCGTTGCATAAACGTTGACGGCGCCAAGGTGTCGCCTCAGCGAGCCGCCTCTTCCTGTGCCTGTCGCCGTTTTAGATTTATGGCGTTTTCTTAAACACAAAAAAAAAAATGAGGAAAACAAAAAAATGTTTGCCTACTTTTGGGCTGCTGCGCGCCAAAAACAGCCAACAGACAGAGAGAGAGAGAGAGGGAGAGAGGGAGAGCATAAAACAGAGAAAAGACACAGAAAGCAGATAACAAGCGTGGCCGAAATTGTCGCCGTTGCCTCCAAATTGCCGGCATGGTGAAAAGCTAGCCCTATGGTGTCTCTCTCGCGTCTGCCTGCTCTCTTGCTCTGGCTCTTGCTCTTGATGGCCACGCTCTCGCACGCGCTCCCCCTTTTGTCTCTGTCAATCGAAATGTGTGTTTTTACCGTTTGTTGTCGTCGCTTTGTTGATTTCTTTTTGCAATTTTAATCGCAAAATGTGCCAGTTTTTGCGCAACACATGCCCCGCACAGCTCTCTCCCTTCCGCTCTCTTGCTTGCGCTCTCTCCCTTCCGCTTTCTCTTGCTCTTACTCATGCTCTAAACGAGAACGGTCTGTAATGGCAGTGGCTGTTGTTGTTGTTGTTGTTGCGGTTCCTATTTTTTTTTGGCACTCAGCAAGCGGCCGCCACTGCTGCTGTCATAAAAAACTATTTGTTTGGCTTGCTGCCTAATGTCTGCCACGCCTCCTCCCTCCTCCCCCTCTCGCTCTCCGCCTTCGGTTCGCACTCCACCAGACAGCCATAAATCGGTGGCCTCCAACGTTGCGTATGCGTTATAAACAAAAGTGTGCAGCGGACTTCCATAAATCGCATTCAAATATCTATTGTGGGATAACACGAAGGGGGACTGATTTCTCGACGCGACAATTATGCAAACATATCTAAGAATATATATTGATATATATGTACTCGCACTTGAAACCATCATAGTTCCCAAAATTGAATGCTCTTTAAAAATAGAATCCAAGTCAAGCCATATTTAATTTTAAGCAACGTTTTATATTATTCCACAAATAAACTTTTCAGGAGTGGGAATACTTTTTTGTGAATTATTTAGGGACAGCAGCTTGTTTGTTTATCCCATACCCTTTAGTCTGTTTGTTAAGGATTAATGTCTTTTTTTAAATTGGAAGTTTTCTCAAAATCATTTTCAATTTATTCACTTTTCTTAAAGCAATATGTATTTACAAAAGTAAACTCTGAGAGTATGTACAGTCAGCTTAGTTGGAAGAAACATAAAAGATTAAACAACAATTGGCAAATTATGCACAAATAAAGCTTAAAACTAACATGAAACTACATTTCTTATTATTTATACTTTAAATTGGAAATTATCTAAACAAATAAAGTGTAGCCTGTGATCGATTCATCCATCAGAGGCATAATTTTCAAAACCAATTTCAATACCAGATTTAACAAGTACATAGTAATGGTTGTTTACTATAATTTTTAAAAAATGAATTGGTAGCTAGTTTGCTGCAAATCAGATCTCTACAGCAGAGCTGATTGATTTACTTTTTGATTCTACTACAAATGTCTATAATTCCCAAGACTTGAGTAACTTGTGCAAAAAAAAAAAGAAACGTTGTGACTACATTTTTGATTAAATTAAGTGACATCTTGGCGACTAAACTAGACTTTATTTTAACAAATATATATTAAGCATTAAATTACAATTATGATACGGATGGTAATAGAGGGTACGAGTAGGTTTGCTTGAAAACTAGCAGCCTGTACAGTAGAGCCTGTAAGAACATCGATGTTTTGTTGTTCACCAAAAAACCAAAACTATCTATGTATTCAAATAAATTATTTTTAATTTACCTTCATTTCTGAGCTTAATATTTTTCTCCAAAAATATGAACTTACTAAAAAAAAATACAGACGAATTGATCACATTTCCCTCTTCTGATGTCGTTTAATAAGCTCCTACGTTGTGTTATAATTTGGCGTTCAGAGGTATACGAGTTGGATTTGAATGATTCGCCACTGCTTGCCTAAAATAAAAAAATAAGATGATTTAGAATAATTAGCTTCTCGATTAGTCCTCGATAGTAAACTGATTTAAACAAATATGTTTAAAAATACAAATAAAGGTTTAAATTAAACAGCAAACTAAAATTGAACAAAGAAAAAGTAATATTTCGTTGTTATTAATGTAGAAAATATGGAATCATAATTATATACACATTTTGATATAAGCCATGGGTTCTTATTTGAAAAGAGCAACAAATTCATATATTCCCAAGCTTCAACGAACAAGCGTTCGGTTTGAATTTGGTGGATTGGGATCTGTTACTACTATTGCACTGATTCAGTTGCAGGACTATTTAGTCTACAAATTCGAGATGTTTTCGACACATTCGACCAAATTAAACGTTACAGCTATAACATTTAAAAACAATTTGAACTCAAATGTAATTAATCAATTTAATGAATTTATTCACTTTTCCGCATACATATATTTTACAGTAAATATTAAAAAATTGTTTTAAAAAGTTTAATAGTTTTTTGCCAGTTGTTGGTAAAGCTTTTAAAAGAAAAACCATCTAAAACCTTCGATAGTGCACGACTACCTTCGATGGTAGTTCGATAGTGCCCCACCATCGATAGTGCGGATAGTGCCATCGATAGTTCTCCACCTCTAATGAGAATCGTTCTTGCATTCTTTAAAGTGCTGCCAAACAAGAGATGGCTCCTTTCTCCTCTTGGGATTACCATTTTTCCCCTTCTTTCTTCACATAGTTGTCCTTCGTTGTATCTTTAATAAGGGAAACATTTAGGGAAGTTTTCATTTCGCTAAATTCATAGCAATTCACCAGCACTAACTAAACGATATTTTTTCCAGCTCTACAGTGTACAGGATATTTTATAGTAAGAATAATAAATAAATAGTCGATAACTAGTTAGTCCCAATCATATATTAGTTCGTTCTAGAGCGGCTCTACTGTAAAAGAGCGAAGCTTAGCACTAGTAGCATATTCATAATTTTCATTTAATTCCACGAGCACCCACACAGACACACACACACACCCGCACACAGACACGCATACACACACATGGACAGCTCATAGGGGACGTGTAAGCCGCTTAGCCCAGGGCAAATAAACGAGGCCACATGTTCGCGCTATCGACGCCATCGACACCATCGACAAGACAAGTTATTAGCATCGTAAATACAAAATAACTTTATTTCATTTGTCTCGCTGTTTGGCGCTGGTTCAGGCTTTTTCTAGTCTCGATGGTGGAGGGATGGGGTGGGGAGGGGGTGGGGGGGGGGGGGCTGCTTTGACAATCGATAGACATCGTCGGCATTGTCGACATTGTCGTCGTTCTTGCCATCTTCTCTGTCAGTGCTGTCAATGTATCGCTGGCATTGTGTGGCAGCTGTAGAAAGTACAAATAGCTAGCAACAAAAATGTCAAGTGCCAATTGTTGTTGTTGTTGTTGTGGCACAGCTGCAGCCAGCCAAGTTGTAGGAAAGTAAATCGTTGGATAAGACCAAGAGGCACTTGACAGGCGGCTGTTGGTCATTGTAGCTGCCTCTGTTGCTGTTACCGATAAAGATAATGATGAGGATGATGATGATGATGATGACGATAATGATATTGATGCTGATAGTCCCAAGTGTGTGTGTGTGTGTGTGTGTGTGGGCTGAGAAGTGTTTATATTATTTATGCATTGAATTGCTCAGCTGATCAATCTAATGTGGACGACAGAATATTGAGAGACACTGAACACTTGACGAGCTAATGCCTAATGCCCTACAAATATTTTGGATAATCATCTGCTGGCCATCAATTCATGCTTTCATGATTACGAACAGTCCCGCCTCAATTATAACCAACAAACCGAAACTGCAAACGCATTCTATTATTGATAAAATCGCATTTGAATACTCATGCGCTTAAGTTGGCTTAACTTCATTTTCGTTCACAAAGTTGTCAATTATATATGCAAGCAGCTGCCCAGCTCGGATAAATTAGTGCTTTAGTATGAGCGAAGGAATTGGTTGGCAGCCAGCAGCTTGACTGTCAGCCGACCTAGATACATACATACTTGTATGTTTGGAAATATCCATCGCCACTAATTTTAAATGAGAGTGTAACGAGTGCGTTGAAACACATTCACACAACAAAACAACAATAATTCAAAATCAACTTGAATATGTTAATTTTTTCAAATCTTTTAACTTTTTTTGAGACAATTGTTAAATATTGTGATAACTTTGAAATCTCAATCCTGCTTCTGTTATGAGAGTTGCGAGTTTCCTCCTCAGAAACAAGCTCAGCTTTTGGGATTCCTGATGTAATTTATTGAGCTTAAGAAACTGTAAATTATTACCAGACCTATTTCAATTTTTTTCAATTTTTTTTAATTAATTTGCAATTAAATATTAATGAACAAATTTACAATGAACAATTACTAACTTTACTTAAAATATGTTGTGAGAAAAGTGCATAAAAGTTTCATGATGGAGAACTATCTTAATGCCCTTTTAAGGACAGGCTTAGAATTCCTCTCTCATAAAACCTCTTCTCCTTGGTGCTGAAAAGAACGGCCAACTGACTCGCATTTTTTGTCGCCCAGAAAATGTTGAAATTACCAAATTAAATAAAATAAAATAAAATAAAAAAAACTGATAACACTTGAAGGTTGATTGTTCCCAATTTTAGCTGCCTAGGGGAATACCACATTTTCAATACCTTGGAACTGTAACATGTTTAGCAAAATGTAGTTTCTTCAATTTCTTGTTTCCCAACCCAATATTTAAAAATTTGGGGTTTTTTTTTATCTTTAATCTTCGTGTAGGAACTGTCCTGTTGGGCAATCATTACATTTTTATTATAAATTGAAATTCTTGTATCATGCTTCTCCAAAATCAACAACAGCGAACAATTTGAAGACGGAAAAGAATCAATCAATGAGTTAAGCAAGCAACATTTTCAAACTGAAGCATATAAAACAATGTTATTTAAGTAACTTATGTAGTTCTTTATAAAGCAATTTTAAATGAATTGAATATAAATTAATATACAGATATATACTATATACTGTGTGTATGGGAATAAGCAAAAAAAAGTTTGCATCCATCATGAAACTAAACTTTTGAAATTCCTATTAATTTTACGCAAAGTGAGTTCCCACTGATTTGAGTTAATTAAACAGAAATTTGTTTGAAAACTAATGCCATGAGTATTATGCACAGATCAATTGGCGAATGTTTTTCTAATCCCTAAACCCTCCTCTCGTAACGCCACACTCCGTATGTCCATACTCAGAGGCGTCCAAACAAATTAAGAGCAAATCTATAATTATCGGTCATTAAATTCAAATCAAATGTTGGCAGCGCTATAAAGACCACAAAGTCAAAGCCATGACGACGGCAACTACTCGTAGTTGGCCAGCAGAGTGTGTGAGGGGGTGGTGGGGAGGTGGGGGGGACTGGCGTGTTTGCCAGCATGTGGGCGTTTATTTGGTCGACCGGCGAGTGTGTGCGTGTGTGGGTGTGTGTGTGTGAGCTAAAATTAACAGCAGGCGACAGAGAGCGTTCCAATTTGGGGAATTGCTTTAGTTTATTTCATTGCGCGACCATTTTTTCATTGTTTTTCTTCCTCTCCACTTGGTCCGACCCGACTCGACTCGACTCGACTCGACTCTGTTTTGCTTTGTTGGGCAACGCACGCAATGTGCGCCATAACATGAAATAATAATAAGCACGCACACACTCACACACACACACACACACACACACACACACACACACACACACACACACACACCACTTTCCCCAGCAGTTGCTGCCAGGTGGGGTGAAGGGGAGGGCTTAGGAGAAGTCGCGAGCCTCGCAAACCCTATGGGGAGTCATTCATTGTTTTGTTTTTGTTCTTTTGAGCCGCTTCGGACACCCAATAGTCAGTCGAATGGAATGCAAAGTGTGTCGCCGCAATTAGCGCGGGCACCCCCCCACCCCCCACTCCCTCCAGTCCCCTCCCCACTGCCATGTGTCAGCTACAAGGGAGATTTTGCATAAATAATGAATTTTCATATTTATCCTTCACCTCTTAATGCGCCGCCAGGCAATCGCTTGCTATGCTATGATGGCCCAAGGCACTCGCACTCGCACTCTTACTCGTGCTTGCTGCAGTTTTGAATAAAGCTTTGAGAGCGCCCGCTTGCCGGCACGCTGCTGTGGTGAAAAGCTCCACAGCAGATGGACAGAGAGAGAGAAAGAGAGAGGCACCATTCATTCATGCATTGAATGCCGACAAACTTTTGCCGCATAATGTTTGCATTCCTTTGGCCTTTTGTTTCCCACCACATTTGTTTTGCTTAACCGAACATTATCGCCCCTCCTCTCCTCTCCTCTTCCCACCTTCACACACACACACACACACACATGTATATATTGCTATTGTCTGGCATAGTTTGTGGCTTCTGTTTGGCGCTGCAACTTCGTTGCCTGATTAGTTTGTCGCGCTTAACTCTTGCCGCTTGATTGCTCATGTGTTGGTCCTCCCCTGCGCTCTCCACTCCTCTCCTCTCCTCTCCTCCCCCGTCATCCGTCTCCCATCTGCCGTCTCCCAGTTGTGGTTGCAATCAGCTGGGCAAACATGTCCTTGTCCTCGCACTCCACTATCCAACATTCTGCTCCTTAGGTTGCGGTTGGGATTGGGATTGGAGCTGGGGCTGGGGCTGGGCCGGAGGCTGAGCTTCCATTTCAGCTTCAGCCGCCACTAAGCGGCTTAACTTTTGCGCTTTTATGTGATTTTTCGCTTTTGCGCTTCATTATGCAGCGATGGAGATGCATATGCGAGCACAGTGGCTTAATGTGCTTAGACGCTTGTGGATTATGCCGGTAACAACAACAACAACTAAAACAACAATAATAAAAGTGTTACACAGACTTAGAAAGCATTCAAGCCATTATATGCGTGCACGCATATGCTCAAATGGTTATTCGTCGAAAGAAAGTGTAAAATGCAGGGAGCAGCTTTGTTAACAGGACTTTTACATTTATTGCGCATACGTCCTGTAGGCCCGAACTCTCCAAGCCCGTAGATCGAGAGGATTAGTTAAAGCAGACGGGAGTACTACTTGTAAACATAATTTAGTTCTAACTGATGGAACCAATTGTTGTAGCTCGGCTGTTAACGAATTTTAGACACACTTAATTATATTATAATAATTGTATTTAAATAAATATTCTTACAAATGAAGACAAGAAGAGCTGACAAGTCTTAATTACATTATAATAATTGTATTTTATATACATACATACATACATAAATATTTTTAACAATTAACACAAGAAGAGTTGTCAAGTCTTAATTACATTATTAATTGTATATAAATAAATATTCTTAAAAATGAACACAAGAAGAGCTGACAAGTCTTTGCACTGTAAACATTGTTATTAAGAATTTAAAGTGCCAACCATTTAAAAGCCAACCACTGCTGGCGGTTCTGGTTTGAAACCCAACACCAGTCCTATGATCAATGCAGAAATCGAATAAACCTATTTAAGCTGCAACTGCGATCGGGATACTCTGGATTATATAACATGTAACAACTTTACAACAGACTTGTCACATTTTGAAGAACAATTGCTTGAAAACTGAATCCCAAAAAGTCTCCATAGATTGAGATTTCTTTTGACTTAAGTAGAAGACTGAAGATACTGATTGAAGATGTGTATACTCGGGATACTCTAGAGTATATAACATGTAAGAACTTTACAATAGATTAGTAGAATTTTGAAAGAAAAATTCGTGAAAACATACAGATTGATTATTTCTTTAAACTGCAGCAGAAGATAAATTTTTTTGTTTTGTCGAATTCTACTTGAATAACTTAAATTAAACCTAATGAAAAATATACAATTACAGCTCAAGCTAGGAGTTTGTAAATGTTATCGTGTCACGATGTTTGTCCTCATTGGACTACTGAACCGATTAAAATCAATTTTTTGTAATTTGGTCTAATTTAAAAGATTCTATCTATATTAATCAATATGTTTCAAAAGTAAGACTGACAACAACTTCAGACTGAAATAGAGTGTCGAGCAAGTGCTAGTTAGTTCCGGTAGTAAGTAGTATTCAATTATGATTCTAAAACGGCTGATAAAATATTAATTCATACATTCGTTCGAAACTACTGAAGTTACACTTGTAGTTATTTATAGGGTCGCATACAAGCAGCACTATTTAAGAGAAAATAGGATGATTCGTCCCCAAGTAGAAAATTATATTTTGAAATGTGAAATGTTCATTGAAGTCTTCATCTTCAGATTTCTGTTTCCTGTAGTTCCGCCTTTTTCGCGTGGAATTCTTAAGATTTAAATATGATTTTGTTTTATTTTAATTGCTGCTTTATTTAAGATCTGTCCCAAAAGGACAATTATCAAATTAGTTCACATGGCTGAAGTAGTAACATCTAAAATTCACGATTAAATGGGGCTTCAAAGATTAAAATGAAAAGTTATTTGGAAGGTGAAGGGGGCGCAATGTTTTGAGACGTCTGTGATTTCAAATTAAAGTGAAATTAAATGTAAATATGTGTGCAAACAATTTGTGTGTGTAACCATAGAGTATGGAAATAGTTGCCATTCATGTTGTGATATAGCATGATACTCTTCCATATGGCTCTTGTCTTTTGTCCTTGGAGCCCTCATTATTCTCTGAAACTGATATTAAATCTGCTGCTGTTCATTTTACATTCAATCTAGCTGGCAGCAATCTTTTTCAATCTTTTTCAATCTTTTTCAATCTTTTCAATGTGCTGTCAACACTTTTGGCTTTATCAGCACTGTGTGGCAGAAATAATTTGATTTGCCCCGCCCTCTGAGGCCGTGTGTGGCAGTGCGTGAATAGGTGGTGATGGGTGGTGATGGGTGGTGGTGCGGTGGCGGCTTTCATGCTAAATAGCTGCCAGTTTGTTGGTTTTGTGGCCGCGCATTTGTAATGTTTATGATGATGTTGTTGTTATTGTTGTCGTTGCCGCGAGTCTCGTGGCGGGCAAAAACTAATCAAAATTATTGCGTATGCGCCATGAGGGCCACGTGTCGGCGCAATTGTCAAATTGCTAGCTGTGTGTGTGTGTGCGATGGGTTGTGTGACTATGTATATGTATGTGTGTGTGTGTGTTGCCCTCGAAAGTATGCAACAGACTGTGTTCGCCTGCTCCTCCGGCGACTATTTATGAGACGCTTCTTCTTCTTGTCATGCATACACATGTGCACATTTAAATAAAAAAGCAGCTGCAGCACATGAATAATTAGACAAATATACTAAAGCCAACAAATGTGACAGTGAGCATAAAATGAGAAAGGAATAAATAATGGAAACAACACTCGAACAGCAATTCATTTCTCTTTCCATACTTATCTGTGAAGTAGAGCTGAATTGAACGCGAACTGCCTTAAACAAACTTCAACTTTAAACTACTTGTAAAACGAAAACGAAACAAAACAAAATATAAATAAATTACAAATATAAAAAGAAAACCGAACCAACTGCTTTATCGACCAAGAAACCAACAACACAAACAAAATGGCGTCCATTAACGCATAACTTTAGGCCATAAAGAGAAACAAAAACTGCAACACTGAAGCGAAGGCAAACTTCCAGCATGTCCATGGCGCTGTGCAATTTAAACGGCGGCATCGGAGGCGGCGGCGGCGGCGGCGGCGATGAGAACGCGCCTCCCTCAGTGGCCAGCACGGCCGCTGGTGTGGTCATCGAGGTGGCGAGCGAAGCCGCTGCTGCTCAGGAGAGCGCCGCCGAGGCAGCCAATGCAAGCACGCCCCTTCTGCTCGGCCACGAGCAGCCCCCAATGGTGGCTCCAGCTACAGGCACAGCCACCGGCACGGCCACCGCCTCCATCTCGACCCTCAACTCTGCGAATGCAGCGGCCGCTGCGGCCCTCCTCAATGGCAGCCATGCCTTGAACCACCATGCCAGTGTCGTCGGCATGACGCTGCCGGGCAGCCTGAATTTTGTGACGGGTGCCGCTGTTAGCGCCGGCAGCGGCGGCGGCGTCGGCGTTGGTGCCAGTGTCGGAGCTGTGGCTCCAGGCTCTGCCAACGACAACAACAACAACATGGACAATGCAAGCGACGACTCGAATGCGGTGACCATTTACAGGTAATGATGAATACCGCCCGGGGCTGATCAAGAAAGGCTGCACCCTCCTCCCGATACTCCGACCATTTGACATTCTCATACTAAATAATAATAATGGAGGACATATCTAGGAAATTAACGCTAAAATCACAAGTATATCGGAATAGATAGATCAATTATTTCGTTCGAAAAATATTCATTTATTTAAGTCTTTCTCGACTTAATACAAGTATGTGCTTCGTTAGTTCTTCTAAAAATAATATAATAATTTCATTTTTATTTCGTATAATTTTCATACATTTATTTTAGTTTAATTTAAAATAATCTAAAATCCACTAGATAGAATCGTCCATTAAGTGAAAAACTTACAGAACTTAGAGAAAATCAAAAGAAGCCTTTCTTGAGATATCAAGATTTTGTAGCCAGTCCAGTCCTAGCCAAAATCTCTAAAGATTTCTGTATAATTTTCTGAAATATTTATGAACTGAATTTAAAGAAAAATTGCTATACTTTCAAAATATCGAATATTTTTGTTTTTATCAAGAAAAATATGTTAATGACCAGAGGTATTTCGCAAACCTCATGCTACTATTATATTTGACATTATAATACTTTCTCAGATCCCGAACAGAGGCTGTAAGGGCGATATGTACAAAATTAAATATAATTTTTTCGTTGCAAGTAAATATAAATGTCGGTGGCTTAAAAGGCAATAAAATATTTGAACAGTCGCATATATAGTTTTATGATTTCCTCCGATGACTAACTTAAGCGCTAATTATGAATGTGAAGTCTTGCTTTAAAGATACATTTCTTTGCTGACAGATTTCTGAACTGTTAATTTGTCAAAATTATCTAGCCATACAAGTTATTGGCGAAGTTTTGGCGTCTGTCCGTATAAACCCCTAGATCTCAGAGACTATAAGAGCTAGAGACGCAACATTTTGCACAAAGATGTCTTATGTGTATACGCTGTGCAAGTTTGTTTTATTTCTTTGATTCCTCCCCCACTTCCCCCCTATGGGGTTTTCCCGATTTTCCATACGAGACTTTAACAACTAAGGACACCAAATTTTAGTCCCACATGCCTTTTGTGAATACGCAGAAATCTTGTATTCTGGAATTTCTCTCCCCCCTCTCCCCTACAATCACTGATTTTCCATAACTTTCTTGGAATTTTGCACTAATGCCACGCCACTAAGGTATTGCAGAGCATTTTTTTTTTTTGCTGAGCATTAAATATTTTATCAACTTCTTTTTATTCTTAGTTGTAGATAACGAAAATTCGATTTGAATTTGGCTTAGAATATGTCGTGGCTTCGTCTATCAAAGAAATTTTAGTCAAGAGGCTATGGTGTTTTAGACTTCAGTTAGACTTCGACCAAGCTTCTAGTTTAAAATTTTTATTATTTTCATTTCTTTATATTTTGAATTTGCAGTTTTTGATTTTGAAATATTTTGTATTTTTTAATATATTTTTTTTTGTTTAACCGTTTTTTTTTATCTATGAGACCACTCTTACAGAAATTCTTAAAAACTGCAAGTAATTTTTTAAATGTCGGTAGCGCCGTGACAAAACCGAGTCATGCACTCAAGAACGAACTCAAACTGTGGGAGTCCCTTTGGCTCGTTGAGCTATGCCAGGCCTCAAGTTTCTAGTAACATTAGTATTGAACTTTTCAGCATTTAATGTGCAATGTGGTTGCTAAATATTTTCAATCCCCACAGTTCCTTAGAAATTGCTCAAAAAGTGGTAAAAAAAATAAAATAAAAAATAAAAATTAAATTCCTTAGACTTTTTGCAATGAGGACAAATATAGAACAACGTCCTGTTCCGTCTCTTCCACTCCAAGCACTGGCGATGTCAGCGAAACTTTTGTCAGAGCTGTGGGCGTCATAAAACCAGATTGGCACGCAGTTGCTTCAATATGCAAATGAGATTGCCACACCGACAAACAGGCAGAAATAGGGCCATGACAGAGTGAGAGAGAGAGAGAGAGAGGTGGGGGGGGGGGGGGGGCGAACTGAAGTTAACGCCTATCGCATGGCCACTCTAATTACGCCGCATAATGGTAATTGCCAGCGACATACTTACGCCTCTGAGAAGCTACGCCACGTTCTGCGTTCGCTCGAGTGCTGCAATTAGCCAGTTATCCGATTCAAAAAGCAAGCGTCAATATTTACTTAGCTCAGCTGCCTGGTTGTCCGCAACCTTAGCAAAGCCAACTCTGTCCTATCCTGTCCTGTCCACGTGGCCTTGTCATCTTCAGCACCTGTGAGGTCTTTATCGCCAAATTCTGTGGACGCGCGCACATGCTGAGACGTCATAAAAACAAAATACTCCGATAATCATAAAACAATTTTGAACAAAATATAAATTAAATTAATTACATATATGTATGTATATGAAATGCAATATTTTTCAATGTCTTGTCGCCGGCCAACCTATTTATTACTAATTTATTACTAGTAAAATATCCATTCTTTACTAAAAAGAAATGTAAGATTTTTTAAAACATAAACAAAATTACTTATTATTATGCGTAATTAAAAATAGATGTAATTAAAACAAAAAGTTTTTCTGTGCTTGCTATAATACTTGTATATTTGTTATGACGGCCGGATCGATCAGATATCTTACGAACTATATACTATACATATGTGGGTCGACATTTCTACGAATTTCTTTGGATGTTTGTAATTAATTAATTTTAAGCTACAAGTATTAACTACTAAGCCCTCCTCCACGTTCTTTCTGACGAGTTCTGGAGCACTGAGCTTAGTGTCAGGCCAATTAATTTCCTTGCACGATTTCTCAACACTGTTCCTTTTTCTTGCAGGTGCCGGGCCCCAATCGCTTCACTCGACTGCATGGAGGAGTTCAGTGGTACGGGCGGTCATCTTGATTTCGGTATCGAATTTCTCACTATCAAAATGGGTTTTTATCAGTTATTTGTTGTTGTTACTGTTGTTGTCATTATTATTAACATAGAAACATTTGCATGCATACTAGCGATGGGCGTGCGAAACAACTGTTTGAGTCACGCACATTCTGATTATCACGACGTGATCACAATCATGACAGTTGACATTATTGATATACATATGTATACTTAGTATGATCAGGCCATCAAAAATGTACACAAAATATTGTCAAGATTAAACCGTAAATGGTTGTTCTTGTTAAACGTTCTCTGAGGTTGTTCTTCGTCGAAACGATTATGGCCGATTTTAAATTCTTACTGTTTGTTCTCTAGGCTTCCTAAGCTTTTAAAATCCTTTTTATTTTAATTATTACGAAATTTAATTAGAATTCAATTCTTGGGACCTTAAAATTATACAAGAAATCAGCATATAACGTCTTCATATATTGCGACCGAGCTTCAAGTATTTATCTTTGAAATCAGACTTTAGTGAACTTTTCTTAACATTATTTTGTATTTTGTTAAAAAAGTTACTTTTTACCAAAGTTGTTCTTCGTGGAATCGAATCCGATCTGCACTTTTCAAACGCTTGGTGCGACCAGAGCTGCAACGAAAATAAGCACAAATCAAAAATCGTTCATATTCAAAAAAAGAAAAGCATTTTTTTAATTTTCGTCGTGGATTTGACGAAGTGTTTCGTATAAAAGTATTTCGCAAATAAAATACCACTCTGTACAAAAACAATTAAACAATTTTGTGCCAAAATAATGTTGTCTGCTTTAAAAAACAATTCCTGGTTATATTTTATTTATTTGTTTAAAGTTTGTAGCTTAGAATTAACCCTTAAATCACAAAATTTGCAGGCTGTCTTTGTTTTATTTTCCAATCAAGTTTCGAGTGTTTGTGCAAATTATTTGCATGTTCGATCATAGGAGGAATATGTTTAAATGCAGTGATTGCTCACGACTCACGACTCACGCTTAAGGTTCTTTGTTGTTGCGCTTCGAAAAGTTATGTACAGTCGACTCTCGTTTATTCGAAACTCGAGAGCTCTTACAATATTACGAATTAGCGAGAGTTTGAATTATCAAACGGTACGAAATTTGTGAGAGAAAATAAATAAAACGTCGAATTATGAAGCCTTGATCAATAATTATTTACAAGTATTAACTGCTATTCTATAACAATGTCAAAAGAGTAACAGTAACTGAATGATAACTAAACAAAGCAATTCCTGTGAAGTGCGTGTCAAATAGCCAAACTAATCATAACAAAAATAGTTACCGGGACGGATCTTCATTGATGACCGTTAGAAGTCAATTTTTGGATCTGCTTGGCAACGGGCGGGACTAGCATCTGCACGTTGATACATGTTTGAACTTGTCGCAAAATGTACATAAATGCAATATTTCCGCCTCTTTGAATTCTCGAGTGCTGGACGCCGCTGAGTTCCAATTAACGCGTCGTTTTGTTATATAGCAATGATTGCTTCCTTCGAATTACCAAGTGCATAAAAATTTATGGAGTTAGTTGGAAATATAAAGAGATTTTGAGAGATTTTTAGAGAGTTTCGAATTATCGCAGGATTTAATTAAGCAGAGTCGACTGTATCGAGCTCTCGTTCAAAACTGCTGCCCATCTCTAGTGTTTTCAATTGGTGCTTGACTTGTTGAAGTCGGTTCGCCGCCATTCGAATCAAATATGCGCAAATGATATTTTGGTTTTTACTTTTTTTTTTTGTTTTTTTCTTTCTTTCTTTTATTTTTGTTCTCGGCCATATGGGCTGGCCGTCAGAAATGCGTGCGTTTGCTTGAGTAATGTACAATTAACGTGACCATTTATTTATGCACAACGAGCGAGCAACTCACACACACACACACACAAATATATATGTATATATGTATGTACATAGCTATATACATATTTAAATATTGCTCTGTTGTTTGCACGCACAAAGCTCACGCACTTTTTTTACTGTTACCTTTCTTTTTAGTGCAAGTGCCTTGTTTTTTGTTGTTATTTATTTTTTGGCTGCCTGGTCTTTTTTATTACGTTTGGCCATGTTGCTATTGTTGTTGTTGTTGCCCCTTTTTGCACGTTCTGTTTGTTGTTGGGTGTATTTATTCTCCTTTGTGGCGAAAGGGCCGAAAAGGGTTTTCACTAAAAGACGCAAATTTTCACTGAACATTTTCACGCTGCTCGTCAACGACGCACAACGACGACAAAATTCGACATCGCCGACTTGTCATTGGATGGGACTGGGACTGGGACTGGTCTTGGATCTTGAATCTTGATGATGTACTTGGCCATACCGCTGGACACTCGAATGGGCGGTTCTGCAGGCCGTTCCATAAGCTTGGGCTCCAATCCGGCGCTGCCGCTGCGTCATGGCTCGACGCCGACGCCGGGCTTGCGATACAAGAATCTGGGCAAGAGCGGGTTGCGTGTCTCGAATGTGGGTCTGGGAACCTGGCCAGTCTTCTCACCCGGGGTCAGTGACGAGCAGGCCGAAGCCATATTGAAGCTGGCCATTGAGAGCGGCATTAATCTGTTCGATATCAGCGAGGCGCACTCGGAAACGGAGATCGGCAAGATACTGCAGCGTACGGGCTGGAAGCGAACGGCCTATGTCATCACGACGAAGGTTTATTGGAGCACCAAGTGAGTAGAATCGTTTTAGAATCCCCCTGTACGTCTGTTTCATGTTTGATTCCGCTAGGTCCGAGGAACGTGGTCTGTCGCGCAAGCACATCATCGAGTGCGTCCGGGCCAGTCTGCAACGACTGCAGCTCCAATACATTGATATTGTGATCATACACAAGGCAGACCCCATGTGCCCCATGGAGGGTAAGTACAAGGCATCAGGTCATCACTATGACTCACTTTTTTCGCAGCTCTAGGCTGGAAACTATAAACGTCACAGCTACATATATATGCTGCCAGATTATTACAAGTCAGATAATCTGAGCGTCAGATGCTTGGGCATTCGTTGTCTGGACGCCAGATATCTAGTCTACAGATAAAAACACTCAAGAAATGTGTGTGTCAGATGTCTACACATCAGATTTCTGAACGACAGATTTTGAACGTCAGATTTCTGAACGACAGATTTTTGAACGTCAGATTTCTGAACGTCAGATATCTATGTATATGTGCTACGCGTGCAACAAAGTTTATAAATAATATAGACTTATTGCAGATCCTATTAAATTCCCTTAGGTAGCACTAAACAAAGAACGAGCACAAAATTTGCGGATTTTTACTCTGAACAATAATGTTCTAGATTTTCCGTCTGCTTACTGATCACTGAAGATGTGTATTTTCTTGATGAACTTGAAAATATGATTTGATATGGAGACATAGCCATAAGGGGGCTCCCCTCAATAGAAAACCGAGTCTGTGTTACGATAAATATAGTATAGTATAGTTCCCTCAGAGATCATTCATATACAATTCTAAAATGCATAATATGGAGTGTGGTGGAGTAGCTTAGTGGGTAACTAACTCTCTGTCCCATCCAATCTCACGCAGAAGTGGTGCGCGCCATGAGCTACATTATACAACAAGGCTGGGCTATGTACTGGGGAACGGCGCGTTGGTCCCAAGTGGAGATTATGGAGGCGTACACCAACTGTCGGCAGTTCAACTGCATAACGCCGATTGTGGAGCAGTCCGAGTACCATATGTTTTGTCGCGAGAAGTGCGAGCTGTATCTGCCGGAGATGTACAACAAGATTGGTGTGGGGCTGATGGCCTGGGGACCTCTGTCGATGGCGCTGAGCGACACCCAGAATGGGGACAAGCTTTTTCTGCCAAAGGGCTCATTTAAGACGAAAAGCTTCTCCTGGACCGAGGATGAGATTAACCGGAACGTAAGTGGACTTTGTAAAATCTTCCCGCTTTACCCACTCACTCTCCCTTTCTCTCTCTCTCTCTCTCTCTCTCTCTCTCTCTCTCTCTTTTTGTGTTTTTCCCTCTTGTACAGGCTGCGTTGTCGCCTCAGGGCAGCTGGGGCAAGGATCGCATTGAGGAGGGACGGCGCCACTGCGATCGTTTGCGGGATCTGGCCGCTCTGGCCGAAAAGCTGGGCTGCAGTCCCACGCAGCTCTCGATTGCCTGGTCGCTGAAGCACGAGCCTGTGCAGTGCCTACTTTTGGGCGCCACCTCGGCGGAGCAACTGCATCAGAGCCTGCAATCGCTGCAGGTAAGTAGATAGCTGGATGCTTTGTAAAGAGAGCATCGAAGAGACCTAACGCATCGGTATTTGGATTGCAGTTACTGCCACGGCTGTCGTCGAGCGTGATGCTGGAATTGGAGCGGATACTGGAGAATAAACCGGTGCGACCGCCAATGATATCGACGCTGGCGCTTCGGTGACAATCAGCTTGCCCGCAGGGTCCGCTGAGCCTGAGCGGCGGCGGTCCCTGCGGCGCCGACTCGCCCAAGCATGAGGAGGAGGCCTTCATGGAGGAGGCGGATGCGAAGGACGCTGCCAAGCAGGGTTTCTGTGTTATTCAGTGACGAAAGGAGTCCTTAGATAATGATAATAAATTTTTGAAAGTGATTAGCAGTAAAACTAGCTTAAGTAGCAATACCATGACGACAACAATAAGCAAGCACGAGCTACAGCAGCAGCAGCAGCAGCAGCAACAGCAGCAGCAGCAACTCTCGCAGTTACAACACCAGCAACAGTTGCAGTCGACAACAACAACAACAACAACAACCACTATAACTACAGCTACAACAACAACAGTGAAGACAGTGCAGAGCGATGCATTAAATAATAATAATAACAACAACAACAATAGCAACAACAAGAACCACAACAACAAGAGCAACAACAATAGCAGCAGCAACAACAGCAGCAACAGCAGCAGCAACGGCAAGAACTCGCCCGAATCACCGGACGGCCAACCAAGACGTTCGCAAAAGCGTCGCTCGCTGCTCAACTTCAAGTCCTTGGACCTGCACATCAAGTCCCTCTACACTGGTATACGTGCCTCTCAGAAGACAGCCTCCCAATCGCGCTCCTCATCATTGGGCGGCGGCAACAATGCAACGCGAGCAGCAACAGCCGCGGCCTCAGCACCACCTGCCGGCCGCACACCCCCCTCCCTCACGGTCGAGACTGTCAATGGCGATGGCGATGGGACTGGGGCTGCAGATGGGGATGGGGAGGAGACCTCCAATCTACTGCTGGACTATCCGCAATCGCCGTACTCGTCGCGTCGCAACTCATCGCACGACGACCATCGCTCCAGCTCCCAGTTGCTGCACATGAGTCGTTACGAATACAGCACCCGCTCTCAAGCGAGCTCGCCGGCGCCCTACGCCCCGCCTTCGCCCTACTTTCTATCGCCCTATGTGGCAGCGGGCACCTCGACTGGACTGCTGACGCCATCGTCGGCGGAGACTGCCAACATTCGTCGCTCCTCTACCTCAGACATTGCTTCGTGCCGCAGAGGAGGGGTAAGTGCTGCTGGTGGTGGTGGCGGTGGCGGTGGTGGTGGTGCGGGGGGGTCGGGCGGTTCGGGCACTTCCAGCGACAGCCGGCGACCCAGCACTTCGGATCTGCTGCGTCGGGCGCGTGAGCGTCGTGGAAGCGAGGCACGCATGGGCCGCAGCGTCTCGCATAGCGGACTGACGAGGGGCGGCTTTAGAGGTGGTGGTGGTGGTGGGGGCGGACCTGGTGGTGGTAGTGGCATGGGCGGACGGCGTACAAGTATGGCCTTCTAGATACCCTCAACAATTTTCAATCCCCTACCAATCCCAACCGTACAAGCTACACTAAACTAGACTGCAGACTAAAAGATTCTTGATCAAGAAAGAGAAAAAAACTGAGGGTTTCTAGCGGATCGAGTTCAAAACATCTTGTGGCTTTGGGATGAATCGTACGTCTATCAAATGAGATGCTATGTTTCAAGGAGCCTTTAGTTGATAGCTCCCCATGTGCCATTGTCAATTGCAAAATACTAGACTTGTGGCCTTGGGTTGGGCTCCAATTGTTCAATTGTTCAGCCCTCACCTTTTATCGGAACTTTGAAAAGCCTTTATATACGACCTAAATAAGATGCTGCAGAAAGTTATCGATGTCCCCTCTAAGATCGCTGCAATATGTTTGAACAATCCTGAATGCTATATGCTGCCTGCTACTTCGTTCTCTGCACATCTCTATCTCTCTTTCTCGACAAGACATGTTTGAACTCACTTGAGAAAATAAATTGTTTTTTAAATAATAGCAACGCTCAGACTTAATATGCCCTTAAAAAAAATAGGAGGAAAGAAAAAATGCCTCAAAAGAAAAAAGAAAAAAATAGTACAACAAACACTTAGGCTCTCACTATCGTCTCCCAGCCTCTCTGGTGCTTGCGCTTTCAATTTTAAAACGGCCCTGACTTTGATGACAATATTAGATCCTAACTATTGTAGAACGACAGTCAAGTTGCGCTCCTCTTATCACTCACTACTAACTACTTCGTTCCCAGTCCTTTCTCTCCGACCACCCGCTCTCTCTCTCTCTCTGTCTCTCTCTCTACACAGCCACATACATAAAGGTTATGTGAACGCTCATATCAAGTTAGAAATGGAAACGGAAATGAAAGATATAAATACATACATAAAGAGAAACCCTAAGCGTAAATTGAATTAAGCAATTAATGAACTTAAAAAAGATGTTTAACAAAATTTACAAGTATATTCGAGTATATATACATACATATATACATACATATATGTATATATGTACATACTATGTGTGTATGTGAAGAAATGAAATAAACTTAACTAAGCATATAATGAACAAACTTTAATCAAATCTTATTATAGTTATTAGCATTAGATAACAAAAATTTAATACTAAAGTCAAGCAAATTTTTTTTAGCAAATGCAAAATGCAAAACCGAAAAAATTTAAGCAAAATGCCTTTCTCAAAAAATGTTTATATATGAATAGATATATAAATATATATATATATATATATATATATACATATACAAAAATTGAAGAGAATTGAATAAATATCTGTAAATATATGCAGAGGCGTAGCCATGAAAGGGCAGAAGTGGAACACACACTATCCGTTTATATACTTGCAGAACTGTACTGCCATATGTATTTCGATTCGTTTGCTAATATCTGAGCAACAAAAAAAAAAAACCCCCTTAGCTAAGCAGGTCAGAACTCGGGATGATAGAAATATAAATTATTGTGTTTTTTTAAAAGCCAAAAATCATTCACTAACACTTTGAGAAAACGAGAATTATACCAAAATCCTTCTTTCAGGATTATCTATGCATATTCACCAGAAATTACAAATTTTAATGTTTATTCATTCTCTTGCAATATAATGATTAATTTTGAGTTATGCTTTGCAACTCAAACAGTAATCATTATTTTTGAATAAAACTCGCAAAACCATGACTAGTCTTTGTTTTATTTTTTCGATCAAAAATAAAACTTGAAACCCTTTTAATGGAGAATAAGGACAAAACTCCTCAAACAATGACAAAAAATTAATAAAAAATAAAAATTTTAAGTATATTTAAGTGGATGTGTGATAGTTATTAAATATTTACTTACGTTTTAGCGAGTTGCAACATCAAGCTCTGGTTTCGGCAATCACAACTGTAATTAATTTTTTGCAATGAATATTTTTTTTAAAGGATTATTTTTTCACCCCAAAACTGTACTATCGGAGCTCGCTTCGGTGGCTATCGGCTATCGGTTTTATTTTTATTAAAAAAAAAATGATTATTGGTAAGGTTGTAAAGTATAACTCAAACATAATGATTATATTATAAGAGAATAAAAAAATCAAATTAAATGAATTGAAATTGGAAAATATACTGGTGAATAACTTGGCTATAAAAAAAAATTAAAAATAATAAAAAAATAAAAAAAAGACTGGTGTCGAGTTTGAGTTTTTTCGTAAAACATTCGGAATTTAGGCATTTTGTGACTTGTCCCTAAATTCTTCAAGTAACCGACCTAGTAAATAAAAACGTAATAGCAACCCACAATTTTTTTTATTTTTTTTGGCAATTGCGTTCTATTTTATAAACATATTTGTGCTTTCCTGGCTACACTGCTGCGTATTAAAAAGAAAAAAAAACAAAAATATGCAATAACATGAAACGGTTATTATTGCAATAAAGAAAATAATAATGGGGCTGCATGCATTTAAAGTGCTGGCAGGCCTCCTCACACACACACACAAACACACACACACACAAACACACACACACACAAACCTTCACATACACACATACTCGTGCACACAGCGCCCAGACATATGCAACAGCTTTCAACAATTACTCACAATTTTTTATCGCTTCGGCAAAAACAGAAAAGCTGATACACATATAACATACATACATACATATAAACATATATATATTTTGACATTCAAGTACATACATAAAGTCTTTCTCACATACGGACTGTGATTTCATGTAAAATAAAAAGAAATATATATATATACACACACATATATATATATATATAAATAAATTATATAAAATGTATAATTAAATGAATTAATGTTAAACATTCAGTTTGGTCAGATACATGCAGAACAAATATATACATACATACACTGCTGCATTAAAAATAGGCAAGTCGTCAAGCATTAGCATAAAACTGAGCTCCAACATTTGTAGGCTAGTCGACAAAAAAAAAAAACGAAAAACAAAAAGAAACCAAACGAATTCTTGAGCTAAACATAATTATAGGCAAGTTGCTAAAAAGAATTGACAAAACAAAAAGAAAAATAGAAACAAATTAAGATCAAGCATTTGTTGGCCTTCAAGAAACAAAAACTTAAGAAAAAAATACAAAGAATTAGTAATTAAGGCGGCATTTTCTTCAGCTGCTATTTCGCAGATCGCGCCTAATATCCACAAACTCACTGCTCAACAAAAACAAAAACAAAACGAAACGAAACGAAATCGCGCACTTTTTCATTCACAAACAAAACACAAAACATTTAAAGGATTGCGTTTTTTGTAGTTTAAATCCGTCCTCACCAAATGGCGATTGGCATGTGTTGCAAATTGGCAACAGGGCATGGGGGAGAGGGGCTATTGCTGAGCCAGGCGAGGAAAACGAAAACGTTTGCCAACCACATGGAAACCCCAAACATATGTATGTATGCAATGGAAAGCAATAAAAATCGGTACTGAAAAGTAATACTAGAGAAGCGATACCAAACAAATTTATAGAATTATACTCGTAAAGGAAACAAAATAAGAAACAAATTTTCGCTCGAACATAACATTTTTCTTGTTTTTTTTTTTTGTTAGTTAATGTACTTGATACTAGCTAGATAATTGTAAAAGAGATATAATATTAAAGCAATTAATACTGATACCAAATATAAAATGCCAACTATAGCGATCAAAGAAGAATGAAGAGGCGCAGGAGAAGCTATATAGAGCGCAGATGTGGTGCGAGCAATCTAGTCTACAAATTTACTTTATGTAAGAAAGTTATTTAAATGATTATGAAAATAAACACAACAATAATACTATTACTATAATATTGTAAACACAATAACAAGCTGACGAGCATTAATTGAACAAGTTGAGAGAAAAAGTATAATAAAGTAAAGGACAAGTAACCAGAATACAAAAGGAATATGCATAAGAAAACGCATAATGTCTTAAAATATTTTCTTATCGAAACTGGCAATAATAATTGTAGTTATATACATACATATTTGCAAAAGAAAACAAAACCAAAAACAAAGTACGATCCGGGGTGGTGACATTTAATAAATATAACTAACAATTAATTAAACAACTAATTATTAATGAAACGTATTTATTACAGCCAATTTTAAAACAAAACAAACATTTTTACAATTTAAACAAAAATACGAAATTATAAACTAGCAATGTGAAAAATTGAAAATTGAAAATTGACGAACGGCACACGATCCGCAACTGAAATTAGGAGTGGCTAGTCAATAGAAATCGAAGCAAAGGCATATTAAACACAATTTAAAGAGCAAACGCTATAATATTTTCAGCATGAACGCAAACTCAAAATAAAATCAAACAGTAAATACTTAATTAAACACATTTACAAGCATATACGCAATGCAAGTCACATACGAGTATAATGAATTTCTCATAAATATGCATAAGAACAAAATGAAAATGAAAATGAATATTTAATGTTGCTTTAAGCTGCAGCCTAACAGCCTAACAGCCTAAAAGATACAAGCAAGACACGAATAAATTTTTGCTCAGTAATCACTTAAGCTACTTATATATACATACCCTACATACATACTTACAGATATAATTTCGATGCCCTACAGCAGTAAATGAAAGAAGACGAACGATAGTTGATTTACTAATATATTTTAGTTGATTTGTTGTTTTGTTTTTTAAATCTAATAGCTAAAATCTATCAAAGAACAACAGCAAATTTGTTTAACACCTTAAAACTTCATTCAAATAATTCAGCAAACTAAATGGTTATAACAACAACAACAACAGCAACAACTACTCAGCTAACAATACTGAAAACTTATATAAAAATAAAACTCTTATCTTTCACTTAAAAAGTAAACATTATAACAACAAACACCCAACGGTCTTTTTAATTATTCTGAAACGTTACTTCCATCGTCTTGGCATCACTTTTCCACCGTTTGGCAGCACTTAGCCACCATAGCGTTTCGATTGCTCTGCTGTCTATCGGTGGTATCATCATTCTAGCGTTTACAACGCGCTAGCTGGCAACGCCAATTGCTGCTGACGGGAAGGGTCCGCAAAACAATTTTATTATTGCTTATAGTGCGTATTTTTATGTTTTTAACATCGGATCGGCACAACTGGGAGTGCATTAGTGGAAGAGCGGCGTGGCTGAGGGTGTAGACAATTAATTCTTTCGTGTGCGTGCGATTTTAAGGCGTGCAGGTGTTGGCCGAAGGAACCAAATACCTTGTGGGCTGTTATTTTTTTTTTGTTGTTTTTTTTTTCTCTGTGCGAAGTATTTGAGAGGCCGAGACACGGAGCGCACATTCCTGGGCGCAGGGCGTGGTGCTCCAGATTTGTTTACATTGCGAGCACCATGGACCACAACGACAAGGCACCGCTCACTGTTATTGACAAGTTGCGCCGTTTTTGTTACATCGGCAAGCACGACGAGCCCGTCTATGTGCCCACAACTTTTGATCTCACCGCGAAGTTCATTTACGAGGGGCTGCACAGCCTGTGTCGTGAGGCTAGCGGGTCCGAGATGCTGGACTGCTTGAGCAGCGTGCTGGCCGCGTCCAATGCTGAGCATTTGCCGCGCACCGATGAGTCGATGCTCGTCCTGGCCGTCTATCTGTCAAGTAAGAAGGATGAAAAGGAGCGCACCCTTGTGCGCGCCCATTTCCCGAGTCTGGTGCGCGCTGACCATGATCTGTTCCTGTTCGTGAAGCTTACAAAGGAAATACAGAAGCTGCGCAATCTTCGCTCTCCCCTCAGTCACACCGTCTGCAAGGCTGTCATCGCTTGGTACAGGGAGCAGCCGCTCGATCGTCTGCTGCACATGTGGTCTGTGGCCAGCGAAGCGGTCCGCGAGGAGCATCGCAGTTTGCTATATCGCTGCCACTACACAGACAAGGAGTTCGATGCACAAATTAAGGCGGCACTGAGTCTGTTCTTTACACGCCCAGCGGACATTCTCAAATGGCCCACCGCTCTGAGTCCTGTGATGTCCTGCAAAAGCATCATTATGGGCATTGCGAAAGTGCGTCTTGTAAACAGTGCAAAGGACGCACTTCCTTTAATAAGCGAACATTCTCTAAGTTACGAGCATGTACCCAGAAATGTGGTCAAAAGCTCTGAACTGGTCACCGCTCTGCTGCCTACAATGAGCTACGAACACCTGTTCCATAGCTTTCCGAAATTTAGGCGTTTTTACATGCCTCATAAGTTCACGAATTCGGACTACGTGCGCCAGTTGTTCGATGAGGCCAAACTGCGTGCCAGCAATATGCAGCCCATTCGCTTTCTGCTGAAGGGAAAACGCGAGGCTAATGCCAAATGGCTGGTGAGTGCACATAGTTATATATACCATATAATTTGATTGTTCATAAAGGCTTATCTCCTCGCTTCTCAGCGTGGTGTAAACAGGCCGCCCTGCTCCAGGACACACAACCTAATGCAGAGTCTATTAAAAAAATCGTTTGGGCTCAACAAACCGCTTGGCCTGCGCATCCATGTGACGCTCAATCTGGAGTCTACCTATTTAAGAAGTGAGTATAATTAGTCTGGCTACCACTAGCCTATCTCTTATCTGATGGAGGCCGTTGAGGAGCTCTAATAAGAGCTATCAATTATTTATTTATTTACTACAGTCAACATATGTATAAAAACAAAGTAAATGCTAACTAGAAATTGATTAGATCTCTCTGTATGTACAGGATAATGAGTCCTACATTTATAAAAATATTTAGTCAATAACTTAATTTATAATGTGTACCTAATGAAGGTCGAAGGGAATTCTAGTGAATTGAATTTGAGTTCAGTATGTCGAAAATTATCTTTGCATAACATCTTATCGAGATTTACAAGTTGGTACCATTTGAGGTTGGAGGACTTAATTCAATGCCTTTTAATATGTTGAAGTCTTTAATATAATTTTTAATGTCCCTTGAGTTGAAGTTCGTCGTTTATATCCACGGCTAGATGTATAACTCTTTTAGCTCTCATTGTCAGCAAGTTTGTAACGCTTAATGTTTAGATGGTTTGGTATTCACATTTGCTTAAACTTACGGCACTTCAGGCCCTGCGTCGATGTTGAACGATAATTAGAAAGCCTAGAAGAGGCTTGTAGGGAATTGCACGTTCTTAGAAAAAGTATTTTCTTGTTGTTGTGAATAGAAATTCCCGATCTGGTTGATAAGAAACTGCTGTAACTTTGAAAGAGATATGCGAACTGACTAATTTATACATATATACTATATTTTCTGCTTTTACAGAATCTCTTAATGGACGCTGGCGCTCCATTGGCTATCTCGATACTATCGTTGCACTGTCCTTTGGCTACTACAAGTCCGAGGAGCAAGTGGATGTTCACTACTGGGCTAACAAAGAAGGGCAACTCAAAAAGTTAAACTGGACCAAGGAGATGTCTATGGACGAGGCCAAAGACGATTGTGAGGCAGTGGAGGTGCGAGGAACGAAATTATCACAATTAGAAGCCAAGTTTTTGCTAATTGCCAGCGTTCATGTCTTGCAGGTTTCTAAATCGAAGCAGTCGCTACTGAGCATCCTGGATAGTGCGTTGATGGATAAGAACAACACTTACGATTTATTTCTTGTGCTTGTGCCGGCTGCCACACGCGGTAATCCGCACAATAGTGCGAACGAGCTGGTGGATAAGCTAGATAAGTATCGCGATGTGTTCCATGTGGATTCGAAGTGAGTGTTTACTTCCTTTTTTGCTATTGGCTCTCTCTCTATCTCTCTCTTTCTCTCTCTCTCTTTCTCTCTTGGCAGGTTTGTTATTGTGAGCCTACGTCAGCAGCATGGTTCCATGAAATACGGAAATAAAAGGAGGGAAAACATATTAGAGCTGTGCAACCTCAGCGAATTGACGCCAAATATTATAAACGCGTTTGCACTCGGCAAATTTCAGTAAAAAAGAAAAAGGGGAGCCTTTAACAACCCTAAGGGCGACAACAAACCAGTGTCAGGTACACATCTTAAATACTATGCAGGCACATCTTTCGTGTATTCATCCATCCATCCATCCATCTCCCACAATCATTTCACGCATCTCATCCTCATCGCGTTAGCATATTTTTCTATATTTTTGTCTGAACGTTAGAATAACGTTTGTTGCTCTCCCCTTCCCAAAGTTTTGAATACCTACACGCTGGTTGTTACTAGCTACTCTAGCCTTTTAAGTATTTGACAGCATGAGCTGCAATTTAAATAAGACGCGGCCGCTGCTCTTAAAACAATTCCAAAAAAAAAAAAATTGAATTAACTCTAACATAAACGTTTCTAGTTTATAAGCTGATTAGCGGAGAACCATAAACAGCAATCAGACACACACACATACACACACACACATACACACACTATATACACAGAATCTAAAGACGCTCACAATCATAATACACATTGAAATATTTACAAACGCTCATTTTGTAAAGATTTGTACTCTGTGTGTAAATTGTATTCTCAATTGTATTTGTATTAGTCGTGCTAAATGGTTTTATTTTTTTAAATCAAACGAACTGAACTGAATCTAAATTAAATTTGGATTAAAAACAATGTAAAAGAATCAGAAAAAGCAAAGCGATAAACAAAAAACAAAAATGCCTTACAACAAATTGTTAGTAAAAAAGATAAACAAAACAAGAAAACTTTAATTTTAGCAAAAGAAACAAACAAACAAACAAACAAATGAAAAAAAAATGTAAACGAAAACAAAAAAAAAGAGGAGAGAAACTTGTAACGAGGAATTTCGACAAAAGTACTGAGAAACGAAACAAAAACAACAAACAATGGGAAAACACAGCATTTAGATGAAATATTTAAACGAAACAAATAAAAATAGTTCAAGCAAACAATAAGATTACCGAAACAATACAAATAATTGACGAAATGAAAGCGAAGCATTGTTAAAAAAACCCCCTACGTTTTGTGTTATTGTTTAAATATATGTACATGAATACTGCCTAAATCTGTGACATTCGGTGTAATCTAAAGTTAGAGCTAAACTAAAAACAAATTCAAAATGGACAGTCAGTCAACAATGTCCAATAAATAGTCTCAAGCGTACAATAAAAAGCAACTTAAACATTCGAAACAGCAAGCAACTCCCAATGTGCCATTCAACCCACACACACACACACACACATTTACAGCCACAACTTCTCACACAACACCTATACATACATAGATAAATGTATGTATAACACTAAATAGCCGAATATTAAGCAGCAACAAATTTGAAAACACGAAAAAAAAACAAGCAAAATTAGTTAAGAGGAATTATAATTAGAAGTGAAATTGTATACAAAAAATCGAAGAAACAAAACTAAACTAATATGATTAATGACAATTCGATTGAAAAACGAAACAAAACTATATAGCAAAAAAGAGAGACAAAAACAAAAGATGGTAAACAAAAATATTTGTACGGACATTTTTCAAAAATGTTTCCAGACGAATCTGTGAAATAAACCGTTGTGATCGCCTTTAATTTTTTATTTCAAAACGAAATCAAAAACGTAACGAAACACAATTAATGCAATTGATTTCTAGTGGAAATTCAAGCAAACTGAGAAATATGGACAAACAAATTTCAAGTACCTATACACAAAAGAAAAAAAAGAAAACATAAACGAAAACGAAAACTATGGAAGCAGCAATCGAAAGACGTAACATCAGAAACCAAAATTCTAGAATTTATTACTAATCACACACAAACATACAAACCCAATTCATACACACACACGCACACACAACATATAGTTGATATATGTGTGTATGTAAATCAATCAATCAATCGTATATTAATGTAAATTAAAAGCATTGTTTAAGTCTTTATTGTTTTCAAACAAAAAGGAGGAAAATTAAGATGAAGAAGGAAATAAATTAGAGTACAATATGTGTGGAAGGCAACAAAGCAACAGCAACACAAACACAAACTGCAACAAAATTAGCAAAATTGTAAAAGGATACGAATGTATCCGCAGAAGCAGCAGCAGCAACAACAACAACAACAACAAGAAAAACTTTATGTGATATCTATTTCAAAAATAAGCGAATTACAAAAAAAGATAAAACGAAACTAAGACAAAAAGAAAATAAAATACAAACAAACAAAAGAAAAAAAAACGCAAAACCTAATGAAAATAAAACCAACTACATAGTAAAATTCAAGAAATTAAGCGCATAATCCTACAGCAACAACAATAAATTGTAAACCGATAAAAACCAAAAC
Organism: Scaptodrosophila lebanonensis; assembly: GCF_003285725.1. NCBI lineage: Eukaryota > Metazoa > Arthropoda > Insecta > Diptera > Drosophilidae > Scaptodrosophila > Scaptodrosophila lebanonensis. The sequence continues at coordinate 984,407 of NW_022060581.1, read as the reverse complement.
AGAAACAAAGAACAACTTTCAATTGTCATGAACGAAATGAAATGTCATACGAAACGAATTGAAGCTAAAAAAAAAAAAAAATTCATTTTGCTTTTGTCGTTATCTGTTACTTAAATTATAATTTCTTTATGAAATTGAAGAACATTTTTATACCCTGTACCCAAAAGGGTACAAGGGTATATTAGTTTTGTGCGAGTGCACATGGAACACACAGAAGGAGGCTTGGTAGACCCCACAAAGTATATATATTCTTGATCAGCATGACAAGCCGAGTCGATATAGCCATGTCCGTCTGTCCGTCTGTCCGTCTGTCTGTCCGTCTGTCCGTCTGTCTGTCTGTATGAACGCAAGGATCTCCGAAAGTATAAGAGCTAGAATAACCAAACTTGGTATACAGATTCTCCTGAGACCGAGAAAGGACGAGTTTGTTCATTTTTTCTGATCCACCCCCCCACTCCCCCCCTATTAACGATTTTCTATAACTTCCGTAATTCTTGGAATTTTGAACTAAAATTTGGTAGTCACATTAGGTTAGTTATTATATAACCGTATACCAAGTCTCATTATGATAGAATGATCGGAAAGAAAGTTATAGCCATATAACCAGGCCCAATGCACACATACATACATATGTACAAGTACACAAACACGCATAAGGCACGATTCTGATGTAAATGTAAATGTATGTATGCATGCATGGAATATTTTATATTTAATTTAGTTAATTAATTAAATTAATTTAGTTAATTAATTAAATTTAATTAATTAATTAATTTAATTACTTTTTTGTGGGGTGGTACAGGGTATTTAAGAGTTGAGCCTGCTCGACTTTAGCATTCCTTTCTTGTTTGATATATTTTGTAAGTTTTCAATGCTCGAGGGTTAACTGATAATTTCCAAAATCTTGAATATATTTAATAATAATAATAATAATAATGTAGTTCATAGCTAATGTTACAAAGAATGCGAATGAATCGAAGCACATTTCATAAACATATGCATACATATTAGTATATATGCTAAACGTAGTATTAGATGACATACACATATATGCGTGTATCTATAAGTTGAGCCAATTTTTAGCATAATGGAAAACACACACACACACTTATACACACACCCACACACACCCACACACACTCAACTCAACTGAACTCAATCGAATCATAATGTTAGGAAATGAATTTATATGAGAGCGCAGGGCTTTGAATTTGTTTTGCAACCCAAAATGAAATCCGATACGTTGTACGTAATTTGATTTTTTTGAATTGAAATTAGCGCTACACATAGCACGACTGCACGACTGTCTATGAAGATTTAATGTTTCAAAAACAAAATAGAAATAATTTATGGAGTGTGCCTAAAAAACTATAAAAAACGTTTACAGTTTTCTCTCTCTCTCTCTCTCAATCTCGCTATCTCTATATGATATATTCTTCTTGTAAAATCGTGTGATTTCCATGACAGAGTTAGTCGCCGGCACACTCTCCAGTTCCAGTTATACTATATTGATAGCGATAATGATAATGATACTGATAATATTTAGAATTAGAGAATCGGTCTCGACTCTGTGGCTAACCACCAAACGAATAGAATATCGAAATGACAGCAATATGCTATATAGGCGCATTTGATTGATATAGTATTAAACATTATTCAAAACATTTTGTGCATTGCATATAGTTTGCATCGTGTCAGATTCCTTTTTACTTTTCCAAACATTTTTTATACATATACATTATACACATATATACATATATATATAGATATATATATATATATATACATATATGATATGGAATACTTATACATATATACACGATGAATATATAAAAGTTAAATAAATTCAAAGCGAACGCGCATGCGCAACTCGTCTGGCATGTCAACCCGATCGAATAGCCGACTATTCATTGTTTTGGTATCTCTCTTCAGCTTCTAGGATGGGTGAACGGGTGGATAATGGCTTATGCGTTATCGGTGAGTACGCCTGCTGGGCCGCACAGATAGCGCACCGGATCCTCGCGATCGACGAAACATTCGAAGCCGAGCTCGGCTACGGGAATGCCGTGAGCCTTGAGCTTGCCCTCGTACAGCTCATACATTTCGGCATTCTTCTTGCTTAGCTTGGCCAACTGGAAACGTAAATCGTTAATGATTTTGTTCTTCTTGTCGACGACAGTGCGTATGTGATGATCGATGGGGCCCATCTGGGGCTTTAGGTTGGGCGGACACTTCTCGAGCGTCTCCTCGACAATAATTGCGCGCTTCTCGTCCTCGTGCATCAAAGCCGTCAGCTTGCGCTCGAGCAGGACGTTCTTGAGGCCAGCCCTTTGCTGTATCTCGACAATGAGCTCGTTGAAGCGCAATTTCAACTCCTTGCGCTCCTTGGCCAGCCCCTCGTTACGCAGAATGAGCGCCTCCGCCTCCCAAGTGAGCTCCTTGATGCGCTTATCGAGCTTCTCGTTGCGCACCTTCAGACGCGCCATCTGTATCTTGTCGCGCTCATAGAACTCCAGCTTGCGCTTCAAGTCGGCCAGCTGGGTCTTGGCCCGCTCCAGCGGCTCCTTCAGCTTTCGATTCTCGATGGTCATCTCGTGGGCGATGCGATCGCTGCGCTCCGCCTGCCTACGCAGATACTCCAACTGTTCCTTCATGCTGCCGATCAGCGCCAGATTGTTCAGTGTGATGTCATTATAATAATTCTTCATGTCTGTGAACGCCTGATCGTGGTGCTGTTGCAGATTCTTGATCTGCTGGTTCTTGCGCTCCTCCTCCTCGAACATCTGTATGCCGTAGAACAGCTCTAACTGCTTCTTCTGCTCCAGCATTCGCTCCTCGTGCAGCATCTCGTTGTCCTTGCGCTCATGCTCGAAGAACAATCGCTGGTCGCTGCCAAAGGAAATTAGAAGATCATTAATGAAGATACTGGTGGTACGCGACTATCTTAAAGTTCGGGTAAGTCTGACGACATTCGTATTTCCATAACAAGCAATTTTTATTTTTACGCCCTAAGATGCTTCTTCTCTATAACAATGAACCGAAAAATGTACAAGGTTGTACTAGTTCAGTGCGTACTTGTATGTCTATAACACACAGAAGGAGGTGTGTATATATTCTTGATCAAGATGAGAAATCGCGTCGATATAGCGATGCCCGTCTGTCTGTATGATCGCAAAGATCTCAGAAAGTATAAGAAGCAGTCAAGCCAAGTCTGAGAAGCAGCAAGTTTTATTTGTTTTTCCTGATACTCCCCCCACTCTCCCGCTATAGGTAATTCCCATAGCTCTAGTAATTCTTGTACAGGGTACATAGGAGTTGAGCCTGCATAGCCCTAGCTTGTTTTGAATAGGTTTTGGCAGACCCTATTAAGACATTTTTGAACAGAATAATAAGACGAGTCGATATAGCGATGTCCGCCTGTCTGTCTGTATGAACGCAAAGATCTCAGAAAGTATGAGAGCTAGAGTAACCAATCTTGGTATCCAAATTCTCCCAAGTCTGAGACACAACAAGTTTGAGTTTTTTTTTTCTGATACTTCCCCCACTCTCTCGCTATAAGTAATTCCCATAACTCTAGTAATTCTTGTACAGGGTATATATACGAGTTGGGCCCACTTCAAATTGCTTTTATTTTAATACTATGTATTACGTAATTTTAATTTGGGAGAATAAGCTTCGTTGATTTTTGGATCGGGCGGTATCTGGTACTCACAGCATCTTCTCGTTGAAATACGCCTCCATTTGGCGCATCTGCATCTCGGCTATCTCCATGCGCTCGCGGAGAATGCGTCTCATCGAACGCTTGTCCCGCAACAGCTCCCTCTCCTGCATGCGATGGTGATCCTGGGCCAGCTTTAGCTGCGTCATGGCCTCGATGCGTTGCTCGCCCAAATGGTTGTTGTTCTCGAAGGCCAGATGCTTCATCCGCTGCTGGAGGTACTTCATATCGACATCAGCCAGCTCCTGTGCTGTCTCGATTTCCTTCTCCTTCTGCTGCAACTCATACTTCACCTCCTCTGCGAAAGAACATTGGAGCATTAGGCCCTATTCTGAGGCAAATGTGCTTTGACAAATCGAGGCTAAAATGCAATCTAGTATCGGGACGGTAAAGCGCTACATTTGGGATCCATTTCTTGAGTGAAAGCTATGTTTTTCGAAAAAGATGATAAATTCTACTTTTTAAATAATGTCTTAAGTTCAAAATATTGGACTTCTTCTGAGCAGGGAAAGTGGCTTTGAAAGGACTACTTGGCGTAGTTTTTCAGTTGAAATTGTGAATTTTTTTTTATGAAAGCTCAATGACGGGTCAAAATACATATGTCGATTAGTGTAATTGTGGATATTTTTCTACTCACCCAACTGTGTGCGTGTGATGTCCCAGAAGGTGCGTATTTTGTCGCGCTCCAATTGGAAATAGTTGCGCTCCTCGCGCTCCCGATCCATTTCCGCCTTGAGGCGCAGCGCAAACGCCTCAAGTTGATCGCGCGTCATGGAGGACGTGTCCACACCGTCGATGAGAACTGCGGGGGGCAAGTCGGGGAATGCGAAAATTAGAACTCGCGCCTTTAACTCGCTACTGATGCTGCTGCTGCTTCTGCTTCTAATTTAATGAGCCTAGGTCGGACCTGCCGCATATGCGTGGCGGTCCATCTCGTAATTGTTTTGTGTAATTGCCCTTGCTGGGCAACTGCTGCAATGCCCCGCGTCTCTTTCCCCCCTCTCGGGCCACTGCAATTGCCTGCTTCAGTGTGTTGTGTTTAGTGCAATTCTGTGCGGCAATAGAAACAATTATGTGTGCGTTGGACCAGGACCAGGGCGCTTGAATTTGCTCACTCGTGCAAATTAAGTGGACAGTTCTTTTTCCCCCACTCTTGCCCCTGCCCCCGCCCCGTTCCCCCAAAATAAAGTCGCTTGCATGTGCGTGAGAGCAATTAAATTGCATTGAGCATGTGGCCTGCATGGCATGCCATTTGCCATTTTCCACTACCACTGTCAGCGTCTCTACTGCCTCCACAAACTCTAACCACGACTCTGAGACTGACACTGGCCAGCGGCCGTCAGAGATGAGCACGTGACACGACTATGAGTGTGAGAAACTCATGAAGCACGCCATTTCACATTTGAAGGTGAAATGGAGACTTAGAAGATGCCACCATATACTTGTAGACTAAGTTTACAAATTCGAGCAGTGACTCATTTAAAGTAGTTCTTTTTTTTGGGAATTAAGTTCGGTTCTATATCTCTCACAAATGGCAAATATTTGTCTCCTTATCATTAGTATATTAGAAGCTCTTTCAATATAAATTACATTAAGTTTGAAGCCAGTAATACCTTTAAGCTAAAAGAATTCCACAAAACCTACAATCACTCCTAAAAAGTTAATGTTATCTTCTCTCACCTAAAGATATATCTTATCTTCTCTATCATCTTGTCTGTCTTTAGCTTATATCATCTTTCCCAATATTATCTGTACTTGTCCTATGGGCCATTTCCCAACTTATTTGCCTTTACATATATTATCTTGTATTATTTTGTTGTATCTATCTTATCTGTCTTTTTCTTAAACTATCTTCCCTTGTATTATCTGCTCCTGTCTTATCTGCCCTTAAGATGATCTTAAATTATGTGCCTCTACATATATTATCTCATATTATCTTGTGATGTCTACCGTTATCTTATCTTATATTATATTATCTGCCGTTTTCTTATCTTATCTTTATCTTTTACTGTCTTTGCTTGTCCACGTCTTATCTGCACTTTCTCTTCTTAAATTATTTGCCTTTACATATATTATCTCATATTATCTTGTGCTATTTACCGTTATCTTATCTCATCTTATATTATCTGCCGTTTTCTTATCTTATCTTATCTTGTACTACCTTGGCTTGTCCACGCCTTATCTGCACTTTCTCTTCTTAAATTATTTGCCTTTACATATATTATCTCATAATATCTTGTGATGTCTACCGTTATCTTATCTCATATTATATTATCTGCCGTTTTCTTATATTATATTATATTATCTTATCTTTATCTTTGCTTGTCCATGTTTTATCTTGTGCTATCTACCGTTATCTCATCTCATGTACCTTAATAGTATCGGATTATCTTATCTTATATCTTATCCTATCTGAATTTATCTACTCTTATCTTACCTTACTTTATATTTTCTTATGCCATTTTTAATTAATTTAATTGCTCAATTAATTTCAAGTTTCCACAATTCATTCCGATACTAGTGCTAGAATTTAAACTCTGATATTGTGGACAATTTCCTGGGCATATGTTTCACTCTTTCTCTTATGGATAGACTTGCGGGAATTGTGATAATTTAGTGATTCAATTAGCAGCAATTGTCAACACGCGCCCATCTCTAGCGGCCACACTTTGCCTTGTGCTGGGCCACAGATTATCATTATTTGCTTATTGTTTTGCTTGGCTTTTTTATGCTGCACTCACATATGTGCAGGCAGGCGGTCGTCGACCCCCCGCCTCACCTTCGAGCACCGAGCACCCAGCACACCATTAATGTAGCAAAATTAATTGCCTGCCTGCCAGCCCGTTTGGACGCACTCTAAAGGCACCACCATCGGCGTATCCTTGTGCAGCGGCCATTCAAGCAGGAGCTGGCGTTTGTCGCGACTGTCAAAAAAGCGCAACGACCGAGGCGCCTATAAATTAGCCCCCCAATGCAGCAGAGCCCCCTTTACCCCGTTGCCCTTCTCCGATTTCCACTTGGAAAGCTGCAGCCCGCATTGACATCTTTGGCTACTCAATAGACGGAAGTGCCTGCCGCCCTTAGTTGTATTTTTTTTTTTTTTTGTAATTTTTTTTCTGTTCATACATCTGAGTTTTCCCGTTTGAGTTCGTTGACCCCTTTGCTTCGCTTTTGTTGCTTTTGTTAGCGAGTGCCTGTAATAGAAAAATGTCTTTGTTCGTTTCAACTTACCCGGCATTTTTTTGCCCTTCTTCCCCTTTTTCCCCTTTGGCGGCTGTAAATAGAAAAAAAGACACAATTACAAATGTAATTCTCGAGCTTAGCAAAGGCTTTCCAATAAATAGAATTCAAATTGCATTTCAAAGAATTTACAAATATCTAGCCTATCTATCTGTAGATCTGGCCTAGAAGCTGGGCCAGAAGCTTCCCCAATCGAGACTCATTCAAGTCTCGGATCTGATAGCCACAGCCTTGCTTCTACGGCTCTTTAAGAGCCTTAATTTATTTTATTGATCCCCTTCCCTTCCCGGGAAGCTGCTCTCAAATGGGCGCATGCAAATATTTGCACAACACTCATGTCGATTGGGGGAAGACCCTGACAATGGAGTGCCCGAAAAAAAGGAATTGAGCAACAATTGCTGTCCCTTTTTGGCCCTTTGGCGGTCGGCGTTGCCTACTTTCAGGCTACACGCCTTGTTTATTGGCCACGTTGCGCTTTAAATCCTTTAACAACGTTTAATTTGATTTCGCGTATTTTCGCTGCTTAAACAACAACAACAACAAGAACACCAAAAGCAACAACAACAACAGCAACAACTACAAGGACAGCAGCGTGCAGTTCTTTTTTCGCATCCTCGAAGGGCGCCACTGCTGGCTGATCTGGAAGTGGAGAAGTGCTGCTGGGTAGCGGGAGAGGGATAGAAGGGGAAGTGGAGAGGCTGGCAGAGACAGTTGCCGCGGTTATTGTTGTTGTTGTTGTTCGGTACTGGCCAGGAAGCCAACGAGTCGCTGCCGCGGCTGCCGTTTTAAATAATGTGATGGCGCGGCTTTCAAAACAATTTCGCAACAGCTGTTGGCTTATTGCATATTTTATGACTGCAAATTATTCAAAAATTTTCGATGCCGCCGCCGTCGCCGCTGCTGCCGCTCCTGCCGCTCCTGCTGCTGCTGCTGCTGCTGCGATGGCGGCCAACAGCAACAGCAACAACAACGGCAGCGTCGGCGTCGGCGTCCAGTGTCACGGCAAAGGCGTAAAATTTTCATAAATAATAATAGTATATAAGTATGGATGATGAAGAACAGTGAGCACCTGTAGAGCTGAAATTCGGCGCTCAAATCGGAAACCAACAGCAGCCACCAGTATTGCGGGGATTCCCCGCCACATACAGACACGCTCAGATGCTAAGTTTAACTTAACTCTTCAGGCAGTTGAAACGCTTCCCAAACAATTAATTCGAAAGCATATTACTCTTATATCTATAGTTTGCGATTACAAGTTAGGTATTGCTTGTAAAATCAAAATTAAATACCTGCTAGTGACGAGGAGAGAAAGAGGAAGATTGATTGGAAAGACCAAATACCGTCTTGGTGCGATAGAAGTTTCAGAAGCTAAGGGCCACTCGTCACCAGCGTTGCTTTTTCCCTTCAAATCTGCTCGGTTTTGAAAGCTCATTGTGGGAAAAAATTCGAGACTGCGGAAAGCGGGAATTCCGGCATTTTTAAAATACATTTAGCTTTTTTCCGCTTTTTGTAATTTTAATTCAAAAATAAATAAGAAAGGTGCCCAAGAAACCAAAAAAGTCAGTCAGAAGAAAGGCAGGACCTACGCCGAATTACAGGCGAGGAACATATAGACTGATTTTGAGATCTCAATCAATAGTGGAAATTTGACTGATAATGGGGCATATAATAAACCCTGAAATAGTAACGATAGTACATATTTTAAAAATGCAAGCAATTAAACTAAAGTTCCACTCCCTCTGAGAGTATGAACTGAAGAAACCAAATAAGTCTGTCAGAGCAATGACAGGACTTACGCCCAATTACAGGCGAGGAACATATAGACTGATTTTGTGATCTCAATCAATAGTGGAAATTTGACTGATAATGGGGCATATAGGGTCTGTTATACATATTAGACATGGTAATTATAATAAAGTTCAACTCCCTCTGAGAGTATGAACCGAAATTTTCAATCGGCCTAATAAGGATAAGTGGGGGCGAAATAAGGTTGGAAACTGAATAGACTACAGCATAGAGCTATTGCTGGAAAAAATTGCTAAGAATTGCTCTGGGTATGTCTTGGTCTCAAAAGGCTTTACACCTAATTCTGTTTTTACACGGTCTGTTTTTACACGATTTTGATATAACACGGTTTGAAAATTAAAAATTTCATATATACTATTTCTTTAGATATCAGGAATAAGGAACCAATCACCTATTTTTGCATATGATCAAAGTCTTTTTTTGCACGGTTGTTTCTGGAACCAATCTACCGTGTAAAAACAGAATTATGTGTATTTATTTATTTATAAAAGAAAGGGTTAACAATTAATTCTTAAACTACTTAAAGTCTGGAGCACTAGCAGGCAGGGCTTTCAGCTCAAATGGCTTCATTATTTGATCGATTACTTTTTAAACACCTTTTTAGTTCTCCCGAACCAATTCAGCGATATTATTATTTGCGTATTTATTATTTTATTATTATCTGATTAGAATTTCCAATTCTCCACTTCCTCTCTGGTTCTTTCTTGATACTGCACCGGCGCCTTTTTAGTTTGACTTGCATTGTTCAAGTTGTGAATAGTATCTTGCCACAGCTAAGCTTGCCTTACTGTACACTCGGCACTTACATACAAATATGTAGGTGGGTGTACGAGTATTGGGCAATAACAACAACAACAACACGAAGAACAACAAGAGCAGCAGCAGCCTGCAATGTTGCAACAGCGCCCCAATGCGGTGCGCAACAAATGCGAATGGCGCTGAGATTTTACGCGCTGCACATTTCTTTCGTACATTTTACGACAGGCACACACACACAAACACACAAACACACATAGCCATCTATAACGTATATATATTTTGTATGTGTCTGCGGCACAACAGACCGGCTTGGCATGAAAAATTGCATGGGCCGCGAATGCAATAGAAACAGAGATGGGGCTGGGGAAGCGAAAATTTGGTGTTGCCACCAAAAAGTGGGCGAGGCAGCGGAGGAGGAGGGGGAGGGGGAGAAGGAGGGCAGTAATGGGGCCATCATCAGGCGAATGGGAGATGGAAATGGAGATGTCTTTAGGCTTCAAAAGCTGAACAGCTGCTGGTTAGTAATTTGTTGTGTTTCGGGACTCTCAATGGGCCATCAATAGAATCGAAAATCAGGCTAAAGAAGTTGAAGGATTGACTCACCATTTTGTAATCCTTTTGTTGCTCAGTTCTTGCTGCTCGGAATAATAATAAATTTCATGTGCAATTTGTATTATTAATGGAAAATATATAGATGAATATCTTATATATGTATATAATTTTTGTCGAATATCTTTTTGGTTGTGCTCCGAACTTTGTTGACAAACGACGACGACTGACGACGCGGTTGCCAGGCGGCCACGAATCGAGTGCGAAAAATGCGGAAAAATGCTGCTGCCCCGGTTCGAAACAAATTTTGTTTGTATTTCTCTCATGTATTTTGTGTATTGTTCGGGGTTTTGTTATTTTGTTGTCAAGGTGGCGGCCGAACAGAACGAAATGAATGAAGCAAGGGGCAGGGCCTGCCCCATTGCATTGCAGTGGAGTGAGGGGTGTTGGTGGGGAGGGGTATAGAGGGCTCTTATCGCCACTTCCCGATACTCGCTCGCAACAGGGACTATCATAGCAGCTGTGGCCCGTCGTCCTCTGCATATCATCATCAACAACAATCAACAAGGCAGCTGAGTGGTTGGAATGCCATTTCCCTCCCACACTCACACACACATCTATATATATAAATACATACATACTTATATAGCCGCCACATAAATTTTGCACAATGCAGCGCACAGTCAAAACGAAGGCAACGAAATTGAAATAGAAGCAGTTAACGATGTCGGGCAGATACTCGTAGAATTGCCAGAAACTGCAACGCCAGTCGCACAGCTAGCACAACAACAACTGGTTCTATTTAAAAAGGAACCAGTTCCGAAACACCAATGCACTCGAAATAGCACTGACAGCATAGTCCTCTGATGCTTCGGGGTTACCAAATATTAATGGTAGTAACGATCGTTGAGTACAGACGGTTTTCAGAGTGAATTCTCGGTCAGGGAGTTTTTCGAACAAGGCATCCAATTGGCAATGCGATTCGCTGACAGTTTAAGCTGCAGCTTAAATCCTTGAAAATGGAAACATTAACAGGCCGCTGGAAGTCTTCTCCTAACCTTAACATATTCTGGAGATATTTAAAGCATACCGAACTGATCACATTAGACTATAAGTATAGCCTACACATAAAGAAGATAAGTGAAATGCTTTTTCTTCAACTCTTATTTAAACGATTTCCAAAAAGGGGGAGGTTATCAATTCGTCGGTATTTTTTGTAGAACAACAATTATTTTATGTCGATAATACTGAGAAGCATGTTTAATATATATTTTGTATTTGTAAAAATGCATTTTAGTTGGATTTAGCAGTTTATTATGAAATCTGAGAATGGCTATTGGTGTTCTAGGCTTATCTGCTCCGACTTAGTTTCTCGCTTAAAAAGTAATTTAATGGCTCCTTTTTTAATTCTTTTCGAGTTTTATGCTTTAATTATCTCTCTCCTTCTCTCTCTTCCTTGTCAAAAGCTTTTATTTCCAGCTATCTTAAGAAAATTCTCGGGCCAGCGACATAGCTTTCAAACTATCTAATAAATCTTCTCCCACCACGTTATTCCTTAATCTTAGTCTTAAATAATTGTTGACTCAAGTTTCTAAGTTTTCCTATATTCCATAGTTAGCTGGGAATCGGACTGGATTGTGTCCGAGGCGTTATTAAATAGTGGGATTGTTTCAATTTATAGGCATATATTAAGTCTCTATTTATGTTTGTCATTTAACCAAATGACAGCTGGGCACGATTCCATTTAAAGTAAGGATCGATGAAAACATGCGGGATCAGGACGCATCACATGAGTAGTTCACTTATAGAAAGCGAAACTTTAAAAACAGTTTCGAATTGTAGAATACAGTGGACCTCGATATAGTACAGAACAGTAATATTGTTTCCGTCGACTTATTGGAAAGTAGATGATTAGTGGTCTGCCATTAATGGTGTTTGAGAGTCCTGTAAATGAGGCAAAGAACGTAGACTCAAGCTGGGTACAAACCTCAAATGACTTTTTCATTGAAGTGCAGCAAACGTTAATATGCAAGAGAATTGAAAAATACAAACAAAAGCTCCCGAATGAGTGCGTTAAAAAGCACTCTTCTTTAAGATGTTCGCAATTACACTTAAGAATATACCTTGGTTAAAGAAATAGGTCGAGAAATGAAGTAAAATTTCCGCTCGCTTAGTTTCAAGAAAGGTTTATAACTAAACTCAAAAAACGTAATAACAAATGTCAAAATGACGCCAAATGAGGCAACAATTTGAAAACCCGCTCCTATTTATTATAAATGAAGATCGAACAATTTCTAAAGAATATAGTCTGAATATACAAGTATGTTTGATATTTTGTGGAATAAAGTGTGCATTTGTTAAGAATATAACTTGGTTATCCAAATAAGTTGCAATATAAAGTGATATTTTTGATTCGCTTGCGACTACTAGTATTTAGGTTTCAGGGTAAGTTTATAATTAAACTCAAAAAACGTAAAAAACAAATATGAAAATGCAGTCATTGAGACAACAATTTGAAACCATTTCCTTTGTTAACACTCCAGTTTATTTTGAACATAAATCTGACGCTTTTTAAAGAGTAAAGTCGGAATATTTGTTTTATGGTCTGTGGAATAAAGTGTGCATTTGTTTTTTTTTAAATTTAATGGACTTACAATATTCTCGATCCCTGAAACTATGCATTCTGCAGCTCACAGACTCGAACTGATTTTGTAGCACAGCTCTAATCAGGACTCGCAGCAGCAGCAGCAGTTGCCCTTGTCGTCCTTGTCGTCATCATCGCAATCAGTTTCAAGTCAGTTGCTGCTGCCTGCTGCTGCTGTTGTTGTTGTTATTGTTGTTGTTGTTGTTGCTTCTGCCGTCTGCAGCTTAAATGGCTCTTTGGGCCACTCGACCCCTCGCGCGCGCCCCCTTCTTCCGCCCATGGGCCACGCCTCGTTGCGCAGCTGTTTGTGGCCTTTAAAATTGCTTTTGCATTGCAGCCAAAAATGAGAATAAAAACAAGAAAATAGAAAAAGAAATTAGAGAACAGAGGAAAAGTTGCTGCAAAGTCGGCATCAACATCAACATCAGCATCAGCATCAACATTCAGCATCAGAGCCAGTTTCGGCTTCATCTCCAGCTCCAGCTCCAGCTCCAGAAGCAACATCATTTTTGACTGCTGACTGCATTTGCTGTCATTTTTGTTGGACTTGTTGTTGTTGTTGTTGTTGTTGCTGTTGCTGTTGCTTTGCTCTTTGTTGCTGTGCCGGCTAATTTGTTGATTTCATAAAATTTGTTATCATTATTAAGGATGATTAGTGCGGGCCTTTGTCTCCTGGCCGCCGGCCAGCTCAACTTTGCTTGCATTTTCTTTTTTTAATTTCCACCAACTTTTCTTTTCTTTGCTTTTTTTTTGCTGCCCCTCCCACAGGGCCATGCTTTGCTTCACTTAAGCCAGCTTAATTAACTAGATCAAGGCACTGCCTATTAGCAGCCACTTAGCAGCAGCTCTAATCAAATTCCTTGCCAGCTAATACAAGTATTTGATTAGTTCGACTGCCCCTCTCCCTCTCCCTCCCCCTCCCCCTCAACCAACACCCTCACATAGATACAAAAAAGAGCAACAAAAAAGAAAAAAGTGGAAGCAATGGGTATTTCTCACGCCCTAATTTATGCGTCGATGGTGCGAGGCCTGACTCGAAATTATACGCCACTTGCCCGACGCCTGTGTAAACAAAAAGGGACCTCAAGTCGAGGGCTCGGGGGCTCGGGGGCTCGAGGCGGCGGGCCCGCAGTTGGAGCTAGCTGGTTAAACGCTTTAATTGAAATTAATAACCACAGTCGGTGGATGTCAGTGGTTGTCCGTGGTTGTCCGTGGTTGTCGGTGGTTGTCAGTGGGGCAGTCGGCGTTCCTTCAATTGTTTTCATTAAAAGTCAATTTTTTGCTTTCTGGCCAACGGCGCTTCTTCGGCTGCCGCCGCCGCTGCCGCGCCAGCCTCAGTTTCAACTTCAACCCTTGCTGAGGAGGCAAGCTCGAGGCTGCCGCATTTTGAGGCGCGTAAATGTAAACGATGTTCGGCCGCATAATTTTGTTTTGGCAACTGTTGTGGTCCTGCACCCTTCTCCTTCTTGTGGCCAACGACTTGGGCTGACGACTTGAGCTGGGGGGCGGGACCGAGGCAGAGGCGGAGACGCAGACGCAGACGTTCGGTGGCAGAAGCGTGAACGTGAAGCGTGGAACGTGCAACGGCTGCCAAGGGTCACGCGGCTTGCGCTGATTGAAAGAGAAAGTGCCTACAAATATGATTATATTAAATTTTTGGTAACAGGCCAACTCTTTAAGTGTTGCATCGAAAGCGCAACAAAATGTAGACTTTTGCGAATTTAAAAAGCAGCACAAATAATTATTAGAAAAGGCTTCACACATGAACGGCACTTTTTCTTCAACAATATTTAACAACAAACATTTAATTCAATCAAATAAATTAAATATGAAGGTGAATTTAAATTCGTAGCAAGCAAAAACGAATCAATTTTGATCAGAAATTTAAGAGCAACCATAATACTTCGTGTGAGAATTAAATATCCATTTAAGAACAACTCGAGAGGTTTCGTGCTAAGATAACAAGCTAAAGCAAGATTAGTTTTAAGCAGTATTGTTGGTTTTGTTTTGTTGAACTCTTTCCTATGCTTCCTTTGCACATTTAAATGCACTTTTCAAAAAGAAACAAGGAACTAACATAATTGTGTTTCAATAAACTTGTTTGCGCTTGTTTAAAAAGGAAGCGGCAGGATAAGAATGTATAAGACTTTTAAGCTATGTACGAACGAGTATGTAGCTGTGTTCGAGGTACAACTTTTGTAAAAGAAATATAACGCGTAGTAATCATTTGAAATAAAGAATGTTCTGTACGGACCGCCCCTTCGAGTTCCAATTTATACACTTGTTCTTTTTCAAAATCTTTTTTTGCGTTGAAACATTTTTTTTTTTAATTATTAGTATTTATTTGAACCTTTCCAAATTTTTTAAATTTCAATATTTATTTTACACATATGTATGTACAGAGTATTTCGAAGTCGGGACATCAGGCTTTAGCTTTTCCACTTGCTTTTACATTTATTATTATTTTTTGGCGGCACATATTCTTTTAGTTTTTTGTGTTGAAACCATTTTGTAAATAATTATTAATAGTTATTATATTTTTTTAACCCTTTTTTGTGTTGAAACAATTTTTTGAAACAAATTATTAATATTTAATTGACAGCTGGAGGAATCTCAAACGTAGCTGAAACTTATTAAATTTGTAAATTGTATACATCTTGAGAATAAGGAAATATTCTGCTCTGGCTCTTAGAGCTGTTTTCAACTTTAAAAAGTGGAAAAGTCGAGCCCTTTATCATAAATAACCCATGCTAGGCAACTCAGCTTCCAAGACAAGCATTAACAGCCATTTATACTGCACTACAAAAGTCGCTAATTCTTGTTTAGTTCTAACTATAAGGCTTTTAATTAATTGAAATAGAAAGCAGATCACCGTTTGAGAAGCGCAGATGTGACTTATCCTCTACAAGTACTTTCCCTTCAACCATTGCTAGCCGATAAAAAAGGCGAAGGAGACACTCATCCTGATGTCCATCTAGTCTTATCAGTGCCTGATTTAAATGGGATGTGCGGCATTATAATGAGCCAATTCTGGCCTATAACCGATCCATTACTATTGCCAGAATGATGTTAGCCCTCTTTGGGAAGGGTAGAAAAATGTGGCATGCGGTCGCTGACGTCACAAAAAATGCAACTGAAACTATTTTAATGAAGTGAAGCGCAAATTTGGCTACACACACACACACACACACACACACACACACACACACACACACACACACACACACACACACACAAGCACATAGACACACGCACACTAACACACACAATTTGGCCGCTCATTGTAAGGCTAAAACAAATACAAAATAGATGGGGGATAGCGAACTGGCTGGACGCCTGAAAGCTCCAGCGCCGCTCAACCGCAAAACTTTTCACACGCACACACATTTATATGTATTTGTATGCATATATGATGTATGTACGTATGTGTGTGTGTGTGTGTATGTGTGTGTGTGTGGGCACAATGCGGTGTCAAAAAGGAACACAAATGAAGTGGCATTGTTGGGCTACAGCAAGCTTAGTGGCTGCTCCTGCCGGTACTGCTGCTTAGTGGATAGACATGGGGGGGTGGGGAAGGGGGTGAAGATGTGGGAATAACCACTACTAGTATGGGGCGGGGGGCATGGGGGGGGGGGCTTGTGGACTACAACGGTTGGATGGGATGGGTGTGGAATGGGTTTTGCGTGAACGCGCAGCCAGCATTCCAACATTATTACGAAATTACGATAAATGTCATCGAGTTGTCACTTTTGTAGCGCTATTCACACACACTCGCCACACTCACACGCGCACACACACACGCACACACTGACACTGACACTAATACAGATGCGTGTTAAGTACATAACTCTTGGCATCGTCCTCGCCGCTGCTAAGCCAAGCACTAGAACTGAAGCGATAGTTTTTTGTTTTGGCTAAAACTACTCACATAGCAGCTGGCACAGTGCAGGCCATTTAAGTAGAAGCACGAAGAGGTAATGCAATGAGAGAATGATGTTGAAATCGAGAACTCATTCTAGATTTCGTTTCGACATCTTAACAACATTTCATGCAAAGAGGGCAGCATTTTTAATCGTGCACCTTAAGAGACAGAAGTATAATATTAAATATATCATTGTAGGAATGTATATACTTTTGCTATCCTGTATGAGCAAAATGTATGTTTGAAATTACTTTGCACATTGTCTTACGCCATTTAGCTATGGTTTGTAATAATGTATTTGTTAGGACTTATAACTCCGTCAAAGGAAAATCCAAGCTGGCCGACTATTGTGCCTAATTTGTTCAAGCAAGCTTTAGTTAATAT
Source organism: Scaptodrosophila lebanonensis (assembly GCF_003285725.1). Lineage (NCBI taxonomy): Eukaryota > Metazoa > Arthropoda > Insecta > Diptera > Drosophilidae > Scaptodrosophila > Scaptodrosophila lebanonensis. The sequence goes on along the minus strand of NW_022060581.1, from coordinate 967,385 downwards.
TTTCTGTACATAATTATATTAAAGGTCTACTTTTTTTTAAGTGCTTTGCATTCTGATTGATTGGTAAATTATATTCTTGCTATCCGTTTTGGCAAAGCATAAACATACTGAGTTGGGGAAAGGCAACCCATTTCCTTTCAGTTATATTGCTGGCATAGTAATATTTGACAATGTTTTGCTTTGGTTGAAACGCTGTGGTGGGGAAGGGTGAGTACAGAGTATTCAAAAGTCGGTCGGGCACGATTTTAACGTTCTACACAATAGTGTAACTCAATAGTTTTTTGGTTTTGGCTTTCAACAACAACTTTAAAATTGTAATTTACAAACTTCGTATAACGGTGCGGCTTTCATCAACTGCTTTTGCAGCGAGATCGAATTAGCAGTGTGTGTGAAGAGCACAAAGGGAGTGTCGACTAAAAACTCAAAGCTCAAGATCAGCCGCTGCAAGAGAGAGCAAGAGAGCGCTACCAATTTACATTGTGTTGATGAGAGCCAGAGAGCTCTGCAGACGCAGCCAAATTACATAATGTTATATTTAGTTATGTTATGTTATATTTAGTTATGTTATGTTACAGCGCGATGTGTTGATACAAATAGCAAACAAATTTACACAAATTTAAGGCAAACAATAATTGGTTTAATTATGGCTGTGTGTGTGTGTGTGCGCTTCATCGAGCTATTCCTAAATAAAATTTGCAATTAATACTCACCTCATGTACTTACATATCTCTAGTTTGGTAGCTACAGTTATATGAGCAGCACTGTAAATAAGCAGGTATGTGTGTGGCTGGCTGTACTGGTGGAGAGAGAGACGCTCTCCCACTGCCATATCACCATACACCCATGGCCATGGCAGGCCAGCCCAGCCCAGGCCAGGCCAGGCCAGGCCAGGCCAGGCGAGCATGCTCATTGCGGTTGGGAAAGTTATTTGCTGTGTTATTTTCACAACAGTTTCCGCAACTTGCGCAGGAACGGATTTCCGTCTGAGCTTGAGAGCCAAATTTGCGCATCTGCTGGCACTGGCACTGGCACTGGTTGATGAAGCAAGGGGCGTCGACATGGGAAGAAGGCAAGAGGGGGAGGAGTGTAGAAACGATCTCTGGACAGACGCACTCAGCTGCCAAAGTGTTGTCTTGTCTCTGCTGCTGTTGCATTCTCAGCTCCTTCTTCAGCCCCTCCTCCTCCTCCACCTCCTCGTGCGGTCCAATTGAAACTGTAACATTTGCATTTAAGGTCCCCAGTCGCTGTCTGTTTTCCACATTTCCCATACAGCACAAAAGATTTAGTTTCTTATTAATAATAAATATATTTGTCCTTTATTTTTGTAGAATTCTTTATCCATGTGTTTTGCCATATATACATATATATGTATATATAAACATATATACGTATATATATATATATTTTATTTATTTATATATAACTATATATTTATATATATACATATACATATATATAGATATTTTTTATTTTGATATAATATATATATGCATATATAAGATTGGTTTTGCTCTTTATGCTTCACTTACAGCTTACAGACAAGTATATATATACACATATATATGTATATATATATTTATATATATGTATACTTGATTTATATGCTATATAGACGTCATTATGTTCGCCACGTAATTAGGTATGTGTTTAGTTTTATTGTAATTAACATTTAACTTGCAAGTTTCAACTTAAAACCATTTAGCGTTTTAGTTCGTTTAGTTTAGTTTTATTTTAAGATTAATATAGTACATTTACTTATCGAATGAAATGTATACAATGAGTTATATATATTTATATATATATATATATATTTTTTTTTTTAAATATGTAATATTCTTGCACATTACAAACTGCTTGCTATATTTCGAATTGGTATTATACTTTAGTTTCTTTCAGTGTATTTATATAATTTTCGTTTGCTATATACAAAGTTCGCTTTGATTAGGTGTTGAAAGTGGTCGTTCCTCTATATCTGGCTTATCTCGATCTGACATGAAACTGAAACTCTTCGTTTTTATGCAATTCTGAAACATTGGAATTCTGAAAAGCTGTATAGTCTGTATATTCAGATGAGATAAGTTCTTTAGATTTCAAATGCGTGGCAGCTCATATTAATTTTCAATTCGAGATATCAAATATTCTCGTGTCTTGATTGCTTTCCTTTTAAAAAGGCAGTTTAAGAAAAGGGGAGAAACAAGTGGCAGTGATGGTAGAAAAGGGCAAGCCAACCAATCCCTTGGCTTGATTACTCAATTGCAGAGCCTGTGAACCCCAAAATCAAGAGCTGTTGCTCTGCACAAACGTAAACCCTATGACTAGTCAATCATGAAGTGAAACAGAAATGAGCTCTGGAAATTGTTAGGCTCCGAAAAGGTATTTATAAGAGGGTCGATTGAACCACTTTCTTGCCTTATATCTGAGCCGCTCTACATATACTTATATATTCATTTATACTCGTATGTATATATGGTGTATACCTAGGCATATATTGAATATATATTCAGGTTCTGTTTGCCTTACACACAAACATATCCATCGGCAATTATTTGTTTTCTGATTTCTTCTATTTCTTTATTATTTGTAATTGCAACTCGTTAAACAGTACTATATTCCTCCTCATCTCTTCGGCTAGATGCAACATGAATTATTCATTTTAGGGTTAATTTTATTTTATTATTAGAACTCTCGCAAGAATACTCGTACTTTTTAGTTTGTAGTTTTTGCTAATAATGGCACATAATATTATTGTTTTGCAACTTTTTGAAGTTCTCGTCCATATACTTGTACGTGTATATATATAGGTATTAATATATATATATATATATTTCATTTAAAAAAAAAAACACTCGAAGCTCTACACCATTTACCCGAAGACAAAAAAAAAAAAACCGCTTAACACTTTTAACAACCATTTCTTAATAGTACTTTAATTAATTTATATATTTTTTCTTATTCTTTTTTTTACAATTTTTGTCATCTTATTGTACATGCGAATCTATAGAGTTGCCGCAACGCCTCGAAGTATGCAACGATGTGTGTAGTATGTGGCATGTGGTGTGGCAGGTGGCAGGTGTCAGGTGTCAGCACTGATTGCAACAACTCAACTCAGATGAGGATGCAAAATAATACACTAAACGCAAACCCAGTTGCCCAGTAATTTGGCAGGCCGAACTAAGTAAGTGGACAAAGAAGTTTTTAATTAAAGTGCAACAATGGCAGCAACAGCAACAGCAGCAGCAAGCAAATAAATAACCAGAATAATCGAATGGCCGACCGGCCAGACCCAAAACTGCCAGCAATCGAGACAGACATGTCAAAGCAATTTGAGTGGACAGCCAACCACACACACACACACTCACACACGCACAGACACACTTAATGGCAGACACAGACACATTGCAAGTTGCGGGCCATCCCACATCTGACTATATAGTAAATAGCTCAAATCAGAATTCAAATTAAATTAAAATAAATACACGCCACAAAGTACCCAAGACGAATTGAAGACATCATAATTGAATTTCGACCAGCCCCGAAATGGAGTCCAGCGGGTTGCATCCTGCATGTCTACAGTAAACTCTCCAGTGCGCGACTGCAACCAAACCAACTAGATTGAGTGTAATTCGAAACTGGTAAGTGATCTTTGAAGTACTAAGGATATTAGATTAAAGCAGAAATATATGTTTGCTACAGCAAGGGCTCGGAAGGTGTAGCCCATGTCTGAATAGTGACAGGACTACTACTCATTATATACGATTACTTGAATCAGGCCCCTAAATAATGCTACGTTTAAGCAACCACCAATACAAAATTTAATAAACAAAATAATTTATTATATAATAATTAATTAATTAATTCAACTCTTGGAAATTATTTAAAACTTTAGTTAGTCCATTAGCGATTAGCTCTGAATCGCATGGGATTGGAAATAAAAAATTAAATATAAATAAATTGAAGAGATTTATGTTAAACTAAGAAACCGAAAAATATGAACAGTAATTAATTTTTTAATCTTAAATCGTTTGAATTTTGTTCATCAATTTGAGATGTTTTTGTGATCATTTCGTTTTAAGGCAGATATTAAGAGCAGAAATGGCAAATTTTTAATTTGGGAATCAGAATTGTGAAAGTTAGGTTCTTGAATTATCGAATGTATTTGAGAGATATAGAACTTTGTTTTGTAGAGAATTTTAGGAAAATAATTTGAGGGATGGCAGTTTCTGAGAAACTGCATTTTGAAGTCTCCAAATTATATATTTTGAAAACAAATCTCCACACGAACATTGTTCGATCGTAAGTCTTCGCAGAAGGATTAAAAAAATCATCTAAAAAGAACTTGATGCACGATTTTAAAATACAAATTCTTCTCCTAAGCTTTAGAAGTCTTACATGAAGATGTTTTTTTTTTTTTTTTTTTTTTTTTTGTGGAAACAATTATGGAATGTCGACAATAATAGTCGCTGGAGTTTAATGAAAGTGCTTGAGTAGCATGTCAGCTTTTTTAATAAGAAGAGGTACTAGCTTAATAAATTCAAGTGTTGAGAAATCAACATTTATTTCCACAAAAGGCTTCTCAAGGCTTTAAAAGTGAATTTCAAGTGTTGCAGAGAATTAAGAGTGCTGGGAAATGATGTACATTATAACGTTATTTAATATTTGGTACACACTGTACTTGTATTCATATTTGTATTTATTTAATTTGGATTTTCACTTTTCAGCACTTGGAACTTAAGAACTGAAGAAATGAGATTACTGCAAGTGGCAGCTGTTGCTTTGACTCGGCTGCCAGGCATTTGAGAGATTACAAAAGCGAGCCAACTAGCACACGTCACAACAACAGCAACAACAACAACATACACCACCCACTCATCCACACAAACACACACATGTATGTACACATTGCAGCAACATATTTTATTGTTATTAAATCAAAAAACTTGAGTAAGTTTCGGAAATACAAAACGCAAAATGGCAGTTCACTGAATTGCAAGGGGGGGTCTGATGTGAAGGAGGGGATGAAGGGGAGGGGGGATGGTCATACGTAGCTTGTGTAACAACAATTCGAGTTGATTGCCATTTGTTTTTGGGGAGAGTGTTGTGGGGCAAATGTTTCAAATGCGGCTGCGTCCAAGTTGTGTGTTGCAAGTAACAACAAGCGGCCAAACACACAGGAACAAGTAAAGCACAACACCAACAACACCAACACCAACAACAGCAACAGCAACAGCAACAAGGAGAACAAAAACAAGAGCAACAAGAAGTAGCAACATCAGCACCAACAAGCGGCGCATTCAATTAAACTTCCGCCAAACATGAAGCTTGACGCCTTTCCCTTTCCCCTCGCCTTCCCTTTGTCCGTCGTCTTCATCATCCTTCGTCCTGCTGACATGCCTCTTCAGCCCATTCAGCTCGCACACTGCCATTCATTCGCCTTGAGGTTATAAAATAAACATGTTGCCACACACAAAATTTAAATAGATACAAGTTTTGCAGCGCATAAAACAATAAACCGCAGTAATTTAACAAAAAAAAAGAAGAAACAAAAAAACAAAAACCAAGAAGAAACAGGAAGGAAAGCATGACAGCTTGGCAGCCAGGCAGCCGGGCAGCCAGACAGAAAGAGATAGTGGGAAAGTGAAAAGAAATGGCAGAGAAAAAGTTGAAGAAAAGGCATAAATGGCTCTCTCTGTGTGTGGGTGTGTGGATGTGTATGTGTGTGTGTTGTGCGTTTTGTGTGTTGTTTGTGGCAGGAAAATAAGAAATTAAAATACAATTTAAAAGTACGCAACAGAGCAATTAAGCGGCCTTTCTTTTTACACACAAGCGCACTTCATTACAAGCGGCGCAACAACTCGAATAGCAACAGAAACAGCAACAAATTCAACAACTTGAGCCACAATCATAAGTACAACAACAACAACAACAACAACAAATAATAATAATAATGTACACACATGTGAACAAAACACAGGCAACAGCCATTGGAGATGGCCGTGTCATGTGTTTGGGATTAGTTTGATTACCATTTTTGGCTTCGGTTACATTTTCAGAAGGCCTTTAAAAAATATTGTTTATTTATTCAGGTTGTAAAAAACATGTGAAGCGAACTGTTAAGGAATATTCTATTAACAAGAAAATAACTTGCATGTTTTCTGTGCAGGAAACTAAAATTTTAAGCTTCTCAATTTCTCTATTTGTATTTCCTTGTTTTCATTCAATTTTTAAAGAGTTATGGGAAAGCTTAAAAATGAAATTATTCTGTTGTTCTTTTTTTTATCAGAAAGGTTGTTCATTTTTATAGATTTATGTTTCGCAATATTTTAAATTCTCAACTCTCTGTGGGAGAACTAAATGCAATTAATTCTTTGTTGGGAAAATGTTGTAGGGGGCTTTTCAGGTTAGTATTTGTTTGTTTTTTCTTTTTTCAATTTTTAAAAAGATATGTAGGTAAGCTTAAAAAAATGAAATTATTTTGTTGTTCTTCTTGTTATAGCCTGTACCCAAAGGGTGAAAGGCTATACTTACTTTTTAAAAAAATTTTTTTTTTTTTAATTTTTTCCTTTTTGTGGAGAGTACAGGCTATTTTACTGTCGGGCTTGCTCGACTGTAGCGTTCTATCTTGTTTTTTATTAGAAAAGTTGTCCATTTTTATAGATTTATGTTTTGCAAAATTTTCAATTCTCAATTCTCAACAGCACAGAGCTGTGTTCTCAAATGTGGGAGAACTAGATGCAATTAGTTCTTTGTTACGAAAATGTTGTAAGGGGGCTTCTCAGGTTAGTATTTGTTTGGTTTTTTTTCAGTTTTTAAAATATGTGGAAGAGTTTAAAAAAATTAAATTATTGCGTTCTTTTTTTTATCAGAAATTATGTAAATTTGTATACATAGATTTATGTTTCGCAAAATTTTCAATTCTCAACTCTCTGTGCTGTGTTTTGTGGGAGAACGTGGGAAAACTAAATGCAATTAATTTATAATTACAAAATTGTTTAGAAATTCGTCGTCTTAGCACATATTTGGAAACATTTTTTATGATTGAAATAAATGGTTTGTTGTGGAAACTGATTCCATTCCACCATGAAATTGATTCTGCTATTTATAAGTATATGAGTACATATTTTCTAATTGCGAAAATAACAGTTGTACGTTTTTAAAATGGGAAAAAGTTAAAAAAAAAAAACAGCCTTAAACAAATTAAATTCAATTGCAAGCCAATTGATTATATTGACAATTGACAAAGCGCCCTTTAAATAGTGTTGTTGCATTTAATTTTCAATAAATGATGGGTTTAAAGCGCTGTTGAAAAACACAAAACAAAGTCAAATGTATTTTTTGCTCAGCAATTTTCTTTCTAAAAAGTTGAAGAAATTTGTAATTCTAAAAGATTCTTTGAAGATTTTAACTTTGAGCCGTTTGATTAACCAATGCTTATCAGCTCTTAATTCGCAATTAATCTTTCTCTAATTAATTTGAAAGGATCTCCCCCCAGTAATTTGAAAATAATGCAAATAATTTGTATTACATAGATTTAAGTGCAATCCTATAGATATATCCTGTGGACAATTGTAATATTCCCCTCTAATGTACATGCAACTGAAAAAGCCTGCTACATTAGTTGGCAATACAATATTTTAATACAAAAAAAAGAGAAAAATACTAATTAATTCAAATTTTTAACAAATTGTTTCTCACTCAGCATCATTAGTTATTTGTATAGTTCATTGATAAGGTTTAGTGGGAGTTTTTTTAAGACGAGTACATTTAATTCTGTTTTTACACGGTCTTTTTTTACACGACTTTGATGTAACACGGTTTGAAAATTAAAAAAATGCATATATATTTCTTTAGAGATAAGGAACCGATCAACTATTTTTGCATATTTTTTACACGGTTGTTTCTGGGACCAATCTAGCGTGTAAAAACAGAATTACTTGTAGGTGTACTCTACACAATCACGCACCCATCCCTAGTTCTGCATGTGGCAAGGAGACAACACAAGATGCGCGCGTTTACAGCCCAGAAAGTGTTGCATGCTGTTGGGCAGTGGGTGTGGGAAAATGTTTTAGTTAGTGCTGTTGTTGTTGTTGTTGTTAGTGCTGCCAGTGTGGCCATGTAATTTGAAACACTTGTGTCAACGCGCTGCCAGAAGCAAGAACAGACCCGCACGCTGCCATTGTTGTTGTTGTTGCTGTTGTTGTTGCTGTTGCTGTCAGCGTCTTATTATCATCATCAGTGGCAGCTTTTGGCGGTTTTGTATATTTGTTGGGCTCCTTGCCTGCCAAATGACAGAAACACTACAAAGAGGTGGTGTTGGGGATGGGGATGGGGGTGTTGGTGGGGGTTGGTGGCAAGGGTGGAGGTCGATGACGATGACGATGACGACGTCAGCAGGGGTTTAGTGCAAGTTGTTGTTGCTGTTCGTGCTATTGTTGGGCCGCCGTACAGTGAAATTCACTTTGCCAAAAAGTTTTCATTTCATTAAAAAAGTGCCAGTGTGCGTGTGTGTGTGCGCGTGTGTGTGTGGTTTACTGGCAGGCGAGTAATTCATCAAACCAAATCCAAGAAAACTAGCGAACGGGCGAAGCTTTTTGCCTGCAACAGCAAGAGGAACAGCAACAACTGCAGCTGCTGAAAGGAAGTTGGCAAAGTCGCCAGTGTGCGGCAACGCTCGAGTTGCCTTTGGCCTTATCTTGCAAGTTGGCGCAACAAAAGCTGGCAAAAGATGTTGCACAGACATCGTAACAGAGCCGTCCGGGAGGAGATTGGAATGGGGGAAAAGGGGGGATAAGGCGCACATCGGAGCGTTGAGACGTTGGCCGGGTAAAGTTTTTAACCTTTTGCATATGCATGACTCGAGCGGCGAGCAGGAAGCCCAGCGAGCTGGCGGGGAGCAGAGTGCAGTGGAGAAGGTGGAGTCCACACTGTTTGGAAGTTGATGAAACGTGGCGTCTGCTGCCAGGCCATAAGCACTCCAAATATACAAACACACACGCACACACACACACACACACACACCTACACACACATGATTGTTGTGAGAGCTCAGGGAACTGGTTCGGAATGCAAAGTTCAAATATTTGTAAAGCTATGCGTATTTAGAAAAAATCTTATTTAACTTCAATATTGTAGTTGACTTTAATAAGATCCTCCGGTCTATTTAAGTTGTGGATCAAAGTGCCAGCCCATTTTTGTTTTAATTTGATTTAAATACAAATCTATTTATGATGACAAAGCACGGTTGTCTTGCAGCCAAAGAAAAAAGGGACAAGGAAGTTAGCTGAGATGGAGCGAACTCTGGTTTTCATTGCAAATAGCACAGATGAATGAAGTATTAACTGCACACAAGACGAGCCTTCAAAAGTCCTCTTAAGTCACCGATTTTTTTAATTTTTTTTTGTATTTTTTATTTTTTTGAATATCCTGAGATCACTTTTGATTTTAATTGAAAATGTGTAATGGGTGAATGGTCACATTAAAAGAAGAAGTAGAAAGTAGGGATGTAAGTCGAAGGGAATATATCGATGCATATGTCCAGCGATGTGTCTTTAGAAAAAACTATGCATCGCAAAAAAATCCTTGCATCGATGTTTTAAAAAACTTTCCTTAGAAAAAGCTGCTCATATTAGGGAGAAAATCAACAGAGATGTTTCAAAACAAACACTTTTTTTTTAAATCCAAAGATGCTGTCATAGTATTTTACTTAATGTTCTTAACCAATAAAGTAGTCGTAATCCTGACTTTTCATGAATTTGTTTATGGTTCTCTTGGAAATAGTCTCATCATATACAGTTTTAAAAACAAATCCATCCTACATTTTAGGCATATTAAGTGCGACATTACCAACAAATCAAAATAAAGATCAAATGTGCTCAACCATCTAAAATATATAACAAAAAAAATACAGACGAATTGATAAACTCCTCCTTTTTGAAGATACATATTTCAATGAAAACATAAAAAAATACAAATATACCTTCTAAAGTAATGTGACCGGCCAACAAAACATGAACAATGTTCGATGTTTGCACAAATATCAATGGATCGGCGCTGCAAGACATCGGAAAACATCGATGCATCTTGTTAAGAACATCGTCGATGCGCGATACAACGATGTTTTTTAAGTCCCTAGGAGAAAGGGACAAACTGTGAGGGAAAATAAAATAGCAAAATAATGAAGCAATCTGAAATCTGAAATAGAATTTAAAAACGACACCCAGCTTAGATACTTTAAAATGTATATTCACTTTCGAAGACTTAAGAGCCTTAGGGTCGATGAAGTAAAACATTTCAGAAAGGAACAAGCAGCTGCGCTATAAACTATATGTTTAATGATAATTAATTCGAATTAGTTGGCAGCTGTTGTGGAGAAGACTTGCTGCTAGGTAGTTCTCAGAGCTGTGCAACTCATGCGTTTAAAGCGACACAGCTCTGTGGCAAACACACACACACACACACACACAGAGACACACACACAGACACACACACTCGAACATGCTTGCATATACTTGTATGTTTGCCAACTGATTGTTGCGCCTTCACTTGCCTGCTGGCTGTCAGCTTGGCTGAAAAATGTGTTGCAGCCGGCCAGGCGCGTTAACGTTGCCGTTGTACACACATATACATATACATATATATACTTGTATGCATATATATGTAGATAGGCACACACACGCGAAATGCTTGTACACAAGTGCTTGTGCTCGCTTGTTTTGCATTGGAATGTCAAATTGAATGACAAGTGTGTGTGCTGCGCAAAATGTAGCATTTAATTTGCATAAATTATGTGTACTTACTTAATTTTTGGCATTTGCTGGCGGCGCAACTTTCGATGTGAACTGCACAAAAAGTAAAATAAAATAAATCATACGCCATGGCGGTTGACAAGACGAATCTCATTTGGGCGCAGATGATGACAACCGAGTTACTCAGTTACTCAGTTACCCAACCACCCCCAGCCCAATGCCTTCACCTTCTCACACCTAACGAGAAAATAAACCTCGCATAAACCTTGCCACTGATTAATGTCAACCAAAGTCAACAGAGCAGAAAGGGGCTAAGAAATTTTTGACCAGGCCGGGGATTGGCGTTTTTATTAATTGATCTTTTTTCTATCTTGGAGGGGCAGCGCTCAAACGAAAGAAAACAATAATTAATTGATTGAGGAAATTGGTTTTATAATTAAAAACCTGATACCAAAAAAAAAGGTGCCATCATTTTAATGAGTGTTGCCTTCAAGTCCTTGCTGGCTTCAAAGCCACAATTGAAACAGAAACAGAAACAGAAACTGAAATTGTGCAACAAACTAAATGAAGAAGAAGCAAGCTGCCAACAATTTGAGTGTAGAGTGTGCAAATTGTTACTAAATAGCAGGCTAACGAGTGAGTGGCTGCCTAATCCCATTTGGGATCAAAGACTAAATGCTGGCCGGTGCAAAGAAATTGTGGCATACATTTGATTTCCGAATTGAGAAATTTCAAATGAAATCCATGGCTTCTTGATAGCAACAAGCAACAAAGTCGCAAATGAATCGCTTTAAAATAAAACACAACACTGTGCAGCTTAAAAAGTTAATGCTTTCGAAGCGTAGCAAAATAAATATATTGAAATATTTTATATTTCTTCGAAATATGTACTAAGCAATCATCAGGAATTAAACATTTAGAAAATATGACTATTCTTTATTGTAGTCACTCCATCCTTTCTGGTTTATTTAAATGCTACTGTACTTTTTTCTTTGATTTGCAAAATAAAGTAATGAAAAATTGAATTTGAAAAATTGTCAGTTGCGAGGCAGTGGGACCGCAAACTGTTGGCATTTAGTCGCATCGAAATGCATTTAAATTCAATTGTTGTCTCGAATACTCACACACACACGCACGCACGCAAGCACATAGATACACACACACACACACAAGCACACACACATACTAGATGGGCTAAAATTAAACCTTAAGTGCCTGAAACGCTTACAATCGCACTAAACTAACTGTAAATGGGAGACCATAAGTACACACACAAGTTAAATATAAATATTTATCAATGTGTATATATATACATATATATATATACTTTGTAGGTATGTAGATATGAATACTCAATACTCACACTGCAATTTTATGGCGCGCCCGAAAGTAGCAGCGCATCCTTTGCTCTGTGTGGCTGTGTATAGTGTGTGTGTGTGTGTGTGTGTGTGTGTGTGTGTGTGTGTGTGTGTGTGTGTGTGTGTGTGTGTGTGTGTGTGTGTATAATTTGTTATAAACAATTCAACATTTGCAACTACAACATGTGACTGTGTCGGGTGCAATGTTTATGCGTGGCCTGAAAATTGTGGGTTTCGATTCAAAAAAGTTCCTAATTGCGACTCTGAATTGTGATTTTTTTCAATCAGCTGGGAATATTTTTTTCAAAATGCTTTTAAGGTTAGACTCTCTAATAAACTGAACTGAAAAAGTTAAGTCTGTAAGTTCGAAATTGTACTTGAATAGAAGAGAGAAGAGAAAAGTAGGGGGACATGGGACGGGAATACCATTTCATCATTTTATTTGAAGAATCTAAATAAATTCAACATATATAGGGCAAGGAGAGAAATAGGGGGAAATGGATAGGAAATAGATGCGCCACCATTTCTTCATTTTATTTCGGTATCTTAATAAATTTATCATAAATAGAGAGAGGAGAAGAAGGAGGGAAAGAGCGCTACCTTTTCATCACTTCATTTTAAGAATCAAAAAATGATTTGAACATAAATAGAGAGAAGAGAGAAATACTTTGCAATAGGAGGGGAATACCTTTTCCATCATTTTATTTGAAGAATCAGAAAACTAAATTGAACATTTCACAATCGCTCACGATTTTCGGACAACGCATAAACATAGCCTGTGTTTCTTCTTTTTTTTTTGTTGTTTTTTTTTGTTTTTTACTCGACCCGGTCCTGGACCCGGGGTGTGAACGCCTGCGCCCCAAGCTGAAGCTGAAGCCGAAGCGCGTATTATAACAGAGTGAGGACTGCCAGTGCTGTGCACAAAGTTGCCGCTAAGCCCGGCCAGAGCGACAAACCCATTAAGAGAGAATGTCGCAGCCAGCGATGGTGTCGCTGATAGTGGCCTAGGGCCCAAGCCCAGGGCCAGGGCCGTAGCGTCGTTGCGCCATTGGAGCCGAGCTCGTTGTTGTCCATGGCGCCGCGCACTTCCGTCTTTCCGGCCCCATTGGGGCCGCCCCCATTGCTGAGGCCACCGCCGGCCCCATAATAGGGCGGCTTACGTGTGATGCCTGAGCCTCCGGCACCACCCGAAACACTGCCGATGCCATTGCCGAAATCCAAATCGATGCCGCTGCCTCCATTGCCACCGCCGTGTGTCTGCTGGTGATGATGATTGTGATGGTGGTGCTGTTGTTGGTGCTGGTGGCCGCCACCACCGCCACCACCACCTCCGCTGCCCGGCTTATGGGTGGGTGGCTTATTCCCGTTGTTGCCGGTGTAGTAAACATGCGGCGATAAGGCAAAGTCGCCCTCCTCGAAATCCTCCGCCGAGCCGTACAGTTCCTCATCCTCCGGCTGGTAGGTGACTTTGACTTGTTGTTTTAGCTTTAAAATGTCATTGGCATCCGCATCGCTGCCAGGGCCTGTGCCGCCAGCGCCGCCGCCCGCTTTCCCAGACGTGGGATTTTTACGATTCGGACCGGGTATTTCTGTCATATGCGGAGAGAAAAACAGATACAGAGAGTGAGAGAGAGAGCATGTAACGGCCAGGATGTTAACGGTAACTGTGCCGGCAACGGTAATTGAAACAAAGGTGCGAACGCAAAATCCACACTCCCATTTTGCAGAATGCCAGAGCATATCCGCCATGTGTCGTCGACGCGTCGCGTTTATTGTTAAAAAAAAAAAAGTAGCGTGGGGCGGGGGCGCCCAACATGGGGCCAACAACTTACCGTACAACCGTATGCTGCTGTCAACCTCTCCAAGTGAGTTCTTCGCTATGCAACGATACGAGCCCACATCATCCTTCTGGAATTTGCGAACAATCATTGTCATTTTGGTCTCGTACATGGATTTCGACGCCTCCTGCACATGGTATTTGCCCGAGGAGACAATCATTTCACCTGTTGATGGTGCGAGAATAAGAAAAGGAGCAGCAGCAGCAGCAACAAATTGGTATTAGCAGATAGTATATTGTAGCTTGTGTAAGATAACAATGGATATAAGTATATTGGAGATATTTGCATTTTCAAAAACCTACATAAAGAGCTCATGTCAAATCACTTGAGTCTGGTGTGTCTTAGTCTGTGAAACACTGGGGACTTTTTGGGTTTTGCGTTGTGCCATAACTTCTTTGATGGTCCGATGACAGATTATTAGCTTAAAGCACTGGAAAACGAAAGACACACTACCTGGCCTAGTCGAATTTTGTCTTATTTCTTTGTTTAAGATCTGTCCTAGGTAGGACAAGTATTAAGTAGTACAAGTATTATAACCTTGAAACTGGTCTTTCTTAAGAAAGCAATTGTCTGCTACGACCTTTAAGATTTCATGCCATTTCATTTCCATTTGTTTTTAGATCTCAGCGCACCTTGAAATTACATTCAATGACAGCCATCGGGAACTCTCATTTCTATTCAGTCTTTTGTACATTCAACAACAATTTTTCACCCCGGAATATATTTTTGTACGCTTTCTGCAAAACTTCTACAAAAAGGTCCATAAAATAGGACCAAAAATAAAGCAAACAATAGAGGTAAGTGGAGCACACAACGATGCCAATATAGAAGAGGCGTATCAGATGAGCAACGCATTCCTTTCAGTACCGATTTATAGCGCTTGGAAGACCGGAGGAAACTATTTGCCATTCTATCAACTGGACAAGACTGCCTTGCCCGCTCTGGTGAGTTAATTAACTATTCTAAATCATGGCATAATGCCACCGATTTCGTTCGTTGGAGCGAAAGAGCGTACTTGTGTTGTGAATTGGGATCGGAATTAGGATTAGAATTGGTTTAGGCAGTGATTGGGTAATAGTTTAAGTTATGGGTAGAGTCGAACAGGATGTTTGCCAAATGCCAAGATTAAATGTCAAATGTGCGTAATGCAGTTAGAGAAGGCGACTAAGGACTACAGACAACAACAACAACAACAATAACAACAATTGATGTGACAAGGTGGGAATGCAGACGAGGACAACTCGTAGTAGGACGAAGGTTATGGCTTGTTTGCAAAGGGGTGGTGGTAGTGCTGTGAGGGGGGTGGGGGGATGGTTGATGCCTACTTATGGTCATGTAATACATTTGCTGCTTAATGATTGAGAAAACAACAACATCAAGAATAACAACAGGCATCCAGCCAAGCAGGCGAGCAAACAAGCGGCCAGGCAGGCAGGCAGAGAGGCGGGGGAGGAGGAGGAGGTGGGCGAGCAGGCGTTGAAACAGATACTAAACTTGCTGTCTGCAGAAGCGACACACACACATGCATTTCACTTCATGAACTCACACACACACACACACACATAGAGAGATGTTCATTGAAGCATTAGAGTGGCAAATGAAAACTAAACATTGAGACATTAGTGCATGAGACGACCGAATTTATGCTTTGTGGCAAATTTATAACGCGCTCTTCATGCTCATCAACAACCAGCATAGAGAGATGCCAGTCCTTGCTGCCATTGCTGTTGTTGTTGTTGTCGTCCTTTTAATGTGTGTTGACATTTATTTTCATCTGTTTGCCAACAACAAAACCTACTACGATCTCGCTCGCTAAAAGGGAAATACATGGCACTATATTTTCTAGAAAAAAACCCCAAAAATTCCAAAATTTCTTTAGTAGTCCTGCAAGCTACAGGCTAGTTAGTTGAGTGGAATGTGCAGGATTTAATCTGTTCCCTGAGTGACAGCTACTAAGAAGTTAGGTTCTAGACATTTTCTGAATAGCACTGTAGAGCCAAAGACAGAACGAAGAGCGCTAAAAGGGAACTAAATTTCAGTACATTTTCTAAAAAAAACTCAAAATTTTGTTAGTAGTCCTGCAAGCTTATACAAGTAAAAACTATAATCTAGTTAGTTGAGTGCAATGTCCTTAGTAGCTAGACTAAGAGCTTAGCACTTAGCCAGCCATTTTCTCAATAGTATCGTAGAGCTAAGACACCCTCACAGAAAGGGAAATAAATTTGTTACTCCAACTTGTTAAAAAGGCTCTCCATCTAATTGAAGGTTCTTCTTTCCAGCTCTCATTTACAGTCCTATCTTGTTAATGGTATTGTTAAGTATACTTAGCTTTCTGCTAGATCGATCCTACGTCTTGTACGATATGACAATCCTTTAGAGATTCAAATGCGGCTTTTCGGACTAATTCATTAATTCATAAATTTTTGAAGTAAAACTTCTCACCTGAGTGAGGTTTTCGAAAGCTAGATCGGCAACCATCTGTGGATGGATTTTTGACTGATTTTCTACGCTTTCTTCTCTAGCTACTTATAATTGTTTTTGCAGCCATTTTCTAGCAGGTTTTCTATTTTTTGTTAGCTTAAGCGGTTGTCTAGCGCAATAGCCGAAAGCGATAGGCATTTCGTAGCCTTTTTTTTCAAGTGAAACTTACATTAGTAAGTCAATCTCAATCACCAATCTCAAACAAAAATGAACTAAAATTAACCATTAAGTTATACAACATCTTGACACATATTCCCATGCAGGACTTTTTACACACATATTTACATAATTAGCTCTGCTGCCTTTGCCCATGGACTGGGAGTCGAACGATAAGATAGAGTCTAATTACTTGTAGCTTGGAAGGCACAATTTTTTCTAACCATAGCTTAAAACAGATTTAAAATCATAACTTTCGACAAATTGGAGCTTAAAATAGCGCCAATAAGATGGAGAGTCGGCTCTTCTTGTGCCTCTGCTGCCACTATGGCTGTGGCTAATTGAAAAGTTGCCGCAACAACATTCTTGTCTGACTTTAATAATAATTGCATGTTGTTGCATACGCACAGGCGCGCACACATGAACGGGCCAGTTGCAGCCGAGGTGGTAGAGCAGCAGCAGAGCTGTTGGCAAGACGGGCAGGACAGAGGGGGGACAGGCAGGCAGGCAGGCTGGCTGGCTGGCAGGCATCAACAAATCACTGCAACTGTTGTTGGTCAGTGGCACGTCTATGTAAATTATTTTTAGTAGCATACTTTACGGCGCAAAAGTTCAACGAGCAGCCGAGACCAGTAGTGGCCACTGGGCTCGGACAAACGTGCCGCTCTGACAACTGACTAATGACAACGGCAGCGTCGCCTGCGATGACGTCGTCGTCGTGGCTATGGACGAGGACGAGAATGAGGATGGGAATGGAAATGAGGACGATGGTCGCACATGCTGCCAACGTCCATAAAATGCCAAAGTAATGATGCGATGCGCTTGCCCCAAAACGGACGACAGCTGCACATACACAGATACACTCCAATACACACACACACACACACACACGGAGAGATACACGCACATATGAACTTACCCGTATCCTTAATCCAGTAGTTAATTGATTTGGGCGAGGCCTCAACGTGACACTCGATTTGAACATCAGTGCCAAGCGGTGCGCCAACTAATTGATTCGGCACTTGTATGACAGGATGAACTATATATATAAGGAAAGAGAGAGGGAGAGAGAGGCAGAGAGATAGAATATACATACATGTAGATAGATGTGTATGCGATTATCAAAATTATTTTCAAACTCATACATATTACAACTTATGTACATAGCTATTCCTTAGTTGTCAGTCTAAAGACACGTCATCCAACGATTTGTACAACACATACTCCTTCAAAAAATAGTGCTTTCCTCTTCAATTTCTAATCAAACTTTGAATCCCAGCTGCAGTTCAGAAGGAGACTACAACCAACCATCTAATCCATATCAAAATGCTGGCATACACCAAGTTGCTGGCCGACATGGGCCAACAGCTGAGCTTGAGCGCCCGTACTGGCATACTGCCCGCCGGCTTCCGTCCCACACGCAACACCTTGATCTGTGCCGGCGCTACGGCAGCCGCTTGTGTAGCCCTTGGAGCTGCAGTCAAGGCTCTGCGCCGTCGCAGCGATGGTACCCTGAAGTCCATAACCAGCTCCAAGCTGGCCGAAGAGCTACCAAAGTCGAAAAGCTCAGCAGCTGCTGCTGCTGCTGCCACTGCTGGAGGTGCTGGTGGTGCTGGTGGTGCTGGGGAGCCGGATCCGGCTTTTGTCAACTGGCGCCGTGTGGAGGACACCTCCGATTGTGACTCTGATATCGATTGTGATGTGCAGCCGAATCCGAATGCCAACGCTCGTGAGTTAATTGAGAAGAGCATTGAATTACAACTCAAATAATGCCTCCCGCCAGGTGTTAAGAAGGCATACTATATACTCCCCGGATCGACCCAGTCAGAGCCACAGTAATGCGGGCATAGGCCTTGGAGTCCTTGCAGTCGCTCTCAAGTAATATATTTTTAATCCGTTCCCCGTTATATGTCGTTGTGCCTGCTGCCGATCACAAATTTCAAAAGTTATTTCCGGTCTATTCTACATCTAAATTTCTTACGCTTGTTTTGGTTTTGGGAGTATCCTTAACACTATCCTATACTTTGACGCCTTGGAGGCCCTTCAGTCAAGCCCATACATATCCAAAGCACTTTTCGGCCGCCACGGCACAGCGATTTTCTTTCAAGATTTCGTTCAAGTTCGCACAAATTTCTTCGTTAACAAGCAACATAAAGAAAATGGAGCTCCATCAATAATACCTACCTATAATATGCGTCCAATAAAAATATATAACATTCGTGCTTTGAACTGGTTGCTTAAATATTTGTAAGCCTCCCCCCTCCCCCCAGGCGAATGGGAAATAGAAACGTGGAATTTTCAAAATAGCTTCGCGAGATAAAGCATATACGACTGTATATAACTGTATTGTTGTTAAAATAAAATAAATCAGAGCTCCACATCATATATGCGATAATGTTGTGTGCGTTTAAAAGACTTTGGAAGAACAATTGTGTACAAGCATTAATTAGCTTAGGTCCAGTAAAAACTTATTCCATTTAGTAAGTTTTTTCTTTGTATGCACATGCTATATGAAGTATTGAAGGATTCCTTTATGGCATTCAAAATGTCCTTTCCACGCATTGCGAGCTATAGATCGTTGTGATGAGGGACCACAAATTTTCCATTTTATTTTGGCAGTAAATAGTTTTCAGCAGATATTTCAAATTAGTGTTGTTTGCAAAAATTTAACAATTAGTCAATTATATGTTTAAAGTTCTCATGGACTTTTTGTTCCTGTGAACAAACAAACTAACAAACTAACTGGTAGAATATTTCTACTCTGCATCTTTGAACTTGACATCGACTCTTCTGGTCGTTTTGTGTCAGCTTTCGAGCACTCCAATTACTAATTCATTGGGTTTTACATCATTGTGTTCTGAGAGTTATCCAAAGCTACAATAAAAAATTTACGTAATTTGTGCTTCTTGTTGTGTTTTAAAAATAATTGATATTGCGGTTTCTTTGATTTTGTCCAAAAGTTTTGTTGTACAAACGTTTTCGAAACTGCACTTGTTTTCGACTGCGATTCAATCGTTTCGGAGTTTTGTTTTTTATTTTTTCAAATTTATTTTTTTTTTTATTAATTTGTTTCTGTTTTTTTTTTCCTTGATTTGACTCGGACTCGGATACTCGGCTTACGGATTTGTGATTGTTTTGGACTTTGACTTGGATTTCTGATTTCGGATTCTTGGATTCGGCATCTAGCCACATTTCGCAGCTGCGATTGATTTCTTGGTGTCCTGGATTTTGCGTGTACGTATATTTTTTCAAGATCTCTTTAGTCTTTTCTAATGGTTTTAAGTTGTTATTGTATTTGCATTTTTTTGAACTTGATTTGACTTCGACGTACGTTGCGGACCTACGAAATTATCAGATTGTGTTCCACCTGGATTCTGATTGCTTTTGGACTCCGACTTGGACTATTCCATTGCGCATATATTAGTTTTGAATAATTATTTGAAGTTTCAGAAGAGCATTCTTCGATTTTCAAACTTCATTGTGCAACATCTTGGGGGTGAAAAGTTCGTAACTTTCCAGGTAGGTATTTCGTGGAGCTATCCAGGGCTTACTTATAATGTTGTCTCTTTAATTCGTACTACAGATGACTAACGATTGGACAAATTTAAAATACCGCAGCGTGCTGACCGATGACGACGGCGATGAGTGGACCGTCGGCTTTCCGATCGGCAAAGGGGGGTTTGGACACATATATGCGACTCGACGCTTGGGGAAGCGGATTTTCGATGCAGTCGTCAAATGTGAACCACACACCAATACGACGCTGAGCACTGAGATCGATTTCTATGCCGAGAATGCCAAGATCGAGGACATAGAACGTTACGAAGAGGAGCATGGCATAGAAACTCTGGGCATGTCTTACATGCTGGGCCACGGCTCTAAGGTTATTAATAATCAGAAGATTCGATTCCTGGTTATGCCATTGCTAGGAACAGATCTGAATATTATGTGCAGATCAATAGACACTTGGATTCCAAGGGGAACAGTGTACCGCATTGCAGTGCAAATACTGCACGTCTGCGAGTATATACATGGCAGGGGCTATATACACGGCGATCTGAAAGAGGCAAACATTATTGTGGGCACAGCCGATGCTGGCCAAGCATATTTGGTAGACTTCGGCCTGTCCACCAAATTGGTAACTGGTGCCTACGTGGAAAGGTTCGAGTATATGCACAGGGGAACCGAGCCATACACGTCGCGAGACGCTCACAGAGGGGTCTCAACGAAGCGATCAGATCTAGAAATGCTTGGGCTTTGCCTAATGCATTTGCTGGGCGCCCATTTCCCATGGGAGGCCAGCCAGCTGAGACCCAATGAGATCCGCGACTGCAAGGTGCAAACAATGTCCGATATGTCTAAGGGACTGAAGACATTTTTCCCAAATGGCGCACCTCTGCCTATAGCGAAGTTTATGGAATACGTTAACGGGCTGACTCATCTCCAGACACCAGATTACGAGAAATGCCGTAAAATGTTCCTCACCGAACTCAAGAGGTTGAAAATACCAAACACCGGAGCATTGAAGTTTCCATCGCCCAAGAAGAGAGGCAGGAAGAGGAAGAGAGAAGACGATACTAACTAATGGGTGGTTCCTCTGCCAGCAATATAAAAATATAATCTTCTATATAATATTTGTATTCTCATTATGCTATCGGGGTCATCAAACGATAATGAGCTGCTCGAAGCTAAGCTCCTATATATTTTATATAAAATTCATGTGTTAATGCTGACTTCGTTTGAAATATATGTATATAATTAACTATTTGATCAACAAAATATTAGGCAGCTTAGCTGTTCTTATACTACAAGTATACACTGCAC
Source organism: Scaptodrosophila lebanonensis (assembly GCF_003285725.1). Lineage (NCBI taxonomy): Eukaryota > Metazoa > Arthropoda > Insecta > Diptera > Drosophilidae > Scaptodrosophila > Scaptodrosophila lebanonensis. Next base: position 945,986 of record NW_022060581.1, on the reverse strand, counting down.
ACGAAAGGTTAAAAGGGCATATTAGGTTTGTGGAAAGCATGTAACGGAAATAAGAAAGCATCTCTTAATCAGCACATGCCGAGAGAAAACGGTCTAGACATGTCTGTCTGCCCGTCCGTCTGTTCGTTTGTCTGGATTTTTGAAAAGGCTGAGCCCGCATTGCCCAAACCTGGTATGTAGACTATTATTATGCCCAGACAGCACGAGTTTATTTAATTTCTTTATATTTTTCGCCTGCTACAGAATTTTGTTGCTACTGCCCATTTCTCTGAAGCTACATAAACCCAACTTTGTACACGTAAGTAATATTTTATTCTTTTCTATTGTAGATAATAGAGAATCAAGTTCACTCCACTCTGTACATGAAATGTACAAAAATATATGAAATTTGCGGGCAATTAAAAATGTAACAGTCAGAGGGAGAGCGTGGCAGACCCCACAAAGTGTAATTCTTAATAAGTATGACAAGACGAGTCGATCTAGCCCTGCCTGTCTGTCCGTCCGTCTGTTCGTTTGTTCGTCTGTATGAGCACCTGGATCATAGAGACTATAATAGCTAGAGGCATCAAATTTTGTACACATATGTCTTTTGTGTGTACGCAGTACGAGTTTGTTTTATTATACTCTGTACATGAAATATACAAGAGTATATTAGGTTTGCGGGAGCTGAAAATGTAACAGGCAGAAGGAGGCGTGGCAGACCCCACAAAGTATATATATTCTTGATCAGCATGACGAGACGAGTCGATCTAGCCCTGTCTGTCTGTCCGTCTGTCCGTCTGTCCGTATGAACACCTGGATCTCAGCGACACAAAGATGCGTTATATGTGTACGCTGTGCAAGTTTGTTTTATTTTTTTGATTTCCCCCCCACTTCCCCCCTATGGGGGTTTTCCCGATTTTCCATTCATATAATCCTATATCTCGGAGACTATAAGATCTACGGGCATCAAATTTTAGTCACAGATGCCAGATGGAATATCCCTCCCTCCCCCCTCTCCCCCGCAAATCGCGATTTTCTCTAACTCCCGTAATTCTTGGAATTTCGAACTAATTTTGGAAATACCCCCAGTTAGTAATTATGTGTCCGTATGCCAAGTTTCACCAATCGATCAAAAATTTTTTTGTAATTCTCTTATTTTTTTAAATTTATATAATTGTTCTAAACATATGTACAGAGTATTTCAAAGTCGGGTCACCCGACTTTAGCCTTTTTTCTTGTTTTTTTATGAGCCCCACACTTGCCCTCTCCCTCCTTTTGGGGACTGTCCGTTTCGTTCGTATGCCAAGTTTCATCATGATAGGTCAATATTAAAGGAAGCTACAGTTGTGTATTAGCCCTAACATCACATTTAACGTGCATAGTGTAGGATACCAAAGTTTAAGGTTTAATGAGCTGAAATGTTGCTATAATGTTAGAGCCCCTCCATGGTCAGCAAGATTGTTGAGCAGCGCGCCTAAAAGAGAGAGCTATACTCGCACGTACGAGTTCTCGTACTCGTACTCGTTCGTACGAACCGTTTAATGAGGATGTGGATGGGGATGTGGGGATGTGGGGTGCGTGATTGGATGGGGCCCCATCTCTAAGGGCGACAATGACGCTGATGCATCCTGACCGAGCTATGACCAAAATTTGTGGTTTGTAAAACTGCCAAAGCTGTAGCTGGAGTTCATGCAAGTTTAGAGATTGCATTGTCCGTCTGTGTATTGGTGTGCGTGTGTGTGTGCGAGACATTTGTGGCCATGTGCAGCAGGTTGCACGTTGCAGGTTGCAACAATGTCAGCCTCATCGTGTGTGTGTGCTTGTGTGTGTGTGTGTGTGTGTGTGTGTGTGGATGGCATGTCAGTCGACAGTTTTGTAAGTTTGAACGATTTTAATTGATTTCCATGGACGACTGCATCTGTCTTATCTATCAACTATCTATTTGTGGACAAGGACAATGTCTAGAAGTACCTTCTTCCTGTCGATGCGCGTGTCTGTCTGCATGTACATGTGTGTGTGAGTGTGTGTGTGAGTGTGTGTGTGTGGATGATTTAATTGAAATTCTGAAGGGCCATGCCCAGCTGTCAATTTGTAACACTTTAAGCTGCCAGCCCCGATCACTGATCAGACTAGGGCCTCACAAATATTGCGCATACGCCATGTTGGCCACAAGACGCAAGGACAAACTCGAGGCTCGAGCTGAGGGCAGTAAAGGCAGCAAGACACAACTAGCGCCTGCGGTCATTGCGAAAATTGACATATTGCTCACGCACATGCCTAAAGTGTTGAAGTCAGTCAGTACAGTCAAGCCTCGGTATGAATTCCACACTTTGCATCTTTTTTTTTTTAAATTTCTTTAAATTTTCTATTTTTCTATTTAGCGCATGTATCATTTTAATATTCATTTTATTAGAATGCACAGTCAAGCCTCGATATGTGCAAATTTCCAGTCTTTGCAGTTTTTATGCCCTTTTTTAAATTACCTTATATTTTTCATTTATTTACATCAAATTTATATTTTTATTATTCAATTTATGATAGAATACAACAGATTTAAAAACAGTCCATTAAGATTGCAGTTTGCTTTAAGATTTCTTTTCAATTAGGCAAATAATTCCAAACTATCCGAAACGTAGTCATTTCTGCAGTGGGGATCTGTTTGTGACCAATATTCATAACACAACTTTATCAAAAATTCAGTCAGTTGGGGTTCATTTATTTATAAATTGAGACAAGATCGTAACTTGAATGACATTAGCGTTCGAAAATCAAATTTCGAGTATTGCTAAGTACCTGAACGATTGTTTATGTAGAAATAGAATAGTATAGGGGGGTTTGAAAACGATTTTAAAAAGTATTTTCAAGACTGCTTTCACTTTCGAAAATACATTTGAATATATTTTTTCGAAAACGTTTTTAAAAAGTGCTTCCAAGACTGTTTTCAAATTGATTGATTGTTTATGTATAGAGGTTCGAAAACTGTACCCAAAGGGTACAAGGGTATATTAGTTTTGTGCGAGTGTACATGAAACACACAGAAGGAGGCGTGGCAGACCCCACAAAGTATATATATTCTTGATCAGCATGACAAGCCGAGTCGATATAGCCATGTCCGTCTGTCCGTCTGTCTGTCCGTCTCTCTGTATGAACGCAAGGATCTCAGAAAGTATAAGAGCTAGAATAACCAAACTTGGTATACAGATTCCCCTGAGCCCGAGAAAGGGCGAGCTTGTTCATTTTTTCTTTTTAATCATTTTTTTTTTTTTTGTGGGGTGGTACAGGGTATTTAAGAGTTGAGCCTGCTCGACTTTAGCATTCCTTTCTTGTTTAAACAATGTTTTTAGCACTGCTCTGAAAGTATTTTTTTTTTTCAAATAATTTCGTTTGGTCATTGATCATTTGTTTTTATGAAAATAATAAGTAGGCAGTAATTTAATTGATCGAAAAAGTTGTCTTGAAATATTTCACAATACGAAAGGTTCTGAATTGGAGGACTACTTTGTGGTTGAATTCCTTTGTGCTTCTATATTTGTTTATTGCTAAGGAAAATTATAAAGTGATATGCATATTACAAGTATGAAGCTTTCTTGTGCCAAGTTTTCTTCAATGCAGTTTTCCGAATAAATTAGGGATGCTTGACTGTATTTGGTGGGCTTATGTCAGAGATGCAGCTGGCTGCGAAAAAGGAGCAGCAGCAATGAATCAAGCGCCTGGTTGCTTTGTCCGTCCGTCTGTCTGTCCGTGTGGCCGTGTGTCTGCCGGCTGGTCCGTCGGTGCGTCGTTCATGTGGTTGCTGGCTGCTTGACCATGCATGAGTGCTGGTTGACTGCGTCTACTTTTAATCCACACAACAGCAGACCAACGCACACACACTAGACTGAATCCTGGCTACATTTGTACACTTTGCATTATGGCCGCTCCAGATCCCGCTCCTCCTCCAATAGCCCTACTGGCAAACACTTTCGCTTGCGATTTGCAATTTTGCCATGATTATTCCGAGCATGTTTCTCCAGCTCCAGCTCCAGTTCAAGCCTTAGCCCGGCCACTGCAACTGCCACTGCCACCATTGCCACTGCTGCCACTACTGACACTACTGCTGCTGGCTCAGTTGCGGCAAACAAAGCCACAAATATGCACTAATGACGTCGTCGTCGTCGTCGTAGTCCTGCAACTCTGGAAGTCTGAAGAGCCACCGCTCCACCGCTGGACGCAGACAGGCAACTAGCACAATGCACACGCACCTTGCCATTGTGTGTCGATGTGAAAGGTGACAGCATTGGGGCTACAGTTGCCACAGAGCCCAGTGACGTGTGTTTTTCAGCTCATTGGCAGCGCAAATAGAGCGACAAGCAACCGAGCAACCGACTGACTGCCTGACTGCCTGACTGGCTGACTGACCCGCCCACCCAATGACTGGCCATAGTTAAGCCTTGCTATACCCTCGCCAACGAGTCGCATGCAATTTTCACGAAGCATGCGACTTCAAAAAATTAACGCACGCCCTTTGTTTGTTACTTCGCTTCATAAGTAATCAGTAAAGTTCGATTATTTTTGCACCAATAATCTATAAATAAAGAAGTTTATTTGATTTGAAAATGAAAGTATTTACATTCACAACCAAATTGGTTAAAGTATACTGAATTTCCTAAACTCAGAAATCAGTACAGTTCGCTTCATAAATAATCAGTTAAGTTCAATTATTTTAGCACCAATAAGAAGATTATTTGATTTGAAGCTGTTAAGTATTTACATTCACATCCAAATTGGTTAAAGTATACTGAATTTCCCAAACTCAGAAATCAGACAGTTCTCTTCATAAATAATCAGTGGTTAGATTTTTTTGCACCAATAAAAAATGTCGGACTTTTTAATTAAATTTAGTTGCACTTTAAAATCTTTACTATTTTAAAGAATAATTGTAATTTTATTTGTTCATTGTTTTTCTCTTTTTAAAACCTGAATGAATATTTTGTATGCTTCCATGTCTTCAAATTGACAGTGCTTTGTCACATAAATAAATGAAAATAAAATATATAAATTCAAAGCCCATATTAGTGAATGTAAAAAAGAAATAATTACATTTAACATCGGTTGTTAAATAGAGTATACCCATGTACTTAAGTACATCCGATTTCAAAATGATAAAGTTAATTGCTTTTAAAAAAGTTTCGAATTGGAACAATGTGTATCTTCATAAGAAATCCCAATAGTTGGAAGAGAAATGTTCTCAAGGGACCTATTCATAAAAAAGGTTTTTTTTTAAAAAAATATTTCTATTTGCATATATTAAACATCTTCTCATTTTCTCACTCAGAAAAACGTAGATTATAGTGAAAACATATGCATATGTGTGGGCCGGCCCTAAACATTATGAATATGCTGAGAGCTTAGATGCTTTTTGGCTTCTGAAAACGTCTCCTAGTCTTACTAGCTTGGGTATTGCTATAGAATCTTTTTTAAAAGCAATTAACTTTATCATTTTGAAATCGGATGTACTTAAGTACATGGGTATACTCTATTTAACAACCGATGTTAAATGTAATTATTTCTTTTTTACATTCACTAATATGGGCTTTGAATTTATATATTTTATTTTCATTTATTTATGTGACAAAGCACTGTCAATTTGAAGACATGGAAGCATACAAAATATTCATTCAGGTTTTAAAAAGAGAAAAACAATGAACAAATAAAATTACAATTATTCTTTAAAATAGTAAAGATTTTAAAGTGCAATCTATGGCATAGATCAAGCAAAATTCGAATCAAGACAAGTAAAATGAACTAGAAACAGAGAACAATCGATTTCAATTCAATTCAGGGCTGACCACTCGCTTGCAGACATTTCCGAATGCAACCATGCGTTTTAATGTGTTGCTGGTAGTTAATTGGAACTGAAGAAGAAGAGAACACAGCATTCGATAATAAAAATATAAAATTCACTAAGATAGAAATAAAATAAAAATGGTGCAAAGACCAAATATAATTAATTGTGATATCGCAAATGCTAGTCTAAAAAAATACTATGAGTATAATTAGGAAACATGGAATAAAATATAACAATAGTTTGTTTTTGAGGAAGACGAGTGGCATTAGCATGATGAGCAATTTTAAAGGAATGAATGAAGCTTTGTTGAAAAATGGATCGACTTGGGTTGGGTAGAAGAGTATCCAAGTTTCGATTTGTTGATAATATACAGTTTTTCCAGTTCGTTGCTAACTCTCTTTTCATCTCTATATCTGCTCATTCGCCACCCACAAACGCACACCCTCACACACACACACCCTCACCCACACTCACATCTTCATCCAAATCTGCACCCACATCGAAAACCCACTCGAGCCGAGCTCGGCTGCGGAGCGAACGTTTCAATTTGATGTGCTGAGTGTGTCTTCCATTTGGGGCACTCCACACTCAGTTTGTTAACCGTAAGCTTTGCATATTACGCACCTTGTCTATTAATTTGCCCCAGTCGGGCAGTTTTGGGCAGCTTGGAGGGAGGGGGAAGGCGGTTGGCGGCTGGCAGGGAGCTGGGAGTTGGGAGTTGGGGAGAGCTGCCGTCATTGTCAGGAGTTTGTCGCATAATGCAATGGAAGCTGCTTAAAATGCAGACGCATGTGACAACAACAACAACAGCAGCTGCAGCTGCATTTAAGGCTCTGCCCCCCACGTGGTCAGCACTGCGGTGACTTGGAGTGGGTTGCTGGCCAAAACCCTGCCCATCCACAGCTGGGAGCTACCTTCTTTTTGGCGTACGTGATTTTTCGCGTTTTGTCGCATTTATTTGCCTTCGATTTGCGCATGAAAATGACAATTTTTAGCAATGCCATGTGCCCCGGCTTCAACATAGCTGGGGTCAGATACTGCCCCTGGGGTGGGGGTGTGTGGGGAGGGGAGGGGAGGAGGAGGGGCGGAGGGTCAAACGTGCCATTTAACGAGTTAGTTGCAGGCAAATGGACTGCAGGCAGCTTAGCGTCCCCGATACAGTTAAATAATTAAATATTCCAATTGTTTCGATGACATTTTTATTTAAGTCAGAAACTTAAATGTTAAACAAATATTAATATTTAAATTTGATTTAATTTAATATTTTATAATTGTGCAACGAGATAAAAAAAAAAAACTAATCCGATTCAGGAATTAAATATTCCAATTGTTTCGATGACATTTTTATTTAAGTCAGAAACTTAAATGTTAAACAAATATTAATATTTAAATTTGATTTAATTTAATATTTTATAATTGTGCAACGAGATAAAAAAAAAACTAATCCGATTCAGGAATTAAATATTCCAATTGTTTCGATGACATTTTTATTTAAGTCAGAAACTTAAATGTTAAACAAATATTAATATTTAAATTTGATTTAATTAAATATTTTATAATTGTGCAACGAGATCAAAAAAAAAAAACTAATTCGATACAGGAATTAAATATTCCAATAGTTTCCATGACATTTTTATTTAAGTCAGAAACTTAAATGTTAAACAAATATTAATATTTAATATTTAAATTTGATTTAATTTAATATTTTATAATTGTGCAACGAGATCAAAAAAAAAAACTAATTCGATACAGGAATTAAATATTCCAATAGTTTCGATGACATTTTTAAGTCAGAAACATAAATGTTAAACAAATATTAATATTTAAATTTGATTTAATTTAATATTTTATAAAAAAAAACTAATCCGATGCTTGTCAAGTTTCGAATCCTTGAGCTCTCATACTTATAGTTGAACTTAAAGCTACTCGTACACCCTGAAATAGCTTCTCTGCCCAGCTCTAGACTAGGAGCTTGACATTTTCCTTGATCAGACCACGTATGTATATGAGAAGACTGATTGATAGTACATACTTGCAGGATTGTGTGTCTGTATGAACACCGACAATTTTCAAATGATAACATCTAGCAACACGCAAACTTGTAAAACAGACTTGTCTTATCTACATGCAGATCGAGTTTATTTTGGACCATATATTATTTTATTATTTTATATAGCTGTCGTAGGATCGGTCGGTGCAACAAGCACTCTCTATAGAATTACTTATTTGCTTGTAAAGATGCCTCATCATGTTCAATATCGGTTTGCTGCATCATATGGTTTCCATGGGAAATATTGATACAACAACTTTTTAGTAGAGCCTCTTGAAATCCTAATGTTTCATAATAATCGTAGGAATGATTGGAGCTTCAAACACGATATTAGTTGAATGGCTATTGCGGGCTAAACTGCGGATGCAGGGTATTCAAAAGAATTATTTAACAGCTAAGCAAATTTTTTAAAACAAATTATAATTGAAGTATTCTCATATTTTCTCTACGCTGCCCACAAAAGTTGAATCTGCACGCTTTCTCTGAATTAGAAATACAAGTATATGGCGTGGCAGAGGCAGGACAGGAGCTGCAGACTTTGCTTTGTTTTAAGAAAAATTTCTCTTTTATATATATACAAGTATAGTATATATATGCTTCTAAGTCTAGGTCAGATTCTAGGACCTTTGTAGGGATTAGGCAGAGAATGCTGCATTCAGTAAACTAATCATTTATAAATTAGTACCGCCATTTATATGCAATGCTGTTAAGGATAACAAGTCTCTTAACCCTCCTTTAGAGGATCAACTGTCTCTTAATCTATGGCTTCGAGGTCTTGGCTTGAAGTGAAAGATGCGCTCATGTGGCGGACAAAAGCATTGGACTTGTAATATAACTGAGAAAGCTACACTATTATTTAAATATGAAATATTTATGCCAGTAGTGTGTTGGTCGAACCTTGGAAGCTTCCAACCTTTGCATTAATAATTGTTCCTCTTTAAGGACCCTTAGAGAACTATGCTCTTCATTTAAGAATCCCAGAAGAATAGTGCAAGGCAGATTGCAAGTAGCGTTCGCTTTTAAATACTTTAAGCTGTTCATATAGTACAGCTGTCATCCCCCTGCTGCTTAACTGGCCGATTCTGGTGCCGATATTTTGGATATTATATACGAGTATTGTTGTTGTTGTTGTTGGCAGGCAGGCAGGCAGGGAAACTCTTAGACAGTCGGCTAATGAGAGCTGCCTGGCTTGCCGGTTGCGTATCCTGCACGCACCTTTGCCGTCCCGCCTAATTGGCCGCCCGCCTCGGCAGGAAACGGGGCAAATGGCACGGAAGACGTGTGCACGGCGGAAACACGAAGGGGAAATGCAACCGGCGCATCTTGGAAGCGACACCGCTTTATCAGCCAACAACTGAGGCATGTGGCAGGCAAAAGGTTCACAAAGTGGCGGCAAGGCTGGGGCTGCAGCGGATGGACGCCTTCTGCAAAACTTTGTTTTCACTTTTCCGCAACGCGGTCGCTCGTGAGAGGAAAGGGAGGGGGGCAGGGGGGGGGGGGGCAACAACATTTGCCAAACAAATTGTGAGCAAGTTGTTGCAATATGGCAACACAGGAAACGTAAACGCAACGTCGCTTGTTATAATTTGCAACAACGTGCAACAAGGAGTGGGGGGAGGAGGGGCAGGAAGTGGGGCTTATGTAGTGAAGTGCCAAGTTGATCAAAAACTTTTCCCAAGGTAAGGCAGGCAATAGCTGGCATCTCAAGATAGCGACCAACGAACCTTTAAACAATCTAAGGGGGGTTGGAAAAGGAAAAAATAAACAACAACAACAACAACATCAGTAGAGTATTGTCGCCACGTTGCATGGCCAAACACTTGCAGTGGGCCACATTAACACAATGTCAGAATGTTAAAAAGCGTGATTTCGGCAACTGTGCAGTGGCACGAGGACTGCCACCAGCAGCAGCAGAGGCGCCACAGCAAACAAGCGCAGTTTCTGGCACTGCTGTGCTGCTCTTGCTATTTCTGCCCTGATGATTGAGTGAACTGTGGAGCTGTGGCTCGAGGGGAGCAGCGGGCAGGGGGCAGGAGGCAGGGCTGGCAAATGTCTAGGACGTCGCACGTGCGGCAGACAGCTTGACAAAAAACTGTGGCACCCGCACCAAGAGGCAAGCCACATACTATACAATGCATGCCAGCACCAAGAGGCAAGCAGGGGAGACGGACGAGATAGGGGGGAGTGGCGTCGACGAGCAGGTAATGCCCGACATCAGTGACAGGATTTAAACGGATTACAACAACGACGAGCACGATGACGATGACGACAATCGAGTTAGCAGCAGCAAGCTGCTTGGGTTTCCGTTTCATTTTGCTTCTTTTTTTTATTTTTTAAACATACAGCTCAGAGCGTTCGTCTGCATGTGTCTACACTGGGAAAAATTATGTCACAAAATGGTGCAATAATACTATAATAATCCCATCAAAAGACAACTATAAAATACTTGTTAGGTTTCTTAAAAAATCGAATCTAATTCGTAAATTATAGTTCTATTACAATTCCATAAAATCTTCATTAATGCACCCATCAACTTTTGTATAGAATACTATACTATTTCATTATAATAAATCATATTATTTTTAAGTTAAGCTTAAAGCCACGGCGCCATAGCCTAGACCACCATAGCTTATCTGTAATTTTAATTACCTTTAAGCTGTATATAAAAATAAAAAATTAATTACTTTATCACGCAAGTTGGATGAAAAGGAAATCCTGCCTTGAATCTCTCTCCCTAACAATAATTGCGATATGTTTTAATAAAAATATTTTGGAAAACAATACTCAGCATTTTATGAAAAAAAATATTCTTAGAACTAAAAGCGAATATTTTTGCTATTAACATATGATTATATCAATGATTACAAATTTCAAAAAACTAACAACATTTGACAAACAACTACTTTTACTATAAATGCTAAGTATTTGTTATCATTTTACAGTTAGTTTTTGAAGTAAAACTTCTTGTGTGAGGGTTTTGAAGGCTGTATCGGCAACCTTTTTTGTAACGAAACCAACAGCACGTAACTGCTTTTTTCTGAGGCTCTTGAAAGCCTGTTCGGCAACAATCGGTGTCGGCGGGTTTTCTATATTTTTTGAAGCGAGTCCTATAGCTATTTATAGCGGTGTTTTTGGCCATTTTCTAGCGTTCTTTTTATATATTTATAGTGGGTTTTTTATACATTTTTAAGCGGATCTTCTACCCTTTCTCTAGCTACTTCTAATTCTTTTGTTGCTATTTTCTATCAGGTTTTCTAACTATTCCTAGCGGTTTTTAAAGTCATTTTCTAGCTGCTCTCTAGCTTAGTAACTATTATTTTTTATTCATTATTTATTTTTCTTTAATGTCATTAAAAACAAATTAACTTTTCTTTTTTTTTATTATTTTTTGTCTCAACTTTCAATACAAACGCATTAATAACTTTAAGCTTTAACATACTTATAAATAACTCCACTTGTTGCACTAGGAAGTAATTACCAATAAATAAAATAAAAATAAAGCGATAACCATTTCTTCGCCAGTCTTTTCAAGCCAAATTTACATTAGCCAACAATCATTGATGAATAAAAAAAGAGGCTGTCCTCAAGAATGGTTAAAAAAACATTATCGCAAATTAAATCATTTCAATACAACCATTAAATTTCACTTCTCGTTTATAGATCGTGTAGTGTTGTAGTGTAGAGCAAAAAGGGCATTATATGAAGAAGTTTCAAAGCTAAAATTACTTTTAAATAATGCTATTACTTGATTATTATTTACTTCTCAGCCCAGACATTCGCAATTTTTTAAATCGATAGTATTACAAGTGTTTTAGGATGAAGCTTAGAATCCAGTTTTTCGCTGCGTGTATGTTCGAATGAGTATGTGTCCGTGTGTGTCTGTGATTGTGTTTGTATGGGTGTGTGTGTGTGTGTGTGTGTGTGAGAGAGCAGTTGATAAGTGTGGCCAGGCACGGGGCACTAAACATTAGATAAACACAAGCACGACGCTGATGATGGCGACACCATGGCCGTTGCCGTTGCCATTGCCATTGCCGATGACGTTAAAGCTGCTGGCTACTCTGACTACGGACTGTGGACTGTGGAGTAAGGACTGTGAACAGGGGACAGGGGACTGCGGAGTACGGACTGCTTCAAACTACTACGGCCAGCTGACTGATGATGTGCTGCGTCAGAGACCAAAAGAGTTGACCACATGCTGTCGCTTCTTCTGCTGCAGCTGCGGTTGCTCTCTAATTAATGAGGCACTGCAGCGCCCGCTTATGCTGGTTTACTTAGCTGGCCTTTGCCTTTAAGGCCCCCCTCCCATCCCAGGATACCCTTATCACTTGCTACTTACAGTGTATGCTTAGCGAGATGCGCTTCGAAACCGATGGCGGCACACCATTCGAGGCAATGCACAGATATGAGCCCATCTCGTTGCGTGAGATTTTCGTCAGCTTCAGGACCTCACCGCGAAACGAAGTAACTGCAAAGTGTGAGCAAATGGTAGGCATTAGACGGATCCATTACCCAACAGCCACACCCACAGCTGCACCCACACCTACCCAATGTCTTTGTGCCCATGTTGTCCTTCAGCACGATTTCGTTGCCATCCTCGCGACGCCAGGTGACAATGGGTTCCGGATAGCCACGGGCCCTGCAAATGGGAGAAACAAGCATTTTAATGTCAATTTATTAAATCAACGCAAACACACCAATCATGTTATTTTAAAGCATGTCCTTGACACTGCAGAAGGGAACAATGAACATTTCTTTTCATTCATTTAACACAAAATACTCGCATTGGACCAAAACATTTGCTCATTTAAAGTTCAAGTGCTCTGAAATTCATTTGTTTATACTTACTATTAATACTAAGTATATTAGTAGTATGTGATAGTTCCAAGGTTGTGAAGGAACTTGCAATAAATGAAGTGATCCGACTTTAGAGAGAAACCGAGTGCCTTAGTTGGCTAAGACCAAGCACTTCTTTCAAAGGCAAATAAAACAAATTGGACCCAGTCTTGAGGAAGACTTTCATTTCATTCATTTCAAGCAACAACTGTTTCCACTCACAAACGACCTTCTTGCAGGACACTGAAGACTAAGAAAAATTTTACGCAATTTGAAAAATGTAGACTTTGCTGAAATTTCAGGGAATATCACTGGAGGGTTTTCCGATTTCTTAAAGCAGTCAGTAATTAGTAAATTTTCCCAAAAGTTCGAAAAAGTATTGGGGATGGGGAAAATGAATCCATTTTTTGTTCCCCATAATCAAATTGTATTTAATAAGGATTGCATTGTTGAGGATAGCCTATTAATTGCTCTTTCAGAAAAGCTCCTTGGTGCCCAATCATTTGTTCATTACTGCAATGAATCAATATTAAATCTAACTATATAGTTTGATTTATTCTTATATATCTGGCGGGGCTACAGAAGAACTACAAATTGAGTTAAAAAATTTGGAATTTTCATATCAAATCAGACTATATCCCATTCTTTCTTACATCTTGCATCTAAAGAGAGACTAAAATTTGTTTAAATTAAAAATTCTTCCTATATTTTATTAAACAGGTGTACTGCAGCCTAATGTGGCAGCTTAATCCAGTTGTACCTTATTTAAGAGTTTATAAGTTTTGAAATTTAAAGCTAAGATTTTATTTCAAGGACTTTAAAGTAATTGGCGTCTGCCACTTATAAGGCAGTTTGTCTATATCTTTAGTTGATATTGATAGTGTTTGCCTCCGCCTGCTATAAGATTCCAATTAAATCATGGTAGTTGAGCTGCGCAAGTTAAGGTGCAGACGGGTCATTAAATGACCTCCAAAGTGTGTCTCGATAATTACAAGCAATTTGATTTCAATTGGTTTCTCATCAGCACAGTCAGGAAGGTTAAGTGGCCTGTGTTGTGTGTTGAATGAATTGGGATTGTGATGTCGCTGTTGCTGTTGCTGTTGCCGTTGCTGTCGCAGTTGTGCTTGTGATTTCAATCAACTTGAGTTGAGTTGAGTTGAAAATTGCGCGGCACAGCGCCTAAAAATGGGCAATGGAAATTTTCAAGTTCAGTTGCCTATTAAATTTATGATGATGATACTGCTATTAGCATGCGGCCGGTCCCATTGTGTTGTGTTGTTGTCGGCCAGCAGAGCAGAGCCGAGGCACAGGCACAAAGTTCTTGTAATGTACATGGCCGTTAAGCGCCAGCCGCCGTCTGTGGGAATCTGAACGCGATTGTGGATGTGGATGCGAATGTGGGGCAGAAATGCATGTTGGAACAGCAGTTGAACAACAGTTGAAGCTGTTGGAGCAGACACGGGTGTGGTAAATTTTTATGATGCCGCAAACAGATGCAAAATGGCTGGCTGAAAAGAAAAGGCACACACACACACACACAGATACACTCCCGAGCAAACTGGCAGGCAGGCAGGCAGGCAGCCCGAGATATAAGAAGCCAACACAATGGACGGCCAGTCAGGAGCAGTTGCTTAGCTAAGACTAAACGACTTGGCGGGCTGTCTTCCTTCAATCTATGCTTGTATGTGTGCGGGTGTGTGTGTGTGTGTGTGTGTGTGTGTCTGTGTGTGCATATATAGTGCTGTCTTGTGCCATGTTTATGCATGCAAAAGCAACAGCCAAGCGCAAAAACTCTATACAAGCCAAAGACAACTTTTGGCTTGTGTGGCCAGGAGCCAGAAACCAGAACCAGCTATCATTGAAACAGCAGGCGCAGCGATCGTCACAATGGGCCTAACTACACTCTCCAGCAGTCAGAATTCAATTTGAATTTCATTTAAAAGCATCTCCAATGTTCTTTTAAACTAAATGAAAAACGAACCAACTTATGGGTCAGTTATGAGCGATCAAGTCAATGGATTATTTTAAATATAATAATTCATAAGCAGGATACTCAACAATTTCACAATTTTCCACTGATCTATGAGCTAGTCTCAAACATTTTATTAAAAACTGTGAGAGGACACTAACTATTGATGGAGCTGAGCAAGTTTGTAGTTCAGATTAGAGACAATAGGTTTATTCTATTTAATATTAATTTTTTTATATTTCAGATTAGGGACGTTAAGTTCTTTGTAATTAAATTTTAATTTTTTATATTTTTAAATTTGTTCTATTCCTTGACTAGTGAGTGAGTTTCAAAAAATTTTATAAGCATCGAAAACGATATCGTATTCTATGAATTATGGGAATTTTTACGCTTTCGAATAAACTAATAATTTAAAAATTGATGCTTATTCTTCTTTTTTTTAGTTTTTAAAAATAAACCACACGTAAAAAGGCAATGGCAGGATTGATTGTGCTCCAGCAAGTCCAAGCACTATACAAATTTCTTATTGGAAATCAGGTATGTAAGTTAAATAGAGATTATTCAAATCGGTGTGGGTGATATCTTTAGCTGTAAATATTTATATATTCCTTTGAATTGTTTTGCCTTTTCTGATACTACTACTCGTATGAGACCATTTATCATGATGCGCTTACTCTATTGGTAAAAAGTGTTTAAAGACCCCTTTCCAAAGCATTTTTACGTACAACTTTTCGGGCTTAAGCACCTACTCGTATGTACACCTATGCCCCAAATTAAGCAGGAATGTCCGAATGGAAGCACCCCGAGGAGCCACAGCCAAGACAAATCTTTGAAAGTAGACAAAAGTGAAGCCAATGTTATATTGTTTCTACGATTCGTGGGCAATCATTTATGGGGAATTTGTATATATATTTGTTATATTTTCATTATCCCTTTTTAATTATTTAATATGTGGATGTATTTTATGACTTTTTTGGAAGATTTTGTTACCCAGTATGAAAGAAAACTTGAAAAAATTAGCAAATTGAAAACATTTTAGCCCAGATTGTTAATGGTATTTAGATATTTGAGAAATCTTTATCAATATTCTAGTACTATACATTGGACACTTGTAGAATGTAGCACGTTAACTAAATTATTGATTTCATTAACAGAGTTTTAATTGTTGGTGTATTTTCTGACTAATATGAAAGATTTTTTTACGCATTATGAAAGAAAACTTTCAAAATAACAAAATTAAAAGAGCACAGATTACTAATAGTATTTAAAAACGCGGGAAATCTCTTTCCCACTCTTCTAAATTTTTATTCTAAAAGAAAAATGAATTACGTTAACTAAATTAATGATTTCATAGTATTAGTTATTAATAATTGCAAATAATTAAATGACGATTGAGATCTGTTTCTACGCATTTGTACAAGTATTTCAAATAATGACATTTTTAAGTGCATTTTTTGGAAATTCCTCGATTGTGCGCCACCCACGTCCATGGAATTGGCGAGCAGCAACAACTTTCAACTTCTCACTGCAATTGCAGCAAAGTTTTGTGCCGTTAAAAGCATAAAACCCACGACGAGTCCTGCCATCGTCTCTGTGTCCTCGTCTACCGTCGACCGTCTGGTCAACTTTTTTGCTCAGTCCTTTTAATTTGGATGCGCCTGCGCCACGCCTGCTTAAAGTTGAATTCATTTTACGGGATTTGCGCTAAGACGCATTAACTTGCGAAAAACGCAGCAACCACTCGGGGTCACTAATAGCTTTTCACACACAAGCTCGCACGCACACACACACACCCACAGATAGAGAGAGAGAGAGAGAGAGAGAAAAGCAGGCAATGAGCTTATCGCCGTCATTCCATCATTTTGCGGTTAAATCGTTAAAAATACTTGCTGGTCAGGTTCATAAATCAGTGGCGGCTAAATGCGAGACGATGGCGGCGATAAAGACAGGCGACAAGGATATGGGGGACGCGAAGGACGCTGGGGAAGGGCAACACAGTTAGTTAAAATGAGGAACCGCAGAAAAACAAAAAGCGTCGAGTCGCTAAATCAAGAGAAATGAAGTGTCGCTTAATTTGTTGACATTATTATGGTGAGTGTGAGTGTGTGAGTGGCTGCTGGAGCTTGCAGCTTGGATTTGGCAGCATTTCAAAACTCTACCAGCACCACACACTTCACTTGTTGTTGTTGTTGTTGTTGTTTCAGGTTTCATTCTCGTTTTCATTTTCTTTCCGCACTCACCGACATGTTAAACGCACCGAACTGCCTTCGGGCACTATGACATCCGAGGAGGTATCCTCGCTTATAAAATCTGGCGGTATAACAACGTCCAAGAAGCCAATCTGCAAGAAATATTATTAAAGCAACATTAAAAACTTTTCAATCAACGCATTGCTTTAAAGCACATAGCTAGGTGTGAGTTAATTTACTTTGAAGAAACTGCTTTATTTGAGTTTAGTTTCTTTTAAGAGAAGCTGCACATTTTTCAAGAAGTTCAGCTTAGAAATATAAATGTAAGCTTCTTCAAAATACTATACAACAAACAATTCGCTAAAAAGAATATTTAAGAAATTAAAGTTAATAAATTAGAGCTAAATTGTCATTAAAAAAAATATAACATTTCTAACAGATGCATAACTTTTTTTTTCATTGAAAGAATCAACAAATTGTTGGGTTACTTATTTAAAACAATGTACTATTCTTTTTAGTGATAAAATCGTCTTAATGATTTTTCTGACAACAAGAAGGAATTTTACTTAAACTTAATTTATTTGGAATAGTTTCTTAACATTGGAAGCAAACAATAATTACACTCTTCATTGTTCATAGAGCTAAATTGTCATTAAATTTCTGAGAACGATAAAGATTCGTTAGTTCATTAAAGGTACATCACTGTTTTTTACATTAAAAGAAACAAGAAATTAAAATAATTTGTGACTAGTATATTAATTTATAAGAAATTTTCTTGTCGTACTAGGAACTAATAAACAAATAAACAAACAAGGAGAGGGTAAACCGAAAAAAAATGTCCCCTTTGCTTTTTATAATATTTTAAATACTATCAATATGAATTTTCTGCCAGCAATAAGGACCGCAAGTAATGTTTTTTTTTAAAGCGCAAAAATCATTCATTTACAGTAGCTTTGATCAAAAATAAAACTGAAGTTTAGCTGAAAATTAATCATTATATTGTAAGAGAATAAATTAAATTATAAAATAATCATTATTTTGCAATTTTTAAAATAACATTTACAATAATTACAGTTTTTTGACATGGTTTCGTAAAGTGGAAAGGAAACAATAATTACATTCTGCATTATTTTTAAGTGTGTATTACATACAAGTATATATGCGAGTATACAAAAAGGGCAACTTAAAACAATTACATTTCGAAAAGAAAGATAGATTTTTTTATTTTGCTGCATTTTGTTTTGTTATCCTAGTATTCAGATCTGTGAATATTTGCTAAAGAAATGAATCAACTGTTTTGTGGACAGAAACAGAGATCCCTTTATTTCTTCTTATACAGTTTGATATTTTAACAGAGTTTTTCAAGACTGCAAGTAATTTAAATCATGATTATGCAATGATGGTAGCGACGTGATTGGAATCGAGTACCCCTACTCAGGAACGAACTCCTAAATTCGTTTTGTTAGATCGGTTGTAAAAATTCTATACTCTTGATAGGCTACAGCTGCAAGCAGACCGCAGTTGAATGATATTTGCATGGCGTGTCGATATTTTGAGCTAAAAAATTGCCCAAGCTGAAAAAGTTGTATCTAAATATATTAAATATATAATATAAACACTGATTAGCTAATGCAGCTTAGTGGCTAGCTACGGAAAGTGACAAAACTCTCGAATACAAGTTGCCCCCAGTAGCGTGAGGCGCGTAGATGTCGGCCTCCAGGCAGAGTATACATATGTACATATGTATGTACACACAGACACCATTAATCGGGACAATAAAGTGTGCGTCTAGCAGCGGCAAAGACAAATGCTTGGAGCAATGACCACAGTGCGTATGAGTAATAAACAAACAAACACACATACGCACTCAGGTGAGACGAAACTAAAACTTGTTAAATGAAAATGACATTTAGATAAACAGCTAGAGGTGTGTCCAGGAGTTGGATGGAGTGAGGGGGAGGGGAGGGGAGGGGAGAGAAAATTTACTACGCACACAGCGAAAATTTGCTGATTATGCCGAGACGCGGTCATAAAGCGAGGAAGACGAACAGGGCCAAAGATTTTATGCGCAAGGAAAGCAACAAAGACAAAGACAAAGGCAGAAACAAAGCAAATGAGGTTGAAATAGTTGAGGAGGCGTACAGAGGAATACATTCTTCCTGCTGGGCAATGGACTTTGGACGTGGACACTTAGCAGAAAAGAACACAATTCATACGCATTTCGCTTTCGTGTGCAGCTCAATGCACCTCCCCCCCCCCCTTCCACCCACTCTCCACCAATCACACCCCAACACTGCCCTTGTTGTTGTTGTTGTTGTTGTTTTTGTGCAAAGCGTTAAAGTAAAAATAAAAATTAAGGAAGCATGAAATACATTTTATTGGCGCCATAAACTTCACTTGGCTGGACACATGAGTGTACGTGTGAGCGACCAAACACACACACACACACACACACACACACACACACACGTACCTCGCATACATAAACATGATGCTGGAATTTATATGCTGCGTGCGCCTTTGTCTATGTGTTAGTGTGTGTGTGCGAGAGAGCGTTGTTTGTTCATAGTTTTCGCTTTCGATTTGCTGCGCTTTCTTTCATTCTATCCTACACTTTCGGCTGACTCGCTGAGCTACAACAACAATAACAAGAATAAAAACAACAAGAACAATAACAACAACAACAACTGTCTGCTACAACAACAACTACTCAGCGCATTCCGTTTCAGTTTGCGCTTCAATGCCGCAAGAAATTTGCTCAAACACTTTGGAAAATTGCTTTCAAGCAGTCGCCCTTCAAAAGGGAGAGAACAAAAATATATACACACGTTGTTCTATAGATACTATACTATATGTATTTGTATAGTTCAAACAAACTAAACGCGAGAGTTCTTGCTGCCTGAGGAGCTGTCCGCATGCAAAATAAGCCAGACATTGAAGAAAATATTGAAAAATTATTTCTGCAGACTGTCTTTCGTTTCAATTTCGACTTAATAAAACAATCAACAAAATAAATAAAACAATTCAAATAACATTAACAAGCATTGGAAAATAAAGATCATCTACATATTGATTTACTTTTTGAATGCCAATAAGTCACAATTAAGACTAAAGGACTTAATTCTGAATCAAACTGAATCGCTGCTGATATTCCTTAGTTCTAATTTTTCGATATTAACGGAGCAGAACATATTTAGAATTGATGAAATGCTATTCAGGTAAGCAACTAATACTAGATTTTAGTTAATGCAGTCTTCCAACATATGTGGACAAAATATAATTTTTCGCAATTTTCCTCTTATTAAAGGTAAAGAGCAAAGGATAGAAATAAAAACCATGTTGCATGTTTAAAATACTTAGAAGACATAATTTATTTATACACTCGAACTTACGAGCTGAGTTTGCTTTAAGCAGAGAATATTTGTTTTCAAAGTTTTCAAAAGCTCCACTAGAAAATGGTTATTCGAAGAGGTTGAATGGTTGCCACGACTTAAGGCATCCGTATAAGCATGTCCGTCTGTATGAACATCGAGAACTTTTGAGCCATAAAGGCTAGGCCCCATGTTCGGTACAGGGTGTGTAAGCTTGTCTTAGATAAATGCAGAGCAAGTTCATTACAGATCGTGCTTAACACTTATCGGTGGATAAATCACTCCAAGTCGATTAACATTAAGCAAACCTGGCCATAAACTAAAGAGAGCTTCATTAAATAGCTGCGATCAGCCTAGTACTCGCAACTTTTTTGCTTAGGCACATAGATGTATCTAAAGCAAGGTTGGTATAAATGAGTTTGAAATAATGCTTTACCATCTAAAGTTGTATCATGAAGCTGCTATACTAGGAATGATTAGTTGAAGGGCTGTACGGAAGAAAAGGATTTGGGGTTGGAAGAATTGAACGTTGCTAGTTTTTATTCTTAGCGACAAATACTAATGTGATATATATACTAAAGTTTATAGAACAGACAAATTTACAAATGTTTAATTATTTTGATTGGAAAAACTACAAGTATTCAAATGAATAACAATTTGTCATTACCAACAGAAAAATATGCATTATCTGGAGTATTTAGAATTGCTTTGGCGAAGAAATAAATACTCTATAAAGTTTAGAAAATATAAACGTTTTATAATGAAACCATGCATAGAGATCTTGGAACATTTATTCATGACTTTCTTTTGCCAATCCCTGTCATCTTCTCTCAAATACAAGTACGTATATTAGAGAGATCTCAGGCAGAGACTACTAAAGAGTTTGGACTCACCTGACTCTTCATGGGATCCGTATTTAGTTGACACATATAGCCGCCGCGATCCTCCTCGGAGACGGCCTTGATGTGCAGATTCCACGTGTTCTGGTCCAGGTGGCTGACAGTTACGCGCGGGTTGTGGGTGATGACGTTTTCGTGTATGGCCTGGATGGCCTTGGTGTCTGCCTTCAGCCAGCCCACCTGTGGAGGCAGACGCAGAGGCAAGGGGTTAAGCACATATTGAAGTGTGTGTGTGTGTGTGTGTGTGTGTGTGTATTGGACCCCTCTTTATGTCTTGCAGGCGACGCTTTAAATGAGTGGGCGGGCATGGACATGGGTGTGGGTGTGGATGTGGATGTGTTGTTCAAATAGTGTTTGTGGTTATTTGTTATTGCTGTTGTTGTTGTTGTTGTTGTTGTGGTTGTAGTGGTTCCCCAATGTTTGCAGGCTTGCCTCAAGTGCATGAGTGTGCGAGTGTTTGAATGTGTGAATATATATATATGTGTGTGTGTGTGTGTGTGTGTGTGTGTATGTGTGATTAATTAAGCTTTAAAGTGCGCCATGTGGCCGTTGTTAATGCTGTTGCTGTTGCTGATTCTGTTGTTGTTGTTTTACTTACGCGATAGCCGCCCAAACGTCGCACGTGACACGTGAAGGTTGCGTCGCGTCCCACAGCGACGGACACATTCGAAATGCTCTCCACAAATTCGGGCTGAAAGGCGCCAATCGCTGCAAATGCAAGTGTAACAGAATGAAGTGAGCGGTGAGTAGTGAACAGGGAACAGAGAGTGCAGTTATAAGAGAGATGCTAAGCGGCCAGATTAGGGAAGCAGTGGAGGGGCGCTCTGTGTGCGAGTATGTAGTTGTGGTTTCTGCGCGTATGTGTGTGTGTGTCTGTATGTCTGTGTGTGTGCAGCCAGTTAATGATATCGGCGGGCAACCTTGGCAAGTGGCTGTGCCAGCCAAAAAGTCAGTGATTTATCGCCTTTAAATGTGAGCGGAGCCAAGCAAGGGGAAGGACACAGCAGCGGCGAGAGCAGAGGCAGCAAAAGTTAACTTCATCTGAGACAGATTTGTTTAAACATTTGCTTAAAAACTACCATTCTCTTATAATATTTAAATAGAAATTATAATGAAATGAGATGCATGTTTGTTATAAAAAAGGGGCTAAAAAAATATCTTATCTTCGTACAAGGCAAGAAGTAAAGGCAACTTCTATAACTGAACCCATCATAAAAGCCAAGACTATATAAATAGGTGAGCAAGTGAAACATTTCCCTGAATTTGTAAATAATAATGGAATTAAAATATTACAATAATAAACATAAAAAGCAATAAAAACTATATTGAATTAAATATAATTTAAAGTAATAGGAAAATGCTAAAAACACATTACTATAATTCGTGGATTCGGAGATCAGTTGACAATCAAAATATTAGACAGACATCGGAGAGATCTTAAACAGCAAGATAATACAAATAGGGAAAAGGGATAAAAAAAGGAAGAACAGAAAACAAAAAGTGAACATAGAATTAGATATGGCGTAAGAGTTCCTGAGCTAAAAGCATCCAGATGCAGTGCAGCTGCAGGATAGATAAGGAAAAGGCTTCGAATATATGAACCACATATTTTGAAAATAAAATCAGAATGAATTAGAAATTTTAAGCATTAGTTTGTTTGTTCCTTTTGTTCCCACAGTTGTCTGCGCTGATTACAAGGTGCAACAATTGGCGATAAATATAAATCAATCAGCAAACAGCTATACCATTTATAGTATTATAGCTATGTCTTACGCATCTCTGAATCGCCTAGTATGCTTCAGGATTCGGTTTATAAATGCATTAAAGTGATAAATGAGTCAGCTGCTGGGTATTTGCTTCCAAGGCGCCATAAAGGACTAATTGAAGCTCAATATATTCGCATGTTCTCGTACACTCGTATAATACGAGCCGCCATATGGCAATGGAATCGGGATTAAATGGAGGAATGTGTGAGGCTGTGGCATACGCAAATATAAATAATTTATTGAATCATTGAAAATCAAACATTTCATTTGCAAGTGCTGCAAAAAACTTTTAACAGAACAAAAAAGCAGCGCATGGCATGAAAAAAAGAAGGGCTGGCTGCCGGGCGAGGCTGGGAGGAGGAGGGCGATTGGGTATTCGGCTGAATGAGTGACTGTGACCACGTGGAGCACAAAAGTGGCAGACAGCGGCAACGATGCACGATTGCTGCTGCCACTTTGCTCGTCGTTGTCGGTGTCGGAGTCGCCGCCGACGTCGTCGCCGACGCCGTAATGTATGCAAAAAAGTTTTTGCCAAACTTGAAATTTAAATATTTATAGACACTGCCGTTGGCAGCGGCAGGCGATAGGACGAGCGGCCAGACCGGGAAACGCACGGTACGGCACGGCACGACCAAGCACGGCACGGCACGGCACGAAGCGCAACGACGTCGTTTGTATTGTGTAGAAAAATGTGCTGAATTGACGCAATTGACCAAAAGCATGATTTATTGGATACTTTTTGGCCATAACATAGACACCACCAAGTGGGGGGTGGGGGATTGGAAATGGTGGATGCCGGCGTGCGTGGCAAGCGGAGGGGTCGGACGGATACGCTCAAATCAAAGTTATGAACTGCTAAGTGCCGCGACGATTGAATTTTTAGAGCGAATATGAGGAGGCTGTGTAGAACTAGAGTAGAGTAGTGAGTAAGTACTTTTAGTTTGGCATATTGCGAGAATGATAGCATGTCTAGACTGACAATATGATTGGCACAACATACACACATGCATACTCGTACATACATTCAATAGAAATACCATATTTAAATCGGATGGGATAAGCGATGGTTCCGAAAGGTACCAACAATAATTAAAGCTAGAAATCACATTGCTTCCGAAACTAATTTAATTTTCATTTCAAATGCATTTCCATGCCATCGAATAACGGTAAACATTGTCGAAGTGCTCCTTTAATTATTGAATTACAAAGCTCTTATTGATTGCACATGTGGCTAATATACTAATAGCACAGTAGAGCAGTGCTAATATAAATTTTGTTTATTCAGATGTTTATGTATTATTGTAGTAGGATCAGAACGTATGCAGAAGCTATGGCAACCCTGTTAGTAACGTCCCAGCTCTCGCCCTAACTCGCCACCCCCGCAATTCGCTCGCGATCTTTAGTCTGTTTCGAGTGCGAGAGGAATGAGAACGTAGATTTGTGGCTTTGTGGCTGTGCGTCATGTTTTATTTACCGGAACATTTGCCTTTCACATTGTTATTAATTAATATTAGTTACATCGTAAGTTGAAAGCGCAATAAACCAAGTAACGCTCATATTAGACGCCCACTCCAAACATCTAACGTTTGCAACAAAATACAAAAGAAATGCATTCGAACACAGCAGACGAGTTGTGCAAAGAAAAGCAACAACACGCAATATGCGAGATCAAGTGCAATGGAAAGGAGGGGGAGAAGTGCAGCCACATATACATACATACATAAATACACACATAGGCACGAAATTACTGAGCACAAAGAAGATGGAAATAACAGCACTGGCACAGCAAACAACAACAACTGGCCATGCAGCTGATGTTGGGTGAGTAACCTAGTATAAGAGCTATTGAGAGAGGAAGAGAGAACAAGACAGACTAGAGAGCACACAAATACAGTAAGCCATAAAGAGAGCATATCTAGGCGCAGCACTCACAACGAATAGACAAAAATGAAATTCAAAAACCAATAATACGGCAAACGGACAAAAGTAAACAAAATTGCAATAAAGATGTAGGACCCATGACGACACTGTAGCAAAAGCACTAATAATGGGAAAGGATATATGTATGTATATAAGTATTTATGTACATGTATGTACATACTGTTCACTATTTACATGATTCGATGTACTGGGACTGCCAGCCATTAACATATTTTAAATCCAGTAAATCCAAAATGTCACAAATCTGCGCTTTACTTATACAAGTATTTTCCTATTTTTAGATACAAAATTTAAGAATAGAGAAACAGCTTTTTATTGCAATATTGAATCGTTATTTCAGCAAAATTTGGGCATTTGCAATTACTTTCAAATTTTAGTATTGATTTCTATTCCTTCGTTCCTCTTTCAATGCATGTTAACGCGTTGAGCACAATTATCGAAAAAATCTTACTTTTCTTTGGATAAATCTTATGGTTTCGCCATGAGTCAGTACTCGTACTACTTGAATGAAATAAAATCTACCAGTGCTACCTTTCCATTTTCAATTATCGAACGTTACGTAAACAGGCAAAGGCTGTGCATGTGGAATGCAAAATTCTATGAGTCTGGGCGCCAAGGATATTTCAAACTCTGCACTGCACGAGCTTCGGCCCCGGAATTCCCCTGCATGCTCGCATATTTGACTTTGGAAAATTTCTCTGTGTCTAGTAGTTTTCACTTTTACAACCATTCGAAACGAACGCCGCAAATCCAAAGCCAATTTGTGTCGACAAACCAACTGCTGGACAGAGAGCATACCAATCCATACTGGACCAGACTGGACCAGAGAGAATCATTGTAGACAGGAGCATAGTGGTTGGGACTAACCAAGCAGCACTTAGTTGTTCCATGCTTTCATTTCACAGTTCATTTTTAAGTTGCAAATAAAATTGTACAACGCTTGTTGGTTTATTTGCATAGAATTTTGGTTTGGTTTTTACACATAGACTCAGTATCAACAACAACTCAGAACAACAACAACAACAACAGCAGCATGACTGAGTTTTTCATTAACTTGCTGTGGGTGCGAGCTGAGAGGTGAGCTGCCGAGTTAAAGATAAAGACCGATTCCGTATCGTAAAATCAACAACAGCAAAAGTTCATGCAGCAACAATTCTTAGCAGTAAGGAGAGGACGAGCTGTCAGGGACCACACAAAGGCACACACACACACAGTCACACAAATATGCACACACACAGAGGCCAAATAAACTGCACTCAAATGTGGTTCCTCAACAGCTGCTATTGCGGCTGCATTTGCAACTGCACTGAGAAAAAAGTATAGGCACTGGTAAAAAGATGAGGAGACGCGCAGCAGAAGAGCAGAAGGAGAATAACAGTAGAACAACAGCGGAGTTACAGAGGAGCTACAGAAGAACAAAAGAGAAGAGAACAACAGAGGGGACAGAGAAAAGTAACAGAAGAACAACAGACGAACAACATAGGTGCTGCAGAAGAGCAACAGAAGAACAACAGAAAAGCAACAGAAGAACAACAGAAGAGCAACAGAAGAGCAACAGAAAAGAAACAGAGAAATAACAGAACACTGAAGAAATATAGGATGAAAATCTACTTAAGAACAAAGAACTGAAGAACTGCAAAAATAATTCCATATCAACATGAGTACAAATAGAAAATAAACTGACCACCAGCAGAGAACAAATGAAAGGAAGTGCAGTGCTGCAAAAATAATTGCAAATCAAAAAGAGCCCAAATCGAAAATAAACTGACCACCAGCAGAGAACAATTGGAAGAACAGTAAAGAAACCGGAAACCACAAGCCGTAGCTCTACAAAAAAACATACAATTGACAAAAAGCACAAACCAAAAAGGGCAGAAGAGAAAACAGACTGTGGTGATCTCCTTGGATGGGCTTCAAATACAACGAAGATACAGAACAAGAACAATAGGAGATGTAAGTAATTGTTTTATATTGTTCAGTTAAGCCTTTATTACATACTACTTATACGACGTGGGACTATTGGCTTTGATAACATTTTTATTCAGTTAATTATTGATATTTCAAATGATATTTGAATGATAATTTGTTGATTCCATATCTGTGGGACTCAAATTTAAATAGCATTAGCACTTATTTAGGAAGCATTAGCTATGGCTTTTAGCGGTTGAGCGACTTTTAACGTTTATATTATATTAGGGATTAACTCGATTTAAATCTCCATAGCTTTTCATTGATTCAGAAAAAATGTGCAGATCAATTTAATATTTTTTGCGGTGTGCTCAGCTGCTGTTGGAGATGTTGCTGGTGCTTCTGTGGCTTGTTTGTCAATCTGTTTAGCTGCATGCTGCCAAAAGATGCCCCAATGAACCTGCTGCCCTGCAGTTGCCCCCCGCATCGCCACACCCCCTGGGCGCAGTGTCAACATGAACTGCTTTGCATGTTCAAGTCGCTGCCAAGTCCTGTGCGCAGGAGAAGTCAATTAAGTCATGCCAGAGGCAACTACTACTGGCTCCTTTCTGTTCCACTTTTCGTTTTGCTTCTTTTTTTGTGTTTTCTTTGCCTTTTCGCACATTGTCATAAATTTGGCGCATTGTCAGCGGCCATTGGGACAACATTGGCGGTGGCGGTGGCAGCTTCATTTCAATTTCGTTAGCCACTTTAATAGACTGTGCGCATTTTGGCGGCCTGTCAATTTGGCAGGGCTTTGGACTTGGGCGACAACGACAACTACAAATACAACAACAACGAGGACGAGCGGCGAGGGGACAGAGACGAGGACGAGGACGAGGATGACAACGTTGGCGACGACGATGGGCCCAAAAGTTTAAATCACAAAACGACAACGAGGATTTACCAAAGCAAATTTATGGTTAAGGGCATTGGCAACTGCGGCAAAAGTTAAGCGTGTGTCTGTGTCTGTGCGTGTGACTTTGGGCATGCATGTGTGTGTGCGAGTGTGTGTGTGTGTTAATAAAATGCCTTGTGAGGCAGCAAAATATATGGCGCCACATATTCAGGTAGCCACGCAAAGGAGGAGCAAAGCAAAAAACGATACGAGATACAAAGATACAAATCTGCATGGCACCTTTTTTTATGGCCCTCTCAAAGCTGCCGTAGTGCTCTCGAATGCCGAGCACCAACAAAGTAGCAATGATATGTGATAATGGCAAATTTGCGACAGCTCGCTGAAGCAAAGCAGAGGCAAAAAAACAACCAAAAAAACTGCTGCCTACTTATGGGCGTCCGGACAAGAATTAAAGTGCGACAGCAACGCAAATTAAACTAACCGAATGCGAGGCATAAAAACTAAGGCGAAATACTTAACTACGATTACGACCACGACCAAATCAGAGAGTCGAGTCGAGTAGAGTCGAGTCAAGTCGAGTGCAAGCTGCGCCAAATGGACGAGCACACAGCCTGGTGCTGACTTAACAATCTGAATGCTTACAAATCGTCGCCAGACCAGCCAAAGTCCGAATGCACTATGCAGGCAATTCAATTTGCGCCAAGGGCAGAACAGGAACACAAATGCAGAGAATGAACTCTTAGGGACAAACTATAATGGAAATACTCTTTCCAATCACTTGTCATACAATTTACATTCAAATTGTAAGGATAAAGCTGATCTGAAAACTAATGATTATCATACAGGTCCGCTTCAGTTTATAGCAAATACATAATTTTTTAATACCACAAATACTAGAAAATTCGATTGGATACGTAAGCGAAGCATTTTACATGTATTTATTTATTTTCTTATTTATTTATATATTAAAATCCGTTCGATATCTGATTGTTTTGATTCGAAATTACAATATCGCCGACAGCATATTGGACTTTTAAAAGAAATATTTAAAATAACAAATTTTGGAGTCTCTATGGAAACATCAGAGACCGATATTTTGAAAATCTCTTTATTTTTGAGCCTCAATTAAATGTTTGAAAGGCAAATGAATGTTCTGTTCCCTACGCAGCAGCCATGTCAAAGACTTTTGTTTTTAAAAAATAAAAAAAGCATATTAAGTAAAGGTTTCTTTTAAAATTCTTTGAAATGATGACAAATTATTTGAAGTGAATAATTTAGCACATAGTGTTATGAAAAGTTACAGCCTGGGACAAATTATTTTGTTAATTTGTGTATGTGTGTACATACTTGTACATATATACGATTATTAATGAAACAATTGTATTTCTTTTCTGCATAGGTCATGTGTTTATCAAAGTATATTTACACCACAAATTGTATTCAGATGAAAAGCTTACAACATGTAAGTGTTGTGCTCTGTTACTGTTATGTTAAGTTACTGTTAAATTACATTTCTGTTAAATGACTACATTTTCAAAGAGCTATATAAAATGTAACATATTTTTTGAACACTTGAAATTTTATTAGAGAATTCGGGAAATTGATGCCTGCATTATATGGAAGTGACACAAAATTTAAATCGACATGATTTCTGTAAGCAGTGCAAACCTTCTCAACAAATCCCCATGCCCCGATTCCGTTAATGTATGCAGAGGGACGGGGGGTGGGAGAAAAAACAGCAAGAAACAAGGAAAAAAATTATTCAATTTGATTTCTTTTTGCGACGGCTTTAACAAATGTCTTGCAATTAATTTGCTTGTGATTTTTTGTTTTACACTTTGACACGTCGACACTGAAAAGGGTTCGGGTTCCAGTTCGAGTTCGAGATCGAGCTGTAGTTGAAGTCCTGCATATCCCGTATCCCGCCCGCGTATCTGCCCTAGGCCGCACTCCGTTGAAGTGGTTTTGGCAATATGCGTGGTGTTTGAGTCGTTCGCATTTAATTGCCAAACTTTTTGCGTTGCTGCAATTTTCTGAGTTATCTGCGCATTTAATTAATGACATTTTTGTAGCCATCTAAACTTGTACACACACACACACACACACACATACACATGACTGCAAACGCGTAGAGTTTTTTGTTTTTGGTCGGACCGTGGACCGAGGATTCGGCTGCGGTTGTTGCGGCCGTGCGCGCTAAAAGCTGCGAAACTCGCAGTAACTACTTTTTTCTACACTTTTTACTTTGTTTGTGTACATTATTTTTTATTTTGTATCAATTAAGCGGCCGCCGACGCCTCCAGGGACAACTGTGACGACAACAAATGCAACACTCAATGAACATTTAATGTAGCATAGATTTAGGCGAACGAATGTGTCTCCGCCTGTGTGTGTGTGTCCATGTGTGTGTAATAGTGCACGTTAGCGATGACAATTTAGCCATTTTTTTACAATTTCGACTATTTCGTTGCTCAAAGCTCTAGTGAATTTGTGAGCAACTTTAAGACCCAAGCTCCGCATTTTATTTTACAGTAAAACCTGCGTCTGAATTACTTTTAAGAGTGGTACGTGCAATGATTTAACCCACACTCAATAGAAATAATAAAAGCAATGCTTATGCCTGTAAGTCTTTTTGGGAAAAGCCAATCAGACAGACTTGAAACTATCCTATTAAATAGTTTTTCTTTGCGATGTTTGGAATTTCTGGTTTTAGAGAGAGATTTTTTGAAACAATTAGATATCATTTATTAATTGCTTATTATATATTTATGTCGACATAAGCTGGGAAAGACTAAGTAGGAGAAATCTTTACCTTTCGGCTAGAAAATTGTTATGGTTCTAAAACATAAACATACATACAATTAATAGATATCAGCCTTGCTTCACATTGAACAAAACTGTGAACTCTACGGGATCTGTCATATCTTCTTATAAGTAGGTTCCGTTTTTTTTATTTTTATTTTTTTTTTATATTCTTTAACACGTGGCACAAGCAATACTTGAATTCGATAATTTATTAACGATTTCAAATGATTTTTTTTTTTTAAAGAACCTGCCCAACAGTAAGCAATCGAAATAAAGTTCAATTCGAGCTGTCAAAAGTGAAAAAGGCTCCTGTCATTATAATTGATATTACTAGAGAAAGGCACTCACAAAATTTTGCTTGTACGACTTTTAAAGAAAGTAACCACAGGTGATGGAGAACGTCGGCAAATCAGAGCAGACTTTAAAGGAGGACGTCGCCGACCCGCAGATGACCTTTCAAGAGTTGGAAGAGCATATTCGCGTGTGCCATGTGGAGCTCGAGGAAATGCAGAAGGTCTTCTTGCAACAATCCGGCCAAGTGACGCAAAGGCAGCAACAAGCAAGCGAGCTCAACGATGCCATCCAGAAAGCTAAAAACGACCAGGATGTGCTGGAGGAAGAGGTCGCCCTTATTGACAAGCAGATTCAACAAATTGGGGAAGCTCTCGTGCCAATGGAGAAGAAATATGAAATTGTGCCTTATTCGTGTGAGGACACAGAACGCTATCAGAGCTATATTATGCTTGATAATTTGGACATGGAGCTGGAGCGCGTAGCTGAGGACTTTAAAGAGATTGTCGGGGTTCTAAATCGGGTCAATAAAGAGCAGATAAATGCATATCCTGGCACATCTCTTTCTGAATTACTCAGCATTATTATTGAATGGCTACAGTGGATCGATGTGCAAACAAAGGTCCTCAGCAAGAAGCTAGATCAGATTGAGAAGGATTTCAAGTTAAAGAACCAGCATCAACTCAGTTAATTCCACATACAATGTAATAGTTGAAAACATTCTGCAACTTTTCAACCATGAACTGATCAGTTTTTTATGCAATTAATGCAATTAAATGAGAAATTATGAGTTTGTCTTAACAAATATTTATATTTTTCAATTATACTATAAATTGAGTTTAAAGGTAATAGGCTGAGATCGGATTTCCGACTGGCTTGAGTCGAAGAAGTTATGTGTTTCCGGGTTCTGTGCACTAAAGTATTGGGTTATGGGGAAGTACTATTTTCATAATATGATTGTCCATTTACGTTCATCTAATAGCAGCGAGGGAGTAAACAAGCTTTGGCCAGGCAATCTTATCCTCAGAAGTGCTTGCCAGAAAATGAGACTACATTTGGTCCATTTCAGATCCTTCTCCGCTGCTCGCTTTCGTTCTGGGGCTCTATTCATTGCTAACAATTCTTGCTATTTGTCTAAAGACCACAATTTCGATTAAGCTGTGTAGAGTTTGACGCTTCTGGCGCTTCCTTGACTCCGTATAAATCATATCTAAGCAATATGGTGGCGTTGTTTTTTATAACATTTACATTGTCATTGCCAAAATCCTTTCAAAAGAGTTGATTTATTTGTGGATTTAATCTTACATTAATATTGGTTTACTAACGAAAGAAGAGAAGTGCCTGCAATGGCATCAAGAAAATAAACAGAATTTTTTAAAGCAAAAAATAAAAATCTTGTGAACTTAGCAAAAACGTGGATTAAACCAATCATGATTTAAAAATTTGAATGTTTATTCATTCTCTCAGAATATAATGATTAATTTTAAGTTATACTTACAACTCAACTCAGAATATTATTGTATGAGTCCTATTGTTTTGCTCAAGAATAATGATTATTGACTATTAAAATTAACCATTATATTGTGAAAGAATGAATAAAATTATTTTGTAATTTTTATAGTAATATTTATAATATTACAGTCCCCGAAAATAAATAGATTATAGACAACACCTTGTCCTTAACATAAATTCATAAATTCCAGGCACATAAATGAAAAACAAAATTCAAAACTCGCACTTCACCCTTCAATATTTTCAAAATGTCCTGAACTATTCGACGCGGCCATCACTGCTGCAAGTGTGTGTATGCATGTGTGTGTGTGCGTGTGTGTGTGTGTGTGTTTGTGTGTGTGTGCCATATTGCGGTGTAGCTTACATTTAATAATGCGCTTTGAATGTGCACTCGAAATGCGTTGCATAACGGGAGTCGCACAGTTGTCGTTTTATCGCCACATTTGCAGTTGTTGCTGTCTGTGCTGCCCAAATGCTGAGGCAATTAATTTGCATTTCATTGATATGCACACACACACACACGCACACACACACACACACAAAGGAGAGCTGTGGCCAGTTGGCGGCGCTCACACGAGCGCTTGTCTCATTTACAATATTTGTTTAGGATTATTATCCGTTATTAATGTCGCTGTAATTGAAAATTATTTTCACTTTTATGTTTATCATTATCATCGGCGGCCGTTACAGGATCCGTGACACCCCACAGTCCTGGGGCCCATGCCTGCACCCGCCTCCCTGTCCTTTCGGCCTCTCTGCCTTTCTGCCCGCCTCCTGTCTTTACTGCCATTTCGGCCTGTGCGCAATTATCACTGGGGAATTATTGTTTGCCGCGATTTAAGTGCTTTTCATATTTAATATTTATGCCGTTTTTATGCTGCTTTACAATCCGGGAATAAAGCTAAAGCCCCCGTTGCTGCTAGTTTTCACTTTTTATTTTTATTTTCGAAAGCTCCATTGACAAAACTTGCCGGCCATTGATGAACGATTAAGTAGGATATGGCGTGAAGGGAGCCAACAAATTTTCCACCCACCCAAAACAAGCTTCACAAAAGGAGTTGAAAAGGCAGCTACAGAGAGTAGTATAGTAAAGGATTTAAATAAATATTCAAAATACAAATATGGCATTTCTACGGGTAGTACAAAGAATTTCGAAAATTCTCGTCAATGCGAATTTTTATACTCTGTACATTTGCCCACATAGTGGGGCTTTTGGGCAAGAAGCGAGTTCTGGGTTCCCAGAGGATCAGGTCTCTCACAAAGCACACGCGGTTCCTATTACTTTTGGAACTCTACAGGGGAAGCAGCGGCTTTGGAAATGAACAGAAAATTAATAATAAAGCCTTGTAAATTATTGTTAGCTAGATACTCTAAAAAAAACCTATTTTCATTAATTGGGTTGCAGATGAGGTCGCTGGCACTAAATACAACCCAATTCTGAGGATAAATATAAATTTACATATTCTAGATTCGTCGCTTTATAAATATAAAAATATAAAAAACAATATGAAATGCATTAATAAATGAAATGGCACTAAAATGTGGCGAACAAATAAGCAAGCGTGGCATTTTCGGTTAGTGCGAACAGGAAAGGACAACTAGGCACAACTTCTCGCTCGCACACACGCGTTCAGTGCTGCCAATCTGCGAGTTCCAAGTGTTGGGAAGAAATTGTAAAATAGTGTTGGTAGTGTTATTTCGCTGATGCCAAATCATAAAATGTTCAGTCGTGTGTGGCTCGCGCAGGCGAACACATCGCACCAAGACTCATATAAATTTTATTTTTAAACTTTTCAATTTTATTTTATTTATAACTACAAGTAGAATGAGTTTTGGGCTTTACATCTTCGCTGAACTAAAGTTGATGGTTTTTCTAATTTATTTATTTAAAATATATAGTTTTGTTTTGCTATGGACTTTAATTCCACCGATCACTGTTACAGTTCTGTTTTTTTTTTAATTTGGATCATACATTATCATTGATTTGGTTGAGAAACTCTTTTTACTTTATTTTTTTCGAATCATTTTTTAAATATTTTATTTTAAAAATCCTCGTTTGTTTTTGTTAGTATTTTCAACAAATTTTCGCTTTGATAACTGAAGAAAATTAAGCTACAGACAAACGACTTTTTCTCTTGGCTGTTCTCTGTGTTTTCAACGAACAAAATAGTCAAAAATATTGTCAAGCGTATCATTTTCAAGAATATTTTGAATACAATTCATTTTTAGTCACTTTCACAAATGTATAAGGAAATAAATACATTAAACGTGTGTGGAAAAATGTGAAAAACAATCGCTAATGTAAAGATGCTTTTGATTCGGAAATACAGTACATATGTACATACGTATGTTGTTATTACTCGATAGCTTCCATTTATTATTAATTTTCCAGAATAAAAACCAAAGACGGCTCTTATGAATCAAATTCAACTAAAAAAACAATAAAATAAAAACAGATTAGGCAAGCTTTCTAGGTTCGAATACTAACACCAATTCGCCAGGACTTATCTTGTTTTGAACAGAAAATTGAGTTTGTGCCTTGCTGCAAATACGTTTTCTGATTATACAAATGTCCATGAAATTAGGAAAATGTTCCACTACTTATTAGGAAATACTTTTCTTATCTTAAGAAAATATACCTCTAGTTCCAATTAGAAGTTATTTTCTGAACTTTAGAAAACGGTCAAAGGGCTATACATTTCTGATCAAATTTGAGATGATTGGCACAAATGTAGTTTTATAACTTTTTTCCCTCATTGGAGCTCCTGATCCCTAATTTAATAATTAGAGCAGGAAACCCAAGATATGATGAGTAATAATACATATCTATATGCATTTAAAATAATAAATCTTGTGTTGAAAATTCAAAATTAACTTCGACAGACACTGGTATTTAAATAATATATTTTTTGTTTAAATAAAACATATATTGGGTTCTGCCGTAAATTCAAGCCAGTAACCGAAAACTTGCTCAAAAGTTGGGCAGATACCTTTAGTTGTATTTTAGAAGCCATTTCAGTAATTTTTTTTTTTCATGGGTCTGAGCTGAGAGTTGGATCAATCGCACCTAAATAGTTATGTCCAGTCGTCACTTGTGGTCTAATTCCTTTTTTGAAAATTTGCAATACATCAATGCCAAAGAAAACTTAGAAAGGGTATACCCTCCCCGCAGGTCGATCGGAATGCTGGCATAGTTGCTAGTAAGTCGAAACCAACATCAACCGGCTACTAAAAGGACCTTATCTAACTCAATAGGTATACACGAGCATATGTTTTGAGGGAAAAGAATTAAGTACAAAATTCATTCCAAATATTTCCTCTTAGGAACTTCATATTCAGTCTTTTATTCCGAACACTTACAATAGGCACTATATTTCGAAACCTTCTATATTTTATTTACTCTACTTGCAAAGAGAGAACTTTAAAGAGTTTAAAAAAAAACTCAATGGCAGAATATGGTGGTGCGCTTCGCTAAAAATATCCGAGGACCTTAGTAGAGTAAACAAAATAAAATATTGTAAATACAAAAAAAAATAAAATTGGAAATTAAGAAAAATGTGAAAACAGCAAAAAGTATAAGAACTAAGCGTAAGTCTCGAACTTAAATGCTAGAATTCATTTATTGGAGAGATAATTGAAAAGTTGATCCTTCATTTGGAATTTTTCAAGCCTTAATCAATTACCAATTTAGAATAGTTCGAAGCCATTACCGCAATTTTAATCAAATGCTCGGCCAATGCATAATTCAACAATCAATGCCGTCAATTTACCATAGAAATGGTTACACTTCGATGGCCATATAAACAACTAGACTGGATACATTTAAGCCAATTTCATTTAGCAAATTTAATTGCGAAATTAAATGCGTTACTGGGCGGGGAAGAAAAAAAACAAACAAATAAATGTGTGACCGAAATCGCCGTTTAATATATTTACAAAATTAATCAATGTAAAAATGATCACCGCTGCCAATTTGGCACTTAATTTTTTATGATTACCTGGCAGCGGAAAAGCCCAAAATGCATAAATGACAAAAGGTGGAAAGCCCGTCATGTCATTGAGCGAATCGTTAATGCCCTACAAGCTTCAGAAGGAATTGGAAAACAACAACTAATGTTGACAAATAATTGAATGAATGAATATTTTATAAAAAGTAATCTTAATGTCTTATCAAAAAATTAGTTATTCCTCAATGGGTTTGTTGAATATTTTAAAGTATAAAGGTATATATGCATATCTGTTTTCAATTTACCAGGGACTGTAATCGTTATTAGAAAAATTGCAAAACATTGATTATTTTTTTGATTGGCATACTGTTTAAGAATATATATACTTAGTATACATTTTGTCCAAAAAAATTAAAATATTTTTTTTATCAAAAATAAAACTCAAAGAATAATCATTATTTTCTAAAACTTGAAATGTTTAAATCATGGTGCAAAAGTAGTCCCAAAAGCTACTATAAAGGAATGGTTTTTTATGAATGAATACTTGGAATAACAGAGATTCTGCAAATTGTAAGCAAAACCGACAAAGCTTCAAAATCTTCAATCAGGTACATAACTTCAGAAACCAAGCATTAAAGTACATATATATTTTCCGATATTAGATAAAGGCTTTAGAACTGCTTAGAATAGTAAAAAGTGGTTGCCGAATTTTAAACTGAATTAGCATAGTTTCGACACCGAAACAGCTTGGAATATGGAATATGTATATTCCGATATTAAAGGAATACTTCAAATAATCAATTACTAATCATAACCCCTTGGTTTCGATATCCTGCATATATTGAACATACCGTGCCTAGCTAATCCAATAGCTTTTGAAAAAGTATGTGCCCTACAAAGAGTTAATATGCTCCATTAGCTTCGATTTGTGTGGACAATGCATTGCAAAATCAGGTGAAAACATAATTTTTGCACAATTAAAATCGAGTGATAGCGCAGCCATATCCACAGCTTCCCCCCTCTCCCCATCTCTCTCTCCTCCCTCCCTCTCGCTCTACCGAACACACACACATGCACAAAGTGCAGTCTGATAATTGTTTTGTGTAATTCCCGACGGCCGTTCAACTTCAGCGCTGAATGCACAGTGGTACCAAATGCAGATTTCTATATTGATATAAGAATGGCCAATTTGATAATGGACTTTAACTCTGATTTATACATAACAAGCCATACTGAAAATGAAAACAATTTAAATGAGTTTACTGAACAAAATATTCCAAATTGTATAATGGACGGTTGTATAGAGTTTTACAAATAATTGTTCCTTTAAGTGCGAAGCACAAAATAAAAACTAAATAATTATAAAAGAAAGATTGAAACTTTCTTACGAGTGGAGAAAAGCTGGCATCTAATTAACTGATTCATTTAAAAACAAATACTTGATGTGAAGTAACGCCATTGGCGACCACAATTACAAGAAAAGATGAAAGGAGTGGGTTCCTCAATGTCTAAAGCAATGCAATAGTTTGCAAGGAAATAATTTTTGTAATGATTCATTTATTTAAGACTCGAAATAGGCTTGTTACTCAAAGAAAGCGCTCTTATCTGTTCTTGCACCTATATTGCTCATATCGACATGAAGAGAAGCTGTAAAATATATTGCTGAACATTTGGGAACTACAAGTATTGTGGCACTTCTTATGCAAATATATACTTGTACGATTAATCAGCTATTATTATAATAACAATTTGCAAGTACACTCCCACAACTGACTCTTAGTTTTGAAACAAATTACAATTGCCATTGAAATACATTTCGCACCACTGTGCAGAAAGTCAATTAAACTGCTATCGAATATTGTAGTTGCTGTTGTCGTGCTTTGTTTGTTTTTGTTTTTGCAATTCATTTATTTTATTTATTTATTTCCATTGTGTATTTATATCGCACTTTCAATGCAATGGAAACAATGCCCAAAACAACAGCAACAGCAACAACAAAAACAAAAACAAAAACAAGAGAGCCATGACAATACAGCCATGACAATGCATTAAACAGCTCAACGAATAGCACGAACAACCAGCCGACCAACCAGCCAGCAAACCAGCCAGCCAACCAGCCAACAACCAACAACCAACCAACAAGCAACAACCAACGACATAAAACATTTGGCCCATTGGTTAATTAACGCACATTGCCGTGCAAAAATTATTAAGTTGGTCGACGTTTAATTGCCTTCATTGAGACAGCGGACAACTGGACGAAGGCGAACCGATCCACAGACTAGTGATGCAAATCCACATCGATTAATTGAGAAGATATTGCAGCACTATTTTCCGAACGATATTATAAGATTGTTGTGTTGCATTGTCTCCTCCTAGCCAGCTCACTAACTAAAGTGCTTGCAACGATTAGTAAGCAGCAATTTATTTTCTTAGAAACTGCACAAACATCGATTTTGAAGTCGAACTATCAAAAAAACATCAATTACTAACTATCTTTAGCGGTTATATCACGCAAAAGCCTAACCCAACAACTGTTTTATTTTTTACTTACTTATTTCTGACAAAGAACTGTCAACTGGAAACATGAAAAAATAATGTTCCAATATATTAATTCAAAAATTTAAAAAAGAAAAAGAAAACAGCACAAAACTAAAATTGCAAAAATTGCAATAATTTTTATAATAATTTTTATTTTTTTTTAAGAAGAAGAGATTAAAATATTTCAAATATTTTATCCTGATCTTAAGAAATAATGTATGCTGGATCTAATCAAATTAATAGAGCTCTCAGGGCCAAAATGAATTATTAAATTAATTGTAATTGTTGCAAAGAACTCGAAACGATTTTGCAAAGCATATGTTGCTAGTGATACAACGATTTAAACTTAAGGGTGTAAAAGATCTTTTGAAGGCCTTTAAGAAACAGCAAAGATAGTGGGAAAGTCGGAAAGTCGGCTCTACTCCAAACAAAGGAAATTGTTGTTGAAAAGGCAAAGAGCCGTATAAAGAATTAGAGTTGTGTGGGGGTCTTCAAATTTAAGAAAGCCTAGATTTAAATATCCACCTATGGTCCAGCTTTTAGCAGGCTCAGGTTAACTGCCTTTGGGCAACTCTTCCTTAACAATCACACTGATACCGCAAATCTGGAGATTTTTAAATATAAGTAGCTTGGTTCATTAGCTGCTCTCGGTGGTCGAAGGTCGAAGGGTATTTAATGGCATTATAATAGCCAATCAACCATCTGTATGCAACTCTTTTAATGAACTGATAAATATTGGAAAGTAATTTTCATTTTTTTGCAATTGTTGTAAAATGTTCATGAATTGATGGTTCGATTTTGTAAAGAATTGCGAATTGTTGAGGTCGTTCGTTAACAAGTTTTCTTAAGTTCCTTAATTGAACTTCGATTTGAGCTCATAATATAACAATCATAATTGTTTATAGTAATCTGGTCTCTTGTAAGATGCCACTTCTCAATGCACAAGACACTGATTTAATAATTGCCCTTTGAGGACAAATTTCAAATAAAGCAACAATTAAAAAAAAAGTATAGATAACAATCATCTTAGGAGAATGACAGCTTTATAAATGGAAAATAAAAGCTACAGAGCAGGATCTGTGGGAATGAGAAATCTGAAGACACTTAACACATCAATTCAATTAACTTAAGTTAGAGAACTCCTCACAACAGGCTAAAATGAAATTAAAAACAAGTCCGAACACGTTCAGGCTACCACAGAATCTGATTGACAGACACCTCAACCCAACTACTACCCAGCTCTTCAACATAGTAGCAATGTGCATAATTAGTTACATTTCAATTAAAATATTAATGCATCGATGCGTCTATTCGATGCATGGCCTTGACGATGATTTCCAATCGAATAGCATCACTACAAGCGACCCAACGACCCATCGATCCAACGACCCGCCGAACTGTCAGACAGAAATAAAACAGCGTAAAAGTTAAATAATGAAAATAATAAAGACGAGAAACAAAAATGCAGATACAAACACGGGATAACACGGCGTATTCGTAATGCCGCTTAACGGCCGCTTAACTGGAACTGAGTTCTGCATTTATGGGATCGTTGCAGCATTAGTAGTTGCTGGCCACTTACTGGTGTCATTGTAATTCAAATGCCCCCCAATTGAATGAAAGCGAATGCTCGCTGGCGTTATTTTTATATTCCACTTCACTTCGGATTATGCTACTTATTAATAAAACAACAACAGTTCGCATTCATTGGACAGTCATTTCATTGAAAGTTTACGGCAATAGAGTGGCAGCAGCAGTGGATACTAATTATTTATCAACTCTGACAGCTTGGAAAAATTATTTATATTTTCCAACAACTAAGCTGTTGAGTGTATTTTAAGTGAACTTGATTTTTTGGGCAAATTGCTAACAATATTTGAGAAATGCCATTATTTATTTATGCCAGATAGCCTTGCACTTTTAAAATGCACGCAGAAGCATAAAATACAAATTTGAGGAAATTTAAGAAATCTTCAGACAAAACCTCCCATGAGTGAACATTAAATTCAGTTGAAAATAATAATCATATGACAGAGGGAGGCTTATTGTTCCATTAAAGCTGTCTTCGACTTCTTAAACAAATAGTTAAACATTTTATTGAGTAAAATAAACATTTTTGTAGTCGAAATTCCAATTTGAAAAATTTAACACCACGCTGACTTTCTCACAAATGGCATTTAATAATGCATTTTTTTAAATATTATTAACAAGACTTTCAAAAATGTTTAAGAAGATGTTTAGATAAAATCTCTCTTCTTAGAGAGAGTTTTTTTCATTAAAGCTGTCTTTAAACAAATAGTTAAACATTCTTATACTCAATATTTAACACCACACTAAGCACTTTTCAACAAATGGTATTAAAGAATGTCTTTGCTTTTTTTAAAATTTATTTGAAAGATTTTAAAAATATCAAAGATCTGAAGAAAATTTTCAAAGCAATATTTCAGCTGCCATTAAATTAAAAAATTATATATAATGATTTATTTCAAAGCATTAAGGGATTAAAAACTGCACCTGCCATCGAATTTTTAAAATTCATTTAAATAAATAACTGAAATAGTGACACTTAATGGAAGTTCTTTATAAACGCTGCAAGGTTGAAAAAGTCCCACCAATCGCACTATGAACATACTATACAAGTATATTTATAGGACTGTAATGATATCAACAATTGAGCGATCCATCTTTCTGTTTGGTTTTCAAAATATTTTCGAGTTTTTCACAAGCGTTGAGGCTACTTTTTAAAATAATAAAAATAATTGTTTGTTTTTATAAATAATTTCGGGTTTAAAAATACGCATTTGAGGTTTTGAGTTTCTCACAAGAGTTGGGGCTGCTTTTAAAAATAAAACTGATGTGTTTTTAAAAATAATTTCGGGCTTAGAAAAACACGTTTCGGGTTTGGAGCTTTTTCACAAGAGTTGGGGCTGCTTTGCTTTACCTTCGATAATCGCCACGATCAGCAGGAATAGGACTAGCATTTTGTCATTGCGATCGACAAGGCGGCCCAGCAGCTGTCCATGATATTGAAAGCGATGGCGGCGATGACAGCACAGATTTATATTTGAAACCAAGTGCATTTTCTATATACACATATACACGTATATATATTTATATATATATATATATGTATGTATAGGATGTGTTGTATATATTTTCTATTTTCTTTCTAAATCGTGAATTCTCCACACAAGTCGTTACTTAAGCGTGCGCGTAGCGCTTGCGGCTTGAAAACTGGCCAAGTCAGTTGGCATTTGACTTGACATCTCACTCAAATGGGCACAAATACTTAATAGATTCGATGGTGAACCAAAAAAAAATATAGACGTATATAAGGTGGATGCATCACACGCGTTCTGCCACTCCGACCACTCAGATACTGGGATAATGTTTATGGGGAATACGCGATTTTTTGAATTTCTACCGACGCGCGCGTAAATTGCCTCGAGAGCCGCGAGAAAAGTGGAGTTCCCGGAGCGAGTACTCGTATAGCTGACAACCAGCCGACAGCGACGACGTTGATCAACTGAAAAGCCTGAAAAGGCTGAAAAGGCATCGCAGCATCCTAGCACACAGCACACAGGACACAACAGGACACAGAGCGACAGTGGCAGTAGCTGGAGCCGAAGGACAAATGCCGAACGTTAAGCGGCAAACGTCAAGGGCCGAACATTCGTTCGGCGCCTCCACGAAGCTTTCGTCAAGTACCGTTGGATGCTGTCGCAGCCGAAGGCGCCAGCCGAGCAACTCCAGACTCGAGCTGTCCTTGCCAATTGTCGAAGTGGATTTTCGAACTAAATGGCATCCACCATGTGTCCATTGGCATCCACAAGTGGTGCACGTGGTGGATTCCAAAACTTGTCAGCCCTGACGGGCGTTGGGGACGCAGGCAACGGGTGCGGCACATGCGCAGCGCGACGCGAGGGAGGAGTGTCCTGAACGCTTCTGACAAATGGTATGACAATTGCTACAAGCTGTGGTGGCGTTGGCATTTTGGCGGCCTGGGTTTGTGGCCAGCGAGGCCGCGGTTGGGCGACACGCTAAGCGACTTGCGTGGGTTGTCAGTTCGGCTTTCTGTTTTTTTTTTCCCCCCTTAACCCCCCCAATTCATGTGTGTGTGTTTTCATTTCTTTTTTTCGCATTCTTCTGCGCTTGGCCTAATCATCATCATCAGCTGAAGTTGGACGCGTGCCATTTAGTGGTTGATTAACTGCCTGCAAGTGGAGAACTGACCTGAGCTCCAAGCTGGCCAAAATTTGAAAATGCGTCAATCAAGCAACAGACGCCCACCAATTCGTCCAACCGTCCACCCGTCCATTTGGCCATTTGTCCATTTGTCCATTTGTCCGCCACCAGCCCGCTCTTGACATGAAAGTTTTTTGCGCGCACAAGTTGGCAAAAAGTTTTTCGTGATGCGAATTGCATTTTGCAATCAATGGACAAAACGACGGGCACATCAACATCATAATTTTCAATTTCTCAATGTCTGCGGTAGATAAACCGCCACTGACAACAACTACAACAACAACAACAAGAACAACGAAAGCAGCAGCAGCGGCAGCGGCAGGAACAACAACAATGGCAGTCTGCCTGGCAAGGACAACAATAAGGAAACTCAAATTGAGGCGTCGAATTTAATTGAACTTTAAATGTTGTCCTCGTTCTGCTCGGCCCCTGCCCCCGTCCGCGTTGTCAACGAACTTCTCGTCATCGCCGTACTTGTCCTTAGTCCCAGTCTCAGGCGCACCCCTCCCCCCAACTACCCCTTCCCCCATCCTTCCTCCTTGTTGCTGACAATGAAGCTAGAACTTGTGGACCATGTTGGTTTTGCCAAAATCTAAACTTGTCTTCAAAATGAAATTGAGCGCAATGCGCTGATGCTTTGAGGCGTACCCCCCAGTGAATGGGTGTGCGTGTGGGTGTCAATATGAGAGGGGTACGGGGTGGTAGGGTGGGTAGGAGGGGAGGGGCGATAACAGCCGCTGACAGGCCAAAGTAAGGCTGTCAAACCTGCCGCAAAGTGGCTTTAATTATCCAATAAATGGCATCAAGATTTCGTCGCAGGGTAGCCCCTGACACTCTGACGCTGGCATATTAAGCTTGTCAGTCATATTAAATAGTAGTAGTACCAGTTGTTGTTGTTGTTGTTTACATTGTTTCAGCATATTTAAAGCGAACAGACTACTTGTAGACAAACTGACCGTCAACAAAAATGTTGAAAAGAACGCATATATTTTTTTAGATACGAAAAGAATTCCTTGCATTTTAAAATCGTTCCAGTCGCCAAAAACAATAAATAGCTCTTGATATGCAGATCTGTTCATTCGTCTGTCTGTATGAACGCTAGAATTTGCGAACTTAAAACAGCTAGAATGATAACAAAAATTGGTGGAAAGATTCATCTAAGCCTAAGAAAGCGTGAAAGTGAAACTTTCTTTGCGAGGGTTTTGAATACTCGATCGGCAACCTTTTCTGTAACGAAACCAATAGCACGGTAGCAGGCACACATAAATGAGCAATAGCTGACAAAATTGAAATTATGAATGAAAACAAAAATGTTCTAGCCATTCTCTAGCGATTATTCTATTTTCTATCTATTTATAGCGGGTTTGTAGCCATTTTCTAGCATATTCTACCCATTATTAGCTGGGTTTTTAACAAGTTATACAAATTTCTAGCTTTTTTGGGTGGACTTTTTTTTTTGTTATTTATAGCGGTTTTTTTTAGAGGATTTTCTAGCCATTTGTGGAGGATTATCCAGTCATTTTCTACCATTTATAGTTGTGTTTCTAACCACTTTCTTCGATAATCTACAGCGAGAACCATTTTCTAGCCATTCTTTTCAAGCCAAAGTACCTTTTGCCATCAAACATTGTAGAGTAATAAATACAACCAATGCAACCACTTCTATCACGTGTCGTCCTGACACACAATTTTCTGTTTGTTCAAATTTTAAACAAAGATCGAAGAATCAAGTACTATTTATATTTCGAAAAGACTGATTTTTTATTTCAAATATATGCAGCTCTTCACTAACTCCGCCTTTTCTCGTGCTTTATTTTCATTTATGGAATCAAGTAAGCTCCCTAATTCGATTACTTCAAAATACAATTAGTCAGAATGCATAATACGAGTGTTATTAAGTTTTTGAAAAGGGGGGGAGGTACGACTGCAACATAATTATCAAATTAGCGCGCGAATTGTGCCAAATGAAATGCAAGAAATCAAGCTCAGAAA
The DNA here is from genome assembly GCF_003285725.1 of Scaptodrosophila lebanonensis. NCBI lineage: Eukaryota > Metazoa > Arthropoda > Insecta > Diptera > Drosophilidae > Scaptodrosophila > Scaptodrosophila lebanonensis. The sequence goes on along the minus strand of NW_022060581.1, from coordinate 901,017 downwards.
CTTAGACGACTTACAAATAGATGCAATTATATCTGGCAGCGACAAAGATGTTGCCGAGATTGAAGGCAATATACTCGTATGTAAGTGCAAACGTATGTAGATAGGATGGGGCTTGATTTGTGGGGAAGGGGGTTACTTGACAAACACACTCGTAAGACAACTGCGCATATGCTAGAGCTGTAAAAAAAAGCAACAGCTACAACAACAAAAAGAACAGCGATGACAACAATGCGAACAACAAAGAAACCAAAAACTTTTGTTTCTAAAACTCATGTTCAAATCTGCAGAGCACACACACACACGCACCTACCGAATTACGTGAGATTAAGGCGGAGGGGTGGAATGGTGTGGGGTAGAGTGGGGTGGGGTGGGGTGGTTTTGGAATGCATGCGAATTTTGAGTTTGAAAAGGTGTTGGTGTGCCGAAAAGCAGGAACAGCAACGGCAACAATAACAATAACAGAAACAACATCCACAAGCCGGTTAGCGAGACACAAACACCTGCTGGAGCAATAATAAGCAGCGGCGAGAAGAAGAAGAAGAAGAGGAAGAAGCACAGCCAAAAGGACGATGGGACTGTGAGGTGCAAAGTGCAGAAAGTGCGGGAAATAGAGTTGGATAGATGGAGAGCGGTGGCACGTACACTCGGAACTGCAACCGTGGCAACAATTTAGTAACAACATCAAGGACAGACGCAGCTAAGGAACAGACACAGGTTGGTCCTTAGTGTTGCCTGGTAGTGTGGATCAGTTGGAGAGCTCCTTTTTGACATAAGAAGACGCCAGCGTTCAGTGAGACAAGCCAATGGCATCTCCTATGTTCCAGCATTGCGACCGCCTCTGGTTCTTTGCATATCCTGCAACTATTATCCAGTCTAATGCCCAGTTGCGAGCAGCAGGAAGAGGAGCTTCTTATGTGAGGGTTTTGAAAGCGAGATCGGCAACCTTTTATGTAACGAAACCAATAGCACAGAAACAGGCGCACATAACTGCTTCTGCTTATTTATAGTGATGTTTCTAGCCATTTTCTAATGGTTTTCCTATATATTTTTAGTGGGTTTTGCGGACATTTTCTGGCGGATTTTTAGCTGCTTTTTAACCCTTTCTCTAGCTGCTTGTAATTGTTTTTCTTGTCATTTTCTAACGAACTTGAGTTTAGTTGAATGGCTGCAGCGGGCAAAAGAAAGGTCCCTAGTGAGACTACCTCGACTTCCATGCAAGTCGAAAGCATAAGTTCTGTATTATTCAAATATAATATCTGTATAAATTATGTTTATATTTTGGGCACTACAGTGAAAACTCTCCTGGCCGGACACTCACGTTCGGCAAATTTTTGTCCGCTTAAGGGGATACTTAAATAGTTTATACAACGATCGAATTTTTTTGAAAAACTGTCCGTCGAAGAGAGTGTCCATTAAGGAAATTTTCACTGTATATTCTATATAAGAAAGGGTACTTATCAGGTGATGGCTTCAAATAACAGCAGATTTATCGATTGTCTTACGGATTGGGGTTAGTGGGGATCGAACAGCTTTATACACCACTGTGCGTAGATATCGGCGGCGTCAGCTGTTGGTTGTTGTTAGGTGTTAAAGCAGGCGGAAGTTAGTGGCCATGTAGGCAAGCCAGGACATGTGTGTGTGGCTGTGTGTGTGTGTGTGGGTGTGAGTTTCTGCACGTGTGTGTTTTATTTGGCTGGCTGGCTGGCTCTATGTACGTGTACCAAACAGTTGGCAACAACAATGTGAATTGTAAAATGTGAAATGTGAATGGGAATGTGATGTGTGCATATGTGTGTGTGTGTGTGTGTATGTGTATGTGTGAGTAGCCCATTTCAATTTGCATGTGCGGCACTAGCAGAGTGTAAGGGTGTGGGCGGACATCTGTGTGTGTGTGTGTGCTGGCAACAAACTTTTGATGAGTGTTACTCGCATTACACACAGCCAAACAGAAGTACGCACACACACACACATGCACATACAATTGAGACTTATTGTCAAACAAGAAAATCTACACACACACACCCATACTCTCACACACACACACATCAATAACTAGAATGCATATTGCCACAGCTACTTTGAGTCGTCACTACGTGCCGCAAACAAAAGGCAAACTGCACCAAGACACACACCCACACACGTACAGCCACAAACACAGACACACGCACATGCACAGGCACAGGCACCAACACATGTGCAGCTAATAGCGCAATGTCACGTCAACAATAATTTGCTAAGGCAAAGGCGCTTTACTTGTAGTCGTTTTTTATTTCGGCTTCGTATTCCATGCTGCTCTTCTAACAGCCAAACAGGCACTTCAAGTGTTATCAACAGATATGAAAACAGCCAAGTACTACAAATGAGAATCAGTCCAGCAACTTTGTGCAGAGCCCTGTTTTGAAGCCTAAAACTACTTGTATTTGTATTATTGTTTAGTAGACATGTTCGTCTCTTCGTCCATCCGGCTGTCCGTCTGTATGAACGCAAGGATCTCAGCAAGTACAAGAACTAGAGTAACCGAACTTGGTATCTAGGTTCCTCTAAGTCCTAGGCAGGTCAAGTTTGTTCTCACATTCTCTTACACTCCCACTTCCCCGCTAATTGTGATTTTCGAAAACTCCCTTAGTTTTGTTTAAGTTTTCAGCAATTTTCTGTTTGGACACGACAGACTGTCAACAATATCGGTCTGTCTCAGAGACTTATTTCTCACACCCTATAGAAGCGAAAACATATCTTTACAAAAAGTTTTTATTATGAATATTTTGAATTATTATTTATTACTCAGCTACTGTGGAGAGTAATTGTGTCTTACCATACACCAATATTTCTCTTTAATAAAACTTATCAGATTATAATGAGACACTATGAGGTACGATATGCTCTTAAAATGATGATAATAATTAATGAGCAAAAGAGTTATCAAACTAGGAATAATTTTTCTAAGAGTCGACTCTATGCCAGCTATATAAAATAATGAGGCTACATATAGTAGGGATTGGACATGATATAAAAGCAAATTTTGCGTCACTAGCTTTAATAGTTCAAAAGTTCTCAATGTTCATACAGTCGAACAGACGAACATGTCTCTTAAAGCTGATCATATATGTGCCTAAAATCTAATCTCCTGCCTGTTACACTCTTTTGGGGCTTAGACTTTCTAGTATATTGGTGCACACTGCAGACATAGGGTATACAAATAAATAGGCCCGCTCAAGTGGGTCTTAGGTAGAAAGTAACAACAAATAGTATTTACAATAAAGGTAAAGTTCTCAACTCGATCTAAATGGAGCAGCAGCGTCAACGGATTATGGCACGGCAACAATGCTGGGGCGTCATTTGGCACGATTATCTCGCCATCTAATGTCACACGACTTGACACGCCCACACTTGCGCCCACCACCTGCACGAATTGCGAGCTGACAAGTTGACGGCACACAACATTAAGTGAACAACGGGGGCATTGTGTGTGTGTGTTTGTGCTCCAATGGATGGTGATGCCTACTTGCAATCCTTTTGCAAAATTATGCGCATATCCTGTGAATTTAAGAGCATCATCAACGGCGACGCACCCGACAAACAGTGAAGGCGGCTGGCAACAAAGGCCCAAAACAAATTGCTGCCCACGGCGCTGGGGAGGGGGCCAGGAGTTGCCAGGACTGGCAGCATATGCGGTTCTGTGCAGCAGCATAAAAAACGATGCTGCAGCCTTTTGGTGGCAAACGAACGTGCGGCAGCAGCAGCAGGACGAGCAAAAGGACGAAGGACGACAAGGAGGGCGACGTGTTATCTTGCCTGTGCGTCATTTCACACGAAACGACGCGACATCGAGAATGGCAACGACGACGACGACGACGACAGGACAAAAAACAAAATCTGACAATAAGTGTGAAAGCGTCTGCGTCGATGCCGATGCCGACGCCGACGCCGACGTCAACGTCGCTGCAAAACTAAAAGAAAAATGTTTAAATATTTCCTGCTTTTTATTGTGGTGTGAAGAATCAAAAGGCAGCCCAGCCGCACAGCAAAAAAGAAACCAAAGCGTAAAGTGTAGTGTAGAGCAAAAAAAATGGCAACACTTTCCGAGCAGTGCTTTGTCGTTGCTGCTGTTTACTTTTATTGTTGTTGTTGTTGTTGCAGCTGCGCTTTGTTGTTGTTGCTGCTGCTACTGCTGCTATTGCTATTGCAACGGCGCGCAAAAATATGAAAACTTTCGACAGGAAACAGGAACTGATAAGGCCATTTTTGCCAGGCAGCCAGTGCCCACAGCTATGCTGCAACCACCAGCACCAGCCCCAGCCCCAGCACCACCTCTCCCCCGGGCAAGGTCCTTGCCCAGCCCCATGTGCCCGTGTCATTTGCATTGTTGTTGTTACTGCTGCTGCTATTGCTGTTGCTGTTGCTGTTGCTCTGAGCGCTCTAAACTTATTGTGCGAGATTTATTTGAGCAGCAAACCGAGCACCGAGCACCCTATCCAGTCCTATCCTCATCGCACCCGTCCGTGTCCCTGTCCCCATCCCTTGTGGCACACGGTCGTTGTTGCCGCTGTTAGTTGGCATCGTTAAGTTACTGCCACGCCCAGCCGCAACGCCCCCAAATGTTGCCTGCGACAATGTTATATGCGCGTCGTCGCTTTTTATGCTATCTTGCCAACTTCTCGTTTCTTCTCATTTTATTATTTTTTCGCTGTGCATTTTCATTTTCATTTTTTCCTTTTTTTTTTTGTTCATTTTCCTCTTTTTGTTGCCATTGTCACTCACTCGAACGGCAACTGTTGCAAGTTGCACATTTTTATGATTTCTCCTCTACATGTGTGCGCCCGCTTCTGCGTATGTGTGTGTCTGTGTGTGTGAGTGTGTGTGTGGCATGTATGTCATGTCCGCTGCGGTTTTCATTTCGTCAATGCTCGACAACGTGTGGCCGCAATTTCCAAGTTTTATGAGCATTACACTCTCTGGGCCAAAAATAGTTCAAAGGGCTCCACTAAAAGGTGGCCTGTCATTTAAAACAAAAACAACAACATTTAAATTTGTCGGCAAAATAAAAAGGAAGCTCCAGTACAACTCTTTCGAGCGCATGTCCTTATATTACAAAGAGAATAATAATCAAATATTTCGATGTAGAACAAATACAATTGATATACGAGTAGACATAAAAACAAGCTTATCAATAGGGCCCTAATCAAAGCAGTTCCTAACAAAGACAAAGAGATAGCGAGAGAGACAAGAGAGAAAGGGACAGAGAGAAGGATTGAGATTGAAGGATTGAGGTTGCTGTCTCTTATTAATATAATTATGCTCGTTAATATAATAAATTTATACAAATGTGATTGAAAGTTTAATGTAGACATACAAAAAATTGTATCAATCGGACTTGAAACAAAGCAGTTCATTACAAAGAGAGAGAGAGAGGCAGACCGAGAGAGAGAGAGAGAGAGAGAGAGAGAGGCAGACCGAGAGAGAGAGGCAGACAGAGAGAGAGAGAGAGAAAGAGAATTATTATTTCTTATGCTTGTTAATATAATAAATTTATACAAATGTGATTGAAAGTTTAATGTAGACATAAAAACCATTTTATCAATAACACTCGAAACAAAGCAGTTCGTTACGAAAAGACAGACAGAAAGAGAGAGAGAGAGAGAAAAGACGAGAAAGAAAGATAAAGTTAATATAATAAATTTATACAAATTTAATAATAAGTTTTCTGTAGATATAAAAACAATTTTATCAATAAAACTCGAAACATAGCAGTTCGTTATAAAGAAGAGAGACAGAAAGAGAGAGAGAAAAGAAGAGAGAGAGAGAAAATTATTGAGGATGCTGTTTCTTATGCTCGTTAACTTAATAAATTTATACAAATGTGATTGAAAGTTTACTGTAGACATAAAAATAATGTTATCAATAGGACTCGAAACAAAGCAGTTCGTTACAAAGAGAGAGACATAAAGAGAGAGAGAGAGAGACAGAGAGAGAGAGAGAATTATTGATGCTGCTGTTTCTTAGAATTATTAGAAAAGCTATTGAACTATGTTTTATTCTGAAATTATTATTCAATAGGAATTCATACAAGTATAACAAATTAAAACTTTACTATTTCTTCTTATTGACATCCAAGTATTAGAGTCTGAATTAAATCAGTAAATAAGCCGTGTTGAATATATTTCTTAGCAAAATGTTTGTTGTTTTCATTTAATTCTAATGCAGGGTATAGGAACAATAATTTGACTTTGAAAATAGTCATACTTGTATACTTGTATAGTAAGCAGTTATTGGTGTTTTTTTTTTTGGGCGAGTGTACTAAGAGCTATTTGTCTTCTTCTTATATTATTTTGCATTTGCTTTTATTATTATTTGCATTAGTTTGCTTAAAACCACAAAATGTTCTGAACTAAGCAGCAGCGGAGCAGCGACTCGGCTCATTTTTAAGCCATGGCCATGAGCTGCTTAATATGCCAACTGCCAACTGCTGGTGGGCCTTAGGCCTTAGCTGGTGGATTTAATTAAATCAGTTGCCGACTGCCATTCCGTCAACGATCGTTACAGGTAAGCCATCAAAATGCTGCGCCAACAATTCCATTAGCGAGCCCAATGGCATGGCCCCGCATTAAGGCAGAGACAAAAGAAATCTGCTTATTTACTAAACACTTCAGTCGGCTGTGCGTTGGCCGATGGAGGCCGATGGCGGGTGGTGCTGAGGTGAGGCAGTGGGGGAGAGGGATGAGGAGCAGGAGGATGCCAATAAAGGCGTTGTAGCCACGCGACAAACGCGCACAACGAGTGCAACATAAAAACACGACCATGAATTAACGTTAAAACATGGCCGCAAAGTCGTTGGAGAGGACGATGGCAGGCAGCGAGAGGCAGGGAGAGCAGGCGAGGTAAAAACAACAACAACAAGGACAACAACGACAAGGAAGGAGCAAACAAACATAAAAATTGTGTGGAGCACGTGGCGCCGAACGTTGGCCATGCATGTGCTCCATGGTCGAGGCTCTGAATTCTCGCCTCGCCTCCACTCCACTCCACTCCATTCTGGCCTGTCCAGCCTCAACGATGCGGCCTGTAGCGTGAAAATCATTTAATTTACTACGCAAACAACAAAAACAACAACAGCAAGGAGAACAACAACAGAAGCAACAACTCGACCATGAAACAGAGAGCAGAGGAGAAACACATCATGAAGAGTGGATTTTATTTAATGGACTGCGGATAGCGAATGCCAACGCGTTGTTTGGCCAGCAAAGCAAGCGCAGCTAAGCGCAGTTATGCGGTTGACCAGCAACATATCCAGAGGCACAAACACGGCCACAATGCCACGCACGGGTCACTCTTCTCTTTAGGTTGTGGTGGCAAGTGAAAGTGTTCAACACACCCACACACATGTATACATAACACACTCATATGCACATACATGGGTATAGAGATGAGGCGACTGTCCCAGCTGCTTCCCTCTATCAGTGGAAAATTTATAGACTGCTGACCAGACTCTGCAATCGGAGGCTCTGCCAGATGCACTTAACTACCTGTTGCTATCAAAAGCAGAGTGTTAGGATTTTCGGATGCTTGCTTAGTGTAGCTTTTCATCTGAATAACCTTTCTCTTCTTCACGCGACCAACAGCTTATATTGATATATGTATTATTCACATTCTACATTGCAACGAACAGAAGTAGGCGAACAGCACCATACATACAAATATGATCATCCGTCCGACCGTTTGTCCCCCTTGTTCGACTGTATGAACATCGACAACTTCTGAACCATTACAGCTAGGGAGGCCAAACTTGGTAGATAGACTTGACTTATCCGTACGAAGAGCAAGTTAATTTAAAATCAAATATAGCCTCTCTTTGACATCTTCGTCTGACCGTTTGTCCCCCTGTTCGGCTGTATGAACATCGACAACTTTTTAATCTGCTGTCATAGGAACGATTTTATTTTTTTTAAGAATTTTTTTTTTAAGATCTACGAGCTAATTGCTGCAATAAAAATGATTCGTGCAACAATATTTTGATTGGTGAAGAAATTCGTATTAGTTCTATGTACAAGCATTCAGTTCGTGTGTATTTAAAGCATACAATTCCAGAAAAAGATCATACTTTATATGGAATAAGAAAGGAAAGAAACAACTTTTTCTATCAGCTGAATTAAGAAACATTTTCTTCACTGAAAAAATAGTTTCTGGGGTTCTGGAGAAAATGAACAGATTTTTGTAAATTTAATCAAAAAAAGTTTTATATTCCCTTAGAAACGGTTTCTGAAGAACGACAGTTTTTGGGTTTCTGGGGGAATTGAGCAGATTATTGGAAATTGAAAACAGTCAAGTTCTAAATATATATATAAGTAAAATCTCTGCCTTTTTCTCAGCTATACGCACTGACATTTTCATTTCAGGTATACATTTTCATTTCATGGAGGCCCTAATCCAACTTCTATGCTGGCCTGCTTTCCACGCACACTGTCCTGCTTACTATATGCTGGCATAAATATTTGCTTAAGGCATATCAGCGGAAAAAAGAAGAAGAAGAAGTAAGTGCAGCAAAAAAGCGGAAACCCCAACAAATCGAAAATACAATATAATGCCGTGCACATGAGCACCAACCGACCGATGGATTGGCGAGCAGACAAGCACAGACTACCAAGCTCGTCCCAACTTCTGATGCTGCTGCTGCTGTTGGTTGGGGTCCTGGTACTTCTGTTTTATCCCCATGGCACGCTGCCTGGCAACTTTCGTTGTGCAAATATTTTAACATTTCCGACATTTCGACGACACGTCGAAAGGATTTACACCGGGCAAGAAATGGGAATGTCCTGCAATGCTTCATGGACAAACCAAAAGGCCTACCAAAAAGACAAAAGTGACACTGGCCAGCGGGTGGCCAGTTACTGTTGCATAACAAATATTTGCACAACTGACAAAATGACGACGACTCTGTGAAGAGTCCTCGCAGCGGCAGGCCGACGAGGAGGCGCGGCGGACAGGGGGACAGGCAGCGCGTGTAATGTCACGGATTCAATAAACACTTCAAACATCAAGTTGACGATTTATTGCGAGACTCCCTGCGCACTATGAAGGCTTTCATATTCGAATCGGGTGTGTATATATGTATATAGATATATAGATATATATGTGTGTTTGTTTGTTTGCTGGCTATGTGTATGTTTGTCAATATTGCTCTGTGACAGTTTTTGCGTCAAGTGACAACGCGGCGTATACGCAATGAATTATTAATACGTCGCCTGGTGGCGCGCGTTGCAGGAGATGGATAAGGAGAAAGCGAAAGAGAACGATGGCAAGCGTTTAACTGCTGACAAATGATAAATTTATTATTTACCAGACCAACACGCACACACACACACACACACACACACATAAATAAATACATATTTGAGAGTATATTTAAAAGAGGGAGTGCACGCTTATTAAAGCAACCAAGAAGTCAACTAGTTTTCAGATCCATTTGTTATAGCAGCTAATATGTTGACTAATGATCAATAATCACTTTTTAATAATGATACCACAATACTCTAATTTGGAAAGTATAATATTAGTCAAACTTGTATACCCAATAAAGGGTAAAAAGGGCATAGTAGGTTTGTACAAGGTATGTAACAGGCAGAAGGAAGCATCTCCGCACAAAGTTTAGATATTCTTAATCAGAACGACGAGAGAAATCGCCCTAGACAAGTCCGTCCGTCTGTCCGCCTGGATTTTGGAAACGACTGAGCGGAGATTAACCAAACTTGGTATGTAGACACTCCTAGCCCCTGGGCAACACGAGTTTATTTTATTTTTTTGGATTTCCTCCCCCTTCTTCCCGCTCAAGAATTTCATCGATACTATCCACATTTCAAAAGCTACATAAACCAAACTTTGCACACGTCATCTTTATACAAATGTCTGCTTTTCTTTCATTCGGTTAATTCTTAGAAATGTTATTACCAATTCAGCATTATCTTGTTAACCTGAATTTTGTTTGTGGCTGACTGCCTGTTGATTTATAATCTATCTTTAACATTCATTTTTTCAGTGTCCACTCACCTCGAAATCTACAAGTACCTACTCTAAAAATACTATTCTATATAGCAGTATGTACTCGTACATAGCTGCGAGTACCAGGAGGGTCCACTTTTGGAGCTTATGATTGATTCCATGTCCATTCCATTACCAGTCCAACAAAATACTGTATAGCCATCCAAAATTCTTTGCAGTGCATATAGTTTGGCAGACTGACAAACATAAAGCAGTACATACTACACCTACACACACATACTTGTAGTCGTGTGTACATATATTTGTACTCCTATGTGTAGCATATAGACATGAAGTGAGAACGCGCCGCTCGTTGCATTTGCTAGATTAAAATATGTTTCAATATTTGCTTTATTTCGCACACACATGAACCTTGGCAGACTTGGACGTCCATGCCGACGACTGCGTTAGCCTTGTTTGCAGGCATCCTTGATGTCCTTGTCACACTTGTCGCCCCATTGCGTGTGCGATAATCACGCGCGTCGTTTTGATTAATCGCCTCTGCGTTGACTCTAAGACGACCCCCGTACCACCACCAGCACCAGCCCCCGGACCCGCACCCACACCACCCCCTAGACACCACGTAAAGCGAGTTGTCAGACGTGGGCGGGCAAGCGGCGCTACGTGAGCGAACGCCTTCAAGTTCAACGGCGGCAGGACGCGACCAACTTTTTGCTTATCGTCGACGCGACACGACGCGACGGACGCCGCCAGCAAAGCACAAAAGTTGTGTAACTTTTTTGTCGCCGCCTTTGTGAGGAGAGCGCATCTCAGTTGCCACCTGCCCGAAAATAGTTCACACACACTATCAACAGTGAAGCCTGACAGGTAAGTGCCGTACAAAATAATTCAAATGTTGTCTAAACACAACGCACGACTAATTAAAATAAAAGTCAATTAATTGTTTGGTGGACACTAAAAAACAAAATGTGTGTGTTGGGGCAACACGCGACAGCTATAAGTGGGTCGAAAATCCTCTACAAATTATTACAAACCTCTCTAGAAAACCCGCTATAAGTAGCAAGAAAGTCCAAAAACAAAGGCTAGAAATAGTGAGTTTTATGGTTAGAATGGTTAGAAATCCTGCTAAAATTTGGTAAAATATAAAAAAAAAATGTATACAAAAGAAAGAAAATGGAAAAAAATGCCCTAGTGACTAAAAGAACCGCTTGAAAATGGCTCCAGTACAAATTGATAGAAAAAGCGATAGAAAATGGCTAGAAATACCGACATAAGTAGTGATAAAACAGTTAAAAAATGTTGATGAAAACCCACCGTCGCCGATAGGTGCAGATTCAGCATTCAAGAGCTACGGTAAACGCTGTTCTATTTGGCATTAATAATATTCTGGATATTCGTTTCGTCACAGAAAAGGTTGCTGGTTATAAAAAAGTGACCCTCTCGTAACATAAGATGACCAACAACTTATTGATGGTTGGCTTCACTGTAGCTGAGGAGTAGAAGTTCTTTTGGCATCTGCCTGGTTGCCTGGCGATGTCGCGACGTGCCAACATTGACGCCCTGGCGCTTAATTACGCGCGTTTAGTTTGCAACGCCCCCCCCCCCCTCCTCCACCTCCCTCCTCGTGCGTAGCACCCCCCTAAACAACCATCTAGTCAAGGGACTGCTTGTAATGTGGCCGCTTTGAGAGTTTTCAGTTTTGAGAGTTTTGAGAGTTTGGCGCAGAGTTTTTGAGTGAGGCAAAGAAAAGCAAATTGCGGCAAAGTTCTTTGATAGTTTTGTTCAACTAACTAAAGCGGTGTCCCGCTGGCCCGCCTGTGTGTATGCAACACCTCTTTGTTAACAGCGAGCATGTGATATGCTTGTGTCGGCAAAGTCGAAAACTTCCGCCCAGTTTCGAGTGTTCAGGTACAAGCCCCGAATGAGTATTGTTGACTTACCCGTTAAGGGCTTAATGGCTTAACTTTTTCACAACTGCGCGCTATAAAATTGATAAACCTGAATATATATGCAAACACAGCGTGGATTTTGTGTCCATCTGCATATTTTATTTTCCCTAATCATCTATAGAATATTATAATTCCAATTTACTTGACTAACAAAAACGTACTCCACAAGTGTTGAATATTTATAATAAGCAAATTAATCTTATTAATTAAACGAAAATTATATTTTAAAATAATGTAAAATTTAAGAACCATTTGGTGGCATATAATCTAATTGTAAGCCGTTTTCGTACTAAACTGTTTTTCTTGCTCGTAAAAGAACGCGTTTTTCGATTGCCTAGTGGCCTTCAAATCATATTTGTAGCTCACCTTTTACTGTTTAATTATTTTATCCAACACTCACATAAGCTGTTATCTTCAAGCTACTAGCATTTGCGAATCCTTCATGAAGTTTTTATATGGCTAAAGTATTTCACAGTTGCTGGCATCTGATTTTGAATCCCAATCTGATTCATCCTCTTAGTTGTATAGTTCGATGTAGGCTTTCAACCACCCGTTGTTTTCCAAAAAATTTAGTTAATTTGTAATCTCCAGTTCTGGTATATCTGTGAGAATATTTGGGAGGGGACTGATCCTATTCAGTGCTGGACAATAACTACGTAGGTGCTCTTAATCAGAAATCGCTAGATGAGATGCCAAGCCTGGGAGCAACCCGTAAGTTCCCCCACCACCAAGCTGCTGGTTAGTAGTTCTTTTGATTTCCAAAGCTGGCCAAATCCACCCTGCTCGAACATACAAATTTGTACTTCCCCTGCGCTGCTGGAAAGCCTAAAGGAAATGTGGTTCCCTCGCTTGCCTTGCAGTTCCCCTCACTTTTTCGTTAAAAGATCCACAGCAGTTAGGGATGAGCATAGAGTTGTCTGTGTTGGGATCAAGTATATGTCAATCGACATGCCTTCCAAGCCTGGTACATACTGCAGTGATCCCGGACACGGAAAGAGAGTCTAAGATCCCTCCTCCGAATATCCCTTCTAGCTTGAAATAATTCGAAAATACCTGAGACAAACCAAATATAAAGTTCTCTTTCTCTTTTTCAAATTTCTAAACAACTTAATGTCATCAAAATAGAATCCATTTGATTTTAAAATTGCATATGTATTTCAAAATTAAATTACAAATATTATTTATTATTCTTGTTCTTTTAATTTCGTTTTCGGGATACGGAAAGAGAGTTTTCTCCAATTGTCCCTCCTAGCTTGAATCTAACCGGAAAAACGCCAAACAAACCAAATATAGAGTTCTCTGCCCTTTTTTGCTTTGAAAATTTGTATGTTTCAAAATAAAACAACAATTTTTATTTATTTATTATGTTCGACATTCTTGTTCTTCCAATTTATTTCTAGGGATATGGAAAGCGAGTCTCAGATCCCTCCTCCGACTGTCCCTTCTAGCTTGAAGCCATTCGTAAAAACGTGAGACAACCCAAATATAAAGATAACTTTCCATTTTCCAAGTTTCCAAACTACAATGCATTTCCTTTTGAAATAGCATATGTGTTTCAAAATTAAATTACAATTGTTATTTATTATTTGTTGGAGCATTATAAGATCGACACTCTTGTTCTTTCAATTCCCTTCTGACGAAGACTTCACTGACAATATGCCCCCAGCTCTTAGCTGATTTTGCGGGCACTGCCATTTTAAATTTGCAAATCATTTCAGGCAAATTGAATTGAATTGAATTTGTGCGGAAATTTAAGATACAGATGCCACACAACGCACACGCACCTAACCAGACAATGAAAATGTGGCATAATTCTAGACGCTGGCAAAAAATCAGCTAACACAAAGACAACATTATGGAGGGGGAGGAAAAACAAAAAAAATAGGCAAACGGTTATCATAAAACGATTTTCTCATTTAAAGAAACAAAAGCCCGAGGTGCAGCAAAGGAGGGAAGAAGGAAGGAAGGGAAGGGAAGGGCCACACGAAGGAGGAGTGGAAAAAAATACAAGCTAAATTATTGCAAATCAATTGCCTGGGCAAGTGGTAAGCAGAACACCACTCTCGAGGCATGGCCGGCAGCTGTGCGCCAACAGCAACAGCAACAACAGCAACAACAACAACAATAACGAACTCTGTCTATAGGTATCAACAAACATTTACGAAGTCGTGGGAGTGGGAGTGGGCTTGGCAGTGGTTGGGGGAGTGAGTGCAGGCAGAAATGGTAAATGGGTTTGGGTCTCTTTGGCTCGGCTGCCTCATTTTTTCGCTCGTGCCAAGGTCTGGTGCTGCTGATTCCAGTGCCGCTGTTGCTTCTCTCTGGTTGCTTCTTGCCTGGGCCCTTTTGCTTTTTGGTCATAAAGCACATTTTATTGAGTTGTCGAACTTAAGCACCAACAAAAAATGGCAACTGGCGGCGACGATGACGACGATGACGACGACGACGACGACGAGGACGACGTTGGCGACGCATGTGGCTGCCACAATGTGGGGCAATGTGGCGCGCAAGGACTACTGCTCTATGTGTGGGCGAGCGCCTTAAAGCATGCAACACAAAACGCGTTGCTGCCAATTGGCAACATTTTGGCACAACATGCACAGAGCGGCCTGTGGCGTCATCATCATGGGTGAGGGGGAGGGAAGGGAAGTAGCACACAGCAGCCCTTTGCTGCGTCTGTGTGTAATCGTTTACAGCTGCTCGAATGCGCAAATAATTTGAAAGGAATGTGCTTCAATGTGCCATGCGAAAAACAAGCAGAACAAGAAGCAGAAGAAGAAGATGGAACAAGAAAAATGTATGCCACAGCAATGCAAATATTATATACCCTTGGAAAGCAAGGCAAGTCGTAATAATAAGACTAATTTATTAAAGAATTTACGCCATTTAAAGATTACTCGATGCTTGCTTACTTAATGTCGAGATACTTCTTAATAACACGAGAAATTTATTAAAGAACTTACGCCATTTAAAGAATACTCGATTTCTTGTTTACTCGATGTTTGCTTACTTCATGTATCGATACTTCAATATTTAGCCTCAAAGCTCCTTAATAAATAATTTCAATTTAAAGTGGAAAAATTGCTAATAATATCGCATTTTCAATCAACTTTTTGATTGTTTTCTCTTGAGCTAATCTCAAGGTTGTTTCCTAAATATATCGATCCATCAAAAAACTGCCATTCAAGTAGTTATTCATAGAGTAAAGAATTATGATTTAAAAAGTTACTTACAGTCTTCAAATTCTAAAAAACTGGTCTTATATGTAAAAAATCAAATTGTCGTGCTATGGCCAAATCTGCAGGCCGACTTAAAACATAATTATAATAATAAATAAATTGTTTCAAATAATATATCGCAATATATCGATCCATCAAGAAACCGCCTTTCAAGTATTTACTCATGAGCTAATAAGAAATAACTCTTTCGATAAGATACTTGATGCGTCTTTCCACAATATATCGATACATCAATAATCTGCCTTTCTAATACTCTTCGGATACTCTTCAGTAAATGCTGTAGGTAATTAGGAAATAGAGTTATGAAATTTAAATGTGAAAAAGAAGATTAATTGCCCTTAAATAAAGTTGTCCGAATACTCCCTCCCCAGTTACTTACAAATGTGAAGTATTAAAGATGCTTCATGCCCCAATATACCGATTGTAGTTAAGCGTTTCAACAATTTTGAATAGATGTGTTAGTGCAGCAACACCTTTCAAATAGAGATTTCTTCTAAATCATGACAATTCTTGCGTTAATTTAAAAAATTCATTTTATTGGGCTGCAGTGCATGCAATAGGAGGCAACAAAATTTGAAAAGACTCGAAAAACATTACGAAAAAGTTATCTATTATACACGTATATACTATATAGTATACTTTTACCCTCAGCAAGGGTATACAGCGCTACAAAGCATTCTGTACCCCCACCCCCTCCGCCGATTTTGGTAATGTAATAAAGTGCCACGACGTTGGCATTGCTGGCGTCTGTGCCTGCTCCACTTTTTGGCGCACTGACTGCCTGTGCCTGTGCATGTGTATGTGAGTGTGAGTGTGCGTATGTGTGTGTGTGAGTGTGTGTGTGTGGCTCATTAGTACATATTACAAGCACATTGCTGCCGGCGCAAGCTCGAATGAGTGACGCCCAGAAATACTTACAACAAACCCACAACAGCTTGCGTGTGTTGTAAACACGCCCCCAACCCCCACCCCCATCCCCCATCTCCCCTTCTCCCGCTAACTGCCTTCAAAGTCCTTTGCCACTAGAGATGAAGTTATGGGAATGCGATCGTGAATATAAAAGTTATTAATAGGCAGCTAAAAACAAAGCTGAATTCGTACACTTATGGGAGGAAGAGATGATGAGAAATCAAAATTTTAACAATAAAAAGCAATCTCTATCGAACATTTAATGCATTGATTTAACCCAAGATGGCTCTCCTTATCTAAACTACACTAACGTTGTTCTTCGTCGAAATGGCTAAGGCCTTAATTTGTTCTTGTTAGATCCCTAAAAACAAAATTCTCAGATTTCAAATTTTCATATCTATATATAGTATATAAAACAGTTTGTCCTGACTAATTGGTGATCAACGCAATTACCCAAACGGTAAAAGATGAAATTGGGACTCAAGTATCCTTTCATAGTATCCATCATAATATCCATCATTTTGGAAAATTCTAGCTCCAAAGGGGGGAAAACGAGCTTTAAAAAATATTAGTTATAGTGGTCACGTTCGTTTAACGAAATATTTTGGCAAGAACAAAAATGTAACGGACTACTGAACAATTTTTTGCCAAGAACAGAAAATGTTCATTTAAATGCCTTAAATGCCTTCCTACTGGTAACTTATAAGGTGAAAACATTTGGGTAGGTTATGCACACACAAAATAAATACAATTGGAAACATTATATTGAGCCGGGTTAAGACGGGCAATACCTGCTAGTATAGTATATATATATATATATATTTTTAATATCGCATTTAATTAGAATTCAATTCTTGGGACTTCAACATTATACCAAAAATCGGCATATAACTTCTTCACATATTTTGATTAAGCTTCAAATAATTTCCTTTGTAATCGCGAGAATTGGTTGCTTAAATCAGACCTCAGAACAATTTTTTTTTATACACGTATTGTATGAATAGTACTTAAAACTAAACTACGCCTAATTACGAAAGGCCTAGTCATCTGTACATCTGCACTCTTCAAGAGCTACGTGATGACTAAAAAAAAGTATACATTACAAAATGTTC
This sequence comes from Scaptodrosophila lebanonensis, assembly GCF_003285725.1. Classification (NCBI taxonomy): domain Eukaryota; kingdom Metazoa; phylum Arthropoda; class Insecta; order Diptera; family Drosophilidae; genus Scaptodrosophila; species Scaptodrosophila lebanonensis. Next base: position 883,821 of record NW_022060581.1, on the reverse strand, counting down.
ATCCTCGATTCTACAAAAACAACCATCTAGAGTTAAAAAAGTAAAATAGTAGGCAAACGTTAAAGACTACTAGGCCTAATGGTCAACTGTAAATCCCTTAAAACAACTAAAACTGCAACTTCAAATTTCATTTCTCAGTCGCACATAAATTGCTTTATTTATATTTAAAAATAATGCAACTTATTTATTTCTTATTCCGTTTAAAGACTTAACAGAAACGAAAAAAATCAGCCACCTTTTGGTGTGGCAATTCTCACAGCACTTCCAGAAACTTGAAAAAGTATTAACTTGCAGCAAAGTTGTCAAAGAGTTTCAAAATAGCTTTAAGAGAGTGTTTCAAAGCTGCTTGATAGAACATGTAATTGGCTTTCGAAACCAATAAACCACTGAAAAATGTTGTCAGTCCACTGCAGTGCTTTAAAATCGGTTCGTTTATTTGATTTTCAAAAGTTTAAAATGTTACACTAGGGGTACAAAGATTCGTTGGCTGTACCAATCATTGCTAAGGCGGTGAACCGATTTTCACTATGCTTTTGATAATTGTCATTATGGATTAGTAGACTCATAAAAGTCGAATAATATACGCTATTATTGGGGTGGGGAAGAGGGGGTAGGGCCGTTTCCCCCCTAAGAAAAATGTTGCCATATAAAGTGGTCGACCCGTTCATTATTAAGACGCACTATTTCGCTTTAAAATGGAACTCAGTTGGATTTGTTGAAGTTTTTTCATTGATCATATAAATAAATTATTTTTTAAATGCATTGTGCATTATTTAATCAACAAATCAAACTTGGCTGCCGAAATATACATTTGTGTTTAATTGAAGAGGGGCTCTGGCGTGACGAGCAATTGGGTCACGCACCCATCGCTAGATATCGCCCCAACCTTGCTATATACTTATTGTTTTGTCATATTTAAAAAGGCATTTACTTTTTGTGTTGCCTCTGTTTGTTGTTTTTTTTGGCTGCTCTCCACTTCTGCCGCCACTTAAGCTGCCAATAACTTACTGGCATTGGCCAATTAGGAGCACAATCGACACCGATGCTGTGTCCTTGCCGCAATTGAAGTAGTTGTTGTTGTTGTTATTGTTGTTGACGGTGTCGCATGTGCCGCCATTTGCTCGTCTTAAGCTCCCAGCAAGGCTCATAAATTTGGCGCTTTATTCATTAATTACAGTCAGAGCCAGAGTGGTGGGGGGGGGGGGGGGGGAGGGAAAAGTTCGACGCCCGCGCCGCAATTAAAAAGCGTGCGAAAACAAACTTTTGCGGACAGGTAGTCGCAGGCACACTAACAACTTTGTCCATGTTGTGCAATGCAATATGCTTGTGTTTACAAATCCTTTGCTCCTTCTTTTTTTCGAAAGCCATAAATTCGAATATTAAATGGAAACGAACTGAGACTGAGACTGAGGCTGAGACAAACGAACAGACAGACATCTCTGGCTTTTCGCATTATCAGACCAATAAACAAATCTACTTTGTTGACCGCGAAAGCAACAACAACAGAAAGTCAAACAAACGCGTAATGAGCTGCGAAAAGCGTGCGGCGCCTCCAACTCCCACTCCACTCCACTCCACTCTAATCCACTTCAGTCCACTCCTCCCTCCCCTCCCCTCCCCCTCCACTTCACCCCCAATTGCGTGCTGAGTTTCCGCACAGTGGTCGAAAAATTCAATTGCAACTTATTTTAGTATGCATCAAACGTTTTACAACTATTTTTCTTAACGCGTTTTATGGGCGCTCAGGGAGCAGCAAGCCATGAGGGAGCTAGGCTGCAATGCAGGGAGAGGGGAGGGGGTGTGGCCAGCGGGTGCTGCACGTACTCATTTAAGGCGATGAGGCAAGGCTGACGAGCTGACGAGCTAACGGAAATAAGCGCGAGCATTTGATGCTTAGCCAAGTGCTCTTGCTGTTGTTATTGTTGTTGTTATTGGTGGTTGATGGTCGAGTTGTTGTTGCTGTTGCTGTTGTTGTTGTTGTTGTCCATTGTCATATTAAAACCGCAATGACGAAAGCAAAGCAAAACGCTTGAAAGGAGACTGTGAAGTGGATTCGGGAGGGTTCAAGAAATCGGAAAGAAGGAAGCTGAGGCGTTCAGGGCCGTGCACAGCATTTTCTATTAACAACAATGAAGCAATGAAGTGTTGCCGTTATTCTCTTGTATTTGCCTTCTTTTATGGTTGTTGTTGTTGTTGTTGGGCAGCCAATTTGGATGGAACATAAAGGCAGAGTAGGGGTAGACTGGGGGCCTGCTCCAACCACGAAGATGAAGTTGAACAAGCTGGCAATGGACAGTCGTTAAATGGTAACGCTTGTGGAATTTACAAAAAAAAAACATGAATTTTGAATATGAACTAAAGTGACCGAATTGGTCGTTAACCACACAGTCACAGTGCCCGCTAAAATTTCAACAACAACTTCATTTCAGTTCCCAAGCAATTATAAATTGAGGAGAATCAACAGATCCCCTTGTTTGGTCTGATTCAGTGTTGCCAAATTTTTAGATGGAAAAAAACAATCGTTTTTGACGCGAAGGAACTGGAAATAAAGCTAAACAATTTTCTTGAAAAAGGCTAAATTTCTTTAAACAACAAATGCTTAGAAAAATGTACTTTGCAATGCTTTTTTAATCATCTTGGTGATCATTCAATGAATGCAATGCGCAACTTTACAAATTACGCGCTTGTTAGAATACAAGTAGTAGCGGATTACAAAATTGATAAAGCTAAGACGTTTCCACTTTTTAACATAAAATTAAAAAATTTACAAATAGGAAATACGAAAAAAAAGCCAATTTCGAATTTCTTCCCGCAACATGATTTCAAGACAGCAAGATTTGACGGTAAAAAAGCCAAATTGGCAACACTTGTCTGATTAATTTCTAAGATACGACGGCTGCAAGATGTTAACTTAACCCGCCTTTATCGACAAAATGGAAGAAGCGATATGGATCCATTGGTTTTTGTTTTGGATTGAAAAATAGGCGAAGAAATAAAAGCGTAACTGATAGGATATATGTATGCTAGAACCGTTGATAGGATTTACGCTTCAGCTTTTCTCGTTACTTAACGTTACTTAAACAATCACACAAACATTCCAATTTATTGTCCAATGTACAAGTAATGTAAAAAAGCTTGTATCGACTGCTTACAGAATTGTTTATTTTATTGTTATTTATTTTTATTTTCTTCAGATTCGCAACATTTGTTGTTTCTAAAGGTTTCTAAAAAAATGTAGAGTGGATAGCTAATAGCTAGTATTTACTCATAAAGCATAAATGCAAATACAAATGTCATTCAAGTGCATACAGTGATGGGAAAAATAATAGAATCAACATTCCACTTTTCACTTAAAACTTCATTCCGTAAATTCTGGACAAGCTCTAAGAGTTTCTTCTACTATGCACGACAATTGGTTTAACGTACTTCCATGTGAATAATAATTAATAAATATATTAGCTACAGCTTTAATGTCTTCAGCTATCATTTGTAAATATATACTCGTAGTATATACTTACTTATAATAGAAGAAAGGTAGAACTTGAATCAATTTCTCAGCAATTTCTTGACAGCGTCATATAAAATGCCAGTATTGTGTGGATGGGAGGGATCTTTTAAAGTATTACTGGCATATCAGTTCAATTAGGCCATTTTATTTATGTCAACCCTAATGCATGAATTCTTGGCAACTGAAGATGATTGCTTTTCATCAGATCTGCGGCGATTTTGCAAAGCAATTGCCCGTTTGGCAGTCCACATAACTCGTCTGTGCACTTTTTGCACTCACTGTGCGCAGCGGCGACAACAATTGGTGACGCTGGAGCTGGCCATGGAGCTGGCGACGTGTTTGTAATGCTCAAAGCCACGCGCCCAGAACGCAAATTAGGTTACGAGTAAATGCAAACGATGACGCGCCCTGACAACTTGCCCATTTGGCTTGCTGTCTGATTGTCTGTCTGTCAGTCTGTCAGCCTGTCTGTATATCTAACGGACTGTTTTGTTTGTTTAGACAGCAGCCATACCAACAATAACAGCAATTGCAATTAAATAAATGTTTTTATGTCGCACAAAAAAGCCAAAGACATTTCAAAATTGTTCTGCATTCTGCTCTCAAACGATTTTCAAGCGCGGGCGCCACAAAGTAGGCAACACACACGCACACACACTCTGGACAGTGGAGCAGTGTGGAGGGTGAAGGGAGGGGCAAGGATGTTGTCGCGCCTTTACTTAAGCAAATGCAATTGGTGCCTGGCTGACTGCTACTTCCACATTCCACTACTGAGCCAGTCGCCGTGCTAAAAGGCAAAAAAGGAGCAAGCTAAATAATTTTGTTTAATTCAATGCAGCATGGTGTTGACTCCAGAGAGGGGGGTGGGGGGTGGGGGGGATGCTTCCTGTGACGCAATTAGTGCAACATTGTTGCTCATATACACGTGCACATGCACATACACACACATATACACAGATATAGCCTTTTTCGCTTTTGTTGCTGCTGCTTTGACTTTCAGGCGAGAGCGCGGTTTTTTGTTGCCCTCGCTTGTTGCTTGTTGGCGGCGCCAAAGCGCCTTAAAGTATGCTTCATGCCAAAAAATGCCAGCCGCCAGCAAGCCAGTCAGCCAGCCAGCCAGCCAGCCAGCAACAAAAAGGGCGCAACAACAAAATGGCAAAAATAAAACAAAACAAGTGTTGTTGCAAAGGGCAAGTTTAAGCGTAAAGTCAAAGTGGTTGCGGGCTGCCTGCCTGCCTGCCTGCCTGCCTGCCTGCCTGCCTGACAACCAAATTCCTGAGTGTATGTGCGTGTGTGTGTGTGTATGCTTCAAGAGGCAAGTGCAACTTGGCCTGAAGTGCGACGCCGCCACATTGAATGAACATGCAATGAGTTAAGTGCCGCCGCCTGGGCTTGTGCTTCACTTTTAATTTCTGTCGGCTTCGCCACGACTTTTTCTATTTTTCGTCTTTTTTCTCTCTTTACTTTCCACCATTGAGTCGGTCCCTTTGCTTCTGTTGTTGCAAGTACGCTTAGTTGATGAGTCCATTGTATATCCCAACTTCATGCTGCACTCCTCCCTCCCTCATTCAGCCAGTCAGTCAGTCAGCTTTAGGACCGAATCATGCGTTAATTTTCCGCACTTTAAATGTCAAATATTCTCAAGATACGAGTTTGCTTCCCTCATGCATATCTTATGCAACCGAATTGTGGCATACTTTCAGGCCAGCTGCAGGGCTAGAAAGCAATCAGCGCAAACAAGGCAACAAACAAGCCAACAACCAAATTTCTAAAAAACAAATACCAGTTCAGAAAATTGAAAACTCAATGCTCAAAAGCTTTGTGAAAACTTCTCAAATGCTAGCGCAAAAGGGGGCTGGCTAACGAAAGTGAATGTTGAAAAGGGTTTAAAATATTCTTTGCAACCAATAGACTGATGCCAAATAACTGAAAGGGTCAGATAAAACAGTAGCAACTACTGGAGTATATAGTATACAGCCATAACATTCAAAAACTGATATATATGAAAAAAAAATGCTGCCATTACTTGTTTTGCCAAGACGCTGGACTCGAACTTCAAAGTATTTGGAATTCGCAAATTTTAAAACCAAAAACAAGCCTTCAGTAGCAGTTCAAATAAGAATCAAATACATAATGAGAAATATCAGAATCTAGTTAACATATTTAACACAATTATGATAAGAAAAGAACTGTGAAAAATATTGAAAAGCATTTGATGGATTAAGAAAATGTCATAAGCAAAAGCTAACGAATGCTTAAGAGTAGTTTTTAGCTTTTGGTTACTTTTAAAAAGATGACACTAGTCATTACATATTTAACTATATCGAAACATTTTCATTATTATTATTCATTTTCTTTTAAATATGTTGTGATAAATTTTACTTCCCTACTCATATGCTTCTTTTTATGGCTGGAAAACGGGTTCGCTCGAAAAATCATCTTTCCTGTACTAAGTAGGTCCAAAACTTTATTGTTAGTTGCTAACCGAAGCTTCAGTCGTGCTGATCCAGAATCTCCCACATACTATAATGTTGCCATGCCGCCAATCACTCGACTCAATTGCCCTCAATGAACACTCATCTATGAGTATACATACAAGTACATACATATGTTGAACTCATTTGCATTCGGTTCGTATGTCTGACCCTTCTGCCTCAGTGGTGATTCAAGAGCTATTCACATGGTTGCATTTGTGTCTAGTTTAGACTGAAGCTTCAGTCGTATGAACCTACCTACAGACATATGTATATAGTATGTTCCATGACGTTGCCAAGCCTACCATTAACATCCAATCCAACAAAAAGTGAAAGTAAACGCGCTTTCAATGAAACATAAAACACGCCCAAGCTGAAAACAAAGTTGCCGACAAGTATATTTAATTGATTTCTATACTTGTAGCTGTGAGCGCACTAAGCGCGATTACCCCCTTTTCCACTTTTCAACCACAATGCGAACTGTCCCCAATACCAGTTCCCCCCAAAAAGGGTGTATCTGCATACACTTCGAACAAAAATTCACGTTAGAAAGATTTATATGGACTTGAAACTTAGATTTTTTTGCAATCTACAGATGTTTTCTTAATCGAATATTTGGATCTTTAAAGCCGGATATTGTTAGATTCTTCTAGAAATGCTTTACGAATGCTCTTTCATGTGGGAGCTTTACTCATATTTTTTCTTTTAAATCCTTAATCCGGAAACTGAATTGCCAATTAGTTTGGAATAAGATCAAAGCATGGAAGATTGGTTATTATACTTAGATACATATATGCAGCGAGGAATCAATGCCGGTACGTCCGTCTGTATGAACCCTGATATATCTAGAACTATAACAGCTAAGGTTGCCAAACTTGGCACATTGACTTTTTATATCCATAGGCAAAGCAAGATAATTACAAACCAAATAAAGCATAATTATTTAATATACAAGTAGCTGCCATAGGAACGATCTGAGAAAAATGTACTGGGCTTTTGATTAGTTTCTTAAGTATATTATATATTACGATATTGAAAGCAAACTTGCTTTTTAACCATTTTTCTAGCCTTCGCTCTACCGCTTTTCTAAATTACTAGGTTTTGTGGCCCTCCTTTTTTTCGAGTGCATGTCCCTGTGTGTATGTGTGATGTGTGTCTGAAAAGTTTACAATAATTGTGCGCATTCAATAGCCGAAAACTGAACGGCAGATGCCAGCGCACAACTGAGACCAACCGAGCCGAATGGCAATGGGAACGGAGGGGGTAAGCGGCCTCGCTGTGGCCGTAAGCAAAGTTTTGGCTCACACACACACGCACACACGCGCACACTCACACACATGCATTTGTTTATGGCCGTTGGCATATTTTGAAAAGCAGCTTTCAAAAATTTCACGCACACACACGCCAGAGTTCAGAGTTCAACGCATGATTGTGAAAATGAAATTGCAAAAAGTTGTGGGCATACCAACAAAAGTTTCGGCCCTTTTCGTTTGACAAAAAATGGAAAACACAAAAATAAACTAAAATAAAATAAAATAAACGAAATAATATACGAATACATGTGCATGTGCTCTTGATTTCTTTTTTGCATAATTTCCTGGGTGTTCTCTGTTTTCTCTTCACTCTTTTTGTCATCTTTTTATTGTTGTCAGTTTCAATGACAGCGGCCAGCAGGAGCATTGTGAGCCATTTTATTATATAAATATTTGAGCATGTGAGAGTGGTGGGTGTTAGTGTACTTGTAGTTGTAGTTGTAGTTGTGTGTAGCTCGGGAGTGCCACACCAGCTGTGTGCAAATAATTTTAATTTCATATCGGACTGGCAAAAAGTTTCTAATTGAAATTGCAATGCGCGCCGCAAAAAGTGTGCTACAAAAACTGCAACTATTTAATTTCAATTACACCCAAATGGCTATAGATGCCACAAAGTCAAGACACACACACGCACACTAAGAGAGAGACACACACACACGCACACTTGAGTCAATCAATTCAGTTTGGTCGCCACTTGACACGCAAGAGCTTCAATGCTTTCCTCTTCTGTCTATCTGTCTGTCTGTCTGTCCGTCTGTCTGTCCAGCTGCCAATACTGACTGCTCTCAATAGTCAATGCTAAATGCTTGACACCACTCGCCTCAAAGCAGCCAACGAAGCATGGCCAACCAATCAACATAAAACAAAGGAAAGTGCGGTGCCACTGACGTTGAACGTTGCCAGCACCAGTGGCAGTGGGCCAGCCACCAGCGGTGGCTAGTGGCTCTGGTGGGTGGTTGGTGGCTGTCGGCGGTCGGCTGTCGACTGATGGCGGGTGGCGAAGCGACAGCAACTGTATAAAAATTAAGCTCAATTACCAGAAATTTACAACATCAATAAAATAACTGAAGAGTGCTCAACAAAAATCATCATACACACACACACCCACACCCACACACACACACACACACGTCCCACTCCATTCAGTCACCCACACACTTACAGAGCGGGCGAGCATTCACGTGCTTGTCCGTGGCTACCAACCTGCCCATAGACGTGAGTGTATGTGGCCTAGAGATGGGCGCGTGAGCTAATGAACACACTCATTCCCTCTCTGCTCCAATGACCAGGAAAAGGCATTTGCTCAACAGTACCTTTATTTATTTTTCATTAAATATTCGTAATTTTATTTTTCTTAAAGTAAAAGTTTTTTTATTATCACTTGTTCTAATTATAATGATCTTTCACATTTACTTTCGACAGAAGTCTCTCTTTCTCTCTCTCTCTCTATTCTATAAAACCTATGCTTTATTCTTATCAGCAGGGAGTCAGGCATATAGAGCTTGCCGGACTGTCAATCAAATTTGCTATATAAATCTTTTTTGTAATTTCAGCTTACAAGCTATTGTAGAACAAAAAAATTAATAAATAAATAAATAATTTCAATAGATTTCTTAGATGAGCAAATAAAAAACTGCTTTAAAAATAACAAGAAATTAATATTAATGTGATTTTTTTTTTATAAATAGTTTATAAAAAACTGATATTATTTAAAGATACTTTTTTACACCTACATTCCTGGTAATTAATATTTTAAATTTAAGGTTCGTTTCTCGAAAATTGTGATTTCTAGTCTAGTTAATGCTTTCTATATTCCTCTTATCAGCTAATTGCAGCACCTTTTTAAACAAAGTGCCGCTTTTTTAGGTATTAAGTAAAAATCTGTAACAACTAAAGATCTGATTTGGTAGGTTCTATCTGAGGTTGTAATATGTGCGAAGCATTACCTTTGAACACAGTCTCTTATTAGTCTATAGCTTACCTCCAGTATAAAATACAATCCATAACTGAACTTGGAAAAGATCTATAGCTTTTTCAAGGAACATCTGCAAGTAAACGGGACTTTTTAAGGCAATAATAGGTATATCTATTTCCGAACTGTTGTAATCGAAATGCTTTTCCGTCTTCACAGCCAATTTTTATACCCTGTACCCGTAGGGTAAAAAGGGTATATTAGGTTTGTGCAAAGTATGTAACATACAGAAGGAAGCATCTCCGACCCCATAAAGTATATATATTCTGAATCAGCATGACGAGAGAAATCGATCTAGACATGTCCGTCCGTCTGTCCGTCCGTCTGTCCGTCCGTCTGTCCGTCTGGATGAACGCGAGGATCTCAGAAACTATAAAAGCTAGAATAACCAAAGTTGGCATCCAGATTCTCCTAGGTCCGAGTAAGGACGAGTTTATTTTATTTTTTGGAATTTCGCCCCCCTTCCCCCGCTACAGAATTTCGTCAATAGCGTCCACATTTCAAATGCTACCTAAACCAAATTTTGCACACATAATTAATATATAATTGTCTACTGTTGTATAAAATTTTATTCAATTCAGTCAATTCTAAATAAAGTTATTAGCAAACCAAATTCTCGCCAGTACAACCCCCCCCCCCCAAACTGCAGCAACTAGTTCGCTCTTCTTCTTCCTCTTTTTGCTGCTGCTATGGGCGCATATAACTCAGTGACGGAAGTTTACCTGGGTACAGGGTATTACACTGTCGGGCTTGCTCGACTGTAGCGTTCTCTCTTGTTTGCACTAGAATTAATGTTTAAAATTGTTTATTTAACTGAGTTCTAGAAATTGTTGAGCCTTCACTTGGCAATTGCCATATTTTGTTGGCTGGACATCTGCTATATAGTTGCTGAATACCAGGAGTGGGATTATAGTTTTGAGCTGGTCTTTTCTTTATAATTTTCCTAGCAAGTGCTTACAATTCTAAACAATTTCCTTTCTAGCTATGGGGTTTCTTTTATACAAGTAGATTCTGTTGGAATTTTTCCAACTCTTTTAATCAGCTCTTCACGCTCCTCACACGCGCAGTCACGTCACACGCTCATATTTTGTGTGAAGGTGTATGTGTGTGCGAGTGTGTGTGTCTGTGTGTGTGTGTGTGTGTGTGTGTGTGCGTGGGGGGGTGGGTGGCGCAAACAAGCGTACGTACAAACTCATCACCGGATGCTGACATATTGAAACACGTACCGACAACATGCTACACCAAAATTATAGTCACTTCCTTGATTTTGATTTCGGGTACAGGCAGAGGCAGACTATATGGACATATGTTGGGTTCGGTGCGCCGATGGGGCATGGGGCATGGGGGATGGGGGGAGGGGGGGAGGGGGGAGGGGGGTGTTGAGGGGGTCTCTGCTGAGACTGACTGGCCCGGCACATAAGCAGCTTGTAAGTGTTGCAAAATATGTTGACTCAACTCATAACACAACGAGACGAAGAGTTGTTGGTGTTTTGCCGTAGAGAGAGGGGTGGGGACGGGGGCAGGAGCGGGGACAGGAGCAGGGGTACGGGCAGGGGCGTATAAATGCGACGACGACGACGGCAACGATGATGACGATGACGATGATGATGATGATGACGACAGCGAGCAGAGAGCAGAGAGCAGAGAGCAGCGGGAGGGTAGTGCGTGGAACGTGGCGCGACGGTAGCAACAACAGCAACAACAGCAACAACAACAACAACAAGTACAACACATGATGGGGTAGCAGAGAATTTCCTAATGAGTGCTTCATGAATGAATTTCAGCCACAGAATACTAATTCGATGGAAAATTCATTTTTCCACACGATTGGCAATTAAAAGAGATTTTCTGCAGCACACACACACACACCTACACACACACACACACACATACGGGCATGGTGTACGCGCATAGCTTTTGTGTAGTCATCGAATGAATTGACAGGAGGAAAGGCGGAATGGACAGGACGATGGACAGAAGGACAGCAGGACAGACCGAGGACGATCGGGCACCCACTTGGCTGCCTTGTTAGTTGCCTGACTGTTGGCGTCATGTACAAGCACCCGTGACTTGTGGCACCCCCTCCCTCTCCCTCTCCCCCTGCCTTCCTCCCTCCCTTCCTCTCTCCTTTTGAATGTATATTCATGTGTGTGCGTGTGCGTGTGTGAAAGCTAACTTGTCAATGTGACAGCCAATGTCGAGCAAACGACAAGCGTTGACGTGTTTGACAAACATCGGATGGACATCAGAGCGCCGAGACAGAGAGCTGAACAATTAAAGCGCTGCACTCAGCAAAAAATAATAACTACAAACAAATTAGTGATGCATTTTAAAATATTTAACTGCATAATCCATACAATTTTATAATTAAGTAAGCCGCTTTAGCGCCTTTGCAGTAATTCGGAGAGCGTTTGCGACACAAAATAACAACCTACACAAGTCCTGCAAACATATATGGAATTATAAATACTGAATACTCTCTAGTTAAAGCTAGGCATTGGCGTGATTTGTTAAAACGATAAAGGTCTGTGCCTCTTACTTTCCTAACAAAACAGAAATATATATTGCACACACAGTTCTATGGCAGGTGGTCCCTACAAGAGTTTCTTTTTAAAATTGCCAAACAAAAAAAGAAAAACACATCGAATTCTTTTCAGTTGTATATTAATGGCTTCATCGAAGAGCAAACATTTCTATCATTTAAAGTACAGGATTTTATTCGTGTGGCGCTTCCGGTTAACCCAGTTTTTGAAGACCTTAGTGACAGTCTCAAATTCTATTTAACCAATGGCTTTTTGTTAATGGATTGTTCGCATAACATCGGTATAAACAATTTGTACACATTTGATAATTTAAATTTGTATTTATATATAAATGTAAAGCTTTTTTGAACTCTTTTTTATTTTTTGTATTACTAGTACATACTCATATGTGTTGCCTACGGAATGTAAATGTTTTTACTGCACTTTTTAGGGTTTTTCTATGAAGGTGTTCTTTTGGTATTGGTAGCTGAATATTTTAAAGCTATGGGATAACTCGTTCCATTTATGAACAGCGAATATATATATAAAAAGAAGTGTCGTTCTGAACAGGATAATGTACTATATTCCATACACAGACTTTATTATTAGTCCTTCTTGATGAAGTAGACAAGATTTTTTCGTAGAGATTATTCACTTCTTTTCGACTAATGTTTCTATGCGGGAAAATTAGAGTCAAAAGCTTAATCCAAGAGTTAAGAATCAGGCTTAAAATGTCGTTATACTATAGAGTCTCTTCTTTTAAAGTCAAAAACATATCATGCAATACTGATGAAGGCCACTTTTAATTTGGTCTGACAATCACAGTTTTCAAATATTGCAACTCCATCAAATAATTCGGGTATCAAGTATGTCCAACTAAAAGGAAATGCTGCGTCAAATTAAGACACCTATACATTCTTGCATTATAAACGTGATTATAAGTTTAGCTTAAAAATTTGATAATTGTCCAACTCAGCAGAGATTTAAAAAAAAAGACAAATCACATATGAGAGTTTATATTTGTTGTTAGACTAGTTTTTTGAGCTTTTTTCACAGAAGCTCATCACCAGCTATAAGACTAGGAATTTGGCCAATCAAACCAGCATTGTTTTATAAAAATCAATAATTTATTTTATATTTATATTTATTTTCAATTTATTTTATAGCATTATAAATAGTTTCTATACTTGTGTGCTAAGTCTGAGGATAACTACAAGTATTTGGAGGAATCGATTGGTATTTCTTGGAGTGTGCATTTTGCATTTTGCATTGGCCATTGCCATTGCCACTGCCTTCGGCAATGTTTCAAGCTAAGTTCTGCGCCGCATTGCAGGCTAATGACTTTAATTGGTTGTTGCCCGGCTTGGCCATTAAAGTACTTGCAACTGTTACCCGCACTGTGTAGGTGTCCTCCTTCCCGTCTCGGTCTCCTCCTGGTTCTGCTGCTCCGCATTGCCGAGCGCTCTGTGTTCGCCTGCGGTTTGTGCGGATGCGGCTGCCAATCAGCCCGACGAAAAACTTTGCAATCTAATAATGCCAACTAACTGAAAAGTGCACGACAAAAGCATAAAAACAATAAATTGCACAAATGCAGCGATGACTGGAGGGCTGTAGTGCTAAAGTGCTGCAGGGCTTGAGGGCTGTAGGGCTTGAGGTCCTTGAAGCAGGGGGCAGGGGGGATGCATTGAACGGCGGTTCGCTTTCAATTTGAGTTATGCGCCATGCTTGGTTACAGTGTAATGTAGTTTTGTGTTGCCCGCCTTTGTGGCGCTGCGGCTGCTGTGGCAAGTGGAAAGCGCAAATTTGACAGTTGTTGTTGCTGTTGTTGTTGTAGTCAGCAAAGAAGTTGCCAAACAGTCGGCACAATACTCGTCGTAGCACAGCTAACCCCATTTCCACCCAAGCAAGGCTTCGCACCAAAGCCTCGCACAATAGATTTGGATAATCCAAGGCAGGATAATGCACAATTGCCATTATTCGCTGTCTATCATTCAAGAAGAGCGACACTAGACTTACAACTGGATTAGAAAGTTCGAAAACAAATGAAAACACATAGTAAGTACATCAAGAGCCAATCTTGGCAGTTGCTGTAGTTGCTCCGATAAAGCAATTCCTGGGCAGACATCAAACAATCTAATGAGATAGTTTCCTCAACTTAAATAACGCATAATCTTGTGATCGTTTGTCGTTAATAATATTTTATTTTATTTTACCTTGTACCCAAAGGCCGATAGGGGACACTATTTTACACATTTCTTTTCTCAATATGCAGTGTCCAGATGCACTTTTTTGGTATTCAAGTTTTTATGAAACATAAATTGGATCCTTAATGTTGCTTGCTTTCCAATACTTCATATGGTTTCGTAACACTTTCATTTCATAACAGACATGGTTTTGTCACAACTTTTATATAAAACTACAATACTACCACATACAAGTATATATGCTGTGGCTTTGGTGAAATGGGTTTGCATTTTTTAATTATTTAATCGAATTTTTGTTCATCATGCCAGTAAGAAATTAAAGATACTTACAATTCTTCTAGTTTCATGGTTTAATTTTAAAAATTTAATAATTTCGAAAAAATACAAAACATTCATATTCATTTTATTAGATTTATTTGGAGCTTTTTTCAAAGAAACTTTTCACCGGATATCGAACTAGGAAATATACCATTCAACCATCTTATTTTGATCGTATTTAAGTTTCTCATGCCTGCAGTAACTTAAAGCAAAAACATAAGAAATTTGTTTAAATAAATTCAAATATTTTGCAAATATCCTTCATTAAATGAGGGGAGGTCATGTATATGTTGAATAGCTTAAAATTAAAACTACTAATTAGCATTTGCAAAACAAAATAATTGATGGACCATTACCAAGTTAGGGTTAACAACTTGTACTTGTATGTAACAGTCAATGGCTTAGGCAGCTTTTCCAAAATAATGCACCGAGCATTATTGAATAATAATAAATAAATAATAATTTTAATATTTTTAACTTAGAATTAATCTTGAATCACAAAATTTGATACATATAAAAGTATTGTATAGCCAGAGCAAGCAAGGCCTTCAGGCTGGGCTTAATAATAATTTATACATAAATGAATAGAAAAACTTCAACAAATCCAACTCAGTTCCATTTGCAGGCGAAATAGTGCGCCTTAATAATGAATGTGTGGCTGAATTTGTTGTCTAATTTTTGTTCCTGCGTACGGCTTTGATAACAACTGATTATTTAACGCATTTAAGCATTGTTCTGCCTTGGTTCTTCCACGTACCTATATTAAAGTCTTTAACAATAATGATATTAGAAAAGCTGTAAAGTAAACCTGCAGATTCATAAACCCCCTCTCAAGTCAGTCTCTTTTTACTTGTAATACTACATGTATAAATACTTGTTGTTGCTTATTTAAAGCTGCTTTTACAAAAGTGTTCAAATTTCTGATTGTTTGCACTTTTTTGTTAAGGCCGTCCACTGTGGCTGCGCATTTGTTGTCATTCTCGCTGTCGCATTATCTGTAATCGATAAGCAGCCGCAACGACAATTTCCCAACTTCCGTTTCCGCTGTACGCACACTTCATTATCGGAGAGTTTTTCGCGTTATGCTGTGCATTATGCACAAAACTCGAATTATTGTCGCCTTCCCATGCCCATTGAATGGGTGCGCTGCGAATCGTTTCAATTCGAAACGATTCGTTTTTAAACAAATCACTTAAAGCATTTGGGCGCCAGACGCTTCACTCAGCAGCTTATGGTCCCCCAGCCCCCAGTTGCCATTTGGCCATTCCACTGGCACCATTTGGTTGCCATTTTGCCGTTCAGACCACCTCCTAGGCATGGGGGGGGGGTTCCACAAAATTTGGCGTCGTGTTGTTGCGCACGCCAAGAAACTGCAAGCGGAAATAACTTAACTCAATTACGCTTAATTATTTCCTACTTGGCGCAAGGAATTTCGTCCGCTCACAGACAATAAAAGTTTCGTTTAGTTTTTGTGTGTTACATGGAGCGTTCGCAGTGTCGTCGAGTGCCTTCTTCGAGTGTCTGTCTGTCTGTCTGTCTGTCTGTCTTCCTTTCCTTCCACACCCCACCACACCTTCCCACTCCAGCGCCACTCCATCGCCACTCCACCATGTCGTTCGTAGCCAAGTTCAAGCGGCAAATGTTACTGGCCTGGTCTCCAACTTGGCTCACATGTGGCCGCAACTCAAATGTGTGTGTGTCTCTATGTGTGTGTCTGCGTGTGTGTGTGTGTGTGTGTGTGTGTGTGGTGGGTCTGTGCTGATTATTATTATTCACTTGGGCATTTTTACGAGCTGCTTTAGACAAAAAGTTCGGCTCCTCGCTCTTTGTGTGCCAACTATTCAACTGCCTCACGAGACGCAGACGCTCGTATCTTCAATGGATTTTTATGTTCAACTCTAAAAATTCAACATCCCCATCCACGTCCACGTCCACGTTCATGTCCTCGCCTCTCGTCTTTGTCTTTCCGTACTTCCCGATGGATGGTGGCTTGCAATGCAGCTTTTTATGAGCCCAGCTGCCTTTCCTGTGCCGTCCTGTCCCGTCCTGTCCTGTCCTGCCCAGGCAAAAAGCAAAAGGCACAGTCAGAGGCAATTTTGTGTCAACTTTAGCGCCTTGAGAATTACAAATCAGGCTGCCCGACCACCCGCCCACCCGCCTCCCCCCATCCATTGCCATCTCCTGCTCGACTAGCACCTATAAAAAGTGCTAATAAGTATGTGTGTTTTATTGTAGTCAGCTTTATGCGACCCCATCCCCCCCAGCACCCCACCCCACACCAACTCCATCTGACCATCCCCATCCCAATCCCCTCCTGTCTACATTCCAACTGTCCGTCAATCCCTCGTTGACATTTCGAGGACACTATAGAGCCTTTAATCTATTTGGTTGTCGTAGTTTATGCGACTGCGTTGGGCATTATGTTTGTTTTTATTATTGCATATATATTTTGTCACTTTTACGTTTGCGCCGCCTCTCCTTGTTTGTTTGCTTCCGACTTTATTTTTTGGTTTTAAATCACATGAAAACAGCACATCGTACGAAAATGGATTAGACGTCCATTTCCAGGAGCTTAGCACTGGCTTTGAAGAGATTGAAGGCCACAAATGCTACGAATTAATTATGTTCTGAACAAAAAAAAGAAAAACAAAACAAAACTAATAGGACTGAAGCTGAACATTTTGAAGAATATCAGAGCTTGAGACGAGAGTCAAAAAGTTTGCTATAAAGCAGCCATAATTCATTCATTTCCGTACCAAACAAACAGAATCTTATTGCATGTTGGAAAAGGAAACGGACATTTCGACTCTTGAATACCCTGTCTACAGCACCTCAGCTAAAAAAAAAAAAAAAACTTTGTATAGGGTAAAAAGGGTATATTCGGTTTGTGCAAAGCAAGATATTTGTCCAAATAAGAAAAGTTAATAGCGAATAAATTGCACTCCATTACTACGCCCACAACTTCGCTCTTCTTCTTGCTCTTCCTTCTGCTAGGAGCGTCGGAAGTTTGTCTGGATACGTGGTTTTTTTAACTGCCGGCCGTAGCGCTGTCTCTTGTTTGCTGCTGTCTACGCAACAGCGATCTGTTAACTACAGATGTAAGCGGCCGCTGTTAGTTAACAGGGCGCTGCCCGTGCCGGTAGCCCCGCCCCTCTCCCTAATACTGTTAATTAGTTGCAAGCGAATCACTTGGAAGGAAGATTCTCGTGAATGCAGGTTGAAAGAAAAAAGGTGCTGGTTTTTTTAAAACCTCCTCAAACTGCAGATGTAAGCAGCCGCTGTTAGTTAACAGAGCGCTGCCAGTGCCGGTAGCCCCTCTCCCTAATACTGTTAATTAGTTGCAAGCGAATCACTTGGAAGGAAGATTCTCGTGAATGCAGGTTGAAAGAAAAAAGGTGCTGGTTTTTTTAAAATCTCAATTTTGCTCCCACATTGACGCCCCATTCTCTTAGAGCTGCAATCATTCTTTGTGGAGCTATATAATATAGAATATGGCTTTTGATGAATCTTCAGAATAGCATGAGCATTTTTGAAAAATGTTAACCTTGCCACTCAGATGTCAAATACGACTAACAATGTACAAGAACAATTATTTATTTATTTATTTTATTAACCCTATCCTAGCGTTACAAGTTCAGGTTACTTTTAAATTATTACGCTAGTCATTAAAATTTTAATTATATCAAGCTTATTAATAGGATATTATCAATCGTAATAGATAATGGATATAATAGCATTGTGTATAATATTATGTCTTCATTTCGAATGCTTGCCTTAATTTCTCCCTCCAAAGTGCTCTCATTTAAATGTTTGGAATTAACATTTTATGTTTAGGCTTGTTGCTAAGTTATTTTAAATCATAATATTAAGCTGATACTCGTATGTGCGATATTCATTTCTATCTCGTTATGTATGTTACTTATTGTTATTATCTTGAATGCTAGTGTTGTGAGTGACGGTCGAATGCTTTTTAAATTGTTTCCTCGGAAAGTTTGGAAATTCTTTAATAAAAATTCCATCCAAGTGATGAGCATGAGGAGTACCTTTCTGAATGTCTAGTAAAAGCGCCTCATTTATGATACCTGTTGGTCAGCTTTATTATAAATTTTATCCTGGAATAAAATTTAAAAAAGACAATTTTTTTTTTTGCAGTTCGAATAGAAATATTAAATGAATTGCTGCGTGTAGAGAATGGCAGAAGAACAGACAACAATTGTATGTTTATTTTAACAGATTTATGAAAGGTTAAGAGCTTTAAGCTGTCACCACACTATGCCAGACTGGAGTATCAGGTGCACAATAGGTGCACAGAAGGACTGGTTCTCTACACACACACACACATACACACACACACACACACACAAACAAATGATTGTCCACCATGCATATAGCATTAGAGTTGCTTTGGCAGAGCCAGCTTGTCTACTAACTAGCCGCCATGGTCATTCCTGTTTATTAGCAAAACTTTTTCCACCTTACGTGTGTGTGTGTGTGTGTGTGTGTGAGTGAGTGTCGGTGTTGGGGTCAGCTGACATTGCTGTGGCAGGACCTTGCCAGCGTCGGCGTCAGCGTCGTAGGTTAAGCTGAGGCGGCGGCGGGCAACAAACGCTTAACTTGAGCGCTCAAGTGGCGCACACACCCACAGCAATAACAACAATAACAACACGCACACCAACACACACACACACTAAACATGCACTCAATGATGATAATAATATTTATAAGACTCCTCAAGGACACTTTCGAGAGCGGCCAAATATGCGGCACTTATGTGTCGGTGGTTGGTGGTTGGTGGTTAGTGGTTGGGGGAGGGAGGCATGCAAAAATGACCCAAGTGGCTACTTGCTGCCGAGAATTTCTCTCACACACACACGCTTTTAGCTCGCAACTTGGCCACAATTTGTGCTTTAATTTGCCACAACAACAACGAACAACGAACAGCGAACAACAACAACATCAGTCGAGTAAAACTTTTTTACAATAACAAAGGGGCACAAGACGGCAAAGTGGCAGGAAAGCCAGCAACAAAGCAAACCAAAAATATGCCCCAAGGATTGGACGCTCGGCAGCGAGTTGTTGCCGCTATTAATGTGACTGTTCTTCTACTTGTTGTTGTTATTATTATTATTGTTGTTGTTGCTGTTGTTGTTGCTGTTGCTGTTGCTGGCAGAGCACAAATATTGCTGCTCATCATTTTTATTTGTTTGCTTTTACTTGACTGCCAAAGGTGGCCCAAACGTACAAATGCATGAATGCTTGCCTGCTTGGATGGCTGCATGGATAGATGGATGGATGGATGGCTGGCTGGCTGGCTGGCTGGACGGACGGATGGATGGATGGACGGCTGTTTCAAGCTCAGTCCGCAACTTTGTTGATTTAACTCGCCTTTGGTTTGCTCGCTTTCTACTTTTTGCTTTTTTCCTTTCTGCTTTGGGTTTTTTTTTTGGCCGTATTGAAAAGTTTGTTTACCTACGAAATTGAAGTGTGAAATAAGGAAAGTTGAATTATTCCTGGCGGACATGATAAACTGCTCGGAGGGGGTGAGGGGGGGGGCTGTGTTTTGTGCGTTCGTCGTCGCTGATATGCGGCGATTTATTTGTGTCAATTTTGAGCTTTGCCTTTTTGACTTTTTTGTATTTCTTTTCTTTTTTTTTTCGTTTTGTCATTGCTGGCGGGCAAAGAGACAGCCAGGACTTATCCCTGGCAGGAGGTGGGCTGTTCGCACACTTAAGTGAAAATTTTCTCTCAATTTTATTTCATTTTTTCCCTTCGGTTCTATTTCTTTTTTTCTTGGCTCTCCTCTATTTGCTATTTGTTTTGGTCCATGGCAGCTGCCAATAACGGAACGTGGCATTCAAAAGTTTTATGAGGCAACGTTGGGGGACGTTGATGGGGATGGGGGGGACGGGTGGACGGGTGGACGGACGGCTAATTTGATTTGAAGCATTAATTGCAAAAAGTCGCTTTTAATTAGGTGGCACATGTTGCCCTGTGCGACTTCCACGACAGAGACAAGGATGTGGATGTGGATGTGGATGCGGATGAGGATGGAAATGAAGCCTGGCTGAGGAAGCTAATAAAATCAATGGCCATGTGGCCGACACGCATGTCATCGGCCATAATTAATGGCAGCGACATGTTCAAAGTGGCAGTCACGAATTGGCTAATTCTTTTATCGATATATGTCGATAAGACGTGCCAACGAGCAAACAGATGCGTGAGTCCCAAATGCTCCCACGCCTACTTGACGCCCCCTCCACCTCCCCCTCCCCCTCCCCCTCCTCCAACCACCTTCCACCCCTGCCCATTGGCCACTCAACCATACTGCTGCCCACTAGCAATGCAATTACACAGACTACACTTGGCACATCATTAGGCCGCGCATATTCTATACCCTTCATGAGCCGAGCATCCCTAAACAGTGCTGAAACAGGACCGACCTTTTAAGTGTGAGATTCTTTCAGAAACTATCCATGTTCTTGCAATCGAACTACTATTAAAAAAAAATAATAAAATACAGCCTTTTATTTATTTATTTATGTATTTATTTATTTCTTATTTAAATTTATTTATAAATTTATGTATTTATTTATTTCTTATTTAAATTTATTTATAAATTTATGTATTTATTTATTTCTTATTTAAATTTATTTATAAATTTATGTATTTATTTATTTCTTATTTAAATTTATGTATATATTTATTTATTTCTCATTTAAATTCTTAGTTAAATTGTTATAAACTAATCACAAAACATAAAATTTGCACTTACAACATTTTATATTGTTTCTTATATTTTCCCGCTACAATTTATTCAGACAAATCCTTGCAACTTAAGTTCTGAATTAGCTAGTTGGCAGAGGTCTCGAAACAATTGACTCTCTCTAAGGACTTTAAACTGCTCGATTGCAAATATTTGCTCCTTGCAAATTTTAATCTTCATAATGGAAGACCTTCCATATCTTTCAACTCAGTTAGCAATAAGGATTTTAAAATTTTTTTACTTGGAGGCTCTCTCTGTTTGTTTACTTTTATATAACGATTTTATTGTACTGTAATTATTAACAATAAATTGGTCCTTTTTTTTAACAGATTATAATTCATAAAAAACTATCGGCAAGATGGACCGGAAAGGACTTCTTCAGCCTCCTCCTCACAGTCAATGCTTCTTTCTTGCGCCGCATGGGTCCGGAGCAGCCCCATGTACTGCGAAGCCTGTTCATTAAGGATGTGGGTACTCCTCATCCTTTTTGATGCTTGCAGTCCTCATGTACCATATACCAGGTGGTAGCAGCAACAAGCAGGTATTGGCTTGCAGGATTCGAGTTTCAAAGTGGAACGCAACGATCTCCTACACCTGCAAGCCAAATCGCCAGGTAGGAGCAACACAGGATTTCTATATAGTGAGTTCTTTTCTGATAAAAAAAATAAGTTATTTAATTGATTCTGGCAGTAAGGGTCCTTGTGACGATGACGCCTGTCCAAGTACTTGTAACTGTGGAGTTGCTCCAACAGCTGGTCCTGATCCATGAAGACCCCAGGACGGCGTTGGCCCGCACTTCGCAGCTCTGCAGGTACTCCTGCATGATGTCTGTGGCGATGTCCATGTCATCTACATATGTTGAGATGAGCACGTCCTTTGTATGTGAAATGGGGATCACAGAGGGAACGAGATAAAAGGACTTGCGCAGCTGCGCGCACTGCCAGGACAACTACTGCTGTTGTTATCTTTGTTGATCAGCCACAGACGCCGGCAAAGGACAATGTCCCAAACAAATGTTAATTAATTATATAATTTAAAGAGTTTTAAGTAGCAATTAATTGTTACTTTTATTATAAAATATGTAATTTCAAACTTTATTGTTTTTTTTAATTTGTAAACAGTGATATATACAATTAATTAATTACATAATTAAATAAGTTTTAACTAATAAGAAATTAATTACTAATTTTATTAAATAATATGTAAATACCAAATTAATTGTTATTTTAATTTGTAAACAAATAAGAAATTTATTGATATTATTTTTAAAAACAAGGAGCTATGTCTATCCTTGATCCTTAAAAATGCCATTTTCTTTAAGGCAAATGTTTTGTACAGTTTTTTTTATATCAAATGAAACAACTATTAAAATATAAATACCTTTCTTTTTTTATTGATTTGCTGCAGGAAGTAGGATCTGAGTCCTTAAGCTTTAGGCAAACATAAATCAGCGGCAAGTCCTGAAAAGTTTCCTTTTTTATTTGCATTCATTTCTATCTAAGCTGCAACTTATTTATTTATATTTTTATTTAATAATTAATTGGTTTGGAACCCGGTTTGGAACCGGCTGCCGTTTAAAAAAAGTGTAGCATATCAAACAGGGGCAGAATTAAATTTTGTATTTTTCTAAAAATTCCTCTTGCTGCTGATTTATGTTCTCCTAGTACTTCAGACTTTGGATTTTAGCATTTGCAGGCAAGTTTATAAATTTTTAAAAACCGCAGCTGGCCTTGGTTTTAGTTTGCAAACTGGCACCTTTGCTAGGTACTAGGCGAACATAACGCAGCAGAAAGATGATTTTTAAAAAAAAATTTAAAAATAAATTAGCCAGGCTTCAAACCATTTCGCAGTCGGGCTTCAAACCAATTTTGCAATTGGTTTGTGAACCAGCTGCAAAATGGTTTGAAGCCCGGCTTACATTTAAGAAAGTTTTTTGTAAATTTTTTGGAAAAAAAATAATCTTGCTGCTGGTTTATGTTCGCCTGGTACTTCAGATTTTGGCTTTTAGCAATTGCAAGCGTTTGGGCCATCGGTCAAACTAAATTTTTTCTATATATGAGTCAGCTAGCTATATGAGTCATTCCCTATAACCACCCTCTTCACCCCCCTTGCCAACAACCCGCCGTAATACAAATATTTAAAATTCTTTTTATGCATTTTTATTTTATTTTTTCAATTAATAGCTAGTGATTGATGTAATTTATTTACATATAAATATTTAAAAATGGAAAAAAATAATACATGAATATGAGGGACAATTATTTTGACGAGAGTCCTTCAAAAAGGACATTAATTATAAATTTAAATAAAATTATTATTATTTTATTATAATTGAGTAGCTATTGATGTAATTTAATTAGATTTACAATTTTAATATAGGAAATAAATTGTGCACGAAAATGACAGGACAATGGTTTTCGTGAGAGTCCTTCAAAAAGGACATTCATCAAAAACTTAAATTAAATTGTTAATATTTTATTATATTTGAGTAGCTATTGATGTAATTTAATTCGATCTAAAAATTTAAATATAGGAAATAAATTATGCACCAAAATGTCAGGACAATGGTTTTTGCGAGAGTCCTTCACAAAGGATATTTATCAAAAAATTAAATAAAATTATAATAATTTTATTATAAATACTATCTTAATTATTTTTAATATTATTATAATATATAATATAAATCTATTTTTATAGATATATACATATTATAACCAGGATGGCATTGAGTCGGTTGAGAAACAACTCGTTTTGCTCTTCGTGGCCCAAACGTTCGTTTGCCATTCTCCTTCTCCGATCACAGATTCGTCCTTGATGTTGTGTTTCTCCAAAAAATGTATTGCCGCAAGACGAAAATTCCTCTACCCCATTCCGTACGATTATATACATACTATAATGTATATTTCAATTCCTCTTTTGAATTATCTCTCCGGACCAGATACAGCTATGAATCGGGGCATGGCTTGCAGGACTGGCTATAAAATGTTCCCCAACCCGTGTCATAGGCTGTAAAATAAAATTGTAAACAAATAAGTATATATATGTACAAGTATGTATACTAATTAATGTATAAACAATTAACAAATCATATATTTAGTGCATGGCTATATACTTATATATTAAATTTATTTTATTTGAGAAACTTGAATAATTTTTTCTAAAGTTTTTATCGCCAAGACTCTCCTTTTCTGGCCATTGGCATTTCATGCTCCTGCCAACAAAATTGATTCCAAGAGGATAATTCGAACCAAATTTAACTCACAAATGTTGGAAGACCTATAAATAACTTTGGAGTAGTAGTTACATCCACTCTTAGCTCGCTTTCATAGTAGTAGTAGTAGTAGTAGTAGTAGTAGTAGTAGCAGATCCAGGTTTCTTCATGGTTTTCAACCTTTGTATTTACTTAAGCTGCTCAGTTACTTTTTGGAACTCTACTTTACTGCTTGGCATGAGAAGCACTGAGGAGAGCTCTAGAAATAATTAATGAAATGTCGATATTATCGATAGTATCTCAAAATATATTTACAAGTATATTATTTGCGACAAGTCGATAAAAAATCAAATAAATTTCATTAAAATGTTTTCACTAAGAAAATTTGGATGTGGGTTTAAGCCCATCAAAACTTACTTGAAAATAAAAACATTGGTACTATCGATAGGGCCAATACTTGTAGTTTTAGAGCTCAAGTGCTTGTCATTTTGGGTATATAGAGTATAAGAATCCATAAAGCCATTCTCGAATGTTTTCCCATATACTTGTATTAATAAAACAAGCATTTTATCTGAAGCTTCTTCTTGAAACACGTGGCTTGTGCAGGGTATTTCGTGGTCGTCAACATCCTCCAACACTGACTGCTTGTGTTGTCTTTGAAAGCAAAGAGGGCCAACATTTTAATGCCTTGTTCGGCGCGTGCTTTGCTGCCTTTGTTGTTATCATTGTTGCTGTTGTTGCTGTTGTTATTGGACCAAACTAATTATTTAGGCTAATTTGCAGTAAAAACGCAGCAAAGGCAACAAGAAATGCTTGTGTAAACGCTTTTTATTATCCAACAAATCCAATTAAGCTCAGCAGCAAGGGAAGAAGAAAAAAGACGAAATAAAATATCGAAGATATGCGCGCTTTAAATTGTTCAGTGCATTCATTTCATTTGGATGCTCCCTTCAAGTGCCACTTTAGTGGCCTGAAGAGCAGAAAAGTGCAGTCCAGATTCGAAGAATGGAATGCCAACTGTCTGGAGTGTGGGCGGACTCCAGAGCTCCACAGCCTGCAGTGGCACGTGCGAATAATGGGCTGAAAGCTGAAAGGCAACGCAGCGATCGAGAGACAGACAAAGGCTATAGGCAGCGAGCATTTCTGTAAATGTGGTGGGCGTGGCTCGTCTTATGACAAAAGTTTTTGAGCTAAAACTTATGCATGCGCGCACAAAAGTGCGCTATAAAAATTAATTATTGTAAAATGTGCAACTAATTAGACAGCTGCTGATGCAATCAGAACAAAAAAATAATAATGAAACTAAAAGACCACAAATGGCACCACTGCTTTAAGTTGCTAGAAATAATAATTCATGAGAGCTCCTCCAAGACACTTAATGAGGCTTTTTTGCAGCTAACTGAGAGACAGCAAATGGAAAAAAAGAAAATTTATACTTGTATGTACTTGAAAACAATTATGCGAACTGCAACTCAAGTTAAAGTTGCTTAAATATGTAGAAATATAACTCTGAAATCGGACGGGTTTTTCGATAGGGACACATCTCTTTATTATTAAGTGTGCCGCACCAGAAAGTGTGTCAAATTTTCATTCAATTTTCTCCATTTTGTGAAGAAAAGTAATTTTTTTTTTTTAAATTATTTAACAAAGTACTAGTTCCTTTAAATGTAGTGTCAAGAACGGCGAGGCGCCAAAAATGTTTGTTGGTGTGGCAACGCACTGTTGGCGGCAGAAGCAGAAGTCAACAGTTGTTAGCGACTTCTGTTAACTAACAGAGCGCTGCTGGCATTAACATCCCTCTCTCCAGTAGATTTTGAAAGAGCGTTGAAGACCACCAAGAAAGAAGACCCAAGACAACCAAAACGATCAACTAATGTGCAACACCACGTGTTCTTCGTGACCATTTTGTCGAAAACAAGACGCATATCGTTCCACAACCACCAACCACCGTATTCGCCTAATTTAGCTCCGTAAAACTTCTGGCTATTTAATGAATTGAAAAGACCACCCCAGCACAGCGTTTTGACACGATTGAGATCCAATCCGAAGTGCTTCTAGGATTTAAAAAACGTTTGGCATATGTGTGTACATTTGAAGGTGTTAAAATAGATGTTAATACATGATAAAGATTTTAAAAGTTATAATAAATGTAGTACAAATACGGGTCATATACATATTCTAATATATATTTCAATTCAATTTATTTATATTTGAATCCTCAAGGCCTCAAAAAATAGTTCAAACTTTACGGTTCCTTATAGCTCGGCTTGTTAATTTAGTTTGGGGCTGAGTGTACCGCGAATTATCAACCTACCACCACTACCCCCACTACCCACTCAGACAAGTATTGAATATCAAATATTGGAATTTGTCGATATCAGCAGTGCCTGCCACCCCGAATCGGGGGCAAGCCAGGGACGCACTTAACCTCAAAGCGAGCAGTGAGCAACGATGACGACACGACTAAGCTGGCGATTAAACAACAATTGGCTGACAGTTATTTACACAAGTGCAGCAGTAGAATCAGCAGGAGAATCAGCCGTGGCAGTAGCAGTAGCTATAGCTATAGCTGTGGCAGATTGATGCACAGTTGAATGGCGATGGGGTCGATGGGCAGAGGCGGGTACACGTCGCTATTGCTATCGCTGTCGATGCTGTCGACGCCGGCTTAATGCAGACAATTGGCCCGATGTAGAGGCATTGTCTGGCCATGGAGAGTGCGGCGTATTGGCGGCTCGATTAAAACACAACAATTTGCTGATTTCTTATGCAGCAATCGCTGCTACAGCTGCCTTCGCATCCTCCCGGCGACGACTTCAGCCACAACGTAAACACAGACGAAAAACTGCTAAATCATTGCAATACAAAACCAACAAAAGCCGCAGCCCCCTTCTTCCCCTTCATCCATCGCACCCTCTCTCTCTCTCTCTCTCCCTCTCTCTCTCTCTCTTTCTGCTCCCACCGATCTGGCGCAACATGGCGCAAATATTGAAAATACAATCCGGCTAGGCAGCGTATTGATATGGCGTCTACATACATATGTATGTATTTATATAGAATATTTACAGTAAGCATTGCTTAAATAGAACCGCATTCCCTCTTCTTCTTCGCTGCATTAGTTCGTCAATACTCCGAATGTGAGGAGGATTTTGAATGCTGGATCGGCAACCATTTCTGTGGGGAACCCAATATCTGGTGAATTTTTAGCGGATTTTCTACCCTTTCTCGAGCTACCTATGATTGCTTTTCTTGCCATTTTCTAGCTGCTTTTCTAGCTATTCATATCGGTTTTTACTCCATTTTCTAGCGGATTTGATTTTCTAGCTCAGTAACCGAAAGGGATAAACAATTTGTTGAGCTATGCCAGACCCCAATTCGTAAATGCTGCTTACGATTTAAAAGCTACACCTTCATCTCTATCAATAAGATGTCCCTTCAATAAGATGTTTCTAACGGCCGATGGATTCTTAATTTTTTTACGAAAGCTTGCACAACATTTCTCAATTTCGCATTCCATATCCCTGGTTGGAAAAAGCATTCAAAATCGCATAAAAGTATGAAACTTATGTGGGAATTTTACAAAAATGTTATCCAAATCCATCGAGCATAGGCAATATCTACTGTAGACAAATATATTTACTGCATATATGTATGTATGTAGAGAGTGCTTTTAACAACGCGGGCCGGGCCGTTGTCTGCAGTCGTCGCAGCGAATGATTTATTGATGGTCCAATGTGGTAACGTGTGTGTGGTTGCCGCATTTAGTTGCAAAGAGGTTGCGGGCCTTAAAGTTGCCACTCAGAGCCGCTCAGCTGCCGATTATTTCTTGCATTTTTCAATTATAAACGATACATAGTTCTCGTACTCACACAATTATGGACACAAGCTGGTATCAAGCTGACAATAATAACACAAACTGGCTAATAATGGAATTCATTTGCATGCATGTGTCAAGAGAGTGCCGCAGACAATGGGCGATGGGTAAACAAAAGGACATCGAGTATGTGTGTGTGTGTGTGTTGGGAGCACCAGCACCAGCAGCAGCAGCAGCAACAACAACAAGTGCGACTTATGAAACCATAATAATGCCAAGCAATGACCACACGACTACAAAATGAGCAAACATATAGAAAAGAAAAGAGGGAAGAGCGGGCGAGACAAGGCGAGGCAGTTGCGGGGATTTCCAAAAACAAAATGCAATAAAAAGACAACAAATTTCAACAACAACATGGATCTGGCTAGGAAAAACAAGATCAGAGGCAGTGGCAGAGGCAGGGGCAGAGGCAGTGGCAGAGGCACACAGTAGCAACAGTCCAAAGACAATTCAATTCATTAGCAAAGTGCATTTTCTTGTACAAGAATGAACAGCTTGTGGGGGGCCTTACAACACACACACACACACACACACACACACATGCACATACTATATACACGCATGTGTGTGTGTGTGTGTGTGTGTGTGGATACATGTTGCAGGCAATCAAATATTTTGCAGCAAGCAAATATAAATTAATGCTACCAACAATTGGGAGGGGGGAGCTGGAAGGAGGGCGTTCCAGAAACAAAAACAAAAACAGAAAAACAGAAAAACAGAAACACAAAAAGCAAAGACATCATTTTTCAAAAAGTGCGCACACAGTGCACTGCCCAGAGGGCGGGGGCCGAGGGAGTGGCAAGCTGCACACAATGCGGCAACAGTAGCAGCAGCAGAGCAGCAGCAGCAGGTGGCAGGGTTGCCAACGCTTGCCAAGGACTGTGAAGGGATGCAGTCGAGCAGCAGCAGCAGCAGCAGCAAAAGTAATAAAAACGTGCTTAAAAAATCATTTATTGAATTCGTGACAAAAATACTCTTTTTTTTTCTTCAAATAAACATACACACAAGTACGTGTGTGTGTGTGTGTGTGTATTTGTTTGTGTGTTCAAAGTCAATATTTGTTTGCCTATGCAGCCACAAAATGAAAAACTTGGTAGCTGATAAAAGGATGGTGGGGGAAGAGTGTAAGGGGGGTAGGAAGTAAGAAAAGACAGACCACCAGCCAAGGAAACATTAGGAAGTAGAATAAGAATTGCAGGCGTTCGCATTAAATAGGCAAAGGAGCACAAATAAAAGTAAAAAGAATAACGCACAGTAAGTTGAAATGACAGCAAATGAACAAACAAGACAAACAAACCAAAATGGAAGCGAAAAAAAAACGAAAGCGCAACGCAGCACTGTTGGCGATTGGAGAGCTGGAGTGAGAGAGGGAAGAGAGAGAGAGAGTGACTGAGAGAGGGAGGGAGGTAGACTCAATGGCCTTCGGCGTTGCCAGGCAGTCCCTTCCAGCTATGAATGAAATTAAACGCAGACCATGCAACGCAATGTCGCACAGTGGGACAAACAACATAAACCTAATTATGCAGTAAAATTATTCAGTAAAATAATAAGTCAATTCTTGAGCGAGTAGAAAGTTAAATTCATGTCAGCCAACTCTTGTTAACCGCCTATCCCTACAAATATACGAGTATGTTGCCTGCAAGACAGCTTTCCCTTTTTAAAGACGTTTTAAGACTGCAAGGAATTTTATATCAACTCACATTGTGTTGTGAGCTATGCCAGGCTCCATAAATCGAAATCGTTATGAAAACAAAGCTTTTGGTACTTTTAATGCGTTTGCATCGATCGTTCCTACAACAGCTCTTAAAAATAATTATGCCATCTATGGCTTGCAATAAACTTGCTCTGCACATGGATAAGACAAATAGTCTACCCCTGCAAGTTAATCAAGAAATCACTAATAAGGATAGAAAACAAAAATAATGATTTAGTTCTTTAAATACTTTAACAACTATGACTCCGATTGTCATTGAAATAATCCTCTTTTGTTGCAGGCTTACATGTTTTTTGAAAGATAAAGGAGCTTAAAAGCAATTTAAAGCGGTTTCGCACCACTGTATTGTGTGCGTGTGGATTGTGGCTTGTGGCGGCGGCCCAGTGGCCAGTCGCAGCTGCAATGGTTTTGCATACCGCCAGATAAGTGTGAGTCCTGCCAGTTCCCTGTCCCCACTGGAGTCAAACAAAAGGCGCTGGCGAGGTGCAAAGTGTGCAGCGACATCTAGAATGCGAGGGAGCTGCATAGAGGGGGAGCTGCAGGCGGGCGTGCGGGCGGTCGGACGGTCGGACGGTCGGTACGACAACCACCGACTGCCAAAAGCCAAACAACGAACGTCTGCCATTTTTGCAGGTCACTGCGCGCACACAAAAGACAAAGGACGACGGTCGCGCAGACAGTTGGCACAAAGCGCTCTGAATTAAACTGCTGCCGATTGTGTGGAAACGGGCTGGTGGAGCGGTGGAGTGCCGAGCAGTGCTGAGCAGTGCTGAGCAGGGCAGAGCAGAGCAATGCTGAGCAGTGGAATGGAGTGGAGTGGGGGAAGCAGTCGCGCTTTGTTGGCACTGCTGCCAGTGACAAGCGTTTTGCGTGGCGCGGTGTAAATTTTCCACATCTACTATCCAGGTTGGGTCCAGGCCTTAAGCTCAGGTTGCGAACACGGGGAAGTAGGGGGAGGGGGGGGGACTAAGTTGTGCTTGATTTTGGCAAGAATCTTGATGATGATTTAGCATTCACCCGTCCT
This sequence comes from Scaptodrosophila lebanonensis, assembly GCF_003285725.1. Classification (NCBI taxonomy): domain Eukaryota; kingdom Metazoa; phylum Arthropoda; class Insecta; order Diptera; family Drosophilidae; genus Scaptodrosophila; species Scaptodrosophila lebanonensis. Next base: position 852,924 of record NW_022060581.1, on the reverse strand, counting down.
TTCTCATTGTACAATTTAAATACAATAACAGCAAATAGGTTGTTTAGTTATGCCAAGTTGATATACGAGTATAATGTTCAACTATTAAAAATATGTATTCATAATGATTTAAATGTAGGATCTGTTGAAGGTGAAAGCAAAGTATCAGGTCAAGCTTCAGACCCATCCTAATACTCTTGTGCAGTATTTAACCATACGCGACTCCGGCGAAGAGACCTCCCGACCCCGCACCGTTTAGACCGTAGTTTAAATAATTTTTTGTAGTAAAATAAATAAATATTTTAGATTACGATTTGCCTACTTGTCTTTAGTCTCTAAGAGAAAAGCTTCGACAAAAGGAAATAGATAAATAAAATTAAAAAAAAACTAAAAGGCTAGTAGCTTTTGATATCAAATAATAAATACATGTTTATTGTTTATCTAAGTCTAAATAAAGCAATTTCATTACACTCAAAAAACCACAAATTTCCGAATTAATTTAGTTGTAAATATTGACGTTTTCTGCTACTTACAGCTTAGATCAATATTGATATTTAAGCTGAGTTATAGCTGATTGAACTTACTTAGCAACCATATATATTTCAAAACCGACTTGGGAATTCTTGTAAATGTTTGTCTCTATGTAACATTTGAAAATATTCGAATTAAATATTTAAAATATTAAATGTAATATATTTATACTGAAATGTAGTATATTCAGAAATTCATGAAAAATGCAAATGGCTGCCATTCCTTGCTAGAAAAACGTGATATACGTTGAATAACAAAATTCAGCAATTAAGGAAAAATTCATATAAAAAATTCACTTACTGGATCTTAATGCTGTGCCTGTACAGGGAAGGGGCTGCCGGAAGGAAAGTATTGAAGTTGAAAAGGCTGAAGAATATGTCAGAGGTCGAAACAAAATTATGTTTATGCGCAACCTGAAGCAAACGAAGGCCTTTGTTTTAGATGCTGCTAAAAACTGTCCGAAGTTATAAAGGGGATTGGATTGAATTCAAATTCAAAGGCTTTATTACATCAAAATCAAATCAGAAGAGCGAGCCAGCAACTAAGCTGTCAAGGATGAGAATGAAGCTTCGGTTCGCAAAAACAATTTCAAGCTGAGCAGGAGCGGCTACTTAATTTAACCGAGTTCAGACTCAAACATGAAAATAAACGTAAATAAACAAGTATGTTGGTATGTGGCATGGCTTTACATTTATTGGACGAGAGATCAATTGCCTTGTTGCCTGCCCTTTGCTCAGTCACAGCCCTTGACTTTGGGTTCCAGTGTGTCCTGGCCCTGAACCAGTGCTGGCCACTTGAAGCTTTCCTTTCGGTCTGATTGAGCTGCACAAACACACGAACACACACATGCACACAAACACATTCGTTGACACAGTCAGGGGAAGGGGGCTCGTAATTTGTATGCAAGCGCAGTGGGCGTGGCAGTGCAGCTGCAATGTTGCACGTGCCTAGCCGACATGCCACAACAACAATGCTTTACAGAAAGCACAAAAATTGCAATACGCACATGAAGAGACGAAGTGGTCGAGGCAGGCAGAGAAAACATAATTATAAGCACATGTTGCACACAACACACGCACACACCTACACTGCTCGCCTTTAAAATGAAAATTGCAGTTACACGCACGCACACACATAGAGGCAACGTAAATTACAACAAAAGTTGCCTGCATTCCGTCTAGGATTCAGCCTGGACAGCTGAAAAAGTGGTCAGGTAAGGACACCAACTTAGGCATGATTACAATACCAAGTACAGTAAGCTCTTTTAAGATGAATCTAGTTGCTTATTTCTACCATTACCAGTTAAATCCCTGTTTTTATAATTTTGCTGGTGTTTAATTTTATTGTTTACCGTATTGCATAAAAAATCACTGTAACACAACATAATGCAATTCGAATGGGTCTGCAGCGCTCTCTTGCTGTAACTAACATTGCAGCATTCATACACGATTAATTCGATCTCGCTTTTCTTGTTGTTTTTGGCGAAGCAAGCCACTAACACTACAGCTGCATTTGTAGATCAGCCGCTGCAATGAGAGCGAGAGAGCACTGCCATATTGCAATGTTAATTACAGCAACAGAGCGCTGTGGACGCAGCCGAATAACAGTATGTAATTATTACAGCGATTTTATTCTGTTTTTTCCAAGCGTTTCTTCAATCTGTAATTAGAACGCCGCACAACATTTCAAAAGCACAGCAAGCATAATGTAATTCGGCTGGGTGTGCAGCGCTCTCTTGCTCTAATTAACATTGTACTTTACGTTTGTCAAATCTGCTAGTCTTGAAGTTGTGCCCAACCGCGCAATTCAGCATTCATACACAATTAATTCGATCTCGTTTTTCTTGTTGTTGTTTTTGGCGAAACAAGACCCTAACACTGCAGCTGCAGATCAGCCGCTGCAATGAAGCGAGAGTTAAATCTAGCAACAGAGCACTGCAGACGCAACCGAATTACAGTATGTTGTATTACAGCGATGTTTTTCTGGTTTTTTCAAGCATTTCTTCAGACTGTAATTAGAACGGCGCCCAATATTTCAAAAGCACAGCAAGCATAATGTAATTGGGCTGGGTGTGCAGCGCTCTCTTGCTGTAATTAACATTGCAGCATTCATACACAATTAATTCGATCGCGTTTTTCTGGTTGTTGTTGTTTTTGGTGAAACAAGATGCTAACACTGCAGCTGCATTTGTAGATCTGCCGCTGCAATGAGAGCGAGAGAGCGCTGCCATATTGCAATGTTAATTACAGCAACAGAGCGCTGCAGACGCAGCCGAATAACAGTATGTTGTATTACAGCGATTTTTTTCTGTTTTTTCCAAGCATTTCTTCAATTAATTAGATATTATTGTAATTTTATAAGATTTCTCCTTCTTATTTTCATGTATTAAAAATAAAAAAAAAAACTGTAATTAGAACGGTGCCCAAAACTTGCAAATCTAAGCAGTTACTGCATTTTTGTTTTGTTCTTGGAAATATCTAGTAGTAGTTCGCATCGCATATTTACGAGCTGCACTGTAGACATGGAGCCGCATCCATAAGTGTAGGGGCACAAGCTTAGATGGTGGATATAAGTTTTGGCTCCAGATGGGGGTGTGTATGTAGATGCCTTTGAAAATGTTTGGCTTCTGTGTATTTTGTTACATGTTTCGAATTTCGGAAAAGTTTTTGGCTGGCCAAAAACCCACATACACGCACGCACATTGTGGGCGACTGATTGACCAACTGAAGGAGCAAGTGATGGAGCAAGTGAAGGAGCAAATGGGAGGCCCACTCGCCACCACCATCAACCACCATGCACAGGGCTGCATATTACGCATACGCCACCGTTGCTTGCAATTTCGATTTTGACAGCTTTATTTATAGAAGTAATATTAATACCAAAGCGTTTTCCACCTCACCACCACCCCTCCCCCAGGCAGTTTCGACGCATATTTTAGCAGGACATGCGTCACAGCTGCGCCTGTTGGCAGGCAATGCAGTTTTTTCCCAATGATTTATTTCGCTTACAAATTAATTTCATATTCATAATTTGTCGCTGAGCACGCGCTTTACCGTTGTGATTAATAAGCGTCAAGGGGCGCTGGCGTCGCATCGCAGCTTAGAATATTGCGAAATGGCGATTGGCATTCAATTTATTTGTGAATTTGACAACTGCAGCTGCAGCTGCTGCGTCAGCCGCGACTCCGACTGCGACTGCAGCGCGACGTCGGCACTTGCAACAAAACGATGCGCGCATTTTTCAACAGCATACGGCTTTGCTTTTTTCACATTTTTATTATTCACATCCTTACAGAGGGTATATTGCGCTCGGGGTAAAGTTTGTAACGCCCAGATACTATGTACTATATATACACAGGTAGAATATATAGACGACTACAGTACAGCCATGTCCCTCTGTCTGCTTCTTTCCAAACTAGTTTCTCAGTTGGAAATAAGTAATCGTCAAGTTTATTTAACAAATTTAATGATTGTCCACGATGGACAGTTTTAAATAAAAACGCTCTGCTAATACAAAAATAATCGACCGCTACAGAGGAACATGCGAGTTCAGTTCAAAGCAGGTTTAAGTGGAATTTCTTCTTGTTATGCAAGGAACTTCACAAATACTTTTACTCACAAACAAAAAAAAAAAAACATTTGCGCACACAGGCATCTTTCCCTGAGGCAAGGTATGGCTATGATAGGAAGGATCAAACTATTCTGCAATAATTTAAAGCTATATCAACTAACTAATTCGATATATATTTCTGCAAAATGTTACAAGGATCGGATTGAAATAGTCGATATAAGGACAAACGAACGAATGAATAACCAAATTGTATGTTGGAAGAATTTTCCAGGGTTCGTGGCGTATTAGACCATATAGTGGAACGTTCTTTAAATCGAAAAAGTGCATTTGCAAGTGGAGTACAAAAGCTATAGGCTCCAAAGCTAACGTATTTACTTGTTTTTTTTTAAGCTCACGATACAATAAGCCATTTTTAATACACACACACACCCACACACACAACCAAGCACACACACACTCACACTCACACGTAAGCGCAGTGAGCGGCGTTCGTTATAATTCATTGCCGACAAATGTGTCCGCGAACACAAAGCTAATGAAAAAAAAAACAGAAACAACACCAACAAAAAGAAAAAACGGCAGCAAATATGAACTTAATATTGGACACATCGAAGCTCTAATTCCCTAGCTGCATTTTGAATGCGCGATTCGGTGGCTCTACATCACATCGCCGATCTCCTAAAGCTAGACTTAATGCTAGTTCAGTTTTCAGTTTTGTTAAGTATTTGTGGAAACACGTCAAAAAAAAAGGTAACAACTAATTGATCTGTCTTATATGTCATTTTTTCCACATTATGTTTTGACGGATGATTGCTTATATTTTTAAATACTTTTGGAGGCAATCAGATATTTATGGATAGTTCGATTTTGTAGTATACATATATTGGAGTTTTTTATAATGAGCTGTTGTCTTTAATGGATTTGGTAATGGCGTATGGTCTTGGGTCTTGTATCAAGTAGTGTGGCATTAGACTAGAGTCTAGCAATAATATGTATTTAAATACAGATGAGATTTTTAAACAATCTTTTAATGTTCTTTTTCAAATCTTATATTCAGTCGAAGATTGCATTTGAAAATGAAATAATGTTTTTTTCTTTTTGTTTTCAAACATCCTACCTTTACAATTTTCTGGAGAAAAAAACACGCTACTACTGTTTTGATTAAAGACAAAATATTTACGAGGACAATAGACATCTTTAGGCAACAAACTCCCATCGTCTTCTGTATCTAGGCTACAGTTCCTAAAATGATAAATCAACATTATCAACTCTATAATTTCACATTTTAAAACAATTAATACAATCATCCTCTGGAGCTCAGCACATAAAAGATCCCTGCACATAATAATACTGCTGTTATCTGTTTTGCTTTTCTTCAAATCTACAAGAAGAATTTAAGAAGATGATCAACTTATCATCCATATTACTCCATCATCTGCCAAATTATAGCATCATCTTCCCTAGCACTTGGCCCTAATTTCATTCTTTGGGGTCTCAAACGATCCCGGAATTTCGTATAAATGTAGAATATTTCCAATAAAGTAATATAAATTAAGGTGGCTCTGATGTGCCTTTACTGCTGACATATGTGCATATACTATATATATAGTATGTAGTATCTCTGTGTATTGTCTAATATCCGCAGTGGGTTTAATTACAAATGTGCCCGCACATTCTGTTCTAGAAAGTAGAGCAACTTAAGCGCTATTTATTGCGGTGGGACGTGAATAATCGTGGCATCGGGCATGAAATATGGCAAAACAAGCAAGTGGCGTTATTGCATCGAACGGACTGAATGAGCGAATGTGAATAGCATCGCATCGGATGCTGGGAATCGGTATGAGAATAGCATTTATTGCTATGGCAGCCCGTAGCCCGTTAATGAATAAAATCTGCCACGTTTGTAATATTTGTCGAAGCGTCGAGGCTCGGCTCGGCATGGCTTGGCTTCGCTTGGCTTGGCATGCCTTGGCTCGGTTCTTTCGCTGTCAATCGCTTGGAAATGTTTCAGGGACTGGGGTCAGGTGGCTGCTTGACATGACTGCATTGTGACAAAAACAAAAACAACAACAGCAGCCACTCACATGTTAAAATTACAACAACAAATACCAACAAATACCAACAACAACAACAACAAAGGGCGCAATCATTGAGTCATTTTACGGTTTATTGAAATGTGCCCGAAAAAATAGAAAATAAAATACGAGCACTCTAAAAAAGTGAGTCCTGATGACAAGCCAAGGGCTGATAGATATCCGTCAGGCCAACTGTGCTGATATGGCAACAAGGTCTGCCGGTGAAGGGAGCAAGGAAGAAGGAGCAGGGGGGGGAGCAGAAATTGCGCAATGCATTTGACATTTCAATGAGACTTCGACGTTGTCATCATCCTCATGCTCATCCACATCCTTGTGCCCAACTGCCAGGTTTTGATTATTGCGGCCTGACTCTGCTCCATCTGCCTGTGTCTGTCTGTCTGTCTGTTTGTCTGTCTGTTGGCTGTGGGCCGAACGGGCAGGCAGGCATCAATCAAGAGACATCAGTCCATGGAAGGGAATAGCGTACAGTGGTGCAGCACCAAGCGATTTATTATCGCTAAACATGTTTCTGGCAATCAATATAAATATGACAAAGAATTTATAAAATAGGCAAGGCACACACAAAAAGTCTAAACTGCCCACTGAACATTTTTCAATGCCTTCAGTTCCATTTAAAAGCCTTGGATTTCCCTTAATTGATTCTAACTGTTTCATTAAAATGTTCTATCCTTACTATACTTAGTATATCATTTAAAGTTTGAATACTGTCAATGGAACAAAAACGCACACAGTGGTGCTTCAATCGGTATTTTCTTAATATATTATAAACGGCGTTAAGCACCGTGTCACAAATCCATGAAAACGATGAAAAAATTGCAAGAATTGGGCTTTGAACTGCTTCCGCATATCATCCAGATCTGGGCCCCAGCGAATTTTTCCTGTTCTCAGACCTCAAAAGAATGCTCGCTGGACAGAAATTTTGCGCTGATAAAACTAAGTATAAACTATTTCAAAGCTAAAGACAAATCTTACTATAAAAATGGTTTTCCAAAAATTCCAAACTATATTGAATAATAAAATCAAATTCTATCACCAAACAAATTTTTTTTTTACACATTTTTCACAACATTATTAATGGCTGTGGAAATATAACTTAGTGGTAGATACTTTTTATTGACGGGTTCAAATTGTATATAGAATTTTTGTAGTTCAGCTTACACTTTAGGGTTTTTTTTGCGTTCCCTTTTCCTAACATTTTCATAAAAATTGATTGACAAAACAAAAATTACTTTTATATCCTACAAAGATACCCAAAAACTGTCTACAAATAAATGGGGGAAAGCAATCGCTTCTCTCCACCCACGCGATAGTTCGTGAGAAACTCTCTTCTTGTAGCTGGAGACTTTATACGATTCGTTGATATTGAAGAAGTACTAATAAAATAATATTTAATCAAGCAAACCTGGATGATGAATTTCTTCACGAGTCTCATCACACATTCAAATAGTTTTGTACCACGGTGCATCAGCTAGGAGGCTGACAAATTTGTACAGCACTTGGCTATAAAAATGATTTAATTTGTTAGCGCTTTTTGGCAAGAGAAGTGGTGGTGGGTTGGTTGGTCACTCGCTTGGCTTGCCACAAATCAATTGCCAATTTATAGACAAGTTTTGTGCAGGCCTGGAAACGGGGGGTATGGGCAAGAGAGACAGAGAGAGAGAAAAACAAGAAACTCACCTGAAACTTGGCAGGAACCACCCACTCGGCCGCCCGCCCGCCCGCTGAGCAAACCTCTGTGCATTTGTTATTCATGAGCAGTCATCAACACCAAACAATGTGCAATGGACATGACCAACTCTTTGCCTTTTGTCCTGCTGATAACAACGGCAACAACAATAACAACAATAACAACAAACCGGCGCTGAGGTAACGCTCGCCTGATGTCCGTCTGTCCCGCAGACGTTGACATTTCCGCTTGCCAAATGCAAACGGAAATGTCGCAACAAAAAAAAAACACAAAAAATTTAAAGAAAACAGGAAAAATAGATAAATAGAAACAAACCGAAGATTTTATACTCTGCCGATCCACAAAGAATCTTAGAAAATAAAAGAAGATAATTCAATCTTAAGATGTTTAGCACTAGAGCTCGTAAGTACATCCACTATTTGTAAGAATCGTTTCACTAACAAGTTCAGAATGGAAAATAAAAAATAAAAAAGAAAGTTCAATTTTAAGATGTTCTGCACTAGAGCTTGTAATTAAGAATCTTTCGAGTAACAATCCCTGAATGGAATCCGAGAAACAGTTGTTGAGGCTCTTGCAGTTAAAAAATTTTCCTGACTCTCTCAAGTGCTTCAGATCTGAAACTTTCCAATAAAAAATCCTAAATGGAGTTTGAGAAACAGACTTTGAGGCCCTGCTAAGCATTAGTTATAAGTAGTTGAATAATTTTCCTGGCCCTTCTTTAGTGCTTCAGATCTGGATCTCTCCAGTAAGAAGTTCTGAATGAAGTCTTTGAACAGATTTTGAGGCTCTGCTAAGCATTAGTTATAAGTAGTTGAATAATTTTCTTGGCCCTTCTTTAGTGCTTCAGATCTGAAACTTTCCAATACAAAATCCTAAATGGAGTTTAAGAAACAGATTTTGAGGCTCTGCTAAGCATTAGTTATAAGTAGGTGAATAATTTTCCTGGCCCTTCTTTAGTGCTTCAGATCTGGATCCAGTAAGAAGTTCTGAAGTCTTTGAAGCATTAGTTATAAGTAGTTGAATAATTTTAATGACTCTCTTAAGTGCTTTAGATCTAAAACTTTTCAATAAAAATCCTAAATGGAGTTTGAGAAACAGATTTTGAGGCTCTGCTATGCATTCGTTAAAAGTAGTTGAATAATTTTCCAGGCCCTTCTTTAGTTCTTCAGATATGGTAAGCACATTCTTAAATGGATCTTTCCAATAACAAGTCCGTCCATTCATATATTGATGGAAACATTGGAAACTGATTTTCAGGAATTTTAAAAATTGAGTTCTGTTCAGATCAGATTTGTTGTGGACTCACGATCAAATTTAATGCGCTACAAACAGCTCCACGTAGATAGATGTGTATAAGTCGGCTTGGAAAGGGTACGGAAATATGGGGCAGTTGACTGGGTTGCTGGAGCTCCTGGGAATGGGTTGCTTACTGCAACTGCCAACTGCTTTTGTTATGAATGATGATGGCAAATCTGGCAGCAGCAATGGGTATGCGTTGGCCACGGGGTCGGGTTGGGTTGGGTTGGGTTGTGGGCGAGGACATGGGACGCGCACGCGGACGCGGACACGGATACGGACAGAGCGACGGAGTGACGGAGGGACGGAGCGACAGCTACGGCCAGAAAATTTTTGGTTGAAAATGGCACAAAGAAAAAGATGCCTTGACGCTCTCAGCAGTGCCATTTGATTCAGATTCAGATTCAATTCAGTTTGTGCAACGAGCAGCTAGAGCCAACTTTGAAAAATGGTAAGACAAAACTGAAATGGCGCAGCAAAAAGGGAAGAAGAAAATTGGAAAAAGAAAAAGTAGAAATAGAAGTGGACGTGGATGTGGAAGTGGAAGTATGTAGTTGGATTAGTGGAAGGTGTACGCCCCAGTCCAAGTACCCAGGCCGAGTGTCCATGGTATTGAAATGCAAATGGTCGCCTGCCTGCCTGCCTGCCTGCCAGCCTGCGAGCCTGCCCGCCCAACTGCCGAAATTAAATTATGTGGAAGTAATGATAACCCTTCTGCGCTGCCAGCGACGTCGATTGAATGAACGGCCTCAGCATCGGTATTGCCATCGCCATCGCCATCGCCTTCCCCATTTGAGGAGGGGGGACCTGTTTTGGCCAGCGACGTAACGCCCTTTTTGGCAGCTGCCTTCTGAGTGCCACGCCGTAGAACCGTTGGGGGCATGGAATCGGGACTCTCCTTTTTTTTTTAAGAACTCTGGGCTCTGACGGTTGGGTTTCGTTTTTGTGACGCGCTTCAAATGCATAATGAATCGGTAGGTGTGGCAACAGCAGCGTATTTATGGCCAACGGTAATTAATTGTTAGCCCAAGTGGCTGGCTGCATTGTGTGTGCGGGCCAACAGATGACACAGAGAGGTAACAGACAATGACAAACGTTATATCGGGAGTATACCAAAGTTGGGGAGGCTAGAACGAAGCTGCAAATTTGTTTCCTTTCTAGCTATACCAAGAATATGTTACTAAGTCTGCCTAACGATTAAAAATATGCATTCCCTAGCTACAAAGAATTGAAAGACCCATCGTTAGCCTGCTTTAGACTAGGTTATTAGATGTTGTATTAATTCTTCCTAGCGATGACAGATATGATATAAAGATATTCCTAGCTACAAAGAATTGAAGGACTCTTAGCGATTACAAATATGCATTCCCTGGCTACAAAGAATTGAAAACTTATCGTTATCCTGCTTTAGGGTTGGTTATTAGGAGTTGCACTTAGTTTTCCTGACGATTACAAATATGCATTCCCTAGCTACAAAGAATTGAAAGACCCATCGTTAGCTTGCTTTAGGCTTGGTTATTAGATGTTGTATTAATTCTTCCTAGCGATGACAGATATGATATAAAGATATTCCTAGCTACAAAGAATTGAAGGACTCTTAGCGATTACAAATATGCATTCCCTGGCTACAAAGAATTGAAAACTTATCGTTATCCTGCTTTAGGCTTGGTTATTAGGAGTTGCACTTAGTTTTCCTGACGATTACAAATATGCATTCCCTAGCTACAAAGAATTGAAAGACCCATCGTTAGCTTGCTTTAGGCTTGGTTATTAGATGTTGTATTAATTCTTCCTAGCGATGACAGATATGATATAAAGATATTCCTAGCTACAAAGAATTGAAGGACTCTTAGCGATTACAAATATGCATTCCCTGGCTACAAAGAATTGAAAACTTATCGTTATCCTGCTTTAGGCTTGGTTATTAGGAGTTGCACTTAGTTTTCCTGACGATTACAAATATGCATTCCCTAGCTACAAAGAATTGAAAGACCCATCGTTAGCCTGCCTAAGGGCTTGATTATTAGATGTTGTATTAATTCTTCCTATCGATGACAGATATGATATATAGATATTCCTAGCTACAAAGAATTGAAGGACTCTTAACTATTACAAATATGCATTCCCTGGCTACAAAGAATTGAAGAACTCAACGTTATTCTTCTTTTGGCTTCTACATACATGTTCTACAATTCCCTATTTCTTTTTCATGTCAATTCTCACTGGTCTTTCACATAAATCTACTGCCTACATAAACAAGACTTGTAGAGTTTTTTCTCTTCTTCTTTCATTACATATTTCCTCCGCCCAGTTTCATCATTTCTTGCAGGAGTTTGCAGCTGCAGAATGAAAATTAAAGCGACGGTTCGTGCTACGTGTTCTCCCTTAACTTAACTGTTTGTCCAGTATCTAAGGAATGGCTCTGTGATTGACTTAATGCTAATTCGCGACGCGATTGTTTCAATTTTGGCCAACAACAAATGGCGCTACAATTTGGCCAACACCAACACCAGCACCAGCAGCAGCAGCAGCAGCACAACAAAGACTTGACAATTGCGACGCGCTGTAATCTACTCGAGGCATTGGCAACGTCGCAGCTACTTACAGACGAACTAATAGATACAGATACATTTGCAGACACATACTCGCAGGCGAGGGCTGCACGCTTAGACAAACGATTGCGAGGGCCGGAATTTTGTGCGGGAGGGGGGCGGGGGGAGTTGGAGAAGGGGCCGCAACTGCCCGACGACAATTCACAAAATTGTTTTCGTGACTTAAATTTTTGCGTGCTGTTGGACGTGTTTGGAAAGCATATGATGTGATTTGCTATCAAATTGAGTTGTCGCCGTCTTCGTCGTCATCGTCAGCGTCCGAGGAAGATAAAGGAAACTGGCGGCAGAGTCAGGCAACCAGCCAGTCAGAGAGCCAGCCAGCCAGCCAGCCAGCCAACCAGCCGAAATGCAATTAAATTTAGAAAAATACAAGCAGGCTGACAGGCTGGCAGGCAGCTAGTTGTAAGAATAATACATAGTTTATAACAATAATACAATAATACATAGCAAAGTGCTTCGAAGGACCGATTGCGAGACCAACGCAAAGTGCTTGTCTGAAGCTGACGCTGAAGCTGAAACTGAAGCTGAAACTGATGCTGAGGCTAAGACTGGCAAAGTGCTTGTTGTCTATTTAAATAAATATACTCAAGCTGTGCATGCTGTTGTCAATTTACACTATCTCCCATATGTATTAAGACGAATCTGTATCAGTTGTCCCATCATCTCATTTCAAGTACAAGTACTCGACAAATGAGAACGACTTACAAATGAAACTTAAGGAACAAAATTCAGCGGCAGAGTAGTCTTAGAGCATTCTTTATTTTGAGACTCTCTTCAGATGATTTAATTATGCAGGCCTTAGACGATTTATAACAATATTGAAATTTGCAAATAAATATAATACTTAATAATAAGTGGACAATAGATCTAAATGTCGTTGTGTCGTCTGTATTTATTTTTATGACCATACCCACAACTCATTTTTAATTAATTAAACAGAACGCCCTAAAATATAATTTTGAAATACAAAAAAAAAATAGATAATAATAAATAAAAAACTTTTTTTTATCTCGAAATATTGAGACATACCAGTAAGCAGTTCAACAGATGCTCTTGTAATGATTTAGGGAATACAAATAGTCAGTGTTGCTAGGTATTAGAAAAACCAAGCCGTTGACCACAAAAGTATGCTATTCAAATGATCAAGTGTGTTTCAGTAGCCATTATTTATGAAAAACACAAATCGATAGTCTGATTGCGTCGATAGGTGCGGCTCATTTTCCGATTTTCCGCAAGAACACACACATAGTGCACATTTATCGGAGACCAGGAAAAAATATTATTAAACTACTGTCAAAAGCACACCTAGCTTCCGGCGCGCTATCATCTCTAATTAAATTGTAAAAATAGTTCATTTTTGCGCAAAAAGTATTATAATTGGGTAATCGGCTTATCCAGGCGTAAACCTTTTGAAAACTAACGCGCGTCAGCAGACTTAAGTCGATTTATGATGAACAACGCATTGACTTCGGCCAATGCCGAATCGCCTTCTGCCAATCCGCCGGCACACGTGATGAACGGCTTCGGACTTTCACGCAACCGCACTCCGGCCAATGCTCGAGCTTCAGCCGAGGTGCCTCTCGACATATTCGAACGTGATGGGGGTCCGGCCCGCCGAACTAGGAGTGCTACGAATGCGCACAACCATCTGCTGCAGTCCAGAAACGCTGAACAAGCCTCTGCAGTGGAAGAAGAGCCCAAACCCAAAACCGTGGAGGGCACTGCAGATGCACGTAAAGCTGCCTTATCACACCACTCGGGCTCCAACACAGATGTGGACGTCTACGAGTGTCCGATGTGCTTTGAGCCCGTCAGGCTCCGCGAACCCATGGCCACTAAATGCGGTCACGTGTTCTGCAGTGTCTGTATAGTGGCCGCACTCCACCAATCTCACAAGTGTCCTTTGTGCAACAAGGAGATGACCAAAAGCCAACTGTTCCGTATTTATCTTTAAACGCGCTACATTATTATTATTCGTGATTGTTTTCTTAACATTCACTTTTGAGTAACACTCGTTATTTCCTTCACATCTGAACAGATCATTGTTTTTCTTTGCTGCACTAGGACATTTCAAATGTCAATCCCATTCGCTTACATATATTCCAAACCTACATATATCATCATGTATGCAATAAATAGTAATTCAGCCATTCATTTGCAATGTTAAGAAATCTGCCAATACTGTAACGACTCAAGATTTAATCGGAGTTATACAAATTTATAGAAATTATATTTCTTTTAAAACAACGTCTCACATTATTTAAAGGGAGACACTTTATAACGGTTTTGTTTATTTTCAGAGGTTGCTTTTAATATTTAATTTAATTAATTTAATTAAATAACTAATTTTTTAGATAACATTTTTCCACATTTGCGGGCCAAATATTGGATTACACGCACTCTTGGCTGTTTTATTTTTGGGTATAAACAGAGTTTAAGGCTAAGCTCGTAGGGTAAAAATATTTTGGAAAAATTGTTGATGATTTTGTTAATAAGTTGCTACTATTGAGACAAATTTTGTGCTCGACTTTTGTTGAAATTATAAAAATAAGTAGCCATTTATTTTTCATATTTTCAAAACTTAGTACACTTGCATTACATTTTACGCTATGAAATAGAAAAATAAATTGAATTCTTGAGATACCATTTGAAATTGGCATTCTTTAGTTTTAATTAAAACAATTTGAATTAAATCGATTATAAAAACATGAAGAGAAATTTTCCCTACAAACTCATTAAGTATTTGGATGCATGTGATTTAATCTCTGAATACATGTATATCTAGATTTTTTTAATCAACTGAACGAACGTGTCAGTCATATACTTTGAACCATTTAGTTTAATTAATCCAAATAAAATTAGCAAAGCTCGTTGTTTTGTTTAATGGACGGATAAGTAATTCAAATAGTTAAGTGGAAATTACAAATATCTTCATCACTTTCAATTGATACATACATTCTTATTATCGATTTAGACATGTCCATCTGTCCGTCTGTATGAACGACTGAGTTTCGGGAACGACAGAGCCCACATTTACCAAACTTTGTGTGTAGGCTGTTCCAGTGCCTAGGCAATACGAGTTCCATTTTTCTTCTTCGCGAAATACAGAATTCCCTCAATATTGTTCAAAGTAACGAAGCTACACAAACTTAACCTTGCACAAGTAATTAATATCCGTACTTTTATTTGGGATTTTATGAAAATCAGTAAATGCGAAGAGAAAATAGTGGACGCGTCCCCTACTTATTCATTTTGAAATTTCCTACGTTTTACGTTTTCGATGAGACATTACAATTTTATTTAAGCTGCGGAGACACCTTCTTGAAAGCGAGCCTTGTTGACATACTTATGCCTACGAGTGTACGTGTTACGTTTGTTTTTCCCTTTTCCCCATTCCCCCCCTCTCATTCTCATTCTGCAGCTCCCCTCCGCCCTCCCCCACACCCATGGCTGGCATGTGTGTGAGGCTCAAGGAGCAAATGTGAAAATTTGCTTAGGCGCCGCTGCTGCGAAAAGTCTTGAGTAAATTGAGCGCTCTGTAAGATACAACTAAATTACACTATGCAAATATTTGCGAAACAAGCAAATACTCACACTTACACACACACACACACATATATATATATATACACAAATACACAGGCAGTGTTGCACGTGTGTTGGTTGTGGCAGCAACGCCTACGGTCGACTGCTGTTCATTAGAAATCAAATAAGCTCTTAGTCGGTCGGCCGGTCGACTGGTCGGTCTGCTGTTTGGTTGCTCGCTGGAGCCTCGCATGCATCTTTGAAATTGCAATTGCGACAATTTAGACCAAAAGAAAACAAAAACAAAAACAGAAACATGAACTCGTAAAACAAATGTTAAAACTGAACTACCCCAGGGCGGCAAATGCTTATGTAAATAAAGCACTCACATACAGCGGGACAAAAACAAAGGCGTGTTATCAAAACACACACACACATACACACACGAACGGCAGCAATCAAAGGCTACATGTACAGTACCGCCTGGCGAGAGCGATAACTTGAGGCCCACAAAAACAGAGCTCACCATCGAACAAAACAACGGCGGGGATGGGCTTTAGTACCTTCAGCAAATGCCTTTAATTTCCTCAATTGACTCCGGTGCGGATATTGAAGTTTTGGAAACAGTAAGGAGCCCAATTATCTATCTAGTATCTGTTTGTCTGTATGAACGCCAAGGATTTTTGAACCACAACCACTAGGGACACCTAACTTGCTACATAGACTTGTACAAGTATTATATACTCAACTTCCGCTGAGTAAGTTTGTTTATGTAACTTTTTACAATACCATATAACTATAACTACTCTACTTTGAAACACACAGAAAACAATTATAAACTCTCATAGTATTAACTTGCCATATATCAAATTTTAAATCTATACGAAGCAACGATTAAAATTCTCCATACATAAAATCCATGTTACGTTAATGCTGTACAGTCTTAATTACTTTAGATCTATTTTGAAACATACAAACAACAATTATGCCATATACTCGAATATAAATCTATAAATTTGAAATCTATACAATTTTTAGCCTTTTTTTGTAGTATCAATTTTGTCAATTCAATTCAATACAATCTCAACTACTCTTAAATTTACCAGACATCACAATATAAATTCAACTACACCTAATTCCGTTTTTACACGGTCTTTTTTCACACGGGTTTGATTTAACACGGTTTGAAAAATAAAAATGTTATATATGGTTATACGACTTTATTCCATTTAGCACGATTCACTTTGCATATGATCTATGTCTTTATTTTACACGTTTTTTAACACGACTTTTTTAGGAACCAATCTACCGTGTAAAAACCGAATTAGCTGTACTTTAATATTTAATTTTTCAGCCTGCTCTCAATATGTATCTTATGTCACCCGTAATTTAATCTACTCTTCAAACTAATTTTTAAAACTTAATCAACAATAAAGACTTCAACACACCATCATCTTGCTAGGGCTTTTTCCCGCTTTCCCCTCCACTCTGCCAAACTAGGAGTATAAATATGCTCATATATTTAAGGTTGATATTTGTAAAATATAAAGAATAAATTGTAAAACAAACTATTCGGCCAAAATAAATAATATTTGAGAAAGAAAAATTATTCATTATTTTGTATACCTCCCAAAGCACCGATCGTTGCAAAAGAACTTTTTTGTTTATACTGATATCTTAATCACATCAGGTATTTTTGTAAAAAGTGCACTTTACTTGAATCAACGATCGATTCCAGGATCACACTAGGTAGTGCTGCTTTATTATTTATTTTTTTTTTTTTATGGCATCATAACCAAATTTTGTTTGAGTTTTATTTAATGCCCCACCATAATCTGAGCTCGGTGCACTATTTTTACATCACATAGGAATGCTTGGCTGTGAATGGATATATGTAGCGGATGGGTAAAGAGTATTTAAGAGTCGGGCAGCCACGACGTTAACTACTCGTCTTTACTTGTTTTTACTTTAAACTACATAACCTACATAATTATGCTTAAAATTGTGTTTGAAAATGTACGATTTATTCACAATTTACAATTCAATTATGAATTCGAGCAAAAGTTCATTTTAGGTGCCAAAAAATATTGTATTCTTTTAAAATTTGTGCAGCAAAATCAACAACAATTTATTAAATAGATTCTTATTGCTATATTATGGAAATAAAAACCTAAAGGTTGGGACAATTGAATAAGCAGACAAAACTGTTGAAATAAATGTATAATAGAGCGTAAAATGGCAATTTAATGAAATTGAAAAAATTGCACTCATCGTCAATCAATCAATAATAATTATCAGGGACTGTAATCATTATGTTATTAAAAAAAATGTAAAAAAGAAAAGAGTTTTTTTTTAATATTATTCATTCCATAACAATATAATGATTTATTTTGACTTCGATTTTTTGAGCAAAAAAATTAAACTCATAAAATAATGATTATTCTTTGTTTTATTTTTTGATCAAAAAAATTTATATGTATTCTTTATTAATGAGCCAAGACGAAACCCTACATATAGTCCAATTTTGGACTAAAAACAACATCCCTATTAAAATATTTTCACTAAAACAGAAATACATAGCTAAATATTAGCAAACATACCGATTTAAAATTACAATTTCAGTTTTATTTTTCGTCAAAAAAATACAAATTTATTTTATGAGTTTTTTTATTCATTTATTTTGCTCAGAAATAATGATTATTGGTTTAGTTGTAAAGTATAACTAAAAATTAATCATAATATTGTGAGAGAATAGAAATTAAAATTTTGAAATCAAGATGAATATGCATAGATAATTCTGAGAGAAGAATATTGGTATAATTCCCGTTTCCTCAAAGTTTCTATAAGTGAATAATTTGTGTGCTTAAAAAAAAATAATGATTACTTGTAATATGTGCGGTCCCTGATTATAATTTTTCTCTATGTTTTAGTTTTTTAAAACCTTTATTGATGCGCTGGACTCTGAACCTAGTTTAAAGAAACAACTAAGCTGATCGACCCTATATTGCGGACTCAGACCAGAGTGTGGTTGCTTTGGCGCAGCAGTAGCTCTGGGGTTAAGGTGTCGGCTTGCAAGCCAATGCGTTCCAGTTTCGAGTCCCACGAGCAACTTTGTTATTTTTGTTTTTATTTTATTAAATTCATTTGAATATGGCCTTAAAATAAAACACAAATAAAAATATAGAAAAGCAAATGCAAATGTATGCTGCACTTCAAAAGATGTTTCAAATTAACATAATAACGAAACAATTTTTGAACAAATATTTTGTAAAAATTTTGGAAACAGAAAACGTGCAAATTCGTTAAATAAATACATAAATACACGTAGCTATTGTTTTACTTCAAAAACACACGCATCCGACTAAATTTATAAAGCAATGGCTTCAAATATGAAGACAAATTGTTTGCTTTAGCAAACTTTTATTTTCCTTCAAATACAATTATTCAAAGCTGTTTATTCTTTGCAATTTGTATGCAGCCGGCAGCTATTACAAAAGCAATCAACAGCAACATGCATACACACATGCATGCATACAAGTATGTACATACATACATACAGACAAGACTATATATAGAAGTAGTATGCACAAATTGAATAAAGCAAACGATCCCGCCTCTCAGAGAGAAAAGCCATGTGTGGCAAAGAGGCGGCAACGCAATTGAGAGCGAAAGATACAAAACCGGTTGCCGCACGTATCTAGCGAATGCGCTGCTTGCTTAGAATTCGCAACCACGAATTCAGCGAACGATAAAATAAATACAAGTTCCATTGCTTGGGCATTCGGGCGGTCGAAGTATCTCACAGCGTCAAGGGTTGGCCACGTCCCCGACTTAATTGTGGCAAAAACACGTCGTTCTAATACAGAAGAAACAAGCAAACGGGGGAGAGAAAACTCCAGTAAAAAATCAAAGTGAACCCTGCCGTCGATGAAGAAAAAGCAGTCGCTCTTCTACGGAGGAAAACCTACGGAAAAATGTTGTGTACCCAGGCAAACAGAAAAAAACGTATGAGAAAAATGATTGAGGAAATCAAATCTACAGATGAAAAAGATGAGAAAAACCAAGAAAAAGAAATGGTTGAAAAAGAAGACAGAGAGAGATGAAAAGCTCTTGTGTTGTAATTGTGTACTTGGCCGGATCGGATCAAAGCAACCAAGCCAAGCCGGACCCAAGCCCCAAGCCAAGCCAGAAAAAGCAAACGAAAAATGTAATGTTGTGGAGCTCGAGCCAAAAACCCAACCTCAGAAGAAGAAAAACACGCAAAAGTCAGTCAACTTTGAAAACTCCAATCTAAGCAGAGAAATAGTTTAGAGTTATAAGCAAAAAGATGAGAGTGGCATTATACCGCACTAACCTACTTACAAAGTGGAGAAAAAGATGAAAAAGGTGTAAAAACCCAACAACACATTGCAAATAAAAAGTAAAATTGAAAAACAACAAAAAAAAATAAAAAAAAAGCTGTGAGGTGCTGGAGCTATATAAAAACAAGAATAGCTTCAATGATCGCCTTTTTGGTTGATCATGGAAGCAGTTTTCTTCATACAAATTGCATTTTGTTTGCCAGTGAGTTCTAGTTTGTTTTCCAAATTAACTGCACAATTAAATGTTTTGAGAAAATCGTATTTCAATTGGTCCCCTTTAAAATCAGTTGTGGAAGCATCTTTGGTTCGCCTTTTTGTTGCTTTTGGCAGCAGTTTCTTTTTCAAATTGACTCCCGTTTTGTTTTTTTTAAACATGCCAATAAGTTACTAGTTTGTTTTATTATATAAATTATTCTAAAAGCATTTCCAAATCAAATGTTAAGTTAAATGTTTTACGAAGAAAACGTTATTCAATTGATCCCCCTTGAGATCAGTTCGGAGATCGGTTTATTTGTAAGTATTTTATTGTGTTTTAAAAACGCTAACAATGCGTTGGGATAAAGACTTTGAAGACCACCAAGAACCAGAATTCAAGACAGCACGTTAAGCAAATCAAGGAATAGATGTTTCGAAACCGAATGTCGATTGGCAACTAGACACATTGCTGGTCAACACCATTTGAAGAGTCATTTCGTTAGAAACAAGACGCACATCGTTCCACAACCACCAACCATCGGTATCTCCTGATTTAGATCCGTTTAACTTCTGGTTATTAAATAAATTGAAAAGATCCCTCCCTTTCGATACGATTGAGGTCCATATCAGAAAGAGTTTTTCGAACGGTTTTCGTATTTTTAAGTTGGAATTTTAACATAATATCATCTATATATTTATTGTGAAATAATATAAAACATCTTATAGTAAAAAATAAAAAAGTTGGACAAATTTTAATGAATAAATCAAGATTCTGAAAGTTATAATAAATAGTGCGGGTCAAATTTGTAACCAATAAATACGAGTATTGGGAAGTGGCTTGGCGTTTCGATCGCTTCCGGTTCCTTGCACTTCCTGCCTTAATCGTCTGTTGTTTAAACCTTAAATGAGTAATTTTCTGAAATATTTTAGCGGACTTCATCGAAATGCCTAAAGATCTTATGACACAGGTTCGTCCAATGGGGTCAACACTTCAGTTGAAAGACCCATGCCCTACCCCTCAAGCGAACTGTTTAACCTTCAACTAATTGCGAAAACGATTAGGCGGTCTGGCAATAATTATACAACAACAACACCATCAACCAAACAAGTGTGTATAAACAAGAACCACAAAATGATTTTGTAAGCGCCTAGTTACAAAAAGTGAGTAACGGATTTGGACACATGGGACAAAGCTTTAGAACAATTAATTATAAATTTATAGAGCAACACCACGGGCACGAAAAGGAGGAGCGGTGCGGAGCGGCGAGGCATTTAAATAACTCAGCAGACGAGCAAAACCAACCCATCAGCCACACACATACACACAGCTATGCGTATATATGTATGTATATATACTGACATCATCACAAACACCCTGGCATCAGGAAGCAAAAACAGCACTAAAAATGGATTTCCATTTAAGGCGGCATGTTGAGCACATTGTTTTTATTAAGTGTCGCATGATATGTGCGAGTCTCACTGAATGAGTGTATGTGTGTGTTTGTGTTTGTGTGTGTGTGTGTGTGTGTGTATGTGTGCATGTCTAACGCGCCATACACATAAACACTTCAAGTGGCAACATGACGTGCAACTAATCCGCTGCCCAAAAAATATGTTACAAGTGGGCAAAGCCAGCCTCTGGCCGAGCCACGCAACGAGCTGGCAACAAAGCAGCCGATAGACGACGACGACGACGACCTTGCACAGTGGCAGCAACCGCTGAAAACTATGATTTAGAATGATTTTAAAAAAATCCTCTTTATACCCTCTTTCTTTGTCGACTCTCCTAATCCCCGCCTTACATAGTTTTGTCCACACGCTAAGAAGAGGACTTTTTTTTGAAACGCCACTTTTGTTCTTAAATCTAGCCCAATCAAGATTGAACATTGTGTGATTGAACATTGTATGATTGAGCTTTGTAATGTATATAAATATATTTATTATTTAATGACACACACACACAGAGTTTCATCCACATGATGAGAAGAAGAATTGGTTCTAAAACGACACTTTTGTTCTTAAATCAAGCCCAATCAAAATTAATCATTGTGTGATTGAAGTTTGTGATATATGTATGTATATTTACTATTTATTATAATCCCTCCCTACAGAGTTTCGTCCACATGATGAGAAGAAGAATTGGTTCTAAAACGACACTTTTGTTCTTAGATCAAGCCCAATCAAAATTAATCATTGTGTGATTGAAGTTTGTGATATATGTATGTATATTTACTATTTATTATAATCCCTCCCTACAGAGTTTCGTCCACATGATGAGAAGAAGAATTGGTTCTAAAACGACACTTTTGTTCTTAGATCAAGCCCAATCAAAATTAATCATTGTGTGATTGAAGTTTGTAATATATGTATGTATATTTACTATTTATTATAATCCCTCCCTACAGAGTTTCGTCCACATGATGAGAAGAAGAATTGGTTCTAAAACGACACTTTTGTTCTTAAATCAAGCCCAATCAAGATTGAACATTGTGTGATTGAACTTTGTAATTTGTGTAAATATATTTATTATTTATTATAATCCCTCCCTACAGAGTTTCGTCCACATGATAAGAAGAGGAAATTGTTCTGAAACCACAGTTTCCTTCTTCAATGTACCCCAATGAAGATTGACCATTATGTGATTGATGTTTTTGATGATATATATACATTTGTTATTAGAATTTCTTGTACTACATGTTCTTTAGACAATTCTGTGCCTAATTGAATTAAAGCGCCGCGTAAACAATATATTCTAATACTCTAATCGGGCAACTGTTCAAAAGCATTTTACATATGATTTTAAAACTGATGGTGATGATGGATTTTTTTCCGCACTATGTCAGCCACTATTTTGGAAGCTTAGTCCAAACCGCATCCGAATGCTAAAAACATGAAATTTGATTTGAAAAGCTTTTCAGAAAACTAATTACTTTCAAGACTAGACTGAACCACTGTGCCCCTCGTGCTGTTGTAGGAACTGGGGAGCGGGAGAAGCTAGAGCTGGGTTCATCATAAAAACAGCTGCTGCATGGACAATAGAAAAGGGTGGGGGAGGACGTGGAAAGCGGGTCACAGTGCGCGCGCTAAATAGTTTGAAAATAGTTGTGAACCCTTTCATCAAGCAACTGCCCGCACAGCCAGCCAGCCAGCCAGCCAGTCAACCGCCCTTCCCCTCCCCCTCTCCCCAGGAGAACTTGATTCGAGGCTTAGCAGCAGGGGGGAGGAGGACTGGGTGGAAGCAGTAGTGGCAGAGCATTTGCTGCCATTTGCTATTCTTTCGTTTTATTTTATTTCATTTTATTTTTTATACGACCTTTTTTGTCATATTTTCTGTAACATTTTGTCAGTGGCGCTGAAGCTAAAGCTGATGTTGAGGCTGATGATGTGGATGTTGCTCCCAGATGCAGAGCAGTGCCGACGACGACTTATTAACGGCACACTGAGAAATGAGAATGATGCAGAATTGAATGCAATCGGTCCTCAATCAATTTCACAAATCCATCGGCAGTAAATGAAAATAGCTTTGGGATTTGAAAAGAACCCAAAAATTACTACGAAAAAAATTATAATTTTTTTCAAGTTAGTCGATGAGAACAACACTTGAAAACTGAACTAGCTATAGTATATTTTCAAAAAACAAATAATTGTTTAAACTTAATAAAAATAATCAATAAATTTCAAGTGAAATGAATCAAATAACACTTAAGAAAATATAATAAAAAATTGGACAAAATAATTTCGAACAAAGTACTTAACAAAATGTACCAACTTTTTGTCGTATTTATTTATTTCGCGCACCTTAAAATAATTATTCTGCTAAGAATCCTAATTATATTTAAAGTAATATCCTTACTATCATAGCTTGCCGGACTGGCAATCAAACTTTCCCCACCGGCATGAAGATTTTGTTTTTAGAATTAGGTTTTTTTATAATGTCTCTGACCACACATAGCTGTAAATCGAGGCATAGCTGACCGAAAGGAAAATAAAATTCCCCCAATGTGTCGGAGGCATTAAATATAGTACATTATTATTGCCCCTTTTTTTAGAGTTTCTTATCTTTAGGTTTAAATTATTGTGTTCCATATTTTGAAAATATAAGATATCTTGATATTACTATAAAATATAGAACATATATATTTTGTAATCCATATCGACAGCACAATTTGTTGATTTAAAGAAATAGAAATTTACGAATATTTTTAAAACATGGTCTTAGACTAAATCAGAGTACTTGTATATCGGTCAGAAATACCTATAAACATAGTACTATATCTTACACTATTTTTTGTCGGTGCATCGGGGAATGAAGAAGGCAGCGGTTTTGCGGGAAAGTGAGGAAACTAGCTGCGCTGCTTTGCGCTGATAAATGAAAAGCGGTCTGTATGTTTGCCTAACTGAGGGAATGATATGGTGTATGTACCAACATAAATATACATACACACACACACACACATATATTCTTACTATGTGTATAGGGTATGTGTGTGTGTGTGTGTGTGTGTGTGAGTCTGTGTGAATGGCTGCCAAAATGAATGTTTCAACTAAATGAATAAATGGAAATTAGTGCCAAAAGGCAACGGACAACGTTGCGCAAAAAGAGGCAAAGACGGGGATGGAAAAATGAACTGATGGACAGATGGAGAGATGAAGAGATGGACGGATGCACGGATGCACGGATGGATGCAGGGAACAGAGCACAGAATGTTTTTACACTTTGCTTTAAATTCATTAGTGAGGCAAATGCAATGCACTGCATCGTTTTAGATACTGACCTTGTCAGGGTTCAACGGCAATATCAAATAGATGTACACACATACATGAACATATATGTATGCATATAAGTGTGTGTGTGTGTGTGTATTTTCAACAAACAGCAGCTGCTATTGACAAATTGTGCAACAAAACAAGGCACGCGCCAAACGAACAAACAACTAAATAAACAGGCAACAGAAATGGGGGGAAATGTAAATGAAATCGAGTTTAAAAAGTAGGCAAAAAAAAAAAAGAAAATGGCACAGCAGACTCGATTCTGAAACGTGGCCAGCACCCACACACAAAGTACATACATACAAGTATGTGACACGCCCACTTCCACACCCTCCCCTTCCCCCTTTCCTTGCAGCTATATAACGCCCCAATGGCACAGAAACATACAGCGGCATCGGAGGCACAATTATGCAGCGACGGGAAGGGTTTTAATGCAAATTGTTTTAATTGCAGTTTAAATGCAACGATTTATTCCGCCCGACGCCTTCTTTTATGCGACTATTTAAAGTTGTGTCTAGCAAGTCATGAATATTATCGGATAATGCAGCCGGGAGCTGTCGAATGGGGATGGGTATGGCACTGGGACCTGGGACTGGAGCTGGGAGTGGAACTGGGAGTGGAACTGGGAGTGGAACTGGGAGTGGAACTGGGAGTGGAACTGGGAGTGGGAGTGGGACTGGGACTGAGGCGTGGTGCATTGAAGCGTACGCATATCTATCATTAATATAGAGCTGCAGTCAGCTGCTGTTGTTGCCCCGCAAGTCTGCTGCACAAAAAAATAAAAATAAAATGCCACACCACCTCAGTCTCGCACACACACACACACCAATACAATGCACACACACATGCTTTTGCACTTGCACATAAGAAGCCATGAATGGCTGCCATTGTGCTGAGGTTGGTTGCAGCCTTTTGAGGGGCGGGGGAGGCAGCTGGGAGGTGGGAGGTGGGAGCTGGCTGCCAGGCAGGCGACTGACTGCTGAACTACTGCCAACTGCAATTAATCATTTTTCTATCATTTTCAGATTTTTTACTCACACCGACACCCGTGCACCATGCCTGGCAAGTTATGATTTTTTATTCCTTTCCCTTCTTTTTGCTACCCATTTGTGTTTTATTTTCTAGCATTGCCCGCATGCAAGCAATAGGCATATATATGTACATATAGTCGCATATCTATATACATATAGTATGTTATGGTATTCGCCTAAAATATAGAAAAGCAGGCAACACTGGAAGCAGCCAGCAGTTGGTGAGTTTGAAAATACTTAGTGCTTAGTATGTCCTCTAATTTTTAAATTTAAATAAATAAAAGCATTTCAAAAATATTTCACTTATCTGCAGCTTTAAAAAAATTATCATGGATGCAAAGCAAAGTTTAATATTCGTAAAAATGTATTTTATTAATATTCGAAAAAGCACGCACCATAAATGGGCACGACCAAAAAAATATACATATAATATCAATTTAATGGTTGTATTGGAATAATTTAATGTGAGTTAACTTTTGTTTTACATGGGTGAGAGAAACTTGTTTAATTACTAAACAATGATTGATGACTAATTCACATTTGGCTTGAAAATAATGGCTAGAAAATGGTAATTGCTTTTGGTTATCGACCTAAAACATAGTTAGAAAATGACCGCAGTAAATAGCTAAAAAATGGATAGAAAAATACTTATAAGTAGCTAGAGCAAGGACGAAAAAGCCGCTAAAAGTCCGCCAGAAAATTTCCAGAAAACTCACAAAAAAAATAAATAGAAACCCCGTTAGAAAATTGCTAGAAACAGCGCCCTTAATAGCTATAAACACCCGCTAAAAAATAGATAGGAATCCCCCCATCGCCGATGGTCCAGGTTTTAAGAGCCGCAGAGCCTGAAAAACCTGAACACCACACGAAATGGCGACTCTTAAAAAATATAAATACCATTGGTTTCGTCACCGAAAACGTTGCCAATCCAGCGTTCAAAGCACTCACATACGAAAAAACACACATCAGAAAAAAATACAGCTTTTCACACATACTGTCCATGCATTTGTGGAAAAATATGTATTTGTAATTTGATAGTTGAAAAAATTCAATTATTATTAATGCCATTTATTAAAATTAGCGCTTATTATAATTTTGTGTAAACTAAAAAGTGGACCTAACGTGCCATTAAATCGAACTGCTACTTCCTTAAAAACCTTTGTTCACTAAATGCTTAGAGTATTTCAGAAAAACTGTTCTGCTGCTGCGGAAAGCAAGATAATTGAAAATATTAACCACATACTATACAAATGTGTTCGACCTCAAGAGACCTTAAAAGAAAGGCTCCCCCATCTATGCGGACTCAGAGCTGCTGGCAGGTTCCTGAAACTCGCGAAGCAATGTCTAGTTAAAGGGACAATCAATTCGAATGGGGGAACTTTTGACTTGTTCTATTGCTAATAGAGTATAGTTTGTCTGTATGCATGTATGTGTGTGTGTGTGTATGTGTGTGTGTGTGTTTGTATGCGTGTGTGGCAGGCAGACTAGACAATGCGAGTCATATTCACTGTCGATTAGCACGTCAGTAATTTGCTAAAGCCGCGACTCTGACAAAATGCTATCGAAACTTTCGCAGACGAACACGGAAAGAAGCTTTGCCAGTGGCAGACAAACCGCACCCAGTCAGTCAGTCAGCCATTCAGTCAGCCATTCAGTCAACCAGTCAAGTAGTCAGGAGGGAAGTGTCTTGTGAAGAGACATGGCGCAACCGCAACTGCAACTGAACGGTGTAAAGCATGCGCCGATGTCACGAATTGACAACGCAATTGGCAGCGCCACGCCCCCCTGCTAGCGTAGTCCATGAGCGTGGCGTTCGGGCTCTATCGAATAGTCAATATATACATATACATATGTATGTACTACTTGTATATGTATGTATATGTGTATATGTGTATATGTGCGCGCCCAGGCTCATTAAACTGCATCAATGCACAGCTAAACGATTTCTAATGGCGCTACATGCTTCGTCCTACTCCTGGATTGGGTCAATTGGACTTGGCTGAACTTTTGTGCATCCCAAAAACCGAAAGCCAGGCAAAGTACACAACTTTTGATGGTCATTGATGTTGATACATCCGTCGAAGGCAAGCCACCAAGGCGACACTTGCGCCGGAGTGGGCATTTACGGGTGGGGTATGGGGGGACTTGTGGGAACACACTTCCTGACAGAAGCAGCTAACAAGCCAACGAAGCTGAAGCTAGGGAATGCAACAAATTAGAGATGAACACTGACAAGACCACTACAAGGTACTCACGAAAATGAGACCAAAATAATACAAGAATTTATTTCCAAAGACCTTGCAACGCCAAAAACAATCGCAATCTCTCATGAAGGGTTTTTATGCCTTATGTGTATTTCAGATTTTTTCTAATTATTCGAGACATATGTACAAAGTATTTCAAAGTCGAGATACCCGACATTAGCTTCTCCACTTGTTTTCCCTTAGGTTTTTGCAAAGAATGCATCTCCAACCCCATAAGGTATATAAACAAGTACAAATCGATCTACATATGTCCGTCTGTATGAACGCATACATTTCTGAAACGGCTAAGCACAATTTTACCAAACTTGGTAGGTAGACTCTGCTTTGATTGTCTCCTCTTTCTCCCCCCCCCCCCCCCCCCCCCCTCTTTCTCCATCAATGTTGTCCGCAATTCCAAGGCCATACAAACTCAACATTTCAATACTTGAATTATTTATAGTTCTCTATCCGACTGTATGAACAGCGATAGTTTTTTAATCATAACAGCTGGGAATCTAGCTAACAAACTTGAAATGTAGACTGGTCTTATTCATATCCGGATTAAGTTTATTACAAACCATATATAGCATCACTACTTTATATACATAGCTGCCATAGAACAGATTGGAAAAAATCACTCTTAGTACGGTAAATTTTTTCTTTTAAAAAGATATTCTTTTTAATATTTATATGTTTAATATGTTTAATATGTGTATATGTTTTTTATGTTTCATCGCAATGTGAAATCTTATCACAATCGGAATAAAGCGTAGTTCAAAGCACTTTTTTACAAATAAATTCATTTGGAAATATGTGTACTAAATAGAGGGAAAAGGGTGGTTATAGGATATTCAAAAGCTACGTTCTACCTAAAAGCTGATGGAATCCAATTCAATCAAATGAGAGTAGGTTCTATATGAAAGCAGTTGTGTCTGAGCCCAAAAATAAATGTAGCTCCAATTAATTAGACTTTTGACTGGAAAGAAAGCAAAACATCTAATAAAATAACCATCGTTTAGTTTGAGCGTCCTTCTCTATCACGAAATAACGAGCCAGCAGCCAACACTGACAACCCGGGGGACATTTGTTCAGAATGGTCAGGTTAAGTGTTTTATGAACTTGTTCAATATGAAGTCATAGTGCGTGTGTGTGTGTGGGTGGGTGTGTGCGTGCATCTGTGCGTCTATGTGACTTGCTGTCGAAGCCACCGATATATAACTAGGCATGTACCTATGTTTGTATGTACGTCACGAGCTAACCCTATGACTTTCTCTTGCCTGAGCCTTTGAAGCTTTTAATTTGATTTTCGTTCAAGTGCGGTTTTCGATTCACCTGTCCAGGCATGTGCACCCACACACATACACACACACACACACAGACACACACATACATTTGTATTTTCATGCATAAATATATGGACATACATCTGTACATATTTGTGGCTCTGCGGTCAGGTTGCATTGAACTTGAGCTGCTGCTGCCTTTTTGCGAATACCAAGTCCAAAAAGCATGTCCAGCTAGCCTTAATGAGCGAACAGCACACACGTCTTAATTAAATCCAACTACTGTACATCGCCAGGACACCAGCCCAGTACCGACCAACAACACCAACAACTATACCTAACCTTCAGCTACAACAAACAGCCTGTCGATTGCTTTTTGAAGCAACAAACTTTAATTCGAATTTTTGGGCAGAAAAACTGCAACCAAAAAAAAAAACTCGTTAAGAAACTTTTGAGGTATACTTTTTAAGCAAAGCATAAGCAAACCTTCTGATAAATACCGCCCTTCCTTCAGTAACCTATAACTTATTATACATTTACATATCTTTAAGATTATGTCTGATCAAAATAACAATACATATCTTCATGCGATGCCACAAAAAACACCAAATTAATTTCGAAAATGTGACAACTTGATAGAAAATTAATATAAATGTTCGTTTGTTAGATCTATAACGTCTCCGATTGCATTTGGTTGTGAATCGGGGCATACGTTCTACTTCCTATATCGCTTTGAAACTGTTTAGTGGAATCGCCCTCAAAACAAAAGCCAGTTATTACCAGCATTGAGAAAGTTTCTTTCTCAAAACAGGTGTTATTTAATTAAAATACAGCATACTTTACAGTTCTCTAGTACGACCAGTGCTTGTGTTTGAGGTCCTAAATATAAATTGCATTAGGACCGCATTAAGTCGGTCCAGAAACAATTTCTTCTTTTTATACCCTGTACCCGTAGGGTAAAAAGGGTATATTAGGTTTGTGCAAAGTATGTAACATGCAGAAGGAAGCATCTCCGACCCCATAAAGTATATATATTCTGAATCAGCATGACGAGAGAAATCGATCTAGACATGTCCGTCCGTCCGTCCGTCTGTCCGTCTGGATGAACGCAAGGATCTCAAAAACTATAAAAGCTAGAATAACCAAAGTTGGCATCCAGATTCTCCTAGGTCCGAGTAAGGACGAGTTTATTTTATTTTTTTTAATTTTTCCCCCCTTCCCCCGCTACAGAATTTCGACAATAGCGTCCACATTTCAAATGCTACCTAAACCAAACTTTGCGCACATAATTTCTATTCTACTGTTGTTTAAAATTTTATCAAATTCGGTCAATTCTAAGAAAAGTTATTAGCGAAACAAATTCTCGCCAGTACAACCCCACCAAACTGCAGCAACTAGTTCGCTCTTCCTCTTCCTCTTTTTGCTGCTGCTATGGGCGCATATAACTCAGTGACGGAAGTTTACCTGGGTACAGGGTATTACACTTCTTTCGTTCTTGCGTTCTCTCTTGTTGCTCTTCTTCTTCTTATTATTAACCTTTACCTATGCCTTTAGCATTAGCTCAACGTGGGAAAGTTCTTGGTGTTCTGTTGATTGTCGGAGATATTGATTCCTCTATGCTTTTACATTTTTCTGTACCTTCCAACAAGGAACTTTTGCACAATCCTTGTCGAGTATTATGCTCTGATTATAATAATTTCTAATTTCTCAAGTGAACTCACTCTCACCTTACGGAACTCTTCTATTTGCAACTACCTGACTGATCATTATTCAGTGATTCTCCTCATTTTAGCTTTTAATTATATTTTTTTTTATTATTTAAGTATTTTAATTTCAATTTATTATTAGTTTAAGTTAATTATACTTTTCTATTTTATAATGCTATTTCTTTATCTCAATTTCTTTTTTGTCAGGTCTAATAACGCCTCTGACTACTCTTTGCTGTGAATCGAAGCATAGCCGTTTCGCAAAAAAAAAGTCCCCCCACCGAGGCGGATTCGTTAATAGATATTTTTGTAATTTTTATAGCCTTTTTGATTTCTTTAGTTTTATTTAGTTTAAACGCTCTATTGTATTGTATTTTTTTAAATAAATTAAATTAAATAAAAATATAAAAAAATATATAAGCTTACCCGCTCCGTTTGAAATCTATTTGCTTGAAAATTAGAGTTACATTTCCACAATGTCTGTTCAGTTCGAATGCCTATCCAGATACGAGTACTTGAGTCACACATTGTCAAGCATATTTGAAACATTTTTGAAATAATTTTATTTGCCGGTCAAAATCTTTTCGTATTTTGCCAATATGTTGAAATATCTGGCTGGAATATTCGCGAAGCCCCGCAACGATTATGTCGACGGTCGTCTGATCAGTCCCCTAAGCCCCGGTCAGCGGGACGTGGTCGGACCGCGCGGCTGCGCCCGCAGGAACTCCAAGGTGAAGATCCTGCGCCACTACAGCAGTAGTAGCAGCAACGGCGGCTTCGGTACCAGCAGCGGCAGCGGCAGTGGCGGCAGCAGCTCGTGTGGCAGCCAGTGGCGAATTGCGGCGAGAAGTCATCTGCCGAGCTACCGGCCCCATAATGGGGCTAACATTTGCTGCGTACGCCAGCCGTCAACAACCTCGCCCAGCAGCTCCGAAATGTGTCTGGAAGTGCCGGAGACTTACATAGCCAATGTGGAGACATCGTCCCTGGACGAGGTAGAGGCATCTGGCTCCAGCGAACTTGAGCCTGAGATCGCCAAGCCATCTGGAAAGTCTCCACAGCCCATCAACCCCGTCGAGGCGTGCGAGGATGAGATACAGGTGTTGCGTACCGTTGTGCTGGATGAACTTCTGCGCAGCTGCTCTCTGGATAATCTAGATTTTGAGCTTCCGCCCATGCCGCCACCGGCCACGCCCATCCAGAGTGACCCCGACATGCCAGCAAGCTTGTGTAAATCAGTCTCCAATAGCGCCGAGGCGTTGTAAGACACTCAGCCGACGCCCCATCCACGATAGCAACACAAAAAAGTATCATCAAGAAAAAGAAACCAGGACGCCTTGAAGCTCCGCTAGAGAAGCGGGAAGTGACATCAAGTTTCAAGCAGGAACGGCAAGAAGGAGCATGGCACTTAGCATCGCCGGGCAGGCAGGCAGTTTCAACCGGCCTCACTTAACATTTTAGTGCACGATCAGTTCGATTTTTGAAATATCCTTGTCACCATTTAAAGTCTTAATAAACAATGTGCGTCTTCAAATACCAAGTAAATAGGATTGGCCCTCGAAATGACTTCAAGCAGAGATTTAGACTTAGATGGATTGATAGGAGTAGATGCAACTCTAGACAAGATGGATATATAGATCGATAGAGGTTGTTGCTGATACCCAATCAGGCAACTACCAAATAAAACAAGTAAAAATGCTAAAGTCGGGTGTCCCGACTTTGAAATACTCTGTACATATGTTTACAATAATTATAGAAAATAAAAAAAATTAAGAAAATAAAAAAAAAATTTGATCGATTTTACCTCTCTCGGTATTCGAACTCACGTAAAGGGTGTATAATTGCACATTTACATAGCAATTGCGTCTGTGTGAGTGTATGTATGCCTATGCGCATCTATTCGTGTCTGTGTAAGCATTTTCGCAGTCAACCAAACAGCAACATCAACAACAGCCGCGGGCAGCGCTTGAGCAGCGCTGCAGCAGCGCTGCATCAGCAAATATATTTATGGCTATAACTTCTTGTTAAATCGGTCTATCATAATGAAATTTGGCATACGGACACATAATAACTAACTGGGGGTATTTCCAAAATTTTAGTTCGAAATTCCAAGAATTACTGGAGTTACGATTTGCTTGGTAGAGGGGGGAGGGAGGGGAATTCCAAAATATACATTTTCTGCGTATTCACATAAGGCATCTGGGACTAAAATTTGGTGTTCCTAGGTTTTATAGTCTCCGAGATATAGGCGATTATACGAATGGAAAATCGGGAAAACCCCCATAGGGGGGAAGTGGGGGGGAAATTCAAAAAAAATAAAACAAACTCGTATAGAATACACACATAACGCATCTTCGTGCAATATTTGGTGTCTCTATCTCTTATAGTCTCTGAGATCCAGGTGTTCATACGGACGGACAGACGGACAGACGGACAGACAGACAGACAGGGCTAGATCGACTCGTCTCGTCATGCTGATCAAGAATATATATACTTTGTGGGGTCTGCCACGCCTCCTTCTGCCTGTTACATTTTTCAGCTCCCGCAAACCTAATATACTCTTGTACATTTCATGTACAGAGTATAAAAATTCAATGATCGATTTTACCTTTCTCGGTATTCGAACTCACGTAAGGGGTGTATAATTGCACATTTACATAGCAATTGCGTCTGTGTGAGTGTATGTATGCCTATGCGCATCTATTCGTGTCTGTGTAAGCATTTTCGCAGTCAACCAAACAGCAACATCAACAACAGCCGCGGGCAGCGCTTGAGCAGCGCTGCAGCAGCAAATATATTTATGGCTATAACTTCTCGTTAAATCGGTCTATCATAGTGAAACTTGGTAAACGGACATATGATAACCAACTGGGGGTATTTGCAAAATTTTAGTTCGAAATTCCAAGAATTACGGGAGTTAGAGAAAATCGCATTTGCGTGGGAGAGGGGGGAGGGAGGGAAATTCCAAAATATACATTTTCTGCGTATTCACACAAGGCACCTTGGACTAAAATTTGGTGTTCCTAGGTCTTATGGTCTCCGAGATATTGGCGATTATACGAATGGAAAATCGGGAAAACCCCCATAGGGGGGAAGTGGGGGGAAAATCAAAAAAATAAAACAAACTCGTATAGAATACACACATAACGCATCTTTGTGCAAAATTTGGTGTCTCTATCTCTTATAGTCTCTGAGATCCAGGTGTTCATACGGACGGACAGACGGACAGACAGACAGACAGACAGGGCTAGATCGACTCGTCTTGTCACGCTGATCAAGAATATATATACTTTGTGGGGTCTGCCACGCCTCCTTCTGCCTGTTACATTTTTCAGCTCCCGCAAACCTAATATACTCTTGTACATTTCATGTACAGAGTATAAAAAGTGGAGAGAACAGCAAATAGACGGAGAAGTACTTAAAATATTTAAGTCTGCATCCTCAGAAGACACGTCTTACATTACGGCACTTTGTCCCTTCCGAAAGGAAATTTGTACTTAAGCTTCAAGCAAAAATGGTTTACATCCGCCACTAGCTGACTGGGTTCGAAAACCCATGGGTTTTTCTTTGGTATTGTCAGTGCAGTCTGTTAATAATCTGATCTTCTTTCTTACGCAAATGAAACAAGAGAGAACGTAACTTTTGAAATGCAGAAGGTATTGACAAAGTCTGAGGGGGATCAACAAATAAAATAAACTTGTGTTGTCTAAGAACTAGGAGCGTCTACATAGCAACTTTGGTTAATCTCCGCTCAGCCGTTTCCGAAATCCAGGCGTTCATCCAGACGGACATGTGTAGATCGATTTCACTCGTCGTGCTGATTAAAAATATACGAGTATACCCCATGTCGACGATACCTTGCACAAATCTAATATACCCTCTTTACCGTCGAAAACTTAATTGGTTTTAGTCCTCCCCATAAAAGACCCAAAAGTGCGCAGTTCATTTCCTAGTTTAACATGACAGCTTACTAAGAATCACTAAAAGGATTAACGCTTTTTGAACGGAACTTCTTTTGACAGTTCGTCGGTGACAGGTCAAGGTTGAGAGAATAATTTCAACCGTAGCAATAGATAGCCTTGCTATATAGAATTTATATATATTTTGCAATCGCG
The DNA here is from genome assembly GCF_003285725.1 of Scaptodrosophila lebanonensis. Taxonomy (NCBI): domain Eukaryota; kingdom Metazoa; phylum Arthropoda; class Insecta; order Diptera; family Drosophilidae; genus Scaptodrosophila; species Scaptodrosophila lebanonensis. The sequence continues at coordinate 817,924 of NW_022060581.1, read as the reverse complement.
CATGAAAATTGCTTTTAAAAATAACAAACCCTTTAATGCTGAAATAGTGCAGCAAAGCGACTCGAATTGAATAAATAAACAAGCTATCGCATGGCTAAGGAATTGGTAAATCGTTTTGAAAAAGCTACGCCCTCTAAGGTTTTGGACATTTTCAAAGTATCTGGAGATGCGAGCACATCGTGTGCGGCATAATTTCTGGAGGCGTCAGCTACGGATTCTGGCTCCTCCACCGGTGCCCACGTGGCGCCGGTTTCTAGCTCAGAACACAGACGATTTCTGTCGTAACTCCACGATTCATGGTCTGAAGTATTTGAACAATCGCCAGCTACGGGTCAGCGATAGGTGAGTACAGATGGATTTTGACGGATAAAGGTAAGTATAACGCTACGAGTATAACGTATTTCAGAGTTTTCTTCGGCCTCGCGTTGATTGCGGTGGTGTGCATAGCTCTCTTTCTGATTGTGGATGCCTTCGAGAAGTGGAACACCACGCCCGTGATTGTGGGCATCAATCCGGATCCCACTTACATCACGAACGAACCATTTCCGGCTGTAACCATCTGCAATCTCAATCAAGCACTATACACCAAAGCCATGCAGTTCGCCAACGATACAGCGGAGTATGCGATGCTTCAACTCCTGTGCCATCGCAGTGCGGATCAGCAGCTGACCGATGCGATCACCAACTGGGAAAGACTCGAGCAGTTCATTTTCAATGTGAGTGTAAGTAGGTCTGTCTCACTCTAATACCACCTCTCTCCCTCTCCCTCGCTTCTGCTGTCAGATCTCACAGCCCTGCGAAGCGATGGTTATTGGCTGTCGCTTTGGTGCTGAGGATTACAACTGCGCGCGCATGTTTCTGCCGATTGTGACGGACGAGGGTCTCTGCTGTGTCTTCAATATGCTCCATCCACGCTTCATGTACAAGCACAAGTGAGTAGAGGGTTCTACTGGAGGGATCAACTGTGCTCCCTCTTAAGCTCTACACTCAGAAAAAAATGCCCGTTAGTGATCTCAAAACTAGAAAATCGCCCTTTAAACTAAAGCCAGTTACTACCAGCTTTGAGAAAGCTTGTTTCTAAAAGCAAGAGTTCTTTAATTAAAATACAGTATAACTTCGCTAAGCCGGACAATTATGTTTGAAGCAACGTTTTAATTTTATGATATTGTAGGTTTTCCTACATTGTATTCTTTTTCCAATTCACAAAATATCTTTCCATTGCATACATTTTTATGGCTTCCAGTGCTATTTATGAAATGTAAACCTTTCTAATACCAATTCAAAACAAGAGAGAACGCTACAGTCGGGCAAGCCCGACAGTGTAATACCCTGTACCCAGGTAAACTTCCGTCACTGAGTTATATGCGCCTCTAGCATAAGCAAAGGAAGAAGAAGAGAAGTAAAATTGTTTCGCTAATAACTAGTTTCTTAGAACTAGCCGATTTAGATGATATTTGAAACAAAAGTAGATAATTATACAGAAATGATGTGTGCAAAGTTTGGTTATGGTAGCTTTTGAAACATGGACGCTATTGACGAAATTCTGTAGCGGGGGAAGGGGGGCGAAATTCCAAAAAATAAAATAAACACTTTCTCGGACATAGGAGAATCTGGATACCAACTTTGGTTATTCTAGCTTTTATAGTTTCTGAGATCCTTGCGTTCATCCAGACGGACAGACGGACGGACAGACGGACGGACGAACATGTCTAGATCGATTTCTCTCGTCATGCTGATTCAGAATATATACTTTATGGGGTCGGATATGCTTCCTTCTGCATGTTACATACTTTGCACAAACCTAATATACCCTTTTTACCCTACGGATACAGGGTATAAAAAAACTTTTAGGGAAGTAGAGAAAATGTTTTAAGAAATTGCGTTTCTAAATCGAAAATTAGTTATCAAAAAAACCTTTTTCGTAAGTTAAGGAGATTTTCAGTTTAAGGTGACTTTTTAAAATCTATTACCTTTTTTTCTGAGCTCAGAGATATGTATGTATGTATGTATGCTCCAGTTTTATCCTCTTACAGTATTCCTCTGACGCTGCGCAATGTCAGCAATGCTTTGGGCGATTTTAGGGCTGTCAATTGGTATGCGGAACAGGGATATGCGGGCCACACACAGGGTCGCTTCTACCCACGAACTGCTCAGGGCACTGGTGAGTCCTTGGGTCTCAGTCTGACCCTGGACGTGCAAGCCGATGACTACTACTGCTCCTCCTCGAACAGCATTGGTTTTAAGATATCCCTGCACAGTCCCAACGAGTCGCCAAATGTGCGGGAGACGGGCGTTCTCCTAGCCCCTGGTCTGGAGACCAAGTTGCGCATAGAGCCTGCGAAAATTGTGACCGAACAACAGCTCCGCTCCCTGGACCGCAAATACAGACGTTGTCTGTTCCACAGCGAGGGAAAGCTCCGATATTTCGCGCACTACACCCAACGCAACTGCGAGATGGAGTGCCTGTCGAGGCTGCTGCTCCAGCACTGCGGCTGCATCAGCTTCTATATGCCTCGCGTCCGGGGTAACGATCCCATCTGCAGCATTCGCAAGTCGCCGTGTGTCGAGAGCGTTCGTCTTCATACGGTCGCCGCTGTGGAATCGTGTCTGGACGATTGCCTGCCCAGCTGCTTCGATCTCACCTACAACATGATGACCTCTTACGCCAAGATCTCCACCGTGGAGCACAATCTTAGCGAGGCATATGTAGAGCGCAGTGTTGCCGTCGTCAACATGTATTATAAAGAGCACACCTTTCGGGCCCACAAACAGACCGAGTTTATCGGCATCTCGGACTTCTTGTGTAAGTCTCTAAGGTTGCGACTCAGGTCTCTCTATGCTCAGACTGAGCAGAAGCCTGTGTTCCATTCTAAAATTGTCCAAATTATGCTTTATTGGAAATTTATAACGTCTCTTGAGTAATTACATCACACGATTTTAAATGTGTTCATAAGTTCGATTGTAAAGCAGAACTTTTGAAATTGAAAAGTTTGATTGATTTTCGGAATCAAGTGCTTTTTTCGATTTGGATTTGTTAGACAATCTAGTCTGCAATATATTTAAAAGTTTCTTCCGATAGTGAAAAGATTTACAGTAGACCCCATTAATTGAGAAGAATCAGATTTATAGTTTGAAGCCAATATGTCTAGATCGATTTCTCTCGTCATGCTGATTCAGAATACTATATATATACTTTATGGGGTCGGAGATGCTTCCTTCTGCATGTTACATACTTTGCACAAACCTAATATACCCTTTTTACCCTACGGGTACAGGGTATAAAAATTTATGGACAATCCTTGTTAAAGACATCTCTTTCATTTTCATTATAGTAATCTTTTGTGTGCTGCGGAAGTTTGACATTTCTAGATATTAGACCACTCTTAGAGAACTTTGAAGAGTCCGAGTCATATACTCAGGAACGAACTCACATTGTAGGATTCCTGTTAGCTCGCGCAGCTATACCAGGACCCATTATAGTACTCTGTCTTTATGTTCTCTATATAGATTCAACTCAACTTTGTAAAGTCGTTTGCTCAACCAGCGCTTTCTACTTTCTTTCCAGCCAGCGTTGGCGGTTTAATGGGCCTGTTTTTGGGCTTTAGCTTTCTTTCAATTGCAGAGTGCATCTATTTTGCTTTCATTCGTCCGTGCCGCAGTTGCGCGGAGTCTCGTCGGCTTAAAGCGGTATCCATTAAGCAACGTCCACGTCACAATGCAATTATTGAAGTCGTTGCTTCGCTGACTCGACAATCGCAACAACAACAGCAGGACGAGCATCTATTCCGCATCTTGCCCGCCAAATGGCTGGAAGCTGAACTTAATCAGCAACGATATCCACCTCGCGTTTAAATATAACACAATTCACGTTTAATTTACTTTAGTACCTTTATCTACAGTTTCAAAGCGTTCCTTAACTCAACATATACTCCAGTATTTGGTGACCATATCGTTTTGGGGCAGCGCCAAACTATTGGGCCGTTCATAGGCCAGTGCGAACTGCTTCACTTGCTTCTTCACTTCCGCATCGAATATCTGCGAATAGAGGAAAATATAATTGCATAAATATAATAAATAGTACATATCTTATCATTTAAACTGATAAACTGTTGTGAGCTTTAAGCTGTGCTTTCGCCTTAGCTTTTTCAACTTATCGACTACATTACGATTCCGCTCTAATTTTTCTTTATTTGTGGCTTTTCTTTTTAAATTATTTTAAGCTAATTAGTATCGATATTTGGAAAGAATTGTTTGTTCGCGTTCAAAGAACTTAATTAATTAAATATTAATCGTACATTAAATACGCAAAAAACGCTGTTAGAGCTTAGAAAGCTCGCCAACACTTTTAAAATCAGTCGTCATTGCTTCGTTTTGAAATAGGACTAATGAAAATTTGGTATTGCATTTTGTGATTAAACAAATATTATAATTAAGAACGAAAAATATGACGCCGCTTAATATAATGTTGGAAAAGGTTTCGTGAATGTATGTGCTCGTGACGGTCTTTTTACGCGTACAGCTCTAGTTTATTTATAACTTAAACTGAATACACCCACGACTATTTCAATCTTAATTCATTTAGTTTTCTTAGTTGTTTTTGTTGTTCAAAACCCGGTTCTTCTCTTGTCGTGGCTTTTAAAGTTTTAAAGCGAAGTTAAGACACTTACATCACATTCCTTCATATCGAGCAGTGGTCCCAGTTCGACCTCCTGCGTGGGCAGCGAGCTGTTAATGAAGCGCGCCGCATTGGCGATTTCGGGGATGGCATGCTTTTGCAGCAACATTATTTCCCATAATGAACTGTTGATTGCTTTTGATTTGACCGGATCCGTTTCGGTGGCGTCATAGGGATCGGTTATTTCGACAGCTACCAACAGAGATGAGAAACTGAGAAAAGATTACAAAAAAGGATATTAAGTACTTACCACTGGCCGCTGGTGTAGCACGTATGAGACGCTGTAGACCAGTGTGCCGCAACAGCAGGTTGCAGATGAAATGGATCATGATGAGGGCATCTTTTGTGGGAGATTGGAGGGCGAGGCGCGCCAGACGTTTGACAAAAGCGGCCACCAAATTCTCTGGCAAATGCGTGGACGTCAAAAAGATGTCGGCCAGGTAAAAGAGACGCGCCTTGTACTTGTTGAAGAACATGCGCGGGTAGAACATACTGTAGAGCTTCTCATATACATCCGGATAGGTGATGTTCTGCTGTTGCATGAGCGTGAAGATGCCCTGAAGTGCAAGCAACGCAATCGGGCCATCTGTAAGAAAGACAGCAATCAATAATTAAAGGTAAGAAAATTATTGTAAAGAATGCTGCATAATATATATTCAATCCTATTCCCGTTTCTAAATTCGATTACATTTATATATTATTAAGATTTTTTTTTTGAGCTATGAACTATGTTCTCTACTTTGAAAAATATACTGGCCAAGAAGTTGAAAAAGAACGCCCTTGATCTTTTAAATAGTACTAAGTTTATCTACCACTGCAGCTGGAGCTGAAGTCAAGCGTTTTCATAATAGACGGAAGAATGTCAAACACTCACCAAATTGTTGCAGCGAGTCCATCAGAAAGTCTGTCAGCATTATGGGATCATTTAGATGAGACATTATGCGTTCCAGCAGCACGATCAGAACCTGTCGATGAACTTTCTCGTCAATGCCGCTGATGGCCTTCATAACCCGTTTCCACACTTTGTTTACAACTTTTCGCGTGCTCATATAATCGAATTCCTGAGCATCCTCAACATGCCGTTGACTGGTTTTGATCATATTCTTGCCCAGATCAAGCAGATTGATGATAGCCAGATAGTTGAGGGCGGCATTGGGTGTATCTTTGAACTTTTTGGGCGTCAATGTGAGCAACAATTTGTAGGACTCCTCGATAACATCGAAACAACGGGCATATTGTTGAAAATGTTGCAATGCCACAGGCGGCGTCACGTCCGATTCGATCATTGTACGCAGTATGCTTTCCAGACGTCGCGTGGGCCAGCTCTTAAGTGGCGGCTTGGTATGCCTCGCCTCGATGGCAATCAACTCCATACACACTCTAAGCGCAGCGCCAGACTGTTCTTTAGAGCCACTGTTCAAGCATTGCAGCAATCGCACCCATGTTTTCTCATAGAGTTCTTCAAATTTCGCAACTGTTGCTGCCTTTGGAGAGCTGCCGTTTTCCTCGAGCTCAGGCTGCATGCAATTGCGCTTGAAGAGATTCTTAAACACAACCTCAAGCACATGCATTACTCCGGATGCATCGCCCTCCTCCTTTTCCTGCAATTATAGTCACAATTAATACGCTTTGACACACTATGGGAGAGATGAACAACTTACGAGCAGCTCCACCAATTCATTTAACACCTTAACATTGAGTTTTTTCGCATTGAGAAAATCATTCGCTTTCTGCTGCAGCTCTGGAGGAACTTTAAAGCGCTTTACGGCGGGTTCTTTTTGCTCATCCGGCTCCTGTTCGGTCAATTTTGGACGTTTCATGGCGCTGTTACAAGAATGGAGTAGGGAACAAAATTCAACATGTGCGGCCTACGGCGAGGACTGCCAACTTGTTGACCAACTCGTTAAATCCATGGCACAAAAAAGCACATTCTCTCATCAAATTCCTAAGTATGGCGAAGATTGTGATTTCTGGTCACTGAACAGAAGTAATAAAAATCACAGCCTCGCTTTGGTTTTGGGAAGTTATTTTGTAAACTTTTGTAGATTATATGTGTATTGCCTTGCGTACTAACTAACTATGGATTTATTTAAGTTGTTTATGGGTACAGAATAATTAAATACTAATTACTTTAAAAAAAATTCTATATTCTATAAGATTCTACTTTTGTTGAAATATGAATTCATTTTAATATATTAATAAGAAACCTTTCTTTTTCTTTAGAAGCCAAAATGAAAACTATGTTATTCATATTATAATTTTGTGTCTATTATAGTTTTCGTACTATGCAAAAATTTGGTGAATAACGCAATAGGGTAGTTTTAAATGAATTGTGGCCATCAACTGAACCTCGAAGAAGCCATTTTCTTTGCTCGAAACATCGAAATATTCGAAATTTGTTCAGCTTATTATTGGTAATCTTGCACATGTTTTCAATTTTGTCAAAGAGCTGTTCACAGATGTTTCATAAAAATTCTGCAGTGCTAGAGGCTGATATAAATTGTATTATTAAGACAATTTAATTTATCCACCCACTAACAAGCAAATTATACAGCTGTAAGTTGCTGTGAAAAAGTAACTGATCGTTTGGCACATCTCTAGCGCACATGTGCTGCCGGTGTTTATAAACAAAAGTAAAATTGCCAACGGCTTGGTAGATTGTTATCCGTAGCCCCAGCTAACAATGAATGTCAGCACAGATTTTAAGCCGATCCCAACACGAGCTGCGCTAGCACTTCAGAAAATGGGACAGGACACAAACACCAGCTCTGCATTCACAGCTCTCGTTTTTCAAGAACCGAAATCGACGACGAAGCGCCCACAAAAAGAAACACCGGATGCTCCGTCACGCAAACCAAACACTGCAAAGGATACCCCTGGCAGTACCCAACCCGAGTTTGACATCAAGAAAGCGCGCAACGAAGTACTCAACTTTGCTATGTCCAATCAACGCGTTATAAAGAACAAGCGTAAAATGGAAATATTTAAACTGGTGAAGCTGGGCATGAAGCCACCGAAAAAGGAATACAAGAACTACAAGGAACTGCAGGCTGAGCGCAAGAGACTGAGGGACATACGCGAGGAGCGTAAAAAGTTTCATCAATTGGGCAAAAATCAAACGGGTGCCGCCAGCGTAAAGTGTCGAAGTAGGACAAAGCTAGAGCACTCGAAGAAAAAACGGATGCCCGTGGCCAACATTGATGAGCACTATGGCAAGGCTCAGACCAAGTTCAAAAAGAAAAAATAGCAAAATCGTTAAAAGCATAATTAAGTTTCATTATTGTATAGTATATGCAAAACAAATGCATGCAAATTGTGTAAGTTGACAGCACTTGCCAGTGCTGCCAGCTTGGTAGAAACCAACCGTTGTTGTTGTTTTTTTTTTTTGCACTTGACGTTGGATTGGTGTGTGATTACGTGAATACTAAACATACCTATTTTTGCGAATTGCCTCAATAAAATGTACGCACGTTCACGCGCTGTTAGCCCTTTAATCCGCCGCGCCTATAGCCAGGCACAAAGAACGACTGGAGGCGCTAAGACTCCAGCCAGCAGCGGAAGTGCCGGAGCAAGTGGCAACGGCCCATCAGTGAGCAATGTTACAGGCCTAAGCAGCTCCTGTGTGAAACCAACTAGTTCGCCTGTGGGTCCTGGAGCGACAGCCAGTGGCGATTACAAGGTGCCCGAGTACTTTTCCTTCAATCGCTTCACTTACGCGGAAGCCGAGGTGGAAATGGCCAAATATCGCTGCCCACAGCCATCGGCGTTAAGAAAGTAGAAAGGAAAGGCGATACAGATAAAAAATACATATATATGTACATGTTAACCAAATAGCAAATCAAATAAAACATAATTATAAATATGTAAAAATACATACATATACATACATATGTATGTGTTTGTATTATTTAGGTCTGTATGTTCGCTTTTCCAAAGACCAAGCTGGCAACATTGGCATCTCTCTCTGAGACTGGCTATGCCTCTTGCGACATCTGGCCACGCCATTTCTATTTCCAATTTATTTTGTGCACCTCTTTCGCTCCCTTTACTCTTTGCTCAGCTATGCAACATTTTATTGCAAGTGGCAGTTCAGTGCTATCGACATCGAGATTCAGAGCGCGGGAAGTGTTATTGTTGTCAACTTATTGTCAGATAAATACTGGACCAATTACAATAAAACAATTACGCTATTGCAAAATAAAATAGACGTCCATGCAACGTAATTGCTGTGTCATTTGTAAATTCTTTTAACCGACATTTCTCGCTGCGACCAACTGCTTGCCTGAGTGCGTGTGTATGTGTGTGTGTGTGGGTACAGTTGGGTAGAAAAAACAACGCAAGACTGGCAGCACCGCAGACCAGTGCTGTGCTGTTGCGCTCAGAATTGGACGTACAGCGAACAAGCGGAAAGGAAGAGAGCGGAAAAAGCATACCAAAAGTAAATGCAAATGTATAATAATAATAATAAAAAACACACATTAATAGCCAACCAATTCGCATTGCGCGTGCAGACAGTCCCTGTGAAAGCGTAAAAAAGAGAGCGCGACATAAAAGTTTAATATTGGCGTTGCCAATTTGATACCAAGTAGCAAATATTTGAAGCACTGCAAAAGGAATAGTGTAGTGAAAGTGCCAGAAATCGCGGAAATTTGGTTTATCAGAAAGTAAACGACATCAAAAAAAACAATGTAAAACCCACATAATGTAAGTGCACACTGATTAATACTATATTTACGATATGGCATGCAATGGGATACGCGCGCGCAAACATTCATTGTGATTTTTTTGGGTGCTAATGGGGCACCAAAAATGACGAAAATATGCGACAGAGTTGCCAACATGCAGCATCAATATTTTTATATTTGCGGTAGCGTTTGTTTTGTTTTTATTCAATATTAAAACAACGATTTCTTCATCTGTCTTATGTTGTTACAGTGATTTATGAAAGATGCGAGGGGGAAAAAAAACGGAAGCCGAGACAGCTAAGACACGATCTTGCATAGTATATCTAAGAAATCTACGAGATTCTCCCGCCGCTACCGTTGGCGCTGAAACTGCAACTTTATCCAGAAGGTCGCCGCGCAGCAAGTTGTTGAAATCACCCACTAGTCCAGCCCTTCCTGTCAAAGTGTTGCCCAGGCGAACGACAACGCCAATGAGGCAAGAACAGCAACTAGAGAAACCCAAGACACCAGCCATTACTACCAGAGCGCGCCTTGCTTCGGTTACAGAGGGCAAGAAGCTACTTACGGATTCAGGCTTACCACGAAAGTTGCAAACGTTGCAGCGCAGGCATTCACTGCGGGCGTCGATCGCTCAAGAGTCACCAATACGCTTGTCTGTCAAGCGTCTAACTGCTACTTCCCCAAAAGTAAAGGAGGACCAGACTAAAATGTACAAACAACACAAGACTGTGGCAGTTGAGGCCTCCCCTCCGCCCACAATCGCCGCCAGCCGTTCACGTCGCTCCATCAAACCGAATCCCAAATATGCCAGCGAAGATATGGTTACGCCCAAATATATTGGTACCTTCAGCAGTGATGGTCCTGCCAAGCGTGGATCGATCAGGCAACAACAGCTCTTTGGCAACGATGATCTGCTCGATGATGAAGACAATGATGACGAGCTAGCAGATGCCGCATACAACCCACAGCTACACAAATCCGATGAAGATGACGACGATGAAGAGGAACTGAGTGAGAATGACTTCAAGCAGGAGCTGCGACGCGAGAAGGCTGTCACGTCGACGGTGCTGCCAGTAAAACGCGGGCGTGGACGCCCGCCCAAGCTAAGTGTTACTCCCAATTCCCAGACACCGTCTTCTAGCGCTTCCAGAAGCGGTAGTGGAGGCACGCAATTACAGCAGATGCGGCGCAATATGGCCGCAAATATGAAACGGTCCAGTCTGTTAGCCTCAATGTCACCTCCGCCAAGTGGTACACCTTCATCGGCCAGCAAGCGCAAGCTCGATGAGATAACCGCTGGTGGCGAAATGACGCGCAAGCGTTTAGCCACCGAAGCCAATGCTCCAGTTATCAATGGCAAAACGGCAACTACAACAACATCGTCATCAACAACTACGCCTTCTGGTGTAAGCAAACCAAAGCTACTCGCTACCAACACGACCAACAACAATAGCAGCAGCAATAACAACAATAGCAGCAATAACAACAACAACAAGCAGCGTTCACAAGCAATTGCATCAACGGCATCCGGACGAATCCCACGCACAGCGCTATTGGCTGCTAAGCACAAGATTGGCACCTCAGCGACATCGCAATCCTCGCCAGCAATTACCAAGGCGGTACAGTCAGTGGATGGTGACAACAACGATGATGTGCCTACCTTTACAATTGTTAATATAGATGACATTATCAATCAAGACGATGTACTCATCTCGCGCGCCCAAACTACAAATGTTGGCAAGAAGGCGACGACGCCGACGGCGGCAGCAGCATTATCGGCAGCTAATTCACGCAAGACGCGTGGCCAGAGTCAGGGAGTTGGTGGTGGCGTCACCTCGACATCTACATCCGCTTCCACATCATCCTCAGCCAGCACATCCACCATCACCACCAGCAGCAGCGCCAACAAGAACATAAGCTCGTCCAGCTTGGTCCAATCCCGGCAAACACAGCGCGCCACAACGAACAGCGTTGGCAAATTTCGATCATCGAGCCCGGCAAACAAGCAGACTGAACCTGGAGCGAAACCGCAGCCGCGCATACTAAATGCCGAAATGGGGAAGAAGACTCAACCCATTAAGCAATCGCTCATGAGCATGGGGAAAGAGCTGTGTGAAATGAGCATCGATGGCGACAACGATGGCGATGATGATGTCCAGCATTATCAGATACCAGAGGAAATAAAGCAACAACAACATGGCCAAAAGCGCGTAATAATGACACGTCGTGCGTTGACGAGTTCGAAATGGCCAACATCTCTACAAAAGCGTACGGTGCTGACGCCTCCGGTGAATGCGAATGCCAATCGTTTGGGGGGAACGAGTTCTTTGCGTAAGCTTGCCAATTTGTTGGGCGACAGTGGGTCTCCCGATGATGATGTGTTCAAAAAGCCAGCGAGTCCTTCGCTCCAACAACGACGATCTAAGGAGAATGCACTTCAGCAGCACGATGACGAGGGGCAAGCAAAGTCGGTGGCGGAGTCCAGCACAACAACGGTTAAAAATCCAACACCAAAATACTTTCCACCCGAAACGACGATCATTTGTGAGGAGGATGGCCGTCTTGTAAAGAAGATCACATGCTATGAAACTTGGCATGTTATCAGTGCACCCAAAGATTCTGCATCAGAGGAGAATAAAACACGCCGGGAACGCGCCTGCCTTGAGGTACCGCTCATCAAATTGGCCAATGTGGCGGCCCGCATAAAGGTCCCGTCCCTGAAATGGGCCAGCAAGGTGACGCTCTACAAAGTGTCGCCGTCGACAATGCAGCGCCAAACGATGACGATATACACAGGGGATCTGAAATCATTTAATATACCCGAAGAGGATCGCCACAAATATCAGCCCTCGTGTGTCCTCTTTCGTCGCACTGCAGTGGACAAAATTAATTGCCGAGTACCGTACGATCGTGCGGTCATTTTTAAGAACAAGTCCTTCTTTGCCAATATAGAGGGCAAGAATGTCAATCTCATTGGGGCGCCCAGGGCGATTACGTGTGTTAAGGATGTGGAAATATTGCTGGACATTGTCGACAGCCTGTCGTTGTCGAGTTCCATCGTTGAGACGGTGGCTCCAACCAAGTAATTGTATAATAGCTCTGTGCATATATACACAAAAAAAAAAGAAGTGTATCATTAGAGTGGAGGAGGATTGGAGGACGTCGATTCATGCATATTAAAATTTGTTTTAGCGTTAGAGAAGACGTTTTTTTTTTTCATATCTATATATATAAATATATATTTATATATATAACTAACTCTAATTCTATAGAAATAGCTTTTAATAGTTGTATTTAATTAGTTGTCCGTTACATATATACTCCACGAAATCGAAATAGACCAACACACACACAGAGATTGGCAATTCATAGTTGGTCCATTGATATAAAATCCCATGATTATATTATCAATCAGAGCTTATGCTTACGATTCAGGAGCATGGACTAACGGGCTTTTTTACTTTAAAAAAGTTCTAAGCTGTAAATACAAAGAAAAGGAAAAAACAGAAATGATTTTTTACATCATAGATAACAGATTATTTTATCCAAATGGCTCCATCAATTGACCGACTTTGAATGTGAATGAATAATACCAATAAGATTTCAGTAATCATAAAGTATCGAGTACTAGGAACTTTGGATAGAGCTGCGAATGCTAAAAAAACAGAGCAACAAACAACAATTTTAAGTCTGTGCATGTCGCTTAAAATTCAAATGGAATGCGTTGCAATTTTATTTTACTTTTTCTAGATATACGAGTATATATATGTATTATATATATAAATGTATGTTTGTATGTCATATATATCACCATCACTCAAAATGCAGGAGGCAGCGGAAGTAACGCAAATATTGGAATTTTTTTTATTTATATATTGGAGGCATGATACTGCAGTCTTATCCATGATCATGGCTGGACATATTTTTTGATCTGTTATATACATATAATCAATACAATTTTTAGAGCTTAGTCTTTTTGAAATGCAAACATTTTGTAATCACACGAGGGGAATACAAAATAAATAAACAACAAACAAACGTAAAAAGGAAATTGTAAGGAGGGAGCTATGTATGCAATTTATTAAAACATTAGCGTTAAGTAACTGTACATTTTATTGAGAAATAAAAAATTGAAATAAAGGACAAAAATTGGTTAAAATAATTGTGAAACTTCAATTGAAACGCATATAGAGTCTGTAAGCTCTTCAAATAATTATTTTTATTCCTAAATCGAGATATTCCAAAACAGAAACGCAATCTTCTATCTCTTCTATAACAAGGATGGTTCTTATGGCATTTTGCAACACCAAACCAATTATTTGAATTCGAGATAAGGAAATTATACAGTATGCTTGCGCGTATAAGAGCACGTATAAGTACAGTACACATACGCTACCAAAACAGCAACAGTTGATAGCGTACAATAATTTGATGAGAAGATATTCCAAAGGAGCTTGGCTTGTGTGTTTCAACTTTTATGGTAAGCATTTATAGTTCTTTATGCTAGATCAATAATAAACAGGAGAGAGAGAGAGATAATGGAGTTTTAAAATCAAACGAACTAATACATACATACATACATATGTGTAGTGAATTTTGGTTGTTGCTTCCGATACTTTCCAAAACTTTGTCAGTAGCATATAAGAGGAGGACCCATAGTACTAAAATTGCCGTTGTGAAACATTGTTGTTGGTTCTATTTAAGTAAAATTGTACGCAAATAGCAGTAGCATGCTAATATAAATTTATACATGCATATGTATATCAAACTACTTAACATGTTAACCTGCAGAGTATATTTCTAGGACTCAAGACTGATAGATAGACATGTAAATAAGGATAGATTCATAGTTTTCAGCTACCGTTTCCAGGGAGTGCGTGACTTCTAAATTATTTACATAAAGCCGATAAAGAACAGCTGATTCGATAGTTTGAAACCTAAACAAATTCGAAATGGCTGGAATTGTCTATCGGTAAAAGATACACACATCGATATGCCAATGTCGCGACAGGCAAATATCGTAATCGATGGCAGCGATGGGTTTTTCTTACATCCCTAAACTCGACGACAAAAAGTGACTTTGTTTTTTGGTGTTTTTATTCGCGTTCTTTTGTTTTAAATAAAGTTACGAAAAACGCGTGCAAATGCTTAATTCGGCCATTCTAATGAGCGCTGCAGCAACAGCAATTGGCTCTTAGTCGCAAAGGCACGGCAGGCAGCACATTGAAATGGAGGAGGAGCTCTGCTAACAACCCAACCCAAAAAGCAAGCAGCGAGAGGAGAGGAGCGCAGCGACACAACGCATGAAAAAAACTTTTTTTTTGTGTAGCTGTGGCCGCCGCTTAAAGAAAATTGTAAACTATAAATAAATAAGAGTTGAAAACGCGTAAATTTCGACGAATTTAATTGAGATAAATAAAATGGATGCGGAACGTACAAATGGCCAAGAGACGAAAGTCATTTATCACATCGACGATGAGACCACCCCCTATTTGGTGAAAATACCCATACCCTCGGCGCAGGTGACACTGAAGGATTTCAAAATGGTGCTCAACAAACAGAACAACAATTATAAGTATTTCTTCAAGTCGATGGACGCGGACTTCGGTGTGGTCAAGGAGGAGATCGCCGACGATGCCACAATATTGCCTTGCTTCAATGGACGCGTCGTCTCCTGGCTGGTCTCCGCCGATGGCACAAATCAGTCTGATAATTGCTCCGAATTGCCGGCGAGTGAGTGTGAAATGGTTGGAGGAGGCATTGTGGGGGGACGAGTTCAGGTGCGTAGCCAGCTTGCGCTTCAGCAGCAACAACAGCAGCAGGCACTCCAGCAACAACAGCAACAGCAGCAACAACAACAGCAGCAGCAACAACAAAAACTAACTGCTGGCCTCATCAATTCGGGTGGATTGTTGACCAATCAAATGCTGCAACCGCCACCGCTCACATATCAATCGGCATCGGTGCTCTCAAGCGATCTGGACTCGACCAGTCTGTTTGGAACTGAATCGGAGCTGACGCTGGATCGCGATATGACCGATTATAGCAGTGTACAGCGCCTTCAGGTGCGCAAGAAGCCGCAGCGACGCAAAAAGCGAGCACCGAGCATGTCGCGCACCTCCTCGTACAGCTCCATAACCGACTCGACCATGTCTCTGAACATTATTACCGTATCTATTAACATGGAGGCGGTAAATTTTCTGGGCATCTCCATAGTGGGGCAATCAAATCGTGGTGGCGATGGCGGCATCTATGTGGGCAGCATCATGAAGGGCGGCGCCGTTGCCCTCGATGGACGCATTGAGCCCGGCGATATGATCCTTCAGGTGAACGATGTCAACTTTGAAAATATGACCAATGATGAGGCGGTCCGAGTATTGCGAGAGGTTGTCCAAAAACCAGGCCCCATCAAGCTGGTGGTGGCTAAATGCTGGGATCCCAATCCCAAAGGTTATTTTACCATACCTCGCACGGAACCGGTGCGTCCCATAGATCCGGGCGCTTGGGTGGCACACACACAGGCGCTGACCTCACACGACAGTATTATCGCAGATATACCGGAGCCCATTAAGGAGCGCTTGGATCAAAACAATCTCGAGGAGATTGTCAAAGCGATGACCAAACCGGATAGTGGACTAGAGATTAGGGATCGCATGTGGCTGAAAATAACCATACCGAATGCATTTATTGGAGCCGATGCCGTCAATTGGGTGCTAGAGAATGTCGAGGATGTGCAGGATCGACGCGAGGCCCGACGCATTGTGTCCGCAATGTTGCGCAACAATTACATTAAACATACCGTCAATAAATTGACCTTCTCGGAGCAATGCTATTATGTGGTCAATGAAGAACGCAATCCCAATATGCGTGGCCATCCCCATCCACATGCGCTCAGTCATGCGGACACGGAGAGCATCACGAGCGACATTGGACCGCTGCCCAATCCTCCCATCTATATGCCATACTCGGCCACGTACAATCCCAGTCATGGCTATCAGCCAATCCAGTACGGCATCACCGAGCGTCACATCTCATCGGGATCGAGCAGCTCGGATGTGCTTACCAGCAAGGATATATCGGCATCGCAGAGCGACATCACCTCGGTCATACATCAGACCAATCAATTGACCATCGCTGCCCATGGCTCGAACAAATCCTCTGGATCCTCGAATCGTGGAGGAGGCGGCGGTGGCGGCGGAGGCAACAACACCAACGATCAGGACGTATCCGTATTTAATTACGTATTGTAGAAATTTTTTGGCAATGAAATTGTGTTTATTATTATGGATTATTATTAATTAATCTAATTATAATTATTCTTTTTATATACGAGTATACAACAACAACAACAACATAATATATATTAATGTATAAGTCGATGATGAGGAGGTGAGGAGAGAAGAGGAAAGTGTCAGTTGCATACAGTTGCATGCATACATTAGCTCGAATTGCGTCTGTGGCCAAAAAATAAATAAATAGAAACGAAGGCAATATGAACGTATAAATCGATGGAATGCGAGCCAGTCGATGAGCAAGATGATGATTTTGAATAAAGTTCTAAGAATTTAGTAATCACAAAATAAATAAATAAAACTGAAATTAAAATCAACCATTCGCAGTTTTACTTAATCTACAACCTTATCAGCAAACAAGCGAAACAAGTTTGTTTATTTTCATAACATGCGCGTGTATCTGTGTATTTGTATACACATCCATAGTCCACATTTTTCGCAGTGTATATTCGCACTTTATTCCTTCTTGCAGTTTCATTTCCATCTGACCGCCGTTAATATGCAAAAAGAACGACTTATATTCGATTTTAAACAGCGCGCCATACATATACAGTACGCACACATACATATGTACATTTAATAATTCTCAGCCCCAGTGTACAGTGCATATACATTTTTAGTGTGGCAACACTATGTCTTAACATAAACATCGTATACCATGCCCTTTCGATACCATTGCGTTCCTTTATCGATACTGTCCGATCACAGGCAGCGTTGTAAAAGAAAAGGAAAACAAAGAACACAAAAAAAGAAATAAAATAAGCGGCATTATGTCCACGGAAGTAGAACCCTCGGCAGCATCCGACAAATCAGTGGCTAATATCGAAGAATTGGAGAGCTATTACCTACTGCTTGAGGCTGGCAACATACCCGAACTGCAGTGGCAATCCCCTGGCCGGCGACCACCTTCACCCGATTTGAGTGCGGGCAATAGTAAGGAGCAGGAATTAGCCGCCGATGCTGTTGAGCCAGAGTAAGTGTCCAATGGAAAAGAAGAAATACTAGTCCTCTTAATCCTCAACCCATTGCAGACCTCAAAAAGCAAACGACTTCGACTTCAGCGATGATGTGGCGCCCACACAAATGCGAGTACGCAGCCAGACATCGACCCCAAAGTCGGCCAAAAAGAAGACGGCCAACTTTGCAGGCGTTATGGAGACCTTGCAGAAGAAAAAGAATGCAGAGGGCTCCTAGCATACGGCTAAACGAAATGCCAACACAATGCATTCATGGCAGCTCTTCTGAGATTAGGAAATACTCACATCGGGAGGAATGGAGACTCCCAAGTACAGTCTGAAATGACGGGATGCCTTTCATGCCGCTATTTTTTATAAACATGTACATACATATATAGACGCAGATCTAAACTATGTCGACAGTCTCATTCTCGTCATTGGAGGACGTATCATTGTTAGACTCGAAAACAACCTAACATGATTAACCCAATCCAAACTAGCGCTGAAAAATATTAATGTGAGCTGCACATTAATATAAAAAGTCACTTAAACGTCTGTTTCTCCATTTCCAAAAACAGAAAATGAGTATTTGCTGAATTTCTGATTAATATGAGTTAAACAAGGCATTAGAATATGTCTTAAACAGCTCCTCAAGTGTATAAAGTTCGTAGAAAATAATTGTAAATAACTATTTTAAACATAATATACATACATACATATTCAATGGCAATTAGAGTCAAATATTTAAGCATGTCTTACGCATGATAAGTGATTAGAAATAAAAT
Source organism: Scaptodrosophila lebanonensis (assembly GCF_003285725.1). Classification (NCBI taxonomy): domain Eukaryota; kingdom Metazoa; phylum Arthropoda; class Insecta; order Diptera; family Drosophilidae; genus Scaptodrosophila; species Scaptodrosophila lebanonensis. Next base: position 799,531 of record NW_022060581.1, on the reverse strand, counting down.
ATATGTAAACGACTATAACTAAGAAAGTATGTATGTTATCACGAGAAATCTATAAATAAGTTTTAAGTAACTTTTGAAAGGACATTTTATTTAACTTGGTCTATAAATACTCAATTTTAAACAAGCATGTCTTTTATAAGTTTCTGTATCTCATCGATCTTCTCAGCTTGGGTATTGACATTGTTTTCGACTTACCTGAATAATCGGATTCATATTCTTGTTACCCTGAATGACCTGATTCAGATGACCGAAAATCTCTTTCATATCGTTGGCTCTTAATCAAGGGCGCCATAAGGGAAGAATCCAACAAGACATTGTCCATCTTTGTTTTCTGTAATGCATCGTCTATATCAATTTGTCCGTGTTCAGCTTGTTGACGCAAGATCCTGTGCATCTCCTCGTGCTCCAAACATGATAAGCGTTTTTTACAGCTGCGTTCATTTGTTGTATTGGTTAAACGATTGTGATTATTAGTTGTTAGCATAAATATACCTACATATGTACATACATGTGTATGTGTAGTGCGGAATATATAAGCAGTGTCAAGCAGTTCGCGGGCATACTAGTAGACTGATTTTTTACATCCGTGGTCTTCGATTTCTAAATTGCTGATACCGATGCTGATGCCTCAGTGTGGAAAAGAGAAAACAAATAGAAACTGTGAAACTGTATTGAATCTTTCACCTCTCTTTTGTTTTCATACGTGGTTTTCTATTTCTTTCTCTCTCTTTGGCGCAACACGTAAAAATAGACAGCACAAAGTTTAATTTAAAACTTCACATTTATTTTCACAACAGTTTAAATCGATCAGCAAAAAATATACATTTGTATATATGTATGTATGTATGTGTGAGTAAAGGCTTGTATTGTGTAAATTAAAACTTGAGGATCAACATTGTTGTTGTTGCAGTACAATTAGCAAAGCCTGGCGCGCACGCACATCAGCTACGTATATGTACTTATGTATATGTGTACGTAAAAGTCCTGTATGCATGTGTGCGTGTGTGTGTGTTGTGCACATGTATTGGTGGTGTGTTTTTGTTATTGTTTATACTATGTAATAATTAGTTTAAAACACGATGTATAAACGCACATAATCAACAGTTAGACGATATTAGTGCCGATTTGCATATACATATCCGTGTAAAAATGCTAGCGTATGTAAACATCGATAATACACACACATTCAGACAGATCCATACATATACAAATTATCGTACATAAATCGATCTCTATATTTGTTCATGCATTTACATTTATGTACATATATGTACATACAGACAAACATGGCGCTTTTATAAAATCCCAATTGACTATTTAAATATCTTCCTATCCTTGAATATAATAATAATTATGTATACGTGTAAATATTTAACGGCAAATAGACTGAAATAAAATTAATTTAAATAGGTTTATATGTATGTAAGTATATAATATTATGAAAACAAGTTATCTTTTATTTATGTCGTTGCTGTTCTACATTTGTTTTGTTTGTTTTCCTTTCATTCTCCACATATGTATGTATACACGTATTTGAAGTCTTACATATTAACGAAATATGTGTGTGTTTGCATACACATATAAATATATCTATATTTTTATACATGTATATGTATATATGTATATATCGGCTTTTGACATATTAAAAGTATAGTTCAGCTTTTAAAAATATATGGTTTATATTTATATGTGCACATGGTGGTTCACTAAAAATAAGTTCAAGTTACATTCTTATGCAGAGAAAAAATATATAACTACATACATATAGTATATACATCTGTATACTCGTATGTATATAGCTACTCTTTGCTTTTAATTTTTGTGATATTAATTTGTTTTCACATTACATTTATATGTACGTACATTTATAAAACTCAAAAACTTTCATGCATACAAACTACATAATCCTAATTTAATTCTCTATTTACATGGTAGTTACATTTAAAAAAATAAACCAAATTGAACAATATTTAACAAAATAGGGTAAGAAAGTGGTGGTGGTGTGGTGATGTTTCTTCCTCTTTCACTCACTTCCGTCTAAGTTTCTTTCCTCTTTCATAACAAAATAAAAATGAGAATTCTCTTTAAAGTAACAAGGCGTGCGCAGCTTAAAGCTAAGAAGTTTAACTTAAATGAACACCTAGGTTTGATGTTATTTTGTTGTTGTTGTTTTTGTCTCGATTTCTGTTATTCTTATTGTATATATAGTCGTGCAAATGTGTTACAGATTTTTAAAAAGATTGATTTGAAACTTTCATTGCTCTAAGGCAGGTGCGTCATTTTGACTATAAGATAAAAGTCTAGTTTTTAATTAAAAATAAAACAACATAAAGTGAATTAAAAAAACTAAAAAACAACGCAAAGCAACGTTCATCATGCTGGGTGTGTAAAGCTCAAGAGTTAAAACGGTATAGGACTAATTGGACTTCGATGTTGTTAGCTGTATGTCCTCAACAGTTTCATTTGTGTAGCGCTCCTCGTCATCCTCATCCTTGTGTCAGTCGGCATTAATGATTGATGTTCTGTGTAGCGTTGGCGGTGCTTGTAGCTGCTGCTGCTGATGGTTCGGTCGATGGTTCACTTGATGATTCGCTTGATGGTTCATTTGATGGTTTGGCTGATGGTTTGGCAAGTGATTCGCCTGAAGCTGTTGTTGTTGTTGTTGCTGTTGTGCTGCAGCAATGCTTACAGTCTGTCCAATTTCCTGTTGTAAGCGTTTAACGAGCTCACTGAACTTGGGTCTCTCTTTGGGTATGGCATTCCAACAGGGTAACATCAGATCCCTGTACACAAACATTGGACAATCTTCCGGCTGCGGAAAGCTGAAACAAAAAATATGATAATATTAATAATAATAAAGCCCAAAAAACTCATTTCTCATATGGCAAATCAAAGTACGATGTTTTTTAATAAATTTCACTCCAAAAAGAAAAGAAATCTTAATTAAAATGAAACTTTGTTTCACAAATCCTTTTTATGATAATTTAGAATATAGTGGCGCATTATGTACAATTTATAATCACAAACTTTAGTTACGTTTTTATGTTAAATTTAAAAGTTGTAGTGATTTTTTACCGGAGCCTTCCTATGGCAGATGTCTAAATAGTTAGGCCGTAATATAAAGGTTTGAATTAAACTTGGTCGGCATATGAATAAGACTAGTCTAAATGCCACGTGTGATGACGCTAGCTGTTATGGTTTTAAAGAATTCGACGTTCATACGGACAGGCGAACAATTTCATGATGACCCCTGTTTAGAAACTAGCATACAACAACTTACCGTCTACCCTCCTTTAAACTATTCAAAAATTCATCCTTTGTAGGATCCTGTTTATCTTTATCTAGCACTGGTACTTCGCCGCGAGAGAAGATTTCAATTAGCGTCACACCATAGCTCCAGACGTCCGAATACAACGAGAATTTGTTAGTTTCGATGGCCTCCGGTGAGTACCTGGAAATCAAACATAAATTAATGAAACTAACTGGTTGGATTAAAACCAATTCGTGCTCACCATTTTATGGGTATTTCGCGTTCGTTCATGGCTATATAATAGCCATCCGAGTTGGCTATCTGGGCTAAGCCGAAGTCTGAAATTTTCACCTTGTCGTGATCAACTAGAATATTACGTGCCGCAAGATCGCGATGTATTACGTTTTTCTCGGCCAAATAGTTCATGCCCTGGAAAATGTTCAAGCATATTAAATGATATTAACAAAAAATATAAATAATTTCTTTACAATTATTACGAAAAGAAAGCTACCTTGGCAATGTCGAGCGCATAGCGGAGAAGAATCCGATCGGCTGGATTCGGCTTGCGCGATTTTAAATAAACGGAAAACGAGCCCAGCTCGTAATAGTCCATGATAATGCTGAGAGACTTTTCGTCCCAATACCGGATATTGACGACATTCGGATGATTCAGTCTACTCATAATGCTGATTTCGCGATCAAAGTCGTTGGCAACCTTCACGGTTTTTAGTTTTTTGATAGCCACCAATTTGCTGCCGCAACTCGGGTCATTGAGCTCTAGTTTTCCGCGATAGACACACCCGTAGTGTCCCTCGCCAATAACATCCTTCTCCTGATAGATAACCTTGCCATCCTCTACCAATAGAACTCGGGTGCAGATGAAGTCACAATTGAATGGGAATATAGGGCCTCTTTCCATAAGCATCATCGGATTATGGCCAACGGTCTGTGCGCTCTCGTTGTTCTCATCATTGTCATTATCGTTATTGTCGTCGTCGCGGCTCCCTTGTGAGTTTGTGTCAGCTGAGGGAAAAAAGATTATGGGTATTGTTATGCGGGGGTTTCCTGTTTTATTTTTATTATTTGTTGGCTATACTTACAAAGCACGACTTCTGCGTCTGGGCTTTCATAGTCGGGCCTTTCGATTCTATTCTTAATGACATTCAAGCGTATGTAAATATTGAGGTGATTGAAACGCTTATCTGGATCCTCGTTCCACCCATCCATGATGATTAACTCTATTTCTGGCGGACATATACTGTGATCATGAGATTTCAGTATGTTCGCGTACGTGACTTTGTTTTTGATCAGATCCTCTTGAGTTAGACGCTCTAGCGAGCTATTACCTCGCGCAAATATCTCCCAGACAGTGGTCGCGAACGCCCAAAACTGTGTGCTGTGGTCTTTCTTCGCCAATTCCAGATTCCTATAATAGTTTGAGGGTATCCAGGCCAAGCTGTGGTATTAAACAAAATAAAATAAATCAGATCCAGTTTGAATAAGTTTTGTTTTGTGTTATAACTCACTCTGATTGTGTGTAGGGACGCGGGAAGCCGGGGTCGCCAATCTTGGCCACTAGCTCATTCGATTTTGGATCATATTTGGTGACAAACATATTGGCGCAACGTATATAGCTGTGTATAATCCTATGATCCTTTAGATAGTGTATGCCACCCACCAGACCGCGCATCAGTTCCAGCAGACAGGATAGACTGACATCGCTATGGTTCTTGAGGAACCTGTTCAACTGTCCATGTTCAGAGTACTCCATGACCATTGTGTAGGGCCTTGAGACCGTAATGCCATAGAGCTTAACGAACTGCGGCGACAGTATTGATGTCCAGATGGACGACAGATCGAAGAACTCATTTATCTTTGAGGCATCATGCACAAATTTGAGCGTGACAGGCACGTCCTTAAAGGAGCCCTGTTGTATCCATTCCCCCCGCATTGTGTACACATTCTTCTCGCCAGTCAACCCAATTGTACCTGAAATGATAATAAACGACAAGAAATGAAATATAAATTGCAATTTTGATGACGACCAAGTATTTCCAATTAGCGCTACTATTTGTATTTACCTACGAAAACCAGTAAATCGGTTAACGGATTAAATATTTGCGGATTTCGTCGCTGCAATTCCGTTTCGCTCAGCACCATGTTAGTCTTTTTGGCTTTCAGATTTTTGGGCAGGCACAGCAACAGCAATGGCGGCTTGTCATAGGTGGATGGGTGTATCAGAGTTCGTGTTTCGCTCTCGGCATGAATGTAATTGGCTATATCGGTTAGCTGATCAAAGGCCGGATCCGGCTTCTCCTTAGTGACTAGATGCCACTTATTGTCACTACGTGTGATCTTGAACGTTTCTGTTTGACAGCGCTCGTGATGATTTGTACGAGCCACTCTGCAAATAACAGACAACAAGTACACCGCATTAGAAGAAAATATAATTTTTGTTCTCTATATGCAATTATATTCGCTCATCTTAGCTGATTTCTAACGTTATTTTTAAAGTTAGCCCTAAAATTGGTTGTCTTACGTGAAAGAATAAGTTTATGAATAGTTAGAAGGATGTAACACGAATCGAACTTGTTTGTTTAGCTAAAGCTTTGGTCAGACAAAGTCAACAGACTCTCTCGTTTGAACCAAAGGTTGTACACATTATCGAAATCTCTACACCATTGTGGACATAATACGAATCCTACTTTTTTTTTCTATAATTTAATAATTTTTTTTTTGCTTTATATTCAACAATAAGACGATTGATTGCGCTTCTTTTTTTATCATCGAAGAAAGAGAGAGAGCTGTTGTATTTTGAATCTGATTTTAGTCATACTTACACCCTTGTATTTATGTCGATATAGTAGGTTGAATAATCAAGATCGCATTGCCTGACAATGAAACTTCCGCATTTGTTGCCCCTATCATGGAGCTTCATGAACGAGTAGCTGGCACCGATGGGCCCATGGCAATTGAGGCGTAGCAGCTCCTCCAGCGAAGGAGTCGTGTAAGTTGGACAAGTATTCTGCATCCATCTCACGGTCAATCTACAAATGAAATGATATTTAGATATGGATGCAGTTATAGTATAATGATATTACTTACCTTATGTAAATGCTTATATAGGATAGAAACGATTTTGTATCTTTCTGGGAATTGAAATGCAAGCGATAGCCCTTTGGCAGTCCAACGATTTCCATTCTCACAACATTGTCCTCCTCCTGGTACAATGTGAATATGTCCTCGACAACAGCAACAGACATCCACTGAAATATTTATATATATATTATATATTACAGATAAGCACAGCTGGCTAATTCGTTTAAACTGTCGAAGGTTATTAAAGCGCGACCCATTAATCAAAGGTCGCCATGTTGTCTAAATCTAAAATATGGTTTTTCCATACTTTTTCTTTTTTTTTAAACCGGACGCTATTTAAATGTATTTAAGTATTTTGCTCAGACGCATTCAAAATAAGAAACGAAACGAATTGTATTTTTTCCCGCTCATACATGTTGGTTTTGTTTTTAGATTTTGGCGTTTTGATATTGCATATTCGGGAAATATATGAGTATATGATTTTTTGTAATGGAAACAAACTACAGGCATTGAAGAACTATCGCATTACACTTCAATAAAGCGGCTCGTGTCGTACGTGAGGAATGAAAGATTTGGAAAGCAATTCTAATGCTTACTAATAAATATTTATACATTTGTATGAGGGGTACAAAGAATTCAAACTGTCAAGGATGGCTAAATCGACATTACAAATGATGTACTTCTTAAAAGGCACTGAAATATCACGAATCTCGATTGCCAATTAACAGCCAACACCTCCGCCCCCCCCTCCAGTTACCAATTATTATTATTGTGTGGCTGACATTGTTGTAGTCTGATTGTTTGTTTGTTTGTTTATTTTGCGGGCATGCGGCATTGTTTATGTTAACTTGTTTAAAACACCATCAATAAATAAACAGATGGAATGCTCAAGTTACTGATGTCGTTGTTCTACAACTTTCCTCATGCATGCGTGTAAACAAAGGAGTTTGATTATTGATTAGCGATCAAATATCATCATCCAAACAGTGCAATCACTTTAGGCTGATCGTGATATTTCTGGCAGGTGGTGGGACAGCAAACATTATCATTTCGCAATAGACTGATATGAAACCGTTTAAGGTAATATAATATACATATGTCTTGATTCGATCACTGATCATCATGACCATATGTATGTACATATGTATGTACAAGTATGTTTACCGAGAACTTAAAAATTACAAGTTACGGGCAGGCAGTAATCGAGCGTATATAGACTCATGGTTTAAATAGCGATCAGCTAGTTAAAGCCATGCCTACTAAATGTAGAATAGCTCTCTTGAACGGCTTTAATCGCTAAAGGAATTTCGCAAGCCAAGAGCCTGACAGCAAAATTATGCGGGTAATCCCCCACTTAAAACGCAAACTCTATAAATATAACATAAATAATAATATTTCCAGTTCGACTTAACTGGAACCGATATATGCATGTTTACGTATACTATAAAAGTGACCCACATTAAGATTATATATGTATTTTATCAATCCGGTTTCCTTTTATGTTCGCCTTCTGTGTGGAGCCGAACTTTTAACAGAGAAAGCAACTATTTCCTCACTGATAATGCAAATGACACATTATTATTAACTGAATCATTGGGTGGTCTTTCATACAAAGAGGTACTTTTAGATTGAAAATTACGCGTCTTTAAGAGCTAAGAACTCGGATGCACAAGAGGCGATTGCCCCAAAATATATCAGTATACATACTCATATGTATGTATGTACATGCATGTATTTATTTGTTGAAATCCGCCATTTAGCAAGCCAGCCGTTTATCTCCAACATTCCTAAACAGCTTGGTGGTTGATATGAAAAAAAAAAAAGTAACACAGCAACAACAACAAAAACAAACAAGAGTGAGTGCCTTTGCCGCATTCGGAAGCTAGCAAACGGACGTTTAAGGAAGCGTGCCATAAGCAGCAATGGGACAGCTGCCATTTATGGAATTTATGTCTGCAACTCGATGCAGAGCAACAAATATGTACGATCTAATTGGCCTACTAGGTCTTTCACTTCATTACCTTTAGCAATGTTAAATTCAAGCTAGGAAAAGGTGTCTTTGAAAATGCTTTCAGACTCCATTTTAGTGCAAATATTTTTGGTACTACTATTCACACCTATTGGAAATTTATCAGTTTTGTTTTATTTTTTTTGCATTTTTTTTCCAATTTCAAGTTGTTGTAACTTACGATTAAAAAGGAATCTTCAGTTACCTGTAATGTTGCATCGGATGTGACTCGCGCAACCTTAAGTCCCGGTTCGGGTGAGTCGTGGGTCGATAGCTTCACATAGACGGGTATTTTGTTGTCCGCGCCTGCTGATGTCAGACTGCTGTTATAAGAACCGTGTCTGCGCGATTGTCTTGAGCTCCCAGCACTTGTGTTGCTGCGTCCCCCGTTTGTGAGGTTGGTGGTGAGGGTGACGTTGGAGGCTACTGTTAGGGTATTGCTTAAATTGGAGATGCTGTCGCCGACCGCGATACCACCACCGCCCACCACAGCCGACTGTTCGTTGGGTAAATAGTCGACCTTGGCCTTGTATACTTCGGTCATATAATTGGGCGCCACATTATAGATCTCGTGTATATAATGCCATTTGTAATCGGCTACTGTCGGCTTTCCGTCGACCAATTTACGAAATGTTTTGATCACCGGATGGCGGACAAACCAAAAGTGTTGGGATTTAACGCTCTCGGTCAGATATTTTTTGTATTCTCGTTCGATTTCATGCTGGGATCGTCCCTTCTCCAGCATATCGACACGCAGACTCATTGCGGCCAGGCCCATGGTCTTGTTCTTGTGATTCGGATACCGCATATCCTCGATGTGCTCCTCGAGAACATCGTGAAGCATCTGATAGTATAAATAGTCATGACTATGCACATCGATCAGCTCCAGTTGCCGATCCAGCTCCGGTACCTTAAACCGCATCCGAAAGTAGTACCGCACACCTGGACTCAGCTTAGCATCGGGCAGCAGCCATTTGTATGGAGTTGTTGCGGTTTCGGTCGCCTTCTGCTTGCCAGTTGCCTCATGCTCGCATATGCCGAAAAGCAGCTGAGCCGTCGGTAGAATTTTGAGGGTTTTACAAATCAATATACATATTTTCTCGCAGTATAGATCTTCGTCGGTCCGGAACTTGAAGAAGCTCTTATCATGATAGTTATAGACATTGATCAATCCATCACTGGCACCGTTCTCGCTGTTGTTGCCCCTGTCGTCCATACTCCGGCGGCGACCTCTCCCCGGAATTAATGTTTGTAAATTTAAAAGCTGCAGCGTCAGCATTCCCTCACACTACATGTAAATTGTAAATAGTAATATGCATACGCATGTATGTATACACATACATATGTACGTATGTTTATGTCTCCGCCGTGATCTCCTTACTTTTTGTTGCCGTACGATGTTTTCTTTTTTCCTTCTTTTTTTTATTGCGTTGCAGCCAAACAAACTTGTTTAATATTTTGCCTATTTTTGGCTCACTTTGTGTTTTTATCTTCGCCTTTGTCGCCGTTGGTATTTTTTTATGTTTCTTCTTTTTTCAACTTTTGTTTATATGCAGTTTCTTATATGCGTGCACGCATTCTTTGTATTATTACTGCAGTTTCATCGCCGCTGCCCCTGCCCGCGTCTTTATTGGACTTCACCAACAGCACAGCAGCAACAACTAAGCTACTTACACATTGTTGGGGTTTATTGCTTTGACGGCCTCTTACTTTCCCACACCTTTTTGCTAAATATGTTGGCTTATTGTTGCTGCGTTGGTTGTGTGTATATGCGCATGTACCAAACACTTTTTACCGTTTGCACAATGGACCAGTGAAGTTTGCTGTTTTTATTAGAACACAGACACCGCAACTGTGGCGTATACTATTACTATTGTTTTGCTGGTAGTTTATGTTCTACGCAGGGTCAGTCTAATATTGCGGCCATTTTTCTCTTTCACGCAATACGGTCAGTCGCAACATATCGACAAAGTATTTGTTAACAGTATCAGTAATTTATCGATATGGTTTTGTAAAATGGTAAATTTAAAATTATATGTATACTTAATAAACACTCGCACCCTGGTGCACGTAAGCTAAAAATACGTCAATCAAAAAAGGTACATTCCAAAAAGATTTAAATGTTGGCGCGACGGTTCGATCAATTGACTCCAATTGAAAAAAATTGACTCGTCCGTTTTAAAAACACATCGAGAAGCCATTATAGAAAACACTGAAATTTTCGGGCAACATTTGAAAATGCTATCACTTTAAAAGTGGCGTATTCTTCACTTTTTAAAATAAGTTTTCAATATTGTAGGCACCTGCCTCTTGTCGACTTTTTTGTTGACTTGATTGCAGCCCTGGACATGTTGTTATTACTCAACACTTACAAAGTAACTTCTCTTTTTCTGTCACAGTCTTTATATAACCTCAAATCAGTTGAGAGGAACGACAACTACAAAAAAATTGAGCAATTTAAGTATTGTGTTACAATAGCTTTTATTTCGCAAATTAATCACTGAAAACTCGACACAATTTACTAATAACACACACCAGAAATGTCTGACTACGAGAATTTGTCCGGAAACGAAAAGGAACTGCAGGAGTTCCTGATGATTGAGAAACAGAAGGCACAGGTCAATGCACAGGTAAGTGTAAGCAGACCAAAGACCGGTCAATCATACATTCATAACAGAAATATGCATATAAATGTGAAACATTTACAGATACATGAATTCAATGAGATTTGCTGGGAGAAGTGCATTGGCAAGCCAAGCACTAAATTGGATCATGCCACAGAAACGTGTCTGAGCAATTGCGTGGATCGCTTCATTGATACCTCGTTGCTGATAACGCAGCGTTTCGCCCAGATGTTGCAGAAACAGAGCTCGGGCGGCATGTAGAGGTGCTGCGACTGAGCAAACCATGTTACTGTTTGAAAAACTATGTTACGAATTATCATGTGAGACGGCAACATTTTTATTTTTCACGTTTTGTTGATGTGCGCGCGCGCTTTGTCATAAGCGCAAGCCACCTGTGGACCCCCCCATACACTCCTAGACGACAAAAACTACATCTACATCTTTCCCCAGTCAGTTCATCCCATTCTGAAGCTCTCCAATGCTGGCTCAACTATTGAAGGCGCTACCAATCCAAAAACAAACACAGAAACACTCAAAACAAGCAACATGTAAATTATGTACTATATTGTATTGTTTTCAAAGGTTTACGCTATTATATAAAAAATTAAGTATGCAAAAAAAAAAAGATCCACTCCTTGTGCGGCTTATTCTTTTTAGTTAAGAGCATTTTAGTTTGCATGGAAACATTTGTCTACATAGAAATGCATCAATTAACACTGGTTACTAAACTGCCTACTCCTATGCAGTAGACAAATCTCTTTATATACACTTCACGGGAGTACCTGGTTAATGCAGTTGAAGGTGCCGCCCAGCGCAATGAGTAGGAAATTGGAAGAGTATTAGCTGACTTTATTGCTGTCGCTGCAGTTCTCGCGTCTTTTTTAGCGTCCGATACAGTTCGACCATCTTGCTGCGTTCCACCTCGAGCATAGAACGCGTGGCAGCGGGCAATTCTTTGCGCTTTCCCTTCATCTGCGCTTTTGTGGGCGCCACCGCTTTGGTGACTGTTTGCTTGTGTGAATTGGGCTTTGGTTGGACTGGCTGCGTTGTGTCCAGAAGCGATTTGAGCAGCAAATTGGACTTGCGTCCTGGTCGTGGAACAGTCTCATTTTTGGCAGCCTTGCGTGGCAGCGTTGTCAGTGAAGGGGGTGCATGAACAATTTCTCCAAATTTGAAGGTATCGCGTTTGTATTCCAAAGATGTGGCATTCTAAAACGGCAAAAGAGTTGAAGATGCAACAAAATGGGGTGTTGGATTTTCAGCATGCATGCATTTACCAGCTCTTCGTCTGAATCATCTTCCTGGTCAGCTTCCTTGAAGGCACGTTTGATTAACTCCTTGCTTGTCTTAGCATCCATGGTACCCTTGACTTCTGTCGTCTTCTTTCTGCGACCATTTTTGGCCAGCCGTTGCTCCTTTTGCTTCTTTTTGAGCAGCTCATCGATCTCATTTTTGGGACGCTTTTGTATCGTTATCTCGCCAGTCTTTGGATTCCGTATGACACTAACACCATATTTAGCTTCATATTGTGCCTCACGCACCGATGCGCTTGTAATACGATTTACACGTTTCAGATAATCCTCATCGGCCTCACCTCTAAACTGTTTGATATTTCGATGGGTTTGGGTTCTTGCTGTTCCATTATTTTTTTCTGAACTTCCCTTGTCCTCCTGTCCAACCAGGATACGCTTTAATTTTTTGCCTGCCTTGGCTTCGTCGGCCAATTTTTTAAACTGCTTGAATTTGTAGGAGACGCGCTGCTCGTCCTTTGCTGTGGGCGGATTGTTTGTTACACCAGCCAGTCTGTGTGGGCCACAATAAATAAGTTAGCATTCAGTTGATTTCCACACGTCCCACTTACTTGTGCTCTTTAGCCTCAAGCTGCTTGAGCGGATCTCGCACACCATGGTGCTTTCTCGCTGGTATTTTACGTTTCCTGGCCATTATTATTACTTCGACCCTCACATAGGTTTATAAATCGTTGTCACGTTTCTTTGAATGGGCGCAACAGCTGTTTCAGCGCTGACGATATCTGCACGTGCAATATATCGATAGCGTACAAGTGTTGGCTTGGGCCTGCTTAATGGATAGTGGCGATATCCGATATTTTTCAGAACAAACTCAATGCTATCGATAGTAACGCTCAAATTTTTGAATTAATTAAATTGTGTATGTACATGTATGAGAACAAAGTCAATTTGATAGAACGACAGTAATGTGTTAAAATGATATTTTTAGTTGTTTTAGATAAATAGGAATTATAATCATTTTTGTAAATAAACAAGCATGCCGACGAACTTTGTTGTTAAGTTCGCCTATTTTGATGCTAGCGTTGCTGACCAATCTTGTTTACTCAGTCAAAGCCGAAAGAAACCGTGGTATTGGAATTTTAGAGGCTTTCATTGCCGGCAACACCAAGTACAAATGACATATTTGGCAAATATCCCCTACCCGCTGCGTGTACAGAATAGAGTGAAAAGCCATTGATAGCACACTAAAAAAAATTCATATATATCGATAGAGCCATCGATAATTTCACAAGTCTAGTTTGTAATACCGGTGCGCTTTCGAACAACAAGGCACGACGAGGAGGTGAAATAATATGAAATGACCGTTTCAAACAAAAATCGTCTTATCAATTTTTTGAAAAATTATTTAACGTATACTAGGTTTTTTGATTCGTGTGCCGCAGTTGCTGTGTTGCTTGCCTGTGTTTATCGCTTTGCTCTGCGCATGTCCCGTGCGCAGCTATGTGCGTGTAGTTGGAACAGAAAACACAGCCAGCAGTAGCAGCAGCAGCCAAGCAAGTAACGAGCTTGCTCATAAGAGAGCAACATCCGAGTCCACTTGGGAAAACCGTAATATATCCAACGTGCTTTAATTCTTTATTAATTATAGTAAGACTTTAATTATATTTTTGAATGAACGACATGAGCATAAAAAGTTGTTCACCTTAATAAGCGCCCTCTGTCGTTGTCGTCGCCGTGCGTACATTTTTAGTTTTTTGTGTTCGCCAGCTCGCTCGCTCGCTCGCTCGCTCGCGCCAGGATACTTAGAGATACAAATACAAGTGCAAGTAAGCGTTTTTTTCGCGCTGCATTTGTGTGTATGTGTGTGTGACTGTTTTGTGTTTTTACATGCCTTTTTTTTTAATAAGGGATGTCGTTTTTGTAGTTGTAACGGAAATAGAGATGAGTGCGGTCTACTTACATATACATATGCAGACACACACACACATACATACATACACACATACATACATCTATATATACGTATGTATATAACATAAGAAACCTGGCTATGGAAAACAGTAGCAGGCAGAAAATCAAATAAATGATATGTAAAGTGGCAGTCACAGCATCCACACAGACTCGTAAAGGTTGCGAGCATAGTGTGGGAATATAAGGTTTTTTTTTCGCTTGTTCTTTTTTTTTAAGTGAAATTAAAAATATTCTCTGGTGCGGCCAAAAATAAACAACAGCGCGCGCACACAAATGTAATGACACACAAATAATAATAATGACAAAAGCAGAGCACTTAATGTGCGGCCAAAAATAATGGAATTTTAAATTACATGCGAGCAGAAAATCAACAACAACGAGCTTAGAAGTTATGTTCGTTTGCGCCGAAGCTTTTTATACCCTACACTGTGGCTAATAACAACGAAAAATAACACCCAACATTTTCGTACTATCTATGTTTTTTTTTAAGGAGAAAATTATGTTTTTCATCCATAACTATGAGTGATGCAACACCATCTGATGTGCAATTTGTTCCCAATAGTATCTTCATAAACAAAACTGCTTAGCATAAAAAACCTCTATAGATATTCGAGCCGGCTGTCGTTTCCGATTTCGATCAAATTATACTCAATCAAAAGTGCTAGCTGTTTTGGTTTTTCAAGTTTTATCATTACGTGAGTGGAATGCAAATAATTCTAATTTATTTGTATTTTACTTTCAAATTTTAAAAGAGATAAACGATTTTTGCAAAGTTTTAACTGCTAGGTTGTACGAGAAATTAATAGCGATGCAATTCAAATCAACCTGTTCTTAATTTCGAATAAATGATTGCGATTAAAATGCGAACAATAACTATTACTTCAAGTTCATGATCATATGATGGCTTTCGCTGAAGAAACTGTAACTATAGTACCTAATTGCTTATGGGTGTTACAATCTTATACATCAAATACAATGTACTCTCACAGTTTTCCTTGAAGGGTATAATGAGCAGCAGCCCTCTGAGTGTCTGTGTGTGAGTGAGTGAGTTGGCGTGGAGGACCAAACGAGAGAGGAGACCAAAGCAGCGTGTTTGCTGCTGATGCGTTAATGTAAATGCTATTTCGCACACGTGTCCGTGTCGGTGTGTAAATGTGCTTACGTATGTGTGTATATGTCGCACTCTCGCTCTCTCTCTCGCTCTCTCCCTCTCTTAGTGTGTGTGTGTGTTGTGTGTGCGAGAGAGCTTTGGCAGCGGCTTTGCTGTTATGTTTGAGAGTTGCCGCCGCAAAAAGCGTGTTGCCAAAAAGAAAAAAATTATTTTCGTATTAATATTTTGGCAGCAAGCTTTCGGCCTCGTTGCCTCTTTATGTTAAAGCAAACATTTTTTTCTAGTTGGTTAGTTGCTTTTTTTTTTGTTTTGTTTGGCTAATCTATAAATATGTAATACCAATACATGCATACAAACGAGCACCCAGAGACACATTTTCATGCCTGTCTGTCTGTCTGTCTGCCGAAATTTTAACGGCACATGACACACTCACATGCGACTAGTACATACATATATACATACATACATACATACATATGTAATTACGTTTTTATGGCTTGTACGTTGAACATGGGTTAAATAATTAATTTTCACACACACACACACACACACCCGCAAGCATACATGCAAGCGTTGTTGTTTTCGTCCTGCTTCTGTTTCTGCTTCTCCTTGTTTTTTTTCCCACCTGCACTTCCCCCATATACATACATACAATGTACATACATTTATTTGTATGCGTGTGTGGCTCGCTTTTAACTCGGCAGCCAAGCCAATTGGTATCTGTCAAATTGTAATTCTAATTGGCATAGCAAGCCAGCATTAAGCGGCCGCCCCAGCTCTCTCATTTGCCTCTAGCACCACCGCTACCGTGTGCCGACCCAATAGGCGTCGGCTTTGTTGGTGATCGACCAACCCACTGGCGCATTAACACACAGTCGTCGCACTTGCCACGCTGTGCGACATGTCAAGGTCAGACGCGGCGGCACGGCGCACTTCACTTGTTTTTTCTTCTCTGATTTTTTTGAACAGACTAAAACTAAAAATTGCTGTGAAATAGAAACCACAAGCACAAAGAGAATAAAAATCGAAATGCCACATTCAGCCTTTTATCCTGACTGTTGCATAGCATACTTTTGTGCGCCTTCGCAATCAAAATGCACCTTGAAGTGCAGCTTAGTCGAAGCGAAACTTTGTTAGCAGCATTTACATGGATAGGCCATTTACATTGAATACATCGCATAGAAACATGGCATTCTATTCTATTCTGGTATACTTGTAGGTATATAGGCATATGTCCTCGCCAGTGTCCTTTCACACTATGCACATACATACATATGTACATGTGTATATCAAGCAAGTAGAATGGAGCTCGAATGCGTAATCAGATTATTAAAGCAGTTATCGATCCCAGTAATTGGGAGTTGCCTCTAATAATCGAAGGATTTTATTAGTCTCGCATTGCTAGTTAAGGGTATCCCCTAAATGCTATAAATAAGTCTCATTAGGTTATTTTTAAAGGCTACTTAATTCTTTGTGGTGGACAAGACCATTTTTTTAAAATAGTAATTGCTACGTACAATTTTCTTGGGCCTATTTAAAATCAATATACAGGCGACATCATTGATATATGTATATTTTTTAAATTAATTAATGTCAGTAGTGGACCGTTTGTTGCTTTAAAATAACAAATATTTTTGGATTGAGGAAAGCCCTTTGTTTTTTGCAGATATTCCAAAGAATAGTTTGTGTTTATGCTTTGTTAAAAGTTTGAAAATGTTAAGCAAATAAGCCCCAATATGTTTCATTAATGAACATCCCAAGCATGCATAAGTCCCCTTCTTTCAAACTCTCATTTGTGCAAAGAAATAAGTGATTCCCCCATTCAATACGGATGCACGAATGTATGCATAGCAGCTAATTGAAAACAAATGTGTTGATTGTTTCTACAAGTATCTTCATTTTTTTTAGTTTGTTTATATAATTTGAAATGTAAATGTAAAACATAAAAGCTTAAAAAATAACATGATTGAGTTAAAGTCAATAGCTTCAAATGTTTTTTGTTTAAACTTCAGAAACATTAAACTCTAAAGAAAAGAATGAAATATTCAAGAGTTATAAATTACTCTTTTAACAGAGCGCTGCAACACCTTTTGACAAGTTCCTCTATTTGTTCAACTAACATATTCAAATTCGTAATATTTTGTGCCGCAATGTCATTCCAAAAATGCTGAGTAAACTGTTCGATGGCCATTCAACTTTTGCTTTGGGTCATTATCTTGCCGATAACTGACAACTTCAAATAACTGGCATACATTTGTGTTTAAATACACACATACTTGTAAATAGTATCAAGAGGTCACGCAATATATAGACGCACTTCTCCTTTATCAGAGCTTCCTCGATGCGGAACTCCATTCTGAGAGAAACACCGCTTGCTTGACGAAAGTTGTACATACATATGTATGTGTCAATGCTTTGGATTTAATTTTTAATGAATAAGTTTGATGCGGAGCCATCAAATGGCAAACAAATAGGGAAATATTCAAAAAAAATTGAATACATTTGTAGACTTATTTCTCCTTTATTTTAATTTAAATTAAGTTTTAAATCATTTCTAAATGCTCATCGATTTGTAAAATTCTTGAATAAACCACAAGTTCTTAACAAATATTTAGATGCATTTTTTGACAATCCGAGCCATAAAATGGCAAATAAATAATAAAATGGAAAGAAATGCTTTAGCAAAATTCGTTAACCAAAGTAAACTTTTTCTGGTTCATTTGAATATAAATTCAGCATTAAGTCATTTCTAAATACTCATCGATTTGTCCAAAATCCTAAATAAACGACAATTTCTGCCCATTTGGGCGACACAACATACAAGTTCTTAGCAAACATTTAGATGCATATTTTGATAATCAAATGCAGTTTGTTTTCTTTGAAATATGTTGTAGTAATTGATTAGTTTTCATCCCATTTTAATTTTAATTGAAACGCATTTAATATCAAATCAATATTTGTCACTCATTGGCTTCCTAATCGTTCGCACAATTGTTTGGAGCTGGTTCAAGCTATTGTCCGGTTACATAAGCCGTATAATCAAATTTATGCTCAGCAACACATATAAACACTTATGGCGCAATTGCATACATACATACATGCATACATATACATGCACACATACATACATATGTGTGTGTACAAACAAGTAGTATGTACTTGTATGTATCTACGGCGCGTATGTGTAGCAGTCAGCCTAAAAATAGGCAACACAGAAGTTGCAGACGAAAATATCAATCATACGCATGTGTGTGTGTGTGTGTGTGTGTGTGCAGCTGTGTATCCGAGTGCTTGTGTGTGTGTGTGTGTGTGTGTGTGTGTGAACAAGACTACAAAATTACACAGAAAGCGTTCGGCTAAGTGAAATGAAAGGAAAACAAATTTAATACGCACAGCGAAAGCAGTAGCAACAGCAACAACAACAAGAAAACATTGTGGCATGACTGCCATGCTAAGTTTTTACGCTACATTTAACGCAAACACACACACACACTCACACACACACACACACATACACACAGAGACATTTCTACCAACGAAAACACATATATACAGACAGACAGGCAGGCGCAACAAAAAATGTGAGCAGCAGGGTCAGTGGCGCCATACAAACACACACAAACACACGCACACACACACACACACATACACACTCACACACATTCACCAAGCATGTAAATACTTATATATGTGAGGAGAAGTAAGGCCTTTCGGCCGCCATGTCAGTCGCACGTCAGTCAAGCGCCAGGCAGCTCGGGCAGCCTTAATAGTCAAATGGCAGGATAATAATAGTAATAAGCGGCATGTAATGCCAAAAGGTGATTGAACCTGCTGTCATCGTCAACATCAACGGCCAAAGGGGATGGGTACGGAGACGGGGACGGGGACGGGTACGGGCATGTCGGCATCGGCATCGCCAACGTCGTCGTTGTTTTTGTTGTTGTTGTTATTATTGTTGCCATTGTTGACGCGCGTTTCCACGTGCGCCTTCTCACTTCTCAATCAGTTCACTCTGTGCTCACTGTGCTTCTCGTCGCTCTCTCTCCCATTCCCTTATGCTGTCCGCCTCTCTAGCTGCGAGTATTCCTCCTGCTGGCCATGCTCGGCAGCATTTTTTAAGTAATAAGCATCATTGTTGTCATCAATCAAGAGCGCTTACCGAAATCAATGCATAATATTTCGAGTACAAATACATACTCGTATTGCCATTTAAGCCAACGCTGAAGGCAAAGCCACAGGCGGTGGCAGTGGCGGCGTCGGTGGCAGTGGCGGTAACAACGACGACGCCAAAAACATTAGTCCAACTTGCACGCGGTCGCTTTCATCAACTGAGCAGGCTGCGGCTGAGCTAGAGGCCACCAAGACCACGACAGCCCAGTCACGCACTAGAGCTGGGCGCGTGACAAAAAAAAGTGAATAGAGCCTAACGTTTATCGATACCCGCCATACCCTTCTCAAATGACACCCAAATGATCCCAATTCATTTGCTTATCAAGGGACTGAGCTTAAATCATTCATTGTCCTTCTTCGAGGACTAGATATAGCATTGTAGATCGTAAACAAATTCATAGAGTTCTGAGACGCTCAAACAATCTAAACAAGACATTTAGAAGGGGACACACCCTTCTGAGCTAAAAGGCCCAGCTCTTTAGTCGTTCATGACTAGATACAGCAACAAAAATCGCTATATTACCAAACACTGATCAAGTTCATAGAGTCTAGTAGATTTCTTTTATACGATTTCCATTTCGTTGTGTATGATTGCTTTCTGATCTAAAATTATCTTCACAATTAAATGCTATTTTCTTAAAAGCCGTACAGTTTATTTTTATATTTCTGTAATTTATTTTCATAGATTATCCTTACATTGATCGGCATTGAGAACTGAGTAATTCTTTCTAGCACTTTATAACTTGAACTGAATTTGATACATTCAAGGAATTTGTGAAAATATTACTTTTTCGGCAATGGAAATAGAATTGATTACAAAATTCCTAAAATATGTCAGAATTAAAACATTATTAAACTAAAGATAGTTTTCTTTTCTTCGAAAATAGGAAGTGTATTGAAGTGTTAAATCGTTCTAGAAAATATAAATTCAAGGAATTTGTGAAAATATTACCTTTTTGCCAAAGCGAATCCAATTGGATTAAATTCGGCAATGGAAATAGAACCGATTATAAAATTCCTAAAAAAAAGTCCGAATTAAAACATTTTAAAGAAATCGATTATTAAACTAAAGAAAGAGATTGTTTTCTTGTCTTCTAAAATGGGAAGTGTATTGAAGTGAAACATTTAGAGCGCATCTCAAGTTTATTCGAATATAGTTTTTGAGGTAAAGCAATGGTCAAAATCGTTCGAAAATTGTAGGCTTGTCTAATCCATATGCTGGGCAAGTTTATTATAAAACATATAAGTATATAGCCTCAAAAGCTTATGCAGCTGTCAATGGAACGATTGGTGTAAAAATCACTATTAATAGAAAACACGTTTAGCTTCAAAAGATATCTCTTTTGGAATTATAAGTTTAAGTCTTAAAAAATTGTAAAGTTTCATCAAGATCGGTGCATTTTATCATATAGCTGCCATTGGAACGATCGGTGCAGAAATCAATCTTAATACAGAAAATTGTGTTGTCTTAAGAAAATTCGGCTGCTAAGAGTTCTGAATAGTGTCTCATTATAATATGAAGTTACATCAAAATCGGCCCATTATATTATATATGTACCTACCATAGGAACAATCGGTTTGGTACTACCAGAAAATGATTGACTCTTATTCTATCTTGCAGGAGACTTTATTTCAAATGTTGTGTCTAAAAAAAACACAACTCATCGGCCCTTTTCATAGTACTTTACAAAATTCCAATCATAAAAGTCAACACATTTGCTTACTCATGATTAATATTATAGGAGAAATAAAAATAAAACTCAATCCACTTAAGAATTAAAAAAAAAATTTTTTTTTTGACTACAGTGCGATTTTTTTGCTTTTAAAAGCCATTTTCTATCTATTTATTGCTGTTTTGTAACCATTCTCTGGCACATTCTACCCATTTTTAGCTCGATGTGTAACCATTTTTAGTTAGTTTTCTAGCTTTTTTTAGTGGACTTTCTTGCTATTTAGAGCTGATTCTCTAGCGACTTATCCAGTCATTTGTAGAAGATTTTCCAGCCATTATCTACTTACTTTTAGTTGTGTTGCTAGCCATTATCTTCGATAACCGACGGCGGCCATCATTTTCTAGCCATTCTTTTCAAGCCAAATGTACATTGGCCATCAATCGTTGTTGAGTAATTATAAAGGCTGTAAAGTCCTGCTCTCAGATTTAATTTTAAAAGCTCTTAAAAGAGTTGTTTTTTCTTAATCTATCAATAATATTGTGTGGCATCGTTGAAGTGCACGAGAAATATATGAACAGAAAGACGGTCTTCAGATACCAAAAATAAACACGCCACTCACCCATCTCTAGCGCACACACACACACACACACACACACACACAAGCACACACACGAGAGCAAGACCAACAGCCGGCCGAGCTCTCGAAGCCTCGTGCCGCTCGTGAAATGGTGGGCCCAGCAGCAGCGGCAGCAGCAGTCAGTGAGACAGGCAGTTGCTCGCTCATTTGGTCGCTGACTCGGCCAGTCAGTCATTCACTCAGTCAGTCATTCAGTCAGTTGTTGTGCTGGCGCCGCGCTAAGAGGTATTTGAACAAAAAATAAAAGGAAAAAAGTAACATTTTATTTGGTTATATTTTATACTTTCCCCGCCAACTCCTCTTCTCCGGACTTACATTGTTTTTGAAAGCTCGAGCCTACAACAATTAATTGGATACATTTTCCAAAACACAATTTCAATATAAAATGAATAATCACACACACCCAAAAAAACAACAATAGCAAATATTTGGCTGTGCATAAAAATAAAACAAGTTCTTGTAGATTTTCTCTGCGGTATTTGTGATTTTTCATTTCTATATATTTTTTGATGTATTTTTTTTGGTGTGTTTGTTTGTGTGTTTGTGAAATATTAAGTGGACGTGCGAAATTCGGCCAAAAAGCAATAACAATAATAAATGAATAAATGAAAAACAGCAGCAGCAGCAACAACAACAACTATCGGTTTTGGTCGCACACAGGGAGGACGAAGAAATAGACATTTTGCAAAAAATAATAAAAATGAAAAGCAACAATTTTCAAAATATACATACATGTATGTACGTGTCTGTGCACAGAAATTGTGATGAAATGCAACTGAATTGAAAAGTTGAAGCAAATATAAAAGTGTGCAGACAAATTGATTATACAATGCGAGTAATAAAATACGCGTGCGAATCGCAAATAAACGACACTAAACTAAACAATATATCTTCCACAAACACACACACGTATTTGCACATTCACACACATATATACTATACATGTGTGTGTGTGCGTGTTTTATGAAAAAGTAATTCAGATAGCGTCCGTTTATTGGACAGCAGCTGCATAATCTGGCGCACAGGGTACAAAAGTGTGGCCACACATGTCGTATGCGTAATGCCAGAAACTGTCATGTAACTTTGCACTTTTGACAGCCAAACAATGGCTGGCGAGCAACAAGAAATCTCCTCCTCGTGCAACGACATTGACCGGCACTGAAACAACCAACAACCAACAACAACAACAACAGCAATAAACAACAACAAACAACCAACACTAACAATATACTAGTGTCCCCAAAGCAAATCCTTGAACATGGCAAAAATGCAAATTTCAATTCAAATCGATGAACGTACGTTTACTTTTTACGAGCATTCGTCAACATAAACCGTAATTAAGACTGCTTTCCCACCTCTCCTACCTTCTACAGTAGTTGCCGATCATTTAAGACTATGTGGATTTGATTAAAATGTCTTAAATTTGCGTTCAGACTTTTCATTTCATTAGGAAATATAATCCTTTTATCGTAAAAATAAACCAACTTTATTAACTTAATAAGTTACAACATTTTTGAGACTTACTTCGACAGTATTACTGTTATAATGCCATTGAAGATTTGATTAATCTATGAAGATTAGATTAAAATGTCTTAAATTTGCGTTCAGACTATTCATTTCATTAGGAAGTATAATCATTTTATCATAAAAAAATAAACCAACTATTTAAATTGAAAAAGTTTCAACATTCTCGAGACTTAGTTCGACAGTATTACTGTTGTAATGCCATTTAAAACTATGAAGATTTGATGAAAATGTCTTAAATTTGTGCTCAGGCTATTAATTTCATTAAGAAATATAATCATTTTATCTTGAAAATAAACCAACTTTTCAAATTGAAAAAGCTTCAACATTCTCGAGACTTAGTTCGTCAGTATTACTGTTATAATGCCATTGAATAATTGATTAATCTATGAAGATTTGATGAAAATGTCTCAAATTTGTGCTCAGACTATTAATTTCATTAAGAAATATAATCATTTTATCTAGAAAAACTACTTTTAAAATGTCTTTTGAAAATTTGATTAAAATGTCCTTAATTTGTGTTCTGTTAAAATAATTTTATAAGGAAATATAATAATTTTATCTAGAAAAATTAACAAATTTTTCAAATAGAAAAAGCTTTAACTTTCTCAAGTCTTAATTCGGCAGCATTACTTTTACAATGCCATCTAAGATTATCGAATTATTATCATTGATTAAAATGAGTTAAATTTGTTTTAAGTCAGAGCCAGAAGTAAAATTATTTCATCCTCAAAGTACCATTCGTGTTATACGTAGACAAAAGTACATTTACGAATTATAGTAACACTTTCTTAATATCGATATAATTAATAAACAACATTTTTAGAAGAAGTGCAAAAGTTCCCAAGAATACTTAGAAATACTTAGCTGCCATATTTTAATCAAAGCCAGCTTTATAGAAGAGTGATAAATTTGTTTCAAGAAAACAGCAGCCAAGGAGAGTTTTCTTTGCAAGCAAAATTATTATTAAGTATTTCTAATTCGAAGAAACAATTGTTGGATCCTTGGGTTGAAAGTTGTTTAAAGGTAGGGTCATCAGAAAGAACAGCAATACACTTTCCTAAACGGTTCCATACACGAATAATAATACCAATGTGCTTTATATCGAGTCTGCCGTTTAATATTAGCTTAAAATTAAAATGAATGCTGTATAATTGCCATTTCTCCACTTTTCTTTGATTCGCTAAGTACTCGTAAGCTTTGATTGAGAAGAGTATGATTGGAATGATTTAACAGATCCACTTTAAATTTATAACAAACATTACAGTTTTTTCATTCCAAATTATATAGAACTTCTGATTTGCAAGAGAAGTTTACGGTAATTCGATACCCAGACGAAACAACCGATTAATTTATGTTGAAAAATATTAGATACAACATGTTTTCGATCACACATCTTTTCATCTTTTCATAGTCTTGGGCAATCCTATCAATTATCTAATACTTAAAGGAAAAGCTGGATACGTTTTATTTCACACAACAAGCGGCACAAATATTAGTACAGATATATAGTATAGTTAGATATTCGACAGAAATAAGCTACTTTACATTCTTTTATAATTTTGAGAATTAATCATGGTTTAACAAATTAGAACAAAGTTGTTTAGTCAACATAAAATCTTTTATTTGATCGCAATTGTGAATTGAATTTACATTTTTGTTGCAAATTCTTGACTTTGGACTCTCTTTGTTGGTGTTTGTTGGCAACTGCTTAAGGACACTAAGTG
Organism: Scaptodrosophila lebanonensis; assembly: GCF_003285725.1. Lineage (NCBI taxonomy): Eukaryota > Metazoa > Arthropoda > Insecta > Diptera > Drosophilidae > Scaptodrosophila > Scaptodrosophila lebanonensis. The sequence continues at coordinate 774,487 of NW_022060581.1, read as the reverse complement.
GTCTAAAAATTTCTTCTATTCTTCTATTTTTTAGATGTGTCGTACGGCAAACATATGAAAATTCTAGTGTAAATATAAATAAATATACATACTACATACAATCAAATCAATTGAAATTGTTCAGAAAATGTGCTCGCGAGCGCATTCAACCCGACACTGACACAGATCCAGGCAACTGCTTTAGGCCAATCATAGCGTTTAAGAGCTCATCAGGCAAAAAGTGTGCAACAAAAACAAAAACAAAAACAAAAGGAAAGCAAAACAACAAAATAATAATAAATAAATAATTAAAGAACAAACAAATGTAAAACCCGTAACGAAAACTGCCGAAAAACTGAAGCGCAAATGTACTCGTATAATCCATTTAAAATTTATATAAAAACAAAACACTTGTGCATTAAAACTAACAATAAGACAGTAACAACAACAACAACAACAACTAAAATACATAAATATAAATAGAAATAAACATATTTAAATAAGAATAAAAAGCAGAGAGAAACTCACGAAACACAGAAAGAAATATTTGAAAATTGTCGCGCGTCGCGTCCCACTGAATAAATTCAGGAAACTCGAGCGGATATTCAACATATGCGATTACACCGAGACATAATACTCAAGAAATATATACACACATATATGCATACATAATATAAAGATATAGCTATACAATATATATATATATATATAAAAAAGCAAAACGACGCTGATACGCCACCAAAAAAACAACAGCCACAAAATGCCAGTAAAAAAGCAAGGTAAGCCATTTCTGAATAATTCACATTTTCAATGAGAAATCGCCTTCCACTTCATTTGTTTACTTTCAAAATATGCCCCGAATAGGGGCAGATGTACAAATATAATGAAGCAAAACATATAGCTACGAGTAGTTAAGGAAACTTTAAGGAAATACTTATTTTAAAATAATCTTACAAGCAAACATTCCTTCGTGTTCAGTTTATAGAAGCGAATAATTAAGGCAAATTAAAGGGCTGTACGGGAATATATAACAAGAGAGAACGCTACAGTCGAGCAAGCCCGACAGTGTAATACCCTGTACCCAGGTAAACTTCCGTCACTGAGTTATATGCGCCCAAAGCAGCAGCAAGAAGAGGAAGAAGAAGAGCGAACTTGTTGCTGCAGTTTGTGGGGGTTGTACTGGCGAGAATTTGTTTCGCTAATAACTTTTCTTAGAATTGACCAAATTGAATTTTAAACAACAGTAGATAATTATTTATAAATTATGTGTGCAAAGTTTGGTTTAGGTAGCAATTGAAATGTGGACGCTATTGACGAAATTCTGTAGCGGGGGAAGGGGGGGAAAATTAAAAAAAATAAAATAAACTCGTCCTTACTCGGATCTAGGAGAATCTGGATGCCAACTTTGGTTATTCTAGCTTTTATAGTTTCTGAGATCCTCGCGTTCATCCAGACGGACAGACGGACGGACAGACGGACAGACGGACGGACAGACGGACAGACGGACGGACATGTCTAGATCGATTTTTCTCGTCATGCTGATTCAGAATATATATACTTTATGGGGTCGGAGATGCTTCCTTCTGTATGTTACATACTTTGCACAAACCTAATATACCCTTTTTACCCTACGGGTACAGGGTATAAAAAATGGCCTAAAAAGCAGCCAAACATTCCCAGCAAATAGTGAGGGGATAAATAAATAAATGATATTAGAAGCAACTGAATATTCTTTCGAGTTTTTTTTATAGTAGCGAACAGTTAAGGAAACTTAAAGGGGTTTATAGTACAGGAATATATTAAAAATGATCTAAGAAGCCATCTAAAATTCTCTCGTGTTTAGCTTAAAGTAGCGAATAGTAATATAAAGGAAACTTTAAGGGCTTTTTGGGAACATATCATACATGTTCTTAGAAATGAAGCTGCACAGCATTTCATTTCACTCAAAATATTCAACTTCCCACTCAATACATGCAGTCTTTTGGACGATCAAGAAGCATTTGGATCGAGTGTTTTGAGTATCCTGAAGAGTCTTGGCCTTAGCGTTTTCCTTTCATGGTAAAAAAAATGTTCAAATAAGTTTATAGTTTATAATTTTTGGTTACCCAATTGTTCGTAGAGCTGGAGATATTTAGTTCCATTAATTTCACTGAAGATTGCACAATTTTTTTTCGACTAAAACTTGGGTAATCTGTAATTTTCCTTCATCACAAATATTTTCGAATCGCGTGTAAATTAGAGCTTTATATTTTGAATGTAATTTTTGTTCTTCCAATTGTACTTAACTAACGACATTATAGAAAGGGCTTGAAGAGTTCAAAAGTCCTGTCTACATCATTTGAATTAAAAGTTTGAATACAAGTATATAGAAAAAACGTGTATATAAAGACTTATATTAAATTGTTATTGTCGAGATTATGCAACTGATAGTGACTATAATTTATGTTGAGTGCAGATCTACAGGAACAAAATAAATTTGTCTCTTGTCTCAAGCTTGTCGGTCAAAATTAATCGCTTAGTTCAGTCAGAAACCTAGAAACTACAAGTATGCGGCCATTCAAGATACAGATCCATTATAATAAAAAAAATAATTAAATGTGCGTTAAATACTTAGAGTATTCTCTTAAAACGGTATTAGGAAATCGGTTAAGTAAGGTCTGATTAATCGATGAGTTAATAACGGCGACTTTTCCATTAGATGGTGATTCAGTTGAAATCAGGAGGTAGTTCATTTTCTTTATTTTTGGAATTTCTATAATTATTCTAATTATTCTATAATTATTCCCTACTTGTTTTTTTTTTTTTTTTGATTATACTCTTATATTTATAACTTAAATTCAACTTATAGTTAAATACAAATACAACATAAACTAGGTGTTTAGTCTTAATTACAATTTAACATTTATAATTTATATAAATCTGTTGAGAAGGTGGTAGTTGGAAATCTCTATAGAAATAAAAAACAAAAATAAAAATGTATAACAGTTTTGGACACAACTTAGTACTAGGTAGTTGGCGATTGCCATGCCTGATATTGGAGTGGCAGCAAACTAATGCCATAGCCATATCATAGATCCAGCTAACACGTCAAATGTGCGCTATATTCGAAATCTTTAATGACCCATCCGCTGGTCAATAGCACCATTAGGGTCAAGGTTAGAAAATTACCTGCGCCAGTCAAATATTTTTGATGGCTATATAACTCGCATGGACATGTAGACGAGTATGTATGTACTTACTATATATATATAGATGTCTATGGCAGTCGTCGGCAATGTTAGAAATGCGCCAAAAACAAATGAAGGTGGCAGGGGCGTGGCTGGGGAGGGAGGGGGTTCGTACAAATAAAACAAAAAATATGCGCAACCAAAGACCAGACGCTGCCAAGCCATTGAAATGGGCAGTGAAGGCCAGAGCCAAATGCGACAAGCGTCGTCTAACATTGCCATGTGATGCGCGATATACACGGACATATATACATATGCATATATGTACACACTATATATAGCGATTTGTACCTAAATCGTGCGCGGATGCCCCAAAGTCGATTATACTAATAAATTATGTGTTTAATTTTTTGGCAAACGCCAGACAGACCACAATGTCGTCCACTGTCGTCCGTTGTTCACGTCATCGTCAATTTTCTTTACATTTCTCCTCTTCCTCCTCCTCTTCTGCTTCTTCTTCTTCTTCTTCTTTCTCCTCTTCTTCTTTTTGTTTTTAGCCAAGTTAGATGTAGGAATGTGTCGGCACCCCTTTGTGATCTCTTGTGTGCAGTGACCCCGGGAGCCCATGAGCTAAGCGGAATGGTGGGCTTGGATGGGCTCCCTGAACTAAGCTAGACCTCTCACTAGCTACTTTTATTTTTATTAGTTGTAATCTTTATCTTTGTGATATCTACTTGGAACACCTCTCCTGCTAAAAGCACGAGAAATTGTAATAAGTATCATAAAACCATAACACCATTTTTAGGCAGACTTACTTAATTCGTAATTTTAAGCTGAATGAGTAGTACGTTTCTTTGCCACATAAAATATTGATGATATATATGATTTGCAATAAACTTGATCTGCACACACCTAAGACCAGTGGACCCATAAAGTTTGGAGTCCCTAGCTGTTTTGGTTTAGAAGATCTTGAGGTTCATACGGACGGACAATTGGAAAGATGCACAAACTATCATTGCTATTACAGCTACTATATAAAATTTTGATGATATATATGATTTGCAATAAACTTGATCTGCACACACCTAAGACCAATTGACACATATAGTTTGCAGTCCCTAGCTGTTTGGGTTTACAAATTGTTGAGGTTCATACGAACGGACAGTCGGAAAGATGCACAAACTAGGTCTATTATATCGTCTGTATTATGCCGACCATACTACCTATTAATGATATACCAATCCGGTACAGAGTATAAAAAGGCAAGCATAAATGAATGAATGGTGGGAGTGGAGGGGGTGGGAGGAAAGCGAGGCGTAATTCTGCATTCTGTTTTTGAGACAATCTTTATTGATTTATCGGACAAGCCGACAAATGGGCCCAGGCATATGGGTATTATAAAGTCGAGCACTTGAGACAGTCCGTCGCGATTGCTGCGCCCGCCAAGTGCTGCGAATTTTATTTCAGTTTTTTCAGTTTTTGTTATTGTTGTTGTTGCTAAGATTTTGAACAATCCCCGCCGCAATAATGGATTCGGATACGGATTCAGAGCGGGAAAAGAGCAGCGATGCTAACGAGGAGCTGCTTAGCAGTGACGATAAGACATTTCATGACGATGAAGACGACGACGACGATGACGATGATGATTCGTCTGCCGCCATTCATGCGGACGTCGACGTCGACGTGGATGTGGATGCGCATGAGGATGAGGAGTATGAATTCGATGTGACAATGCGGCATCAGTTGCCAAGCAATGTGCCAACTATTGTCCAAAGCGAGCCAGCGGCAAATGAAGAAAATAATGAAAAAGAGAAGCTAGAGAATGGAAAAGGAGGAGCAGAGCTGCTAGTGGTGTTGACTCAAACGGAAGCCATAGAAATGCGCTTGGAAATCGATGAGGCAGCAGCAACAAGCACGACAATTGTAGGGGAAGGCAAGGAGGAAGAGAGAGCGGCGAAGGTAGTTATAGAGGAAGCCCCCGATGCAATTACACGGCCCGTCAGCTATACAAATGAAGAGGTTTTGCCCCTGGTGGAGCCGTTCATCAAGTGCCGTGCACCCGACGAAGATTCGCTGCGTGACAGCGTGCGTGAGTCCACCGAATGCTTCTATTCCGCTCAGGATCTGCTCGAATATGGCCATATGTTGTCGGCGGCCGAGCAGCGAACCCCGGACGTCGAGTCCGGCTACTTCGAGCGTTCCGAGAGCGATGTGTCCCGCGACGAATGCGAAGCCACCTCCTTATCCTCTGTAGGTGCGGGGGCCGTGCGTAATCCACGCAAAGGCAAATCCATTCTGCCACCCGTAGATCGGTACAACTCGGAGAGCTTGCGCCTGGAGCTGAGCCGCTTTCGTGCCATGATTGAGACGCTAGAGCGTGAGAACCTGAACCAACCCGATCTCGAACAGCACGAACAGCATCGACGTACCCTCGAATCGGTCCTGTCATTGGAACGACACTACGAATCGGAGCGCGCCCAGTCCCGAGCACTGGCAGCCAACGAGCTGAACGCACTGCCCATGGCCAGAGGGGCCAGAGGTGCCAGTGCCGTCGATAATGGCGCTGTAACTGCGGCTACAGTGAGCACTCGACGGGGCTACTGGTCCACACTCTTTGGCGAGGCGGCACAGATCGAGACGGCTGTGGAACCGACGCTGGACGAACGTTTTGCGGATATACAAAGTACGCCACTTGATGACCAGCAATTTTCAGCAGGTGCGCCACAATCGAGTGGCCTAGGTAAATGGAACTATGCTTGGGTGGGCGTGCAATCTTCCAAGCCTTCCGGTCCTAACAAAAGTAGTCGCGGTCTCTGCGGAGGAGGCTTCGCTCTAAGCCTGCCCTGCACTTTAAAGAAACAGCATTCCATGGTCTTGTGTGGGAGCTGCGAACAGGGAGTTAAGGCAAATCTTTCTTCAATGCCTGCCCTGCACTTTAAAGCGACTTTTGTAAGAGCTGCGGAAATGAGGCGAGGCTTCCTGCTTTACCCCTGCCCTACACTTTACCAGGGAAGACTGTCTTGTGGGATCTGCTTCCCCTTCTTTTTAAAAAGAGCGCCAGCATTTTTTAAGATTTCTGTGGGAGCTATGGAGATAAGGCAAGGCTTTTTCCTATGCTTGTCCTGCCCCTTAAAGAAACTGTTCCTGTGCTTTGGGGGACTTCTTTCTTGGGGGTTTTGGAAACTTAAGGATAACGATTTGGAATTCTAATCAACCAATTTATGAGAAAAGTATTTGGAGCTTATTTTAAGATCATAATTAGTTTGTTAGAACATTGCATTGGTTTTCTGTGAACTGCTTTGAGAGCTGTGGGAAAGAGGCAAAGGCTTCGCTCTAAGCCTGCCCTACACTTAAAAAAAAACTGTCTTCTTTTTTCCCCAAACTTAATATTTGCGGGATTGGGCTCTAAAGGATTTAGGAGTTTCTCTATTCTCAAATGCTATTGATCTTTGAAGAAAATACAGGCCAGAATTTGATTAATAACTTCTACTCGGAATTCAATCCAACCCCATCATATTTTACCAAATCTTTAAGACAAAAGCAGAAGGAGATGAAGAAGCAAGGATCCGATGTTTTGAGCTAAAATTAAAAGTTGGAAGCTGCTTTTAAATTAGCTTGAATATTATTATTACTTTTTTCTTTAGTTAGTTCTTTCAACTTAGATAAACGGAACCTAATATAATACAGGCATATAAATAACACCGAATACACTTACCAAATCCTTAAGATAAAAGAAGAATAAGAAGAAGCAAAGAACCTATGTTGTGAGATAAAACTAAAAGTTGGAAGCTGCTTTCAAAATAGCTTGGATATTATTATTAGTTCTTTCTTTAGTTAGTTCCTTGAACTTAAAAAGATGGAACTTAATATATAATTAACATTGAAAATATTTACCAAATCCTTAAGATAGAAGAAGAAGAAGAAGCAAAGAACCTATGTTGTGAGGTAAAACTAAAAGTTGGAAGCTGCTTTCAAAATAGCTTGGATATTACTATTAGTTCTTTCTTTAGTTAGTTCCTTGAACTTAAAAAGATGGAACTCAATATATAATTAACATTGAAAATATTTACCAAATCCTTGAGATAAAAGAAGAAGAAGAAGAAGAAGCAAAGAACCTATGTTGTGAGGTAAAACTAAAAGTTGGAAGCTGCTTTCAAAATAGCTTGGATATTATTATTAGTTCTTTCTTTAGTTAGTTCCTTGAACTTAAAAAGATGGAACTTAATATATAATTAACATTGAAAATATTTACCAAATCCTTGAGATAAAAGAAGAAGAAGAAGAAGCAAAGAACCTATGTTGTGAGGTAAAACTAAAAGTTGGAAGCTGCTTTCAAAATAGCTTGGATATTACTATTAGTTCTTTCTTTAGTTAGTTCCTTGAACTTAAAAAGATGGAACTTAATATATAATTAACATTGAAAATATTTACCAAATCCTTGAGATAAAAGAAGAAGAAGAAGAAGCAAAGAACCTATGTTGTGAGGTAAAACTAAAATTAAAGCAAGCATATACTTGTACATAATTAACATCGAATGCATGTGGACCTCGGTATTATAGTCATTATTGGGATTTAGTTCTCGTCCTTGATTGTTTTGCGTTGTGAAGTGAAGGACTATTTTGAAAGCTTTCAAAGCATTATACATATCTGTTGTTTGTTGTTTACCATTTTCAAGTGGCATCCATATGTTTTTAATTGCAGAAGCTCATCGTGCTCTGGAACTGCTCGAGGACTATCATGCGCGTCTGTCCGAGCCACAGGATCGAGCGCTGCGCATTGCAATCGAGCGCGTCATACGCATATTTAAATCCCGCTTATTTCAAGCGCTATTAGGTGAGTATCGAGAACACAAACACTTAATCAGATTATCCTGGCTCTTACTTAGTTGATTGTCATCATTAGGAAAATCTCGCTGGCATTTGTTCGTGTCCATGCGATGCGAGGCGATGCGATGCGTTGCGAGGCAGCCTTCTCCTATATTTATTTTTTACTTGTGCTTATCGATTTTGAATGACATTTCTTCATTTTAAGTGGAACGATGTGTGTGTGTGTGTGTGTGTGGGAGTGTGTTTCCGTGTTTGTTTGTTTGTTTGTTTGTTTGTTGGTGTGTTTGTTGGTGTGTTGTGGGTGTTTTTTGTCCGCTTTCTTTTTTACGAGCACTTGTAAAATTATTTACACTTGACTACCAACACATGCGCTGACAATGTTGCACGAGATTTGGGTCAAACGGCAAGTGGCGCACCGCAGCCAAAGCTATGCTCTGTTCTGTTCTGCCCTGCCCTGCCCTGCCCTACCCTGGCCTGTTCTGGCCCGGTCTGGTCTGTTATGTTCTGTTCTGCTCAGCTCGGTTCGGTTTAGTTTCGACTCGGCTCCTTCGCTCCCTCGCAGCTGGGTCCAACACGTTTTGCCCTAAACCTACCACCACTCTAGGCCCATTGTATTCTCGCCCGTCGTAGGGATGGGTCTAATGTGGGATTTGTGAAAAGGCATTTTCACGAAACTCAGAAATCTCTATGAAGTACCGTACTTTTTAATATAGATACAGTTTCTACCGAAGTAAAAATAATTATTACTTTAAATGTGCTTCATTGATTAGTATAGTCCTTAGAATTGTGCATAGTTATCAGAAATACTGAAAGAAAATGTCGAGGTTTCTAGAAAGAGCTCTTTTCTTTCTTCAGTTTCTCTTGCTTTTACTTTGGAAGAACATGTTACCCCAAGTGTTCCGTTTTCATAATCGAGAATGTGTGAAAAATGAAAAATATTGAACGTTAAAAAGAAAAACAGAATAAATGGTAACAAAATTTAAGAGAATATGTTGAATAGAATGAACACGTTACCCCAAGTGTTCCGTTTACATAATCGGGAATGTGTCAAAAATGTCTTCTAGATTGATATTTTATATTGTGGCCGAGGGGCTTGACTGAAACCGAGCGACCTCGTTATATTTCTGCGATACTTTTTCGAGCACTATTTGGTCAGAGAAGTGTTTGAGAAATTGTGGCAATCCTTGTTCGGCCTTACACATTTTCAGATTCTTCACTAGCTTCCCCTGTTTCAGTTTATTTAGTAGCTTCCTTTTTAGGACGCTCCACTTTAAGCTCCTCAGTAACTCCCTGTTCTACAAGTTCTTTGGGTTCTTCAGTAGTTTCCTCTTGATGAGGTTCCTCTTTGTGCTCTTCACTAACTTCCTCTTATTTAGGCTCTTTAGCAGTTTGCATCTTCAAAGGTGCTACTTTGGGATCCTCTGTAGGTTATTTAGTAGCTTACATATTTTCAGATTCTTCACTAGCTTTCCCTTCCTCAGATTCTTTAGTAGCTTGCCTCTTTGTGTTCTTCAGTAACTTGCTGTTCTATAGGCTCTTTGAGTTCTTCAGTGGCTTCCTCTTGAGGAGTTTCTTCTTTGTGTGCCTCAGTAATTTGCTGTTATACAGGTTCGTGAGTACGAGTAGCTTCCTCTTTGGGTTCTTTAGGAAGCTCCATTTTAGGCTCCTCAGTAACTCCAAGTTTTTTGGGTTCTTCAGTAGCTTCCTCCTCAGGAGTTTCTTCTTTGTGTTCTACAGTAACTTCATGCTCTTTAGGATCTTTAGTAGCTTCTTCTTCAGGAGCTTCCTCTTTATACTCTTCAGTAACTTCATGTTCTTTAGGATCTTCGGTAGCTTGCCTTTTTCAGGAGGTTGTTAAAAGGAGGTTCGATAAAAATGTGAAGAGAATAATTTAATCACAGCGGCCTCACGCGCCCATCTCTCACCTCTCTGCCCGCCTATCTGTTGGACTGCCTGTCTACACTGTCTGTCGTATAATTTGCAAAAGTTTTACACTGTCCGCCTTCTGTCCGCTGCGCGCTCCAGACGAGCCGAGCCGTTACATAATCGTGCGCCGGCTAACGCTCAACTCTGGTGATGTTGCCGTTGCTCTTGGCACGCCAGAAACATTAAACTGTCGCTACACACACACACACGTCCATTTGAGAGCATGTGCAACCAGCATATACTTATGTGGATATGTGTATGTACATACATATATTGCTTATAAACAATTAACATGACATTAACTGGCTTGTGAGTGTCGCTGTCGCCGTCGCTGTCGCCGTCGCTGTCTCTGCCAACTCGTAGTACTCGTATGTGTGTGCTCTGCTGCTGTCAGACTCCTTAGGCATATCATTTAGCTTTCTCACTCACTCTCCATCTCTCTTTCCTCCTTATCAGACAGGCCATTACCTTGATAAGCCTTTGCCAGTGCTCGCCAATTCTGCTGGCATTGCACCAAAAACGGCGTTAGCCTCTTATGTATGTATGTATATGTTTTGCCTTCAGTTATGTAGACAACGAAGCTTTTAGGCTTTCACACACACACACACACACACACACACACACAGCGACACAATAGGTGCTCGGCTTAAGCCAGGCAATCGAAGCTTTCGAAAGCTTATTTAGAGACATGCACGTGATGGCTGTTTAGATTTAATAAGTCGGCTGAAAATTTGCATTCACTTGTTAATAATTTCCATTTCCAGGCACCCATTTGGGGTACAGTTAGCCCCTGTATATTACAGTGAAAACTGTCTTGGCTGGACACTCAACTTTTGTACGCTTAAGGAATTACTTAAATACTTAGACAGAATGTTCTAGAAAAAGTGTCCGCTTAAGAGACGTGTTCGGATAGAAGAGGCGTCCATTAAGAGAGTTTTCACTGTACTATGTATATGTAAACAAACAAACATATTCTCCTTTACTTCTATTGAGTTATGTTTTGTATTGTCTTTTATTATGTTGCCCAACCTTTGTTAAATGGACACATTATATTTATCAATGTAATGTAATCAGCATGACAAGAGAAATTGATCTACAAGTAGACATGTCCGTCCGTCTGTCCGCCTGAATCTTGAAAACGACTGAGCCCATATTAACCAAACTTGGTATGTAGACGCTCCTAGTTTCTAGACAATACGAGTTTATTTTATTTCTTTATTTCGACTCAATGAAACCAACGTTTTCAATTATCTGGTAGCGTTTCCAAGGAGTGTTTTAACATGTTCTTCATAATGCTGAGCCCATATTAACCAAACTTGGTATGTAGACGCTCCTAGTTTCTAGACAATACGAGCTTATTTTATTTCTTTATTTCGACTCAATGAAACCAACGTTTTCATTTATCTGGTAGCGTTTCCAAGGAGTGTTTTAACATGTTCTTCATAATGCTAGTTTTTAAATCGCTTCGACGTCCTTATGGCGCTTTTCTTTCATGAACAAATTCAAGTTTTTGAGCAAATCAGGCGATATTAATTAGAATGCGAATTTTTGTAAATCATTCAAATCAGTGAGAAGTGCAAGAAGCGCCAAATTTGTGGAGAATAAAACTTTAAAACTTAAACATGAAATACAGCATTAATAGTTGGGGCAGTTGAAACGAATTCCCGATAAATAACTCCCTGCTCATCCGTAGACACAAATCAAAATTGTCTTCACATTTGACTTCTACAAAGGACAAATGGCACTTTGATGCTTCATTGCAGCATTATATTGAAAATAACTCCGTTTATTGCCAGAGACGTGATCCTTTAATGATAGCTTTCGAATGTTGAATTCAGAGCGATTTTTGTTGCTTTACTCATGAAATGTTGAGCTGGCATACTTTTAAAAATATCCTATTTACTTTGTATGTATATATATAAATATATATATGTATATCGTATTTCATGAAACGCACAAAAATTGTTTCGTTTGCGCGCAAATGATTTTAAAATGAAAAAAAAAGAACAGCCGACAATTTAATTTGCAGCTCAAACGAAATCAAATTTTAAAGCTCAACCAACCATATCCGCTTAAAATGATGTGCGAAGGCTATTTACAGCTATTTGCGATACAAACAAGTAGCTTGTGCATTATTTTTGCAGTCGAATTTAAAAAGAAATTTACAAATCCTGAAGAAGTTTGCCGTCGAATTGGTTTCGAGCGACGACATCTTTACTTCAGTTTTGTAATCAAAGCATTGCTTCAAATCATCTCTCTACATACTTTTCATACTTCAAATTATCTCTCTACATACTTTTCATACTTCAAATCTTCTCTCTACATACTTTTCATACTTCAAATCATCTCTCTACATACTTTTCATACTTCAAATCATCTCTCTACATACTTTTCATACTTCAAATCTTCTCTCTACATACTTTTCATACTTCAAATCATCTCTCTACATACTTTCATACTTCAAATCATCTCTCTACATACTTTTCATACTTCAAATCTTCTCTCTACATACTTTTCATACTTCAAATCATCTCTCTACATACTTTTCATACTTCAAATCATCTCTCTACATACTTTTCATACTTCAAATCTTCTCTCTACATACTTTTCATACTTCAAATCATCTCTCTACATACTTTTCATACTTCAAATCTTCTCTCTACATACTTTTCATACTTCAAATCATCTCTCTACATACTTTTCATACTTCAAATCATCTCTCTACATACTTTTCATACTTCAAATCATCTCTCTACATACTTTTCATACTTCAAATCATCTCTCTACATACTTTTCATACTTCAAATCATCTCTCTACATACTTTTCATACTTCAAATCATCTCTCTACATACTTTTCATACTTCAAATCATCTCTCTACATACTTTTCATACTTCAAATCATCTCTCTACATACTTTTCATACTTCAAATCTTCTCTCTACATACTTTTCATACTTCAAATCATCTCTCTACATACTATACATATATGCAAATAAATTGTATGTATGTACGTATTTAGATAAAACTGATATGTTGCCTATGCTGGTCTGGATTAAAATGTTGTTTGCTTGCGTTCATAAACTGTTTTGAGACCTTGAATACGAATGCTGTTTATATTGCCATCAACTGTCGCACCTGCTCGTGTCCACCCACATATACTATATCTGTACTTGTAGTATCTAGTATATGTACAAGTATATATATTTTTTTTCAATCAATATGACATTGTTGTCGAACTAACTCAATTTTATGCTCGGCTCGACAGCGCACTGTGCAGGCAACAACTGCGCTCAATGCCCGGTCATGAGACATCATCATCATCATCCTCATCATCGTCCTGGTCCTCGTCCTGTGCTCTGCTGTTCTGTGCTGAGCGCTCACTCATGCGCTCATTTTGCATATAGTATTAAAATCGCTGCATTGATCTGATCCAACTTTTATGGTAATTTGCCTGCCTGCCTGCCTGACCATGAGAGAGGTAGTAGTAGGACTGCCTGCCTCCTCAGTCTGTTATTGATTTTCATTAAGTCTTGGAAAGGCGCTGCGCACAGCACATGTGAGCACGGGAGGAGGGGGGTGAGCAACAGCATCCACACTGGGGTTCTGGGAACTGGCTGGCTCGTCTCACTCGTAGTCTATTCATGCCGCATACCGCATGCCTCATATCGCTGTGCGACATTGTTGCTATTACAGCTGAGTCAAGCGCAAATATGAGCCCAGGCGACAGCAATGGCAACAACAGCAACTAATACTACTTGTACAACAAACAATTCAATGTCTCCCCTTAAGTGCGCTCGTTTCATAAATAAACTAATAGACCAGCTACTCCTCTTTCTACATGCATATACCCTTGCTGAGCTAGTCAACACCTTGAAACACATCTTTATGCAAGACTATTCAGTTACTCGTTGCTATTTTTGTAGAAGATTTTGTCGACTCTTTATTTTGAGTTAATCATCATTAGTTGATCAGCTTTATGAAAGACATATTTCTAGGTTGCAATTGTTGTTTTCCTGGCATTACTTTTGTAAACGATTCCGTAGACTTTTCATTATGAAAGGCAGAGCTTGGCAAAAAGGCTTGGTTGTCTTCAAAGATTAAACACATCACATTTTTCACATTTCTGGCTAACAATATCATCATCTTTATGAAAGACAATAGTCTTTACTCGTTCCATATCCTTAAATTGTTATCCTTTTTTTCTAGAAGACTTCGTCGACTCTTTATTATGAGTTAATCATCATTAGTTGACCATCTTTATGACAGACTATTTTATTTGTGTATTGTAATTGTTGAATTCCTGGCATTACTTTTGTGAACGATTTCGTAGACTCTTCATTGTGAATGGCAGAGCTTGGCACAAAGGCGATGTTCAGTTAAGTTGTCTTTAATGATTCAACACATGACATTTTTCACATTTCTGGCTAACCATATCATCATCTTTATGAAAGACAATAGTCTTTACTCGTTCCATATACCTAAATTGTTATCTTATTTTTGTAGAAGATTTCGTCGACTCTTTATTATGAGTTAATCATCATTAGTTGATCATCTTTATGCCAGACTTTTTTATTTTTATATTGTAATTGTTTTTTTTCTGGCATTATTTTTGTAAACGATTCCGTACACTTTTCATTATGAATGGCAGAGCTTGGCACAAAGGCGTGGTTCAGTTTGGTTGTCTTCAAAGATTTTACTCTATTGCATCTATAAATTTGAGTTAGAATTAAATATTATACACATTTCTGGTTAACCATATCATCATCTTTTTTTCAAGCCAGTCTCTTGACTTCAATGAGTGAAGCGCCCTTCGTTTGGAGATTACACCTAATTCGAGACATCAGTCCCACTCTAGGTCTCAGTCTCAGTTGGTAGTCGTGAGATAAATGAATACTTTTGGTCTAATGCTATTAATATATCCTAAGGGATTCCTTGACCTAGCGCTAAAATTTGTTTCTTTTAAAGAAGGATAAACGAATATTTGAAATTCGAAAAATACCGAATAATTAATTTCTAGAATAAATTGTACTTTTTTTTTAATACTTTGAACCACAAGAACCTACAACAATTGGTGCTTTTTAATTTCTAATGCAAAAGGCGTAAATAATTGTGTCAGTTCGAGAATAATCGTTTTGGGTATAATTTCAGAAATTGAAATAAATTGTTTAGATACAAAAAATATGTACTTTTATATACATATATACTTAATAACAAGTCATTTATATAATACTTGTAGTGTTTTCTAAATGGGAAGTTATTAGAAGAACACGTTTTAAGATATTTGCTTGCTAACTAAACTGATAACTAGTGCCTATGACCAGACAGGCAAATAATTTGCGCACAGATTCGTCCATCAAATAGAGAATGAAAATGAAATCTAATAAGAGGTTTATTATTTCAATTTAAAGGTATAGTAACTACTGTTGACTGATTACTATTTTCTATTGATTTTTAGTATGGCTTTCTAGTTCCCGTAAACTCATAAAGTATTAATATTTCCAACTAAATAGTTGCCACTTGCACTTACACTAGTTATGACTTACCATTAATTCTTATTACTTACTAGTTGCTTCATACTCTTTCGAACCTCGTGAGGCATTCAAAATTAATTTAGCTACTCATTATTTAGTATTTACTTAATAGTTATTACTAACTAATCACTATGAGAGTTGACTTAAGTTGCCCAAAACTCAAGTAGAGCTAAAAGTCGTCAATACAGAGTATAATAAATTCAATTATTGTTCCACTTGTGTGGATTTTTATCGACAGTTGTGATTAAAATCCGCATTTAATAAAATTGTTACAATAATAATGCCATAATTTATGGAACAAATTTAAATTGAAATGGTTTCAGAACTATTGACTTTAATATTTTAAGAGAGCTTTTGTGCTTGTCTCAAATGAAGCAGAATCGGAATTAGAACAGTCTATGGTTAAGATGTTTGAAGAACTTGTCTAAAACATTTAAAAACTTACGCAACTTTTGCAGTTGGTAAGGGAATTGTTATAACTGTGTCACTATTAAGGGGGTTTCTTAATAGAATTTCTTTCTTATTCTAACTGTGTCACTATTAAGGGGGTTTCTTAATAGAATTTCTTTCTTATTCTTTCTCTCGCTTCACTTTTAATCCAAGTATAGTTTTCTTCTGACTTCAAATGAAAGAACAAATTTATATTTTCTCACCCTCAACCTTTAACCCCAAGCCGTAGTTTATCATTCGGAATATATTGTAGTTTTTGTCGACTGCTTTTTTGAAGGGCATCTGAAGTGCGACACTGCCAGAGATAAAAGGGATTGCAAGTTGAATTTTTATGCTTACATGCAGCACGACTGGGACATTTTTTTACTTCTCCGTCGTGGCGCTGCGCGTCCTCGACATTGTTTCGCTCTTTGCGCTATCGGTGCAAGTATCTATTGGCAGCTGTCATGCCACGAATGGGGCACGATGTTGAGGTATTGGGGCATTGGGGCAATCCCCCACCCAGCAGCTTGCTGTGTGTCCCCCACTGTGTGTGTGCAGGAAATTAAATGGGCGCCATAGATTTTCCATTTAGGCCACTTGAATGCATTTGAAGCGAAACATATTGGCAGTCAGTGATGCGTATGGCAGCCACCGTGCCTCCACCCCTCCCCCCTTAACCAGTGAGCTGTCAGTTGGCGCCAGATTGCATTGAAACTTTTATGCATATGATGCATTCTGACAGTTTCATTTCCGCTTCCCCCCTCTCTCTGCTCCCATTACTCCCCACTCCTCAGTCTCCACTCCCCCGGCTCCCCTCAACTCTCACTCTCAATCGCTGCGCTACATCAAAATAAAACGAAACATGTGTTTAACAGTTGTTTTTTACTTTTGAATTTAAATAAATTTAACGATAGATAATACTAATATACTCTAGAAAATTCTGGTTCCTGGAATTTCTGTTCAACTTTGTGTTCAGCCTTAGGATTTTTGCAAAGACTGGGTATCTTTTTCATCATTTCATTATACAGAATATTATAGTTATTAAACAGTTGTTTTAAATTTTTTATTGAAACAAATTTGCGTTAGATAATACTCATATACTCTAGATAATCGTGAGTTGTTCTCTTTTCTTTGATTCCTAGAATTTCTGTTGAGCTGCATGATTAGCTTTAAGATTTCTTCAAACACTGAGTATCTGTATAAATCGTTTCAAAGAAAACTAAGTATGTATTTAACAATTCTTTTTTTTACTTTTGAACTGCGAATTTCTGTTTCTCAGCTTTAAAGACTGAGTTTCTCTATAAATCGTTTCAATGAAAACGAAACTGTCTAATAAATAAACAGTTGTTTTATTTTTTAATTGGAAATCAATTTGCTGCTAGATAATACTAAGTTTTATATTTTCTTCGATTCCTAGAATTTATGTTGAACTGCGTGTTTAAGATTTCTTCAAATACTGAGTATCCCTATAAACCATTTCATCTTCACAAGCGTTTCAAAATTCTGAGAAAAAATCTACAAGTTTAATTTTGTCAACCCACCCAGAAGCTGTCCAGATCAAGAACTGTTAGCCTGTTATATTGGATTTAAATTAAAATCATTTAGATTTCAAACCTGAAATCGGACGCGTTCGATAGTAAGTAGTGTCTTAAATCTATAACCCTCATAGAACTCTGCCATCGATTATTTCGAAATTACTGCTTTGGAGAGAATAGGTTCCTTTTTAAATTTCAAACTCTTAAAAGTGAAAGCAATGCTTTACTTATTGGAATGATAAGTACTATACGTGATAAGATATTCATCTCAAAGAATATAATATATAATAAAATAAGATACTACGAATCGCCGTAAGAATTGATTAGCTTCGATAGAAATGTATATAATCTAATATTATCTAAGCGATATTGTTTATTTTCATTATCTCTTCAGTTTATATTGGGAGATTACTTTATTCTTGGGTTTTATTTCTTAGTGAGCAAAAAACCTATTCTACATTTAGTTTAAAAATAAACTTGTTTTAGAAAATTAAAATATAACTCCATAGTACTTACTTTTATTTAAGTTTTCTGCTTTTTCTGTTCAGAAAAATTATATGTCAGGAAGAAGGTAGCATTATCGACCCTATGAGGCATATATATTCGATTTAGACATGTCTGCTTAAACACCTAGATCTCAGAGACTATACAAGCTGGAGAAACTTCTTTTAGAAAATTAAAACAGAACTCAATGGTATTTTTTTTAGATATTTAAAAAAAATATATAACAGAAGGAAGGAGGCATTATCGACCCTATGACTCATATATATTCGATTTAGACATGAACACCTAGATCTCAGAGCTGGAGACACAAAAGCCTTAAGACTTCCCTTAAGAGTCCCCTTTCCCAGCCTCAAGGTAGCTCTTCTTCGTCTCCTATTCCTTAAGTTGTACATTTAATTTAGAAAGAAACTCCTTTTAGAAAATTAAAACAGAACTCAATGGTATTTTTTTAGATATTTAAAAACAAATATTTAACAGAAAGAAGGAAGCATTATCCATCTTATGAGGCATATATATTCGATTTAGACATGTCTGATCTCAGAGACTATAAGATCTGGAGACACAAAGCCTTAAGAGTAGTTCAAAATATTCCTCTCTCCCAGCATCAAGGCAGCTCTTCCTCGTCTCCGTTTTGCTTCTGGCTACAGGGTATTTCGCTGTCGGGCTTGCTCCAAGGGTATGTCTAATTCGATTTGTTTGCTTATTTCGGATGCTGCTGCAGCAGAAGCTTTCCCCAAAGCCCCACAGCCCCGCAGCTCCAGTGTTCCAAAGATTTCAAGTGGTTCGAGACCCAAAAACAAAAAGTCTGGGGGTTCGCTCTTTTGTTTGTTTGTTTGTTTGTCTGCGCTGCTGTTGCTGCTATTGTTGTTATTGTTGTTGCTGGCTGCCGTAATTCAGTGGCGACAATTTGCGCAGCGTTTTTTATATTCATTTTTTATGACTGTGTGCATTATTTTGTAGTTTGTTTGTTTCCATAAGCACGGAGCAGCGCAGATGTGCGCATTTGTTGGCAGTTGCAGATGCAGGAACCTATTTGCTGATTTAAGTGAAATTTAGGAGCATTCCAGTGCGACAACAGTGGAGACCAAGCCACAAGCTTATATACTGTAAACGGGTATATACATATATATAGTTGTACATATATATAAGCAACTTATATATAAGCATATTATGTGTGTGTTTTATTTTGAAGTGCGAGTCACTTAATTCTCAAGTGTTTCAAGTTCAATTCTGCTTTGCTTTTCCGGCCCCCTTGAGTTACAAAAAAAAAAGGAAAGAAAACCAAAAAAATAAACGGCGACTCTTTGCTGGCTGTCTAGGAGCGGAGGTAAGAGGTTCAATTCATTCAATTCTATTGTTGAGAAATATGAAGTCAAATGAACTCTCTTTGCTTGCAGTTCTCCATTTCTCCATTTCTCCAGCTGCACATCAATAATGTCGCTCCCGCCTGTAAGTAATGCGCTTTGTTGTGTGAAAAGAAAAGCGACGCTGGACACAGTCAGGTTTGTGTTGTCTTAACGTAAATAACAAACTATTCGAATATGTATAAATTGTGCGCTTTTCATTCCTGCAGCTCATGGAAGGACTCCAAAGCTGGAAACACGAGGACGAAAAAAGCCATAACAGAACTGAATGCTCGTCGGTGAAGCAGCAAAGAACAAAAGCTGGATGAAAAGTCAACAAAATGAAAATAAATACTAGCATTAAATAGTCAGTAACTTAAATTGAACAAAATGGGTTCCTTGCAAGGCTCATTTGGTTATTACTTAGGGACAAATAATTTGACTTTAAATTAATAAATTAATCTACCTATTAGTCTATGTCTATACTTGCCTATTTTAATGCCTAATGAGACGCTTTCTTCCGCCTACTGGCTTGCCTTTTATAAGTCTCTAGTGTTGCCGGAAGAATACGAAAGTCTCTAACGTCCAAGTCCATTAGTTTTCTCACGAGCGAAAAGTTCTGTGTGTTGTTCTGTTTCCGTAGCTAGGTTCGTAGTCCTTTCGAATGGTCATGTCTCTGTCCGTAACTGGCACGTAGACCAAGTTTGTATTAACATCTTATTTTATAAAATTCCAATTAAAAGAATTGAAGATACTCAACGGGTTTGTCAGCAAACTCTGTGCCTATCTAAGCACAGTATAAAAAATTGCTCTAGAGATCAGAATATAAATTGTATTGAAATGAACGTTTGTGCAAATCTTTCATAATTGTTAAGCTATGGTCACACAGGCAAATAATTTGCATACAAATTTGTCGCATTTTACAAAGAGGCTGTGAAAAGTAAATCTCAAAGTACTTTATTGTATGAGAAGATGACACTTTAAATATACTAAAAATGAATTTACTTTAAATTAATTTAAATTTACCTAAAATCTAGGCCTAGAGCAGCAGAACAAAAGAAAATATTTTATATGTTTGCAAACCTTAGATGCAAAAATTCTATATTATATATATATATAAAAGCTTGTATAACACTGCCATTCTAAAAGAAATTGTCTATCTCTTTCTTTTCTTGTTAATTAACATATCTTAACTAAAAACAAATGAAATAATGAATGTTTTGTAAACTTTTTGAGACTTTAAATATACTGATGATTCAAAAGATGACGATATTATATGCTTAGTTTATAAGTAAAATGATTTCAGGGAATTATTCTTTTTTAATATTATATTATTCTGTTATTATACGAGTATAATGAATATTGTTGTGTTGTTTGCAATAAATGATTGCTCCTCTCAGTGACGGAAACTGCAATCGATTGCCAACTGGCTATTAATTAGCTCCAGTGATTGGCCATTTGTACAAGTATTATTGATAATTGCCTGCCACTTGCTGTTGATTAATTGTTGGATATTCTGAACTGAACTAATTGCAGATATACAAGAATTCTATGAATTGACATTATTGGACGACTCTAAGAGCATACAACAGAAGACCGCCGAAACATTGCAGATTGCAACCAAATGGGAGAAGGATGGCCAGACGGCCAAAATAGCCGATGTGAGTAGATCTTGAGAAATATCCATTAACTAGTATCTTTAGAAACATATTTTGAAAATATGACCTGACCGTCTAGAACTGTAGTACTTTTGCGTATTATTGCCGTTAAAAATTTGTATTAAAATTAAACATAATAGATAATTGCTTATTGTTGCTTTTATCTGAAATAATTCTACGTATACGTTCGCTTATAGAAGTAACTAAAGGTAGTTGATAATTAGACAGACCTTTTGCGTAGAAGAAAAGAAAATTCCTTGATTACATTTTAAATTTCAAATTTTATTTTGGAATAAGGCCTCAGTTCTTAAATAAAAAAAAAATGATCGAAGAAATGTTTTAATGCTTAGCGTCCCTCTTCTTTTACAAAAAAGCTGAATTTTTTAAGGCGAATCAAGCTGAAATTTTCAGCCTGTCCTGACCTTTTAAAAATTTAGTACTTTTGCGTGTTATTGCCATTGAAAGTTTGTTTAAAAATTAAATAACAATAATTATAATAATAAGATAATTGCTTATTGTTGCTTTTTCTGAAACAATTCTACTAGTTAAAGGTCGTTGATAATTCGGCAGATCTTTTCAGTAGAAGAAAAGAAAATGCTTCGGTTATGGGTTTTAATTTCAAATATTTCTTAGAATAAATCATGAGCTCTCTCAACGTAACTTAAATAAAATAAAAAACTAAAAGAAATGCGCCAATGTTTCTTTTGTTTCCCTCAGCTTTCGCAAAAGAAGCGAAGCTTTTCAGCCTTCTTGATAGCTTTTCCAGCAACATTTCATAGTATAACTGTGCCCAAGTAAATAGAAAACATTAATTTGTAAAAATATTTTGGAAATAAACACATAACTAGAGTGTGGAGCCAGTACAAAAGATTGCTGATGGTCGCTGGCCTCTCAAATAGCTATAAAATAATAGTACGCTTATGTAGGTGTGTATGTGTGTGTGTGTGTGTGTGTGTTGCTTGCTTGTTTGTTTGTGTGCGTATCAATATTAGTGCTTAACAAATAGATATATATGTATATGTACTATATAGTGATTTTTTTTGGCTGCCAATGCTGTCAATAGTGGCGGCGTAAAGTTGCTTAGATTGGCGCCTGGGCGTATGCATTGTTTTTTTTTTCTTCTTTTCTTTCTTTCTTTTGCTTTTACTTAACGTATTTATTTAGCAAAATGCCGAATTGCGTGTCCTTTGGCTTTTGGTTTGTGGGGGGCGTTAACGTGTCATTCTACATTTTAGTATTGGTGTTGCTGTTGCTGTTGTTGTTGTTTTTGTTGTCGCCGTAACGTGCTTAATTTTGCTTTACATACGAATTCAACAAGACTCTGAGCACTTTTCTTAGTGCTTGCTACTTAGCACCTAAACGAAAGTGCCCGGGAATAAGCCAAAATGGGGGGGCGGCTAACACACACACACACACACACACACATACACAGCTGTCAAACAGTTTTCGTTGTTGCTGTTGTTGTTGTCTGTGCATTCCAACATAGTCGTCCATTAGTCCTTCCCTACTTCTGTTCAGTCGTCCGTAAGCTCTTCTACTTGCTTGCGTGTCGTGGTTGTTATTGTTTCCATATTTTGTTGTTGTTGTTGTTTCTGTTTTTTTCATATTTTTTTTCTTTGCCTCCCTTGTTTGGCTTTTACTTTGTGACCTGTGACCCATTTACGCTATGTCAATTAGTTTTAGCTTTGCTTTTTTTTTGCAATTTGTTAAACTTAATTGAAAGCCGTGATGGCCAGAGCAGCAACGATAGCAATGCACAATATCCATTAAACTGTAGCCGCATACAGTTTGAGTTGCACTGTGCGACTGCTAGAGCAATGCTGCCTAGACTGTGATCTGTTCGTAATAAACTGACTGCACTTTAATTCTTTCTTTCTTTTCTTGGTTAATATGCAAGGATGGAATAGTTTAAGTCTTAAGAAAAAAATCAGGCTATCTATCATTCTAATAACGCACTATTCAGCCTTAAAATGTAACTGCGTTGGATTTGGGAAACTTTTTCTGCTCATCATACGAGTATGCATCAATTATTTATTTAACACATCGTGCATTATTTAATCAAAATTTTATTTGTTCGGCCCCCTTTAGAAAAGCTGCGTACGCCCTTGTTAACATGTTTTGTGTTTAATTTAAGCGAATACTGACGACTTTGTGGCTTAAACATTGCTTAAGTTTTAATTAAATAATAAAGTTCGCTTAATCTTGCTAATACTAGGGAGCTGAAATAATGCTACACATGCAGATATTATAAATAAACAGTATATATATAGTGTAAATGCTGGATTTTCATTTTGTATATAATTGATAATTAAACAAATTTAAATATGTAGTGCTTTTAGTTACATTGCTCGAGCTTCTCCTATTCTTAAACTTTATAACTAACTATCATTATGCCTAGCTAATTGTCTAATCATGAATCGACTACTATATCTTATCATCAATCATCTCACACTCACACACACATACTCTCTCTCTCTCTCCCACTTCACACGCATTCTTTTTCTCTATTTACTCTACTTTTCTACTCTTCTCTACTCTCCATGCGCGCTTCGCTCTTCTGCCGCTTGCTCGCTCCTCGCAGTTCATAAAAACTTCCAATTTAAATCGAAATTGTGTCCAAGAGTTCAACAACGATATTACAACAATAACAACAACAACAGCAACTACAATTGTCAATGCAAATGCCAATCAAAATACGAATGCGGCCGCACATGCCGAGGCATTGAGCAGAACATTTAAAAATGAATTGGAAGAGATTTTGGTAAGCTCATTAACATATTACAAACATCCACACATATACATACACATACACACATACACCCATGGACAGAAGAATAGGTGTGAATATGGTTCATCTACATATTTTCTCATAATTCCTTAAGAAACAAACTAGTTTTTAAATAAAACATTCCTCTTCTATAAAACTAAAAATAAAATGTTTCAAAAAAGCATCAACAATTAACTAAACACTCCAATATATAATGCCTAACCATTATACGAATATATATGTCTAGCCAAAACTAAGTAAATAATATTGAAATATCATTAGTTAGGGCTCCGTCCGTTTCTATTGGAATATTGTTCCAAACTTATTGAAGGTTTTCCAATAACTGGGTATTGTTGGCGACTTCTCGTTTATGTTCTGTTCAGAGGTTCCCAGTGGTATTTATGTAGGTCTGGGACCTCTTAATTCTTTAACCAATCCTAATGAATTATTTTTAGATCATTATCCTGAAAAGCAGCTTCTCACAAATTATTTGGTCCATGGGTGTACACACATTCCTACATAACTTTATCACCAAATTTTAACAGCTTCCTAAACTTATGTTTCCTACTTCAATCTGAATGTAAATTTTAAGAGAAGAATCTTTTTATCTAATTGTGATGTTCAAGCTTTAATGGAGAAATAGGATTTCATTCAATTTGATAATTTAAAAGAAAAATTGATTGTACACATACTTGTATATAAATGCTTTCGGATCTTATAGATAACTCTGCAGAACGGTCACCTTTTAGAATTTAAATGTGAAAAGAACAAATTGTATTCCACATACATTATTTTTTAATATCTTCTGAGCTCTTTCAAATTATTTAAGGAGAAAATTTAAGGAAAGCTTATTCCAAGAAATAAAGCGAAGATTTAATTATTGCTATGAAGCTCCTCCTTAGGTCTCAACACTAAATTGTTAGTAAAAGCGTTTACCAACACACAACTACTATTATTAGAAACCCTAATCATTCTTTAATGCTAAATTAAACTCCAGGCAAACGGCCCTGATGCCTTCTTAATGGAATATTCCCTTTTTTTTGTGATTGTGGGAATGGAAATTAAACTAAAAATCCAATCATAAAATATCAGGTATTAGCTTTCCGTTTAAATCTGTGGCGCGTTTACCAACACACAACTACTTTTCTTAGAAACTCCTTATAATTTGTTGGTGTTAGTTTAAATTTCTGGCTAATGGCCTTGATGCCTTCTTAATGGAATATTCCCTTTTTTTTGTGATTGTGGGAATGGAAATTAAACTAAAAATCCAATCATAAAATATCAGGTATTAGCTTTCCGGTTAAATCTGTGGCGCGTTTACCAACACACAACTACTTTTCTTAGAAACTCCTTATAATTTGTTGGTGTTAGTTTAAATTTCTGGCTAATGGCCTTGATGCCTTCTTAATGGAATATTCCCTTTTTTTTGTGATTGTGGGAATGGAAATTAAACTAAAAATCCAATCATATAATATGAAGTATTAGCTTTCTGGTTAAATCTGTGGCACAAGTACGCTCAGTTCCGCCTTGTGGACGCCATCGCAACACTTAATCAATGCTAATCAATTTGATTTGAACGTCTCGCTTCGCGCGAATCCTTGAAACTTAAATCTGGCTAATCATCGCAACTTTTCCATCGCCGGCATTTACCGTCAAGCACTTTTCACATTGCTTGTACAAACTTTTTCGAGCACTCCAAGCCCAGCTATTGCCCTACAAATACACACACATATACATATCCGATAAGTATGTACTAGTAGTATATGCCGTGTTATATCATAATGAGCATATATATATAAAGATATACATATATAGGTATGTACATAAAAGTATGACAGTTTGCAAAAGTTGGAAATCAAAACGCACACAAGCAAGCAAACAAACAAACAAACATTCGGGCAGACGTCACTGCCCGGATTTGGTTGAGTGGAGGGTTCGGTTCGTTGTTTCCTTGGGAGTTTGGGGTGGGGGGGTCTTTATTTTAATACCAAGGGGAAACTTGGAAAGTTCACACATCAAAGTTTTTTGAGACGCACAAACTGCCTTAAAAGGAATGGCCACGAATCAATCCAATACTAATGCGGCAAATGATTATATTTCGATTTAAAATGTCGCTCTCACATCCGTGTCGATTCGGTTTGTTATTACGAGCATCTTTAAAATACAAGTATATTCTCCTCAAAAATATATTCTCCTTCTCTCTGGTATTAGTGGCTAGCGAGGCTTCAAAGTTGGCAAATCTTTTAGCATTTTATCAAAATTGAAAAAAGTAAATAATCCAAGGGGGCCAAATCTCGCGAATTGTTTTGGCAGCTCTTCCGCCCGAGTTTAAACTCTATCTCTCAACATTTTGCGAAGGATAATAGTCAACTCTGATATTGGAAGGACTATGTCTCCAAACTTCACTAAAGTTATATCCTAAAACATAATTTATATTTCACACAACTTTTAAGATCTACAGGGTTAACGATGCGGTATAGTTGTCTAAGCTAGGTTTGAAGAAGATTTGTCATAAGAAAAAAACCTCTTATCTTGCGGCTTACATTTCTTGTAGTGCAACTTAAGAGAGCATTAACAAATTATCAATCCAAAATGCCTAGAATGGGGTCCAGAACGGGCTCAGCAAGGCGTGAGATTTCTGATCAGCTGCCTTGACGCGTCGCGTCGGCGGTTTTAACAATTTTTGCCATCCGCTGCACATTATCCATAAATCCGCAAATCCTCAAATCCACTGATTCCGATTTCCCCCTCCCCCCCGATTTAACTGGCCCTCAAACAGATTTTGACATATGCTCTTGTTTGCCATCGTGTAAGCCGTCTGTCAAACAAAATGGCGTGCGGACGTGTGTGTGTGTGTTTGCTAAGCGCACATATTGATGGATTAAAACTGAGTTATGTGGTCGGTCTTCGGTCTTCGCCCGCACCTCCCCCGCGAGCAACAACATCACGATGTACGTGCCAATGGGCTTACCACTCGAAACCGGGTCGACTGGGGGTGCTGGTGTGGCGCCAGAGCGGACATTTTGCATTAAGCAGCCACTGCATTTGTGTTAGATAATCAAAAAAAAAAAAATTAAAAGTGCCCACGTGCCCCACAAAATGCCAGTCGGAACGAGCTAGCGGGAAGACGAAAACTACAAATTTCTCGACACTCGTCACACAAATTGACTATCGATCTCATTTTTTTTTTATACCTAATCAAACTAACTTACTAATCACGTATAAGGTGCTGAATTCTAATAAAAACAGGGATTAATGAGTTCAAAAGTGTTCTTGCAATTGCTGGTACGAGTATATCTAATATTTATATTCATGTACTAATCGAAAAAAATAATCTAAGTAACTATAAAAAATTGAGAAAAACGGGATATTGTGTGGCATTTTTGCAGTGGCAGAGTTTAAAAATTGGCTTCCAATCGCTAATCTAATATTTATCAATCGAAACAAATAATCGAAAAAAATAGTCGAAAAAATATTCGAAAAAAAATAATCGAAATAAATAATCTAGGTTCTATATAATAATAATAAAATGAAGATTACAAGTATGTAGATATTGTGTGGCATTTTCGGAGTAGCATACAATTTGATAAAAGCAGAGCCTAACGAGTTAAAAAATGTTCGTTCAGTCGATCATGTACTAAACGAAAACAAGTAAAAAATCTAAAGTCGGGTGTGCCGACTTTGAAATACTCTGCACATATGTTTAGAATAAATATAGAAATTAAAAAAAGTAAGAGAATTAAAAAAAAAATTTTTGATCGATTTTACCTTTCTCGGTATTCGAACTCAAAGCAATTGCAATTGCGTCTATGTCAGTGTATGTATGTTTATGCGCGTCTATTCGTGTCTGTGTAAGCATGTTCGCAGTCAACCAAAGCACCAGCATCAACAACAGCCGCGGGCAGCGCTTGGGCAGCGCTTGAGCAGCGCTGCAGCAGCAAATATATTTATGGCTATAACTTCTTGTTAAATCGGTCTATCATGATGAAACTTGGCATACGGATAATTACTAACTGGGGGTATTTGCAAAATTTTAGGGGGGAGGGAGGGAAATTCCAAAATACACATTTTCTGCGTATTCACATAAGGCATCTGGGACTTAAATTTGGTGTCCGTAGGTCTTATAGTCTCCGAGATATAGGCGATTATACGAATGGAAAATCGGGAAAACCCCCATAGGGGGGAAGTGGGGGGGGGGGGGGGGAAATCAAAAAAATAAAACAAACTCGTATAGCGTACACACATAAGGCATCTTTGTGCAAAATTTGGTGTCTCTAGCTCTTATAGTCTCTGAGATCTAGGTGATCATACGGACGGACGGACAGACAGACAGACAGGGCTAGATCGACTCGTCTCGTCATGCTGATCAAGAATATATATACTTTGTGGGGTCTGCCAGGCCTCCTTCTGCCTCTTACATTTTCAGCTCCCGCAAACCTAATATACTTCTGTACATTTTATGTACAGAGTATAAAAATAATCTAGATAATTACAAAAAAAATCAGAAAAACTGGATATTGTGTGGCATTTTGGTATTAATATACATTTAATAAAAACAGAGCCTATAAAGAGGTCAGAAATTGTCAATCAATCGCTGGTACGAGTATATATTGTATATATGTATATTCATGTGGAAATCAAAAAAAATAGTCGAAATAAACAATCTACATCATTTTAAAAAAAATGTAAAATAACTGCATTTTTGGAGTAACATTCAATTTGATAAAAACAGAGCCTAACGAGTTTTAAAAATGTTCTTTCAATCGCTCATTTCATATTCAAACTAATCGAAATAAATAATCTAGGTTCTATATAATAATAAATGAAGATTTAGTAGATATTGTGTGGCATTTTGGGAGTAGCATACAATTTGATAAAAGCGGAGACTAGCGAAGTTTAAAAATGTTGTTTCAATCGCTCATTTAATATTCAAACTAATCGAAATAAATAATCTACATAATTATACAAATTTAAGAATAACAGAACATGTGGCATTTTTTCCCTGAGTGTATTAATTTCATTGAACTGCCAATATCTGTCCATACGTTGGGGGGTTTTAGGTCGTCTGCTGGCCATTGGCCATCGGCTGCCGTGTGGCATGCACATCTGTTTTTCAAAAAAAATTTGCCTTTTCGACGTTCATGAGTTTTATGGCAGTCAGGGAGTGAGTGAGCGGATGTGCATGCTCGTACATACATACATATATGAGTGTATTTGTCTGTCAGTGTTTTGCCCAAAATGCCAAAGCTGTCGATGAATGGCGACCAAAAACAGCAGCCACAGTAGCTGAATGACTGACGTATCTGTCTGCCCAGGCATCGCCACCTCCGCCTCCGCCTCCTCCTCCTCCTCTGGGCCCCTTCCCCAACCATTCAGTGCCAATCATGCCCTACAGAGCTCTGCCCGGCCGGCCACTTGTGTGTATCTATTTTCCGCATTTCTCATTTCGTTTCGTCAATTCGTTTTGTGTCTTCTTCGTTCGTGCGCTTTCAGTTATTTCTTGTGCTCGGCAAATGCCAAAAGTAGTGCGAAGCCAAAACACATATGTATGTACGAGTATGTACAAAAGTATTTAAACACATTCCTATACCATGTGACGAAATTCGCAAAATTTCAAGAAAATGATTTATTAGTATTCCTGAGAACCAGCTGAAACAGGTCTAGAAAATTTCGATCTGTGGAAGGCGAAATCATTTCTGCCAGAGGGAGAGAGAGAGAGAGAGAGAAGTGTAGTCCCAAATGACGGGATCTGCTTTTTTTCTAGATGATGATCTTAGGTATATAGTTCCTAACTAACAAACAATAGCCTTAAATCTTCCCTTTTGGCTTTGGCTTTTATATTTCAAAGGAAAGAATAATAATAATAATAAATAATTCAAAAATATGAATTCCTGAAAACCACACGAATTCGGTCTAGATGACTTAAAAGTAATATTGCGGAAGATGAAATGATTTTGGCAGAATACTTTCTATTCCCCAAATTGAATAACAGTCGCTCCTTTCTTACATATGTTTTTTGTATTCCAACAAAAGTTATATCTAATTTTATATTATTACCAGACTGTGTCTAAAATGTGTTGTGAATTTCCTTAGCTGGGTATTGACAAATAATATATGGACTAAAAGACTAGGCTTCTAAGAAATAGCTAGGCTGCGTTTTTAAATACAAGTATATATATATATATAATATATCAGTTTTTAAATATCATAAAAATAATGTGATCTCTTTTATGTGATCAGTAGATGCTTGAAAAGGAAAGTTCATCAAATACTCACTATCGTGTTTTGCAAAACAAATCGCTGTTAATAAAACTGCTTACAACAATCGTTGAAAGGGAGAAATAACAATTATAATTTAGAACGAAACTTGCCCAGCAACCTTTTTTGAAATATTTAATGTGTGTAGAAATATGCGCATTACTTGTCTAACAAGAATAGTTGAGCAACTTTGATGGCAATTACATTAAAAAACAATCGCATACATTTAGAAAAAGTACTAACAGTTGCTTGAACTAAGTGGCATTAATTAATGAAATTGTAATGATAATGAAATGAGAAAAGGTAATTCTCTTCTCCTTTTCTCCTACTTAGAAGTGATTAAGGTTCTTTGTGCTTTCCAGTCCAGTACTTGTTATTTACTCGACTTTATTTTTCGTTTTGTGACAGTTTGTATAAATAAAATAAATACTATTTATTTACTACTATTTATTTATTTCAACTCTTCTACCTACAAGTATAGCTCGACTTAATTAAAGTTCAAACAATCGGACAGCATTGAGTTAGCGATGGCTTCTGCTGTGTAGATTCGTGAATTGATATTCACAATTAAACGGCATTTCTTGTCACGCCTTCGCCTTCTCTCCCGCTTTCGCTCTTCTTTGCTCTCCCTCCCTCGCTCTCTCTCTCTCTCTCTCTCTCAGGTGCGCAATTTGATTTAATTTGCCAAATAATGACAGCAACAATTACAAGAGGTTAGGGTCGGGATTAGTTTGAGTCGCGCACATCGCAAGCGTGAGTCCAGTGCGGGTGTGTGTGTGTGTGTGTGTGTGCGTGTGGGTTGCCAAGCAACAGTCTGGCATACACACACACACACACAGGCAGACACGTACACCAATGAAAGCGTGGCACGTACAGTCACAGTCCTGAGCAGTTGAGAAACTAAGCGAGCAGGTAAAAGCAGCTCCAACAAATCGACGACATGCGCTTTTAATTTGATAAGGATAACAGCAACAACAACAACAACAATTCTAGCTATAGTTGCTCCATATGCTGCGCCGACAACAACAACAACAACAACGTGATGTGGAACCGTTAGTAACGCATAACAATAATTTATGACTCAAAAACAACAACAAAGGGCGCGCACAGACATTACTCGCGAATTGTAACGTTTATACTCCTTCCCCCCCCCCCCCCCCCTTCAGACGTACCGCCCTTTATTTTCAATTTTTCCTCCTCATCCCTTCGTCCCTGTGTCTGCCATCATTCATTTACACGTACGCCCTCGTCCTCGGTCATGTCCTCGTCTCGTTATCGTTCGTTGCCGTTTACCGTCGCTCTCTGTTTATTTCTCGTTCGTTTCTCGTTACTGCTCTTGTTTGTGTTTTTGTTGTTCCATCTGGTACGTCTTGTTGTTGTTGTTTGTGTTTTTTTTTTTGCTCGGTTGACGCTTGGGACATGCGTATTAAACGTTAGCGACGACAACAACAACAGCAGCAGCAACAACTGGGACGCCAATAAAGAGAGGAGAAGGGCAAATAGCGGCAACGGGCGACAGAGATGTATTGCCACATTACACATACGACCTGTGGTGCTGAGGCACAGTGGGGCTGCAACCGTTGAAAGCTAATATCCTTAAACTCAGCACAGCTTATATTTTTTGTGTAATTACTGAAAGACCACCAAATTGATTTTTATTCAAAACAAAAATCCAAATGCTTTACAAACTCTGAAGCAAAACCTCAAACAAAAAGTACAAATACCCGAATAATCAGAATAATAATAAAGCTTAGCTAACACCTTACTTTTGTAACTGAAAAGAGCTGCAATCTGTTTGCTGACTTTTGTTATGGACCTGAAAATATAGGTAGATAGTAAGTGTAGCTTAATCATAAAATTAATTCGTTATGCCTTAAAGCGGTAAGAAAAACACCACCAATATTCACACACAAGTAAAAATTTGCCATTACAATATTCTCAAAGTATTAATTTCAAGTGTAAAGTTAATTGGGTAGAAACGTTGAAGCCTATTTGTCACTCTCTGCAGTTCCTTGATGTTACCCTTTGAAGGGTAACATCTTTCATTAAATCCGCACAAAATTTTCCACTCCACTGCCTTGAATGGCTTAAAAACTATTTGACTGCTACTTACTGACTAGGTTTACAGGTTTTCAAGTACTGCCTTGTGTTCCTTAACAAGTTTGTAATACCAAAGAATCATTTGGAACTATTTTAGCTAGATATTAATAAGACAAAGAACGGCAGATTAACACGAAGTATAGATATGTAAATTAGACTACCATTAAGACTCTAGTAAGTAAAAAAAAAAAAGTTAAAAAAAAACGAAATATAGAATTTGTAGTATTTGAAACCTCAATCTTTTGAATATGTACAAATATTTGAAGGCGAGGATCCGGCCATGAAGTCTTTTAATGGATTTTAAGAAGCAAATAAATTTCTTTAACACAACCTGTAGCCCACTTATAAAATTATGAACCCAAAATTGTAATTTGCGGAGTTTTTGTGAACTATTTGGGCTACCAGCAAGACTATAACTAGGCCTAAAATATTTTTTTCAAAAGGACTGTAATTTTAATGCAACATATTTATTATATGAAGCCACAGATCCAAAATTCGAATGTATTTTGGTTAGTTGGGCATTCTGCATAGATGTCAATCGAAAAATTTTAAATTTCTACGTGAAAAGTGCATTGATATTGAAGCTTTTCTGTGTGGTAGTAGCAAGTTTTCAAACGCTTGGCAGCACTGTGCTGTCGTGTTTTTGTTTTTTTCAAGTTTCGTTTTCAAACGGTTTCAGCTTACGACGACGTCGCTTCAGCCGCCATTAGCCTATACCGACAGTCGATGCGACCACCCCCTCTCCCACACTCCCATCGCAGTTCACCGTTCACTGTGCCTGCCTCAGCGTTGACGTCGACAACGACATCGCCGCCGCCGCCGCCGACGCCGACTTCAGCAGCATTGGCTGTGCTTGGGCCTCCTTATGAGCATTGAACAGTGCGTGGCAGTAACAGCGCCGCTGTCGACGTGTCGAGTCGCAAAAAATTTGCGTGGCAGCGTCTCTGTCGGTCGGTCGGTCGGTCGGTCGTTCGCTCACTCGCCTGGTCGGTTTCTGGTGGACGCTTTCGAGACGCGCTCGTGCGAAGTTTTTTTCAAAGTTGAACCGCCAAAAAGCGGGGGCAACAAAAAAAAACGCACACACACACACAAAGAGAAGGCAAAGCGCAATAGCGGTAAAAGCAAAAGCTAAAAAAAAAAACTAAACACAAAGAAGCGGACAAGCTGTCGTCGAATTGTCTGCCCTGCTCAGCGTTGCGTGTCGTTGTCCTTTGGCGCCTCCTCTTTTGTTTTTTGTTATTTTTTTTGCCGCCTGTCCAGCTGTCTGCTTACTTGCCCATATCTTTACCGTTAGTCGCTGCGGTCGTCTTTTGATTTATCAGCGCGAATTTGGCAATTATTTGTTGTTTTTTTTGTGTGTGTGTGTTTTTTTTTTTTTTTTAATGTTCTCACCTGGCATTGACAGTTCCAATTAGATGTTACGTTAACGGTTAAGCTAATTCTGTTTTGATAAACAAATTTCTCAATTACATGCTACATACATATTTGCTCGCTCTATCAAAGCGGACTGTGCTGTTTCCCTTTTTTACGATTTGTTTGTGTTTTTTCCCTTTCCCTTTCCCTTTTCCTTGCCTCGCTTTTGTTGTAGTTTTTTTTTGGGTCGTCGTCGCAGCTGTTTTGTTGTTGTTTTGTATTCGTTGAAAGGGTCATCATTTCCTTTGGCAGTGATAACGGCCGTCCCATCCTCAAAGTAATGACAACAACAACAACAATAAATACATACTAAGCCTAGTCCTTGCTTTTGACGCTTCACATGCAAATCGTAAAAAGTTTTTGCAGGCTAATCGAAACTCCTTATCTCCTACGCGAATTCTAGCACATAGTAGTACATAGTTGTATTTAAATCCAAAGTCTTAAATCGGCCAGAATCTAGGCGAAGCTATAAAAACGTCCGTTCAATTCGAGCTGACCAAACTTTATGTGCATCGATCGGAACATTTAATTGAAGCAGGACACGCGATGGAATGCGTGCATTCACCATAGTGCCTATAAAAGATATTGCCGAGAAGTGCTCGATTCAGTAGGCAATCTCTTAAAAACAAAGAAGTAGAAAAATGAAAGGAAATTGAAATTGAAATGTACTATACTTTCACAATTAGTCGAAGTGTATATGTATAAATGTATTTGACTGAATGTGGAGGTTGGCTTTAATTATTTAACTCAATCGAATGACTTATAATGGGCTATTAATCATTCGAAATATTTGTCGGACCCAATTCAATTCCAGTCATTACGTAGCAGATTCATCGACACATACTTCTAATAGGCGGTCAATTATTTGAAATACTCGTCTGAGTGGATTGAGTGAGGACTGAATTCAACTCAAGTGATTACTTTGCCGATTCATTGATTCAAGCGAAAAGGGGAACTGTTGAATGCACTCACTATATTTGAATAAACGAATATATGTGGATTCCAAGCCATTTCGTAATAGATTCACATGTTTAGGCAAGAAGTAGGAAAACTCATTGATTCATAGAGTGATATTTATTCAAACGAATTAGAATTATTTTGAATGAATTATCATTCATAAAACAGCTTTCAAGGAACACTTCAATAATTCACCAATAACTTTAACTCATTTAAGTCCCAACCCCAATTTTTTAGAGTCCCATTTACTTGTGAATGGTTTAGTTCATCAACAATTACTAACTAAATTCATTCGTTGAACCCTAACAAATCTAATTGATAGATGGTTCAATATTAAATGTTATCACAAATAAATGTCTTATACAGTTTTAATAGAATTTTGATAAATAATAAGAATTTATTTATTTAATAATTTTTTTAAGCGATTCATCCACCCAAACTTGGTCACGCTGGGTATTTAGTTAATGCATTCATTTAAATGCTACCAATTGTTTAGAACCTAATTGACTTAATCCCTCAAGCTGCTCGGCTGCCTCTCATATTTTTCATTCGATGAACAGACAGATGAACAGTTTATTGATAAATGAATCAGTTGAATCTGAATGATTCGATTCAAACATTTAAGAGATTCACCTGATTCGAGCAGTAATTCGTTGGTTAGTGAGTTCTTTTCCATTAACACCTGCCGCCTTTCTTATTCTTTATTCGATGAACAGACAGTTTATTGATGAAATGAATCAGTTGAATATGAATGATTCGATTCAAATTTATCATTTTAAGTGATTCGCCTGAATCGAGCAGTGATTCGTTAGTTAGTGAGTTCTTTTCCATTAACACCTGCTGCCATTTCCTTGAACGAATCACACATTTACTTGTACGAACTTCAGCATCGAGATGAGAAATGGATTGTTCCCTCCCCCTGACCGACCCGCATAAGTTTGCACGCTCGCGTGAAGAACTCATCAGCACTACTGAGACATCAAGCATCGTATTTGGTAACCCGTGCTGCGGCTGTTGCCGGCATTTGATTTTCATTGTTGTCTGTCTAAGTATCTTGCGCCATATTTTCGTGACAATGGAAAGCTAACATGCTTAGACAAAAGCGATTTGGACCCACACACCCACACACACACTCAAACGAATGCACATGCACTCCTCCCCACTTATGGGGAATGAATATGAATGTCTTATGTGTCTCCATTGTCATTTTCTATCATATGCGAAAAAGATTGTCTCCATGCTTCCTGTTGCTGACGCTTGTTGACTTGGTTTTGTTGGCTTATAGCCATTTGTGCCGTGGCATTATCCTTTCACGTCCTGCCAATGCAGTTGCCTGCGCATTCAAGCAGACAAATACAGAGTACGATAAACATTTCTCTTTGTTTTAAACTGAACTTTTGGGAAAGATAACAGCGCAAAAAAAAACTATATCTCATCCGTAGTTTAATAATTTAACTCTACAGAATTGCTGAATGAGATATTGTTGCACGCGACAGTTGATAACAGTTGATAATAATTTGATCTTTAGGGACAAACTGAAGACTTTAGATTTAAAAACGCTAACAAGTTATCTATGATTGAATACCCTTTACTGAGTCTTAAAACAAAACTCTAGTCCACTGTTTCTTTCAATAGAAACATTTATTTTTATTCTATTATTTTTTTATCTAACGAGTGCCGCAAGATATTCATATCCTTAGAAATAATAAGTTTCTGCTGCAAAAGCAATTCCTCAATCATATCGTTTCTGTCATTGAAAACTATCCTCTCCTAGAACTAGCCTCCCTGCAAAGTTTCCAAAACTGTGGATGGAGTTGTGATTGAAAGGGACGATTAGGATTCGTCTCGTCAAGCTGATCGTATATAGTAAGTGGGGGTGTTACGAACTCACACATCCAATCAATATACCTATAGGTGAAGTGTATACAAATTGTGTTTATAAAGTATTGTTTCTACAAATGTCGAATACTTGATGCTTAAGCATATACTATACAAGTATATACAAACAATAGCTATTGGAAAGCAACGATTTGGGGATTACCTTCTCATCTACACATGTGGACAGCTAAATAAGTGCACGTTTATGAATTTCCTTTAAGGTCATAATAATATTTTTTGAGAATCCTAAGAAAATAAAGGCAACTCACACAGTACAAGTAGTTTGTTAGTTAAGCAATAAGTCTGTAAGCAATAAAATTCTTTGCCCTTCCTCTTGTTATTCATAATTTTTAACTAAGAAGCGATATAATTAAACTTACTGCATATAACTTTTTTTTTCAATTCCTCTCGTACTAGAAATACATGAATTTAGGGCAAGTTTCGTCCACGTTTTTCGTAAAAATGCGGCATTTCGAAACGTTTCCGAACCAGTTTGATGCTTCAATGCAAGAATTTTGAGCGGGCTTGGGTCTGGGAACTGCCTCGACTGGCCTTCCTCCACCAGTCGAATACAGAGTATAAAAAGAAAAATGCTCACTCCCTACAGATCGTAACATATTAAGTAAATTTCTGAATTACTCGAGACTGGAAAAGTGAAAAAAATTTGTATACCATATTTAAAAACAAGTAAAGAAGCTAAAGTCGGGTATCCCGACTCTGTATATATGTGTAGAATAATTATGCGTGTATGTGTGTATTTGTGTGTGTCTGTGTATGTCTCGTGTGCCTGAGCAAAGCAGCAACAACAACAGCAGCTGCGGGCACTACTTGCATTTGGGCTTATCATAACTAAATGGATATATTTGCCAAGTTTGAGTTCGAAATTCCAAGAATTAAGAATGAATAACGATTTGCATGGCAGAGGGGTGGAGAGAGGGAAATTCCAAAATACACATTTTCTGCGTATTAACATGAGGCATTTGGAACTAAAATTTGGTGATCCTAGGTCTTATAGTCTCCGAGATGTAGGCGATAATACGAATGGAAAATCGGGAAAACGTCCATAGAGGGAAAGTGGGGGGAGGGGGGGGAGGGAAAATCAAAAAAATAAAACAAACTTGCGCAGCGTACAAACATAAGGCATCTTTGTGCAAAAATTTGTGTCTCTAGCTCTTATAGTCTCTGAGATCTAGGTGTTCATACGGACAGACAGACAGACGGACAGACAGACGGACAGACAGACAGACAGACAGACAGACAGGGCTAGATCGACTTTATGGGGTCTGCCACGCCTCCTTCTGCCTCTTACATTTTCAGCTCCCGCAAACCTAATA
Organism: Scaptodrosophila lebanonensis; assembly: GCF_003285725.1. Lineage (NCBI taxonomy): Eukaryota > Metazoa > Arthropoda > Insecta > Diptera > Drosophilidae > Scaptodrosophila > Scaptodrosophila lebanonensis. The sequence goes on along the minus strand of NW_022060581.1, from coordinate 736,879 downwards.
TACTCTTGTACATTTTATGTATAGAGTTCAATTATTGGGAACCGTATTTGATTTCCAGCCAGTGTTAGGATTTTTAGAATACCAAGAAATGAGATTACCCGACAGGGGGGGGGGGGGGGGTCATAATTTATTGAACAGCCATTTTGTTGTAGTATATGACCATTTTTTATATTTTATAATCAGACATTTGTGCCCATTAGAGACGCGGAGGGAAACGGCCCATAGGTGGCGCTTCGAACTTTATATTGAAATTTATGCAAATTGCCTTCAAACACACACCCACACACACACACGCAGAGAATGTGTTCCATTTGGTGCTATGCTTCGCCATTAGACGCAACTGTTCCCAAATATTACGTATACGCACCCGTGCCTGTCTGCGCTTTACTTTGCCAAAAATTGTACTAATGCTGTTGTTCTTGTTGTTCGCAGTTGTTGTTGTTGTTGTTGTTGGCTGGCATTTCCACTTTTGTGTTCATTAACTCACTCACTCACTCACTCACTCACTCACTCACTCACTCATTCGCTCATTCAGTTGTTCATTCATGCCCGTACAGCTGTTTTCCTTACTTTATCGTCGTGCCATTCGAAATTCTCGTAAAAGCAACAGCAACAACAGCAACAACAACAACAGCAATGGAGCAAGAAAAACATCTCGCGCTTGTTATTGTTTTGGCAACATTTCCTGCGCTCTGCCATCGTCGTCATCATCCATCGTCAGTTTTCCGCGCGCGTTCGCGTTCGCTTGAAGCGTTTTCACGTTTTCCCATTTGCCGTAACGGTGCCGCTGTTTTGATTTCTGATTTCTTATTTCCATTGCCATCTCCAGTTTGTTGTCCCTACCTCCCGCCTCGCCAGCATCCACGCCGCTACAAGTATGATTTATTTCGCTTGATTTTGCAAAAGTGTACATTTTTCTCATTCGCTTCTCCTTTGCGTGTGCCCCGGTAAATGTTTTTAACAATTAACAACACGCGCCATTATTTTTACAACAGCTTTATGCAACAAGCAACAAGCAGCAGCGGCAGCAACAAAAGTCATACGTATACATATACATAAGTAGTTGGCATATAGACACATTCGTCTTTATGTTTCTACATATATATATTTACTTGTATATATACATATGTATATATACACTTGTATAGATATATCCAATATATCTGTCTGTGTGCAAAAATACAAAAGGAAAACATCGTTTACAAGTTTTGTTTTTCATTCTATTTGATTTTCTTTGTGTGCGTGTGTGTGTGTGTGTGTGTGTGTGTGTGCGAAAAAAGACAACATCTTTTTTTTTAACAATAACAGCAGGCGAAATATTTAATTAGAGAAACACAAAACACAAAATGCTGACAAAAAGACTTTAAAGCATTTTCTCAACATTTTTTCACTCTGATTAAGCAGAAAACAAAAGTTTTTCAACAGCATTTTCCGTTGCACACAACAACAACAACAACAATAGCAACAGAAACAAAAGCATTGGAGTCCAAAACTATATATAAATTATTTCATAGGTGTGCGTGCGAGGTTAATTTTGCAGACTTGGGGGTAGGGGGAGGGGGCGGGCGTTGGTGCAGGGCCAGAGCCATAAAAAAGACTTACCGGACTACTCATAATAATAACAACAACAACAACAACAACAGCACCAGAGATGTTTTTATGTTTCGTAAAAGCCTGTGAGCCATAATACTTATATACATAGACGCACACCTACATATCTGAATATATCTAAGAAATATATACTATATACTATACTGGTACATATAATGTATATAAGTAGTATGTATGTGTACATGTGGAGCACGTCTGCAGAAGCAAAAAAAAAAAATAGATGAACTATGGGGTAATTTAAATATTTAGTAGAGATCTGCATGAGCACACTCTAAAGGCATTTGAATGCACTTGCATTCCAAATGATTTGGCTTTGGCTCTGGCTATATAAATACATAGTATGGCTAACAAATCAACGCTTTAACTTGACACTGAAATCATGTATTAATGAACACTCGGGATAGCAAGTGAATCTTTTTTGTAGGTACAGTCAAAGGTAATTTTTCCATCTGCCACCAGCTACATAAATAAAACTTACAAAACCAGTTGCATTAACTGCTGCAAATGCTGATAATAGAAAACTCTCACTTCATTGAAATATAGAATATCGGAGTTGCAAATGAATCCTTTTTAAATATACAGAACTTACAAATCCAATTATATAAATTCGAACACTTCGACTTGATTCTTTTCAACGTTCTAATGTTACGGCTCCTTAAACTGCCGCCACATTCAATATGAAAAAGTCTAGAGGTGATTTGTTTAAAGTACTTTTGACTCTTAAAGCTAATTCAACAATCACACTTTTTATCGAGCAATAGCAAATATTAAAAGCGATGCCAATTAGGATTCATATTGAAAATTTGTTAATGAGCATTCATTCGTTTTATATTAGTTATTATTTGTTTGAATTAAATTGGTTATTGCCTAATGGTTGTGCATGGAAATAAATGAACTCGTGACCAGACATGCACGTCTCTAATAGATATGTGTAAGCAGTATTCACTTGTCAAAAGTTCAATTTTTATGCATCAACTAATAGAGAGTTCTCCTTAACCTATGGTGATGTAGGAACCATTTTCAGGTGTCATCGAAAACATGAGTTTTAAAACTTTTCATTTAGCTACAAAATAATTGGCCCAACATCTGGTGACCCCAGCTGTATATTAGTTTTCCACTGCAATAGCCAGCAAGCTGTCGACAAATATCCGCGTTTTATGAATTTCCAAAAATATTTGTGCCAACGATTTTTTTCGGTGTTCTCGAAAAACATACGCTGTGCTGTTCCATATGGGGAAAATTACGATCAAAGAGTCTGCGGCCATGCTGCCATAAAATATGCATTGCGCTTTAGTTTGGTTTGCGAAAGAAAATCTGAGAAACAAGTAGTTGGGGGGAAACGGAAACTGAAACAGAAACAGATAGAGAAACAGATAGAGACTCAGCATTTTCTCGAAAAGTTAATTTAGATGCTTTGTGTTTGTTTTATTGCACCCGAGGTCATGGCTTTATGGCCAAAACGTAAAGATGAACCGAACAACTAAGCCATGCATAGAAAACACATTTTGGACAGGAAGAGCAACAACAACAACAACAACAAAAGCAATGAAGATGTTGTGTTGGCGGCAACCCTAGCAGAAAAATATAAAGGGCTGCTTTGGGAGAATGGTGGGTGGCGCCTGAATGTAGACTTTAAATTAAAATGTTTCCTGTGCCCCGAACGCTCAAAAAGGCAAATGCAAAGCGAAAATGCTCAGTTCGTATACATATGTACATACATATGTATGTATGTATGCATGTATATAGGCGTAAGTTGTGAGATTGTGTGTATCATACATACTAAGTATACATACTATATATGTATATGTATGTATATATTTTCGTCTCTGTTAAGTAGCTTGTAGCTTCATTATTTTTGTTGTTGCCGTGCGCAGGAAATCAAACAGATGGCAAACAGATTTTCATTTGTTGTCCTTGTCGTTGTCTCTCTGTGTATATGTGTGTGTGTGTGTGTCCGTCTACATGAGAAAGCGAACAGTATACATACATATATTCTATGTGCGAACATATGTATGTATATAGGTATATATTACTCATACGACATGCAGTACGCATTCAATAAAAATTACACAAAAAAGTATAACCGAAAAAAGCGGCAAAAGATGAAAAAGCGAGCCACATGGCAACAGGCCACACACACACACACACACACACACATACACACGCATACGCCTGCAGACTGATGCCGACTTACAGTTTGAAAGCCTACTTGTTGCTGTCGTTGCCAAGCCAGCAGCAGCAGCAGCCGCCGCAGCAGCAGAGGCAGCAACGACGCCAACGCTGACGCCGACGCAGCTAAAGCGACAGCATCAGCGACTTGTCTCGCCATCTCTCATATTCGTTTTGGCAACGCGTCATTCACGACGCATTGCGCCGCACTAACGGCACTTTCGCTCATTTCTTAACTAATTTCCTTTGACTCCAGTGTTGCAAAGGAGCATAAATGAATTAAGCGCACAAAGCAGCAACGCAAAAGACTTCTGACAAATTACAAAAACGCAACACAAAACAGGGATAATAATTTAAAGTAATACCAAAAAAAAAAAAAAACAAAAAAAAAACTTTGATACGTCAATTTAACTGTTCTTTGGTACATACTGGTACGTGTAATAAAGATAAGCAAAGCAATAACCACCGATTTTCACAATTCCCACGATACAATCGCGCGCGTGTATTTGTGTGTCTATATAGTATATGTGTGTGCATTTTTTTTATTTAATGTGCCGTGCAAGTGATTAAAAAAAAAAACACCAAAGCTTTTCCACAAAATGATCGACTGGGTGTCGATTGTGCGGCACTCGCGTCGCCGATTCTCGAACTACGTGGGCTCGCGCTCACCTGTTCGTATACGGCGGCGTAGGCGTCAGTTGGCTGCGCCGCCAACACAGTCGCAGCAACAACAACAACAACAGCAGCAACAACAACAACAGCAGCAGCAGCACCACCACCAGCAGCAGCAGCAACAACAGCATCAGTCACGTGCTCAGCAAAAAAAGGAGAAGGAGCCCAACAGCGATGGCGGCGGCAGCGGGGGTGGCTACGCCTGTTGTTGCGCCAATGTAAGTTAACGGCTGTTATCGATATTGGGAGACATTGTAAAGTGCGCGTGCTTATCGATAAATGAAATGCTACAAAATAACATTTTCAAACAAATAAAAAAAATAAATGATTCTCTTGCACTCAGAGAAATAGGTTTAATATAGCTGATAAATAAGAAAATATTTGCTTTTTAATCCATCGAGCAAGCCTGTACCTTTTTCGAATTTGATTTCATGCGGCTAAATTGAAATGTGCAAATGTTTCCATATTCAAAACACGTTTGAATACTATACCGAAAAAAAAACTAAAACTCAATAGTTTACCAAAACGGAAGACATTTACCAATTTTTTTGAATGTCTGTTTGCTTTTTTTTTTTCAAAATATAAACGAATTTGTTCTTAAATTCCCAAACATAAGGAAATATTTTTCAAACTAGACATTTTTAATCAAATGTACAAATTCAATTTGTAAAAGTTATAAATAAACGTTAATTAGGGGACTTTTCAGGAGACTCTCCTAAGCAATCCGTTCTGTTTCTATGCTTGCTTGATATACAAGTAAGAAGTTCCCTTTTTAGTTCCGTAGCAGGCTAGAATTCTGAGAATTGCGGCATAGGCAACTCCCTCGAAATTCATAATTTTCAAACCTTTCTTTCTTGCTTTTTTCAACCCATTTCTATAACATTTTGGAAATAAAACTAGAGTAAGAACCGAAGATATTCACATTTATAGGCTTATTGGGAGTACCAAGAAGATAGCCTAAATTAACGGCTTTGCGAAAAGTTGGAGATTCTGTAAAACGGTTTTTGCAGTAACTGCAGAATTAAAGTCTGAAAATGTTTTTATAATCGGGGAATCCAGGATTGCGGCTCAAAATTTTTTTGAAAATGCCGCAGCGTTTTCCAAAATCTATCCAAGGCTTTTCCCACATACTCGAATAACGCTTTCTTTTAATCACCAATGAAGTTCCCTGACACTGTAGAGCGCTAATGGAGGAGCTGACAATACACTGCACGGCACAGAGAAAGAGAAAATTTTTTCTCCCAAATTCAAAACATTTAGAAAAACTCTTTATACGGCTCCAAAAGTGGGCAGAACTGAACCTTTTCTTGTGGTTCTACTAATTCTACTAATCCCTATTAGTAGTCAGAATAACTAAGAATAATTAACCCTAATTGAAGGCCAACTCCAGTGCCGCAGACTACTCTTTGATTGAAGAGGAGGAACACATTTATTACATATTCTGCCAGGAACAGCTCCATGCCATTGTCTGAAGGGGTTTGAAAGGTTCGCTCCGACAATTCTATTGCTATCTTAACAGAGCTCCGGGGGCTTTCCAACATTGTTCTTGTTCCGGAGGGCGGATGTGTTTTAGTTTATTATTAGATATTAGATATTTTTAGATATTACTGTAATTTGATGAGATTTCTCTTACTTAGGCTTTCCTAGATTATAAGGTTTTTGTTTATAATTTTATATATTGATTTCCTATGTCTTTGACATAAATATAAATGGTCGAACCACCTTTCTTTAAAATAACACAAACGCTCTTGATGGCCAATAATTTTCGAGATAAAATGTGAAAATGATCACCTCATTCGACTTTATTTCAATATTTGATCAATAGCCCCAGAAATTTCGGTGAAATAAAACAAACAATTTTGTCTTTCAATTCTTTGCAGAATCAACGCATGCGGATTGAATCCGACAATCAGAATGCCAAGGAGGCGGCTGCTGAGAATGCGGCCCAGGTGCGTGGAGCGCGCTCCCCACAACAACAACAGCAGCAGCAGCAGCAACAACAACAGCAAAAACAACAACAACAACAACAACAATCACAGTCAGCGGCCACGGCCAGAAGCGGGACTACAACTGTAAGTGGTCGCAGCTTAACCCTTTGTTCCTCTCGCCCTCAGTTGAGCTGAGAGCCTTTGTTTGACTAACACACAAGCACGACTTACACTCACACATATACATATACACACGCATACACACAGCTACAGCTTAGAAGCCAACGCATCATCACTCATCAGCAACAGCAACAACAACACCAACAGCAACTACACTATCGTAGAAGAGTGCAGCGGCCGTCGTTGTCGCCGCCGCCAGCGCCATACAAAATGCTTAAGCGCGCCTTTGAGTCTTCATAAAGAGTGCGAGTGCGAGTGCGAGTGCCAATGCCAGTGGAAAGGCACGAAAGAAACCAGAAAGCAAAAAAAAAAAGAAAGAAAAAAGAAGAAAACAAAAAACAAAAAATCACGCTACAATCGTTTGCTGTAATTAGAGAGCAACATAAATTGGCACTTCATTTTCAACGAACCAAAAACTTGCTTTTGGGTAATTGTGCGTCGGCCAACCACACAGCCATCCGCCACAGAGCCACACAGCCACCCAACCACTCACTCATTCGCTTATTTACTTACTCACTTGTTATAATGAGCCACAAAAACGATGTGAGCGTGGCATATTTAATGCTGCCGCCTGCTCGTTTCCGTTTCCGTCGCATTGTTGCTTGCTGCTCCCACAGTTGGCGAGCCACTGTGCCCGGGCTAAGTAGCAGTTACAGTTTTAGTAGCGCTGCGCGCTATCAAGCAGTTGCGCATTGTTTTTGTATTCATTCTAAAATGTCTATTTCTAAAGCATTTATTTGCAATTAGTATTTGTTTGATTTATGTACTTTTATGTAAAGCTATGCATGTTTATGTTATTGCGTTTGATTTTGTTGCAAAAAAACAAGAGCGTGTTCAAGGAAAAGACATACGAATAAATTGTTTGATAAAAATTGTTGTTTTTGCTCGTTTGGTTTTAATTTGTTATGGTTTGTATATATTATAATTAATTTGTTTTCATTTCTTGCTTGTATTAACTCTTTTCACTCCGACGCCTACCATGAGAGTAATTTGGTAATTGTGTCATCACATAGCATTTCAGATATACTTTTTCGGAATGCACCCTAATAGGATTAATTATGCTACGCATCAAATTAATTTCAAGCCAAATACATCTTATATGAGAAATGCTTTACATCAAACATTCTGCAACATCCACCATGTTGCTGGTTCTGAATCCAATTGCGGTATTAAAAGTAACTGACGGCATTAATTTATCCGCATGTTTTCAACATTGATCAACACTGCCAGTATCTCATAGAACAATCGATACTCGATTATGAAATGTGAACGATCTTTGATTCCAAAAAAGTTCCAGTTCATTTGTTGGGTGTGTTGCGTGCTGTCGCATTTGTTTGTGTTTGCTAATTTAAGCAACAAACTTATTTTCTTGTCCTTCAAAGTTGAAAAGAAAATTATAAATGCAGCCTTAAGAATAAATTCGCGAAAGTGTGTGGCCGTGTGCAAGAGAAGACGCGGAGAGCGAGAGAGAGTGGGAGAGAGTGGCGTAGCGCAACACACACAGAGTAATTCGAAGACGTGAAGAAATAAAAATAATGTTTATAAATGTCGAAATAAAACCAATCAGGATCGATTTTATATTATTCTGTACATTTTAGTTCGAATAATTATTTATTGTTATTATTATTAGTGTTGATACAGAGAAATCGCCCATAGAGTTATATAGCGATGAGTACATTTGAGTGATTTCATTACAAAATGCTGCTAGATATGGCCAAATTTGTAGTTCACTCGCTCGCCGCCAGCTTTTATCGAGCGCGCGCGCAGCTCTAGTCGTTCGCTAGCTGTGAGCTAGAAAAATGCCAACAATACAGCGCACGCGAGGCGGCCTAGAAGTTTACTAAAAGCGGTCGAAAAATTGTAGTAACGGTGTGTGATAAAGCAGCGCTACAAATTTAGTAACAAATAGACGAGTATGGCGAGTGTAAATAATAATGTTTCATTTAAAAAATGTGCGCGAGTGACCTAAAAATCCCTGCAATCCAACAACAAGAATGCTGAAATAACTACACACACACACACATGCATATCTTTATATGTTTGTGTGAAGATGCAAACGAACGTGCAAAACTAAATACCAAAACAAAGTGCAGTGGGAAATTATTGGCTGGCTGACTGACGGCCTGACTGAACGAAATAACAACAAAAACTGTTGTTAATGTTTGCCTGTGCTACATTTTTTAACATTAGTCACACACACAGTATAAAATACCTCTATACAGATGTGTGTATGTTTGTGCATAGCGCAAAAAATAGCAGCACACTGAGTGAAAGAGTGAGGGAGAGAGAGTGTAAGAAAGAGCGAGGGAGGAAGGGAGTTAACGTTGCGGCTATTTTACAACGTTTTCTTTCGCGTGTATGTTTTGGTTGCTAGTAATTTGTGTGTATGAACGATTTTTTTCGCCATTTACTGGCAAACAATAAATAAATAATTCGAAAAGTATAGCGTGTACGTGTGTGTGTGTGTGTGATTAGGCAGCGCTTCTACTCAAAATCAAACAGTAATAGCAAAAGCAACGGTAGTTGTATTTGACATTCGCTCACTGCTGGACGCCTGTGCTCGCTCAGTGCCGCTATTTGTTGTTGTTTTTGTTGTTCTTGTTCTGCGAGTATGTTTCTTGTATACTCTGTACCTGAATGGTGATAGAGTATTATGAAATCGTTCAGCGTTTGTAACAATCAAAAGCAGTAGCAGACCTCACAAAATATAAATATTCAAACACAAGTATCTTTGAAACAATAAACAATCACCAAATTTGGCATGCTGGTTCTCCTAAACCGGGAAGGCACGTATAACGTGCAGTCACATTTTTAATATCAAAAAACAATAAGATTATTTAAAAAATAAAATTGTTTCTGAGTCGTACAGGGCAAACAAGAGTCGGGCTCGCGCTTCTTTAAAGTTCGACTCTTTTTTTCGTTTTATCCGAGTTTTGTATTTTGAGTATATTGTGGCGGTGTCGGTGACACTTGCAGCCAGTCAGTTATTCATTCATTCAGTTAATAAGTATCAGCTCAGCCTCTCTCTCTCGCTCAGTGTACGTGCGTGTGCTTGTGTGTGTGTGTGTGCCGCGTTGTCTTCGTGCTCTCCTCTTCTCATCGCTACTTAAAACCTAACGTTTATTTTATACAGTTTTTTGTTGTTTTTTTTTTTTGTGTGCCGTTGTGCCTATTTTGTTTATAGTGCTTAGTGCGCTGCAGAATAAATAAATAATTAAAAGAAATAAAAAAGTAAACACTTGAAAGTATTGAATAACAACAAATTCAAACGCAGCACCAGGCACAAAAACAATAAGAACAGCAAACGTACGAGGACGAGGCGTCGGGCGAAGCCTCGCACAACGAAAAATACAAAAATAATTGCACGGTCCGGCTTTGTGTTGTGATTATTTTTTTCGTAGCTGTTTTTATTTAACTCCAACGTGTAAATCGTGATAATGACCACAAGGAAAAAGAAGCGCCAGGATGGCAGCGGGAGCAGTGGCGGCGGCGGCAGCTTCATGAAGAAAGTCTCCTCCCTCTTCAATTTGGACTCGGTAAAGCAAAATTGTTCCACATAATATGTACAAATGCTACGCTTTTAATATGTACAAATGTATGTACATACAAGTATGTATATATACATATACATATTTATGCAATATCCGTTTTGGCAAGCATTGAAAATTCTGAAAGTTTTAAGGCAGCAGCCAGTGGTGTTTTATATTCTCGATGATTCCATGGTTTATTTATAAATTTGCCAGCCAGTCAGCGAAGCTAAACGCTGTTGTTGTACAGCAGCTTTTCTTTATAGTTCAGTGCTTGACAAGGCGTCGTCGTCGTCGTCGTTGTCACCGTCATCATCATCTTTTGCATTGCGTGCCCCATCGTTTGCATGCCTCTCATTTGCAGCAACAACACTAACAACAGCAACAAACGCAGTGACAACAACAAATGTCTACTTAGCAAGCGGTTCCTGCTGCTACTGTGTTTGCCTTGCCGTCATTATTGTTGACGCAATAGAGATGGGCGTGTGAGATTTTAAAAACTGTAAACACACACTTGGAAAGCAAGATCGGCGAAAATCACTTCTGATAAAGCTCGTCACATAATTAATTTGATCAAATTAGCACTTGTGCATAAATACAAAATATTTAATGTTGTGTAAATATTATTCAATTTCATCTAAAATGTTAACATTGCTGCGAGCAAATATGAGAAATATTTTGTCATATTATAATACATTCCATTTTCATTATTCATCATAACAAAATAATTTTAAAAAGTTGTTAATAATAATATTTTGGTTAATAAAAGTTGATAATACTTGATTTGAAATTGTATGAGCATAGACTTGTAAAAATCACTCACCCATCTCTAGTTGATATTGTTGTTGGCCCTAATCTCTCAGTGCTGTTTGGTGCACACGCTCAGTAGCTTGAGCGCATTGGACGCACGCGCGCAGTCGCAGCCGCAGCCTCTTGCTTGAATTGTTGTTAATGAAGTTGATGCGCATGCATTGCAAAATGGATGCTGCGGCTCTTGTCATTGTTATTGTCGATGCCGCCGCTGCACTTTGCATCTGGGCTGCCAATTCTTGAGCATCAAATCAAGCTAGACCAGCAACAGAAATAGCTGAAAATAGTTAAAGTAATTGTAATACTGATTTGATTGATATCCTTCTCATCTAAAAAACAAAGCTGTCTAACTCTGCAAAACCTTTCAATGCATTGACATAAGAGAGGTCTGTGAGAAAAAGTTTCGGCTATAACTGAATGGCGTACATACTTATACTATATATGTATATATTGATACAATTTATTCTGCTTACCACAATAATACAACCTATAGTTTTAATATGCAATTTGCAACCAGTTTTCCCATATAAATACTCCTTTTTTTTTTAGAAAGATTCCATTAATTACTATATAATGACAAGCTTTGTTTCAACATAGGCTTGGCAATGCTTCCAAATTTGTATTCCAAACTATACAATTAATTGACACAATTTTTCGCTTCTTGTTTTATTAAAAGCCCAGTTAGAGTTTCCAAAAAATCGGCAATAGGCGTTTGAAGGAGATGGCTAGAGCTGGCGGAAAAATAGTCAGATTGGCAACACTGCTTTGCATGCACTTTAATGGCGGCCACTTAAGTCTTTTTTTTATTGCCTGTCAATGCAGCAAGTAAACAGACGCTTTTCTCTCACGCTCTCGTTCTGGCTCTCTCCATTGAGTCATTGGCACGCATACATGCATGCAAACTCTTTCTCTCTCTCTCCCTCCCTCCCTCTCACGCACTCTCACTGCTAAAAACACGATCGCATAATTTGCTGAAAATAGAATAGAACTTTTTTATATTGTTTGTCTTATGTATGTACATACATACATAGATATGTATGTATGTATGTATGTTGTCGTCGTCGTTTTCGCCCACTAAGGATTGCCTTGAATTTCAGTCAGCTAGCTAGCCAACGCCCACCCACCCACTATCAACTGGGTAAAAAACAACAACAAAAAAAAAAAACCTCGCAACATATGTATATACTCAAAATATTTTTCAATGAATTATCATTGATGGTGTTTCACACCACAGCACAATATTTGCCATATTTCTATCAATTCCCTTTCGGGTCGCTTCGCCTCTCTTCCCCACACCGCGCCCCGCCCAGACACATTGATCATAAACATTTATTGACTTCATGGGCGCCATTGTGCATATTTTATGCAGAGAAATATTGAGAAATTATAAACAACGCACGTCGCCTGTTTGTTTATTTATGTTTAGTTAGTGTTTCAACATTTTTTGTTGTTGTTTTATTATTGTTGTTTGTTGTTGTTGTTTAAACCAAACGTTGTTGTTGGTGTTGTTATGGTTGCGAGGCACGTTTGGCTGAAGGACAAAGCTAGTGAACCATATGCGGAACAATTGTTATTTTTTTCTTGCCATTCTCATCAAAAGATTGAAATTGGAATACGGCGGTGCAGGTGTCAGTTACGTAGACGCAATCGTCATCGAAGTGTCGTCGATTTGTCGACTGTGGGTGTCTTGGTTTGCTCAATGAAATGTCGACTCGTAGTATTTTCATTATCTCTCACTCCATATATATATATATATATATATATATATATACAATGCTGTGCACTTGAATAGTGACAGCATAAAGCTAATCATCTATTTTTCCATGCTATAAAATCTACATTACTTTTCGCACTTACTCATACTTGTATTTGTATGCCCTGTTTCAATATTCAGTTTGTGATTCCCTTTTCTTGTTGTTGTTGTATTCACTACTCGTGTGCAAGGCAGTGTACTTGTGTGTGTGGGTGTGTGCGTGTATTTGATTACATTCATTGATAGATATACGTGCCCCTCCACTATCCTTACTGTCGCACAGTTGCCAATTTGTGCATTGCGTGCTTGGAATTGTCAAGAAAAATGTATCTTTTAGATACAGAGACGAAGCATATACTTATATTAGCAACTAACCTGGCAGCTAAATGCGCAAATTGCTTATTATTGACTTGAGCAAATCAAATTTTCACGCTGATCAAATGTCAATAACAACTTTGAAATTCAATATCAATGCTGTTGCATATACACAAGGGTATAAATAAATATATAGTAGTGCTGCCTCTAAGACAGTTGTTAACCAAATTATTGCAATCACAATCACGCGAAAACGCAAAACCATCATTCCATATTCAGGTTATTCAAGGAGGAAACGCTAAAGTGCTTCCGTTGTGCAAGATTATGAAAGGCTGTTAAAGGTCATAAGCTGATTTTATTATGCTTTTGACTGATAAATAATGTAGGGACGACTGTTTTGAAACATGCAGAAATTATTTCTAAAAGTCAAACTTAATTGTGGCTTCTATGGTTTTCAATTGCATTACACCTTGCAACTTCTACAAAGACTGAAAATATCTTGAGAATAATATTTAATAAAAAGAAAACCTTTTCAACTCCAGATTAACTGTTTTCAGAACTAGAGGGTGTGTGCCGAGTTGTAATTTGGAGACCATTGTCATTTACAGCGTTTAAATAAATTGGCAGACAAGTATTTGGTATGAGAAGCTCATGAAGTGGTGTCAGTTTCCATTGTGCCGCGCGTCGCGTGCTTTGTTTATTTCTCTGCATATCTTGGGCGCGACAAAATATGTGTGTGCTACACTATACTGTTATTACACATTTATCGCTCGCTTCCGACCGTGCTAGCCAAGACCGAGCATAGCCAAGCATATGATTTGCTGCTGCTGATTAGATATGGCCGACCTGATATGATTCTAATGCTACTACTCATATTCTTTGCAACTAACTTGAAGATAAACGATTGCTTAACGTTATTATTTTGTAGCAGCTACGTTCGCAGCCCTGTTGGCCCTGTATGTTAGTATGTTGTTGTTATAGCCACCAGAACCGAACCGCACCGAGCCGAGCCACCCACAGCAACGTACTTGGCAGACCAGTGTCGTTGTCGTCTTTATTAAGTTCCAATTGTTGACTCTATGATGTAATTTACTTTCTGATTTTCATTATTATTTGGTTTGGCTTTTTACCGTTCCCCCCATTGCTGGGCGGCCATGCAGATACGTTAATATATACTATATATCGGCTATATATCGTACGTACACACCAAAATATAAGTACACACAAACTATACATATAGTTTTACGTGCCAACATTGGCGGGGAATGCTACTGAAAAACCCTTCTGTTGTCCCACACACCCACATACACTCGCATATATCTACACACTATAGAGCCGTGATTACATAACTATATATACTATATATGTATGTACGTGTATGTATGCCTGTATATGTTGGTGCATGTTGTACATTTGGGAAATCAGCGCAGGTCGCCGCTTCGATTGCTGCAACCCATTTTCGACCTTCTGGTCAAACTGATGATGATGATGAGGACTGGCTCGGGGGATCGGGGGATCGAGGGGGCTCGGGACCGGTTGTTATGTTCTGTGCTCGGCAGTTGGCATTTGACATGTTCGGGGCGTCGCCACAAATTGTGAATAGACTGCACGCTGTTGTTGTCGCATAAAAGTAATCAGCAGATTATGATATGCAGAATTATTTGAAAATTCCAATACTCCTCCCCCACACCTCTGTGGACAATACTAAATTACTAACTAGGATGTATATTATATATCTTCTCAAGTTTACAGTTTTGTCATCTAACTGCTGGTTTCTTGGTAGCAGAACTTACAGAACAGACTAAATTCTTTCAACACTGAAAGGATATCAGAAATTATATTGATTGGAATGTATGTGAAAGATGTAGATATCTTGCATTATATAGACAGTCTCAATAAGAATCCTTATTTTGATAAGGGATAGCATAATGTTGGAAGCCAACAAATATTTGCATGCCCCCGCATATATAGTTTAAGCTGCTTTTTATCCGAACTCAGTTATAACTAGTTTGTAAAAATAAATAAATATGTGTTTGCTTGTAAGCAACAATACTATACAAAATACACTATTAAATATTTATGCTGCTAAATATATAAGTTTCCGAACCCTTTTGTGATGCAAATAATTTAATTATAAAGTATAGGCACCACTCTGTTTCTTCTATTGAAGAATAAAATTAAAAAAAAAAAAACTCTTCGAAACCTCAATTATGTTTCCAAAATTGAGAATAGTAATTGAAATCGAAAATTCTATTCGCCAAGTTACCGATCTGTAACTATAAATGCCTAAAAAATTTCATCTCCATACAGAAATTTCCTTCAGCCGTGTCCGTCTGTATGAACGAAAGAATCTCAGGATGTATAAAAGCTAGAATTACTAAACTTGGTATCCTGGTTACCCTAAGCCCTTGGCAGATCCAGTTAATGTATTTTCGTTTTTAGTGATGTTCCATAACTTTCGCAATTCTTGGAAGATTGTAACTCCGATTTAACAATTGGTAATACTATATATATTGAAGAATTGGGCCCACTCCACTTTAGCTAGCAGTCCTTTCTTGTTATTTGATGGTTTTGTGCAAGCACAAAATATCTTCACAGGCCAATAAAAGTGTTATGTTTTCTTTAAAATTATTTGTAATTTTTCTAAAAATTTTACACACAATTAGGCGCGCTTAGCTTAATGCGAGTCGGAACGTGTATTTTTTTTGGACCTTCTAACCAACAATTGTGGGGGATTACGGTTGATTTTACGAGCGCTTTTACGAGTGCTATAAAAATTTGTTGCAATTTGCTGCTCTGTTAATAATTGTTGGAAATTCGTGGCTTGATAATTTGTTCACATGTGTTTTTTTGTTTACATGTTATTTTGTTGTTGTTGTTGTACCTGTATATAGGTATACCTATGTATATAGAACATATATTCTATGTTTTATACTGATTTTCCAATTTTTCTTATTCTTATCCGTCGCTCTGCCTTTTCTCTCGGTTTTTTTTTGTTTTTTGTTTTTCTATGGCAAATGTTTCGTTCATGTCGCTTGCAATTAAGTTGCTTTGAACGGCAACAACAATAAGCATGAAAGAGCATACTTAATTTATTTTAACGTGTTCCTTATGACCATACATACATATATATGTACATATATATATATATATATATATATATATTCTGATGATGACGAGACTCTGGGCCAAATTATATGCTACTTAGATGTGGCAGCGATTTGATTTTTTCATTTTTGCTTTTTTCGTTTTCTTTGCCATTTTATTTGCTTTTTACACACATAGCACTACATAGGAATGTTGTATGGTTTTTGTTCCAAGGCGGCTTGAGGCGTGGCTCTACTTGCTTTGCTGTAGGTATGTGCGTGTGTGTGTGTGTGTGTGTGTGTCGCGTAATTGCAACAGCACGCGCATATTGTTGTTGTTTGTTGTGCCGGAAGCGCATTAATAAGCGTGTGTTTTTATTTTTTGCTCTTTTACTTAGCCCACGCCAGCAACAACAACAAAAACAACAACTAAAAGAATAATATTAATAACAAAAACAACAACAAGAAGCTCGTCCATTAGCCCATTAGCCCTAATGGCCTTCGTCTTAATACAAAAACATGGCTAAAAAGACGAGCACATTGCGCATTTGTTGTTGTTGTTGTTCTTGTTGTTAAAACTTGCTTGGGTTGTGTTTGGGTTTTGTGTAAAGCTCTATGTACACGTCTTATGTATGTATGTATCTGTGTTTTTCTCTAAAAGCCTGCCGCCAGGAAGGCGACTCCTTAAAATTAAACAACTGAATAAATTTGTTTAGCGAAGCGGAACCAAATGCAAATCAGTTTCCCATGACTTGAACTTTTGATTCATTAAATCAAAAGCTTTGTGATATTCGATATACATATGTAATTGATAAATTTTCAATGGAACCAGCATATCAGCCAAGCTGCTGCATTGTTTTCTGATTTTAAATTCCCATTTTACAGCCAGTTTGTTCAATATATGTACCATTCCAGTCTAACGACTGCGATCAGTTTATTTGGAAAGTTGAACGAAAAGCAAGCCTTCTTCTTTATTTCTGGATCGAGAGAGTCTCTCTATTTTCATCCGTCTATCTTAAAACGATTCTTTAAACTCATTGGTTATTATCCGAAATGTTCAGTCCTCAGTCAATTCTTCAAACTTAATTAAAATAATATTTAAATTTATATTAAATAATATTAATTAATTAAGATAATTAGCTGCTTTGGGAATAAAACCCCTAATATGTATTTTAGTTATGCTAGTATGGGAAATTTATTTAAATGTCACCCGATAACTAACATAAATAGTTGCATATAACCTTTGTACTGAATTCTGCAGGTCGTTTCAATTAAATGGTTTCCTATATACCTATATGTAATCTGCTTGAAATCTTACAAATGCTTTCCAACGAAAATAATATATGTTTTCGAAAAAAAAAACATATAAAATCAATTATCGTGAACCTGATCCTACCTCACGTGACCATCACTAGCGCGTCGTCTTACTCTCTCGCTCACTCTCTTCCTTTCTTTCTCCTCCGATGGCTTCGCCCCAGCAACGGTACGGTATTTGACCTGCATCCGAATCCTCTCTTCTCTCGGTCTCTTTCTGTTGTTGCCCCCGAACCAGCCAAGGGTTAATTGACAATTTGAACTTTTGCAAAGGCAGCGTCGGCGTCAACGTCAACGTCAACGACTCGACTTGAACGTCGTCGCACGTGCGCCGACATCGGAGCTCCGCTTTGCATCTTAAGCCCAATGGGGATGCTCTGCCCTGCAATTTGCGCTTAGCTTGTTGGCATCGACTGCGAATGGGGCTGCGGCTGCGGCTTCGGTCGGCATCGGCATCGGCAGCCGCTTGATGAATTCATTTACACTTGGCTGCTAATCAATTGAACTCGTTTGCGGCTTGACTCCATATATGGCGCTGCATACGCTTAAATGTATGTATGTGTGTGTGTATCTGTGTGAGAACTTGTTGTCCCAGTCATTTTCGTCTCGAACGCTGGCGCCGCTTGTTATACCTAGGAGGGGTACTCTAAGACAGCAGCTTATTGGATAAACCAACTGACTTTGTCGCTTCAAAGACTTGTTCATTAATTTAGAACAAGGTGTGCCCGCATCCCAAACTACACAGGACTCTTTGGCCAAATGGGATCATTTTTTTCAAAATAATCAACTTCCGATTCAGTACAAACAATGTTTTGCACGATCAAGACGCATTTCGAGTTAGGGGTTTGAGAGTTCCATCTGTATGTCCTTCAGAATGATGTCCCTATAGCGCTTTCCTTTCATGGACAAGTGCAATTATACGAAGAGGAAAATAGTCGATGGGAACAATTTTTGGTTATCAAGCAGGATGATACCCTTCGTAGCCCCATTTTTTGGCTAAAATCTAAACTCTGCTACGATTTGAAATTTAAAACAGAAATAAATATGCATTTCTGTGCATTCGATTGTCATAAAATACGAATGCAATGTTGATAAAAAAGACTCCATCAATGTGTGAAAGAGATATGTACACATGTGAAAAGGTCCTTTATGTTTATAGATGCACCTTTTATATAAATAACAGTAATTGCAGCATTTAAAGTATCTTTGAAACAATTAAATTATTAAATACAAAGCTTTTAACATATTTGCAAAGCCTCAAACCATAACCTTTTGTTTAGTTACTCTTAAAGGCTTAAAGGTCCTTCAAAGTTGGTGTTAAATTTAGCTTAACAGTTGCTTTGCATTGACGTTGCTGAGAGAGAGTGTTCACTTCGGTGTGACTACTTTTGCATTCCCCACATTGTTTTTTTTTCTTTTTTATTTTTGGACTTTTCATATTTGGAATTATTGTACTTGCTTGCTGTTTTCATTTTCGGCTCTTGTTAATTGGAAACCATGTCAATCGACGTTTGATCTAAATTGTGACGCCATTGACATACATTCACACCTCGGGCCCGCTCTGCTGCTCGGTCGTTCTGGCTTGCTGTGGTATTGGGCGCTGAGACGAGTTGACTTCTGACTGCTAATTTGTAGTTTGCTGAGCAGTCAATGCAAAACATTTGAAATACATAGCTTTCGCAACGTTCTCTCAGAAACCCTAATTGTTTACAAGAATTTCCCAATTCGTTTGCTTGTTAACTATTTAAGAGTTAAGAGCTGATTTCATTTACAACTGATATGTTGTTATAAACGTCTTAAGAATTATTGACGAAAATTATTTCTAGCTGATTTGTTGTAAAAATTAACTTGGAATTTATAAGTTTTCTAAATTACTATATAAATATATATGTGCATATATTATTTTATTCACTGTATTCAATGAGGTATAACTCCAATGTTGCGCGTTTTCCAAACAAACTGTTGATGGATTACAATAAATCTTCTACAGCCCTGAACTAAATATTTGGTTGAAGATTTCTTTAGTAATGCCTACCATATTTAATAATTCGAATACTAACACTGTTGGAATTTATAACAAATTGATAAATTCAGAATGAAAACATATGTGTTGTTTAATGAATAGCGCTTACCATCTTTAGAAAGAAAGAAAGAAAGAAATTTCAAATAGGTTTGGCGTCTCATTCATTTGCTTAAACCAAAAGCAAACACCACCCACACCTACGCTCTACACATGTACTCTAAATATTGGAATATCAACACTACATTTTTGTTTTTTTATTTCTGCCACCAACCTTTTCAGCTACATAAGGCATCCTCAACCAAGGTAAGCAGCGCGAATGAACCGCAGAATGAACTGAAGCATCTAAACCAAGCTACAAGTATAGCTAAGGATATCATCCATATTCTAGTCTGTGTGTTTGTGTTTGTATTTGTCTTAGTCTTTGTGTGCTATCCATAAATGTGTATCGTTAGTATGTGTTGTAATATAAGGACTTGCCTTAGTGTAACATGTTTGTCGTTTGTCGTCTTTGCTGCTTACTCACATATTTGCATAACAATCTAGCAATCAAGCAATCAACTAATAATACATGAAACATTCGCCGCAGCCCTGCAGCTGAACCTAAAATCCATATCAGTGTTTGCTTTTGATTTTGTCTAAATCAGGCAATATGATACAAACATAAAGGTATAACAACCAATGAACTAATATGCATATAGGTGTATATATGTATGGTGTCCATTTTGTGTGTTCTCGTCGTTGTCGTCGTTGACGTTGTTGTTGGATTTGTTTTGTCATCGTCTGGTCGTCTAATTTCATACATCGATGCCAAGCCAAACAAACAATAGTGATAATACAAGTAATACCAATCCGCACTAACACCCAACACTCACCCACAATTTCGCATCGGAGCCAAGATGAGCGATATTCGCGCATCTGTGATTTTGTCACAAAAAATTCAGAATACAATCAGAACTCGATTTATAAGTAACCTAAAAGCAATTGAAACCATGGATAAGCTAAGCTAGCGAAACACTTTATAGACATACTTATAGAGATATATGGATCTGCTTTAGTTGCATAGAGGGGGACCTGTAAAGGAAACTATAGTTCTAGTACATATTTGATCAGATTCCTAAAGAAACTCTACGATAGCTTTAAAATTGTCTCTAGAGGCTAAAGAGCCAATTATTTCATTTCATTTTCTAAATTATTGCGCTTAATGTTAGGATTATTGATAAGTATTTTATAAATAGGATTTTGGAAATTTGATTTTTTTTCATTCATTAACTCAGTTTTGTTTATATGTGCTGGAGCTATTATTGAAAATATTAATGGTCCTTAAATCATTCAAATAATAAGAGTGCCAATAATTCGTACAATAAATGTTTTAATTTATCTAATTGTGCACAAAATTGTATTTAAAGGACATTATCTTCCAAGTTGTTGTAATAATTATAATTAGCAAGATTTATTTTCATTTTTGTATAACTTTTCTAACCGATCTACAGCCTGATTTAAATAATTTAATAATTAGGCAAATATTCTCAGCAATATTAGATTTCAATGCGTTGCAAAATAAATTAAATTTAAAATATTTAAGCTAGTAGTATTGATATACAAAAGAAAGAGTTTTAAAAAAGGTTATTTTTAAAAGGCACACAGATGCGCGAAAATTTGATTTATCTCTTCGAATATCAGTTTACTATGTTTCTGAATTTGAGGTCTGTTCGAATATCAGTTTACTATGCTTCTGAATTTGAGGTCCGACTGTATTCAATACTAAATCACAGGTGACCGCTGTGTGCGCCTCAATAATCGCAGTTGTCGCTCATCTCTGCACCGCACTCTCAGCTCTCAACTGAAACCTGTTGTTATTTAAATTCTCACTTTGATGAAGGTATCTAAACAATTTCTATTCTATTCCCTCCACACACACACACACACACACATACAGGTCAATGGCGATGAGAGCTGGTACTATGAGGACATTCAACTGGAGCGCGGTAATTCGGGCCTGGGCTTCTCCATTGCCGGCGGCACAGACAATCCCCACATCGGCACCGACACATCCATCTATATTACAAAGCTAATACCGGGTGGGGCGGCGGCGGCCGACGGTCGTTTAAGTGTCAATGACATCATTGTCTCGGTCAACGATGTGTCCGTGGTAGATGTGCCCCATGCATCCGCTGTGGATGCACTCAAGAAGGCCGGCAATGTGGTCAAGCTGCATGTGAAGCGGAAACGTGGAACTGGAGGCACCGGCACCGGCACTGGCTCTGGCACAGCTTCCAGCGATGTACGCGACAATGCAACGCCCGCCGGCAGTTCGGGGCCGAAGGTCATCGAAATCGATTTGGTGAAGGGTGGCAAGGGCCTGGGCTTCTCCATAGCCGGTGGCATCGGCAATCAACATATACCGGGCGACAACGGCATCTATGTGACCAAATTGATGGATGGCGGTGCAGCTCAAGTGGATGGACGCCTCTCCATTGGCGACAAATTGATAGCAGTGCGCACGAATGGCGTAAGTAGCACCACCCATCCAATTGTTAACACTAGTTAGCCAGATGAAGGATGTGGATATTGTGCGGAAACTATCTATCATTCCCTGCTCTTTATACGATATTTCAATTACCGCATTTGGCCAACAATATTTGATAGCATCTGGCAGTGACGAAGCTCTAGGAGTTATGCTTTATAGTTAGTTATGTTTCGAGTCAATTCCTCAGGAATCTTAGTTATTCTAAACATAAATCGGTCAACCGACATTAAAGCATATGAGTTGGTATTAAGGAAAGAACTATACTCTCGAATCAATACAATTTTACCGAATATAGTTAGAATATGTAGTCCTTAAAAATAAAGTATTTGAATCTTAATAGATATAGTTGAAGAACTGAAGAATCCCAGGATTCAGGCAACCATTTGTATGCAACAGAAGTAACCATATTAGTCGGCTAAAATGATCTAAAACCGACGTCAACTTTGTAGTGCCAATCATTTCTATGACAGACTATTTGATGAAGTCAACCGATTTTGGTCAACAGTCAGATTATATTTGAGATATCTTTTTGAACAAACAAGTTTCTGGTTTGAAATTTAATTTCTGCACCGATCATTCCAATGGCAGCTATATAAAATAACGAGGCTATGTTCGGTTTTGTAATGAACTTGCTCTGCGCTTGGGCAAGACTTGTCTAAATACCAAGTTTTGTATTTCTAGCTATTATAGCTCAAGTTATCGGACAGCCGTCACGCTGTTCATATATGTATGGGATCTGGAGGTCTTTCTTCTGCCTGCTACATTCATTTGGCTTCCCGACTTTCCAGTAAACCCTTTCCTTTATACCCTTTCCTTTCGGCTAGGCTAGGCTATAATAATAATTTTCGATCACTAAAAAAAATAAAAAAAAAAATAATAATAATAATAATAATAATATTGAAGCAGAACTTAGGGAAGAAGGGAAGGGCACTGAATAGGTAATATAAAGCAATGTCGTAATATACTATATTTTCATATAAACACCCATGATAGTGGCGACAATTTGCATATGACGGCCATTTAGGGAGTTAAGAGATCAGGTATTTAAAAGAAAAATGAAAGCAGAAATAAATAGTTTTTGTTTCGTGCAGCAATTTCTTGCAAAGATATAACAAAATGAAGCATAACTAATACTTTCCCAAGTAAATATCGACACCAAAGCCAACAACTGCTTACATGAATTGGCTAATATTTGTGAATTCGTAGGGGAATGATGTCAATTGGTAGTTTATAGTAGCGATATCTGAAATATCAACATACCACCGTCTGATGACTAATGCAATTGTTGTTTTGTGTTCGCAGAGCGAAAAGAATCTGGAGAATGTTACGCACGAACTGGCTGTGGCCACGCTCAAGTCTATTACCGACAAGGTGACACTGATTGTGGGCAAGACGCAGCATTTAACCAGCAGTGCATCACAGTCGGGTGGCAGTGGCAGTGGCATCATTGTGGCACCCACAACCACGACTCCTGGCAGTGGCCAGTTGGGCCAGCAACAGCACTCGCAGTCGCAGTCACAGCTGGCGGCCAGTCAGCAGCAGCAGCAGCAACAACAACAACAGCAAGTGAACTCACAGTCTACAGGTGCGCTTAACAATGTAGGACAGACAGTTGTTGATTCACCATCCTCAGTCACCTCAGTCATCTCCAATGCAAACACCACCAACACCACCTCCACTACCACCAACACCACAATAACCACCAAGAACAACAACAACAACATTGCTGCTACAGTCACTAATGCCAATGCTAACAGCAGCAGCATCAGCTACAACAGCAGCAACATCATCTCCAATTCAAACAGCAACAGCAATTACAACAACAGCAGCAGCAGCAGCAGCAATAGTAACAGTAACAGTAACAGCAACAGCAATAATAACTCTATAGCTGCCGCAGTACTGGCAACAACAACAACTACAACACCACCAATACCAACAATACCAACACCATCATCATCACCACAACCACCACCACAAATACCACCCGTTTCATCCTTTGCCGCTATGCCTGCTAAATCCGCTAGTAGTTCAGCAGCAGCTGCCTCTTCCAACAGATCCCAATCACCTTTGCCGCGCCGTAAGCGAACAACAACAACAATTTCAACAATAATAAGAACTATTGCTCTCTCTCTCTCTCTCTCTCAAACTAAACTATACTCGTATAACCCTAAATGCCTAACACTCTTCACACTCTGTACTTAAAAGCAGCAATAGAAAGCAAATGATGAATCATGATCATGATTTTATAAATGAATCCAAAGCTGTGAATCATTTACGATTCACATCGCATTCGCATAAGCAGTAGAATTATTATTATCTAAATTTATTGCTCAACAATTGAACAATCATTATAATTACGATTAGAGCTATTCAAACAATCATTCATTTTGTAAATGGGTGCATTCATTGAGTAGAATTTGTTAGTCATCAGCTGCGCAATTCTTATTGTTTCTGTACAGAGTACACTCTATGGGCTATTCAGTTCTTATACTAACTCCAGTAACTCATTTGACCCCCAATGGAGCCGTCTGCTCTAATTAAGGACAAGCCGGAAATGAAACATAATATGTAGAGGAAATGTGTTAGCGGACCTTTAAACTAACGAATCAAAACACTCAACTTCTGTCTCTCTCTGTCTGTCTTCTCCCTTTATGAGCGCGCTCTCTTTGATAGATTTAGTAGCTAACAGCTTGATAGACACGCGCGCTCTCTCTCTCTCTTTCTCTTTGCTGTTACACCACCACCAACGATAACCGACAAGAATAATAATAAAAAAAAAAACAGAACTCTCTCAGAAAGCGTGCATGCTTAGAAGCTTGCTCGCTCGCTTCTCGTTTCATGCTGTTCTCGTTCGCTCGCTCGCTCGCTCGCTTGTTCGTTTGTTCGTTCGTTCGTTCATACACCATATAAAAAATTAAAAAGTACTGTCTATTTCAATATCTTCGCACTATATGTGATATTTTTGTTTTAAATGTATGATGTCTCTGTGTGTGTGTTTGTGTGTAGCGCGATTTTTTAAAGAGAATCTGCAAAATATGAACTCAATATTTACAATCAATATTTTGTGTTTGTTACTTCTTCTGCCTTTTGCATGAATTGGTTTTACCGACCACCCCCCACCCGACTCCCGTAAATCTTCTTTTCACTAGCCGCGTAACATTTGTCCCCACTTTTTAAAAATATCTGTGTGTGTGTATGATTGTCGTCTTTTTTCGATGTGTTGCGCCGTACCATAGTGTTTATTTTACATAATTGTCTACAAACAATATACTCGTACAGCGTTATACACAAATATATATTTTGATTCTCTTTTGCGTTGTCCCAACTCTCTCTCTCTCTCTGTCTTAAGTACACGAAGCGAAATTCATTCAAAAAGCAAACCTGAGAGACAAGTTACGCTCAAACCAGTTTCGTCTTTTGAGTTCCTGTTATCTCTCGCTCTCTTTCTTCACTCTAACACTATCTTTGTATTTCTTTGCTCTCTCTCTCTCTTTCTCTCTCACTCTCTATTTCTTTCTCTTTTGTGTCTATCTCTTTCGATTTTCGTTTAAATTATTTTAAAATAAAAAAAAATAAATATATATAAAATAATGTCAACAACTCCTTGACCCACGCCCATTTTTTTTACACTAATTACCTTACCCCACTCTCTCTTTCATGTCCAAAAATGATCAATCGTGCGTTACTTTGTGTATACCGTTACCGTTACACTTTGTGGTTGTTATTTATATCAATAATATATATATATAAATATATTATATGAACAAACAAAAAATTACTTAAAATTATACAAAAAAAAAAAAAAAAAAAAAAAAAAAAACACCAAAAACAAACAAAAAATACCATAAATACCAAACGGCCTTATAGAACCCGGCTCGAGATATGCATCAACGAATGTCTTGGCCGCCGTACCGCCCGGCACACCAAGAGCGGTCAGCACAGAGGATATAACCAGGTGAGTACCGTCCATTAAGATAATTTCTTTACATACCTTACTCTTTTTGTTTTCCCTGACCCCTCCATACCCCCACTAACCCCCACCCAGCTATATAGATGAAGCACACGCAACGCATTGCACGACATTTGATAAACTTTAGCCGCTGTTGAACTGGGAGCATATCTAATCGTATCCCCCCTCCCCTCCCTAACAGACTACTTACTGGCCTGAGCTTGTTAGTTTTCGCATTGCCGGCAGATAATACGAGCACAGGGGAGCCCAAGCAGCGCTGTTTAATTTGAGATAAGAACAAACTATGAGATACAAATTTAGCAATCCCACCAGATCGGTCTGTACAGGTAGTTATAACCGTATGTAGCTGCCGTAGTGTCGAAAATTTATTTTACTTTTCTTCAAGTGTGGGAAGAGCGAGGAAACAAAAGTTAAATTCGTATTTGATTAAAGTATAGAAAGTGAAGCGCGTGTTTCAATCATTTCTGTTAAAACTATTAGTCTGGTATTAGCTTTCTGTTTGCATTATATTCCAAAAATAAAAAGAAGAAGATTTTATTTATTTTTTCTTTTTCTGAACTCAAAGAGAATACAAATATTTAGTGTAGATAGATACCAGACACTTGCATAAATCAAACAATGCTATGAAAAAATATGGATTATGCCTTCAAAGGGGCCATTTAGATTTATCAAAACACATATGGAGGGTAGTGTAATAATAACAATTACAACAAGAACGACAAAAACAACAACTAAGATAACAACAGTAGCCAACGTCGTCGTCATCAAAGACGACTTTGTGACTGTGCCTGCAATTTCAATGAGAATTGCCAGCGTCAGGCATTAATCATAGAAACAAACTGCCACTTGGTCGCTTGGCGACTTTTAACTGTTGGTTGTGGGTTGGCCGCCGCGCCTGCAACAACAACAACAACAGCAGCCACAGCAACAACGTCATCAACAAGAGTCGCAACTGCAGGCGTCTTATTCGTCATCGCTCAGTTGTGCGCGTCGAGTCGGCCAGGACAGAGATACCGCTGAGAAGGAGATATGTTTCGTCGGTACACATCGGTTCTCGAGATGCGTGGACTGCACGCTCCTCCCCCTCCTCCGCCGGCCCCTCCTCCGGCCAGGGATAAGGATAAGTCGCAGGATAAGGCAAAGTCAACGTCTCCCTTCCTGGGTGCCATACAGCAGTTGAAACTAATTCGTGCCAAGTGCGTTGCGTGTCCTTCCATACTATATACCCTAATCCCAAAAGGGGTGTAAACGATAGATCGTCCATTAACAAAATATTTGTTCAAGTGTGATGTGCATTGCAACATTCAGTCATTATCGTCTAAAGCTTTAATGTAACGCCATGTGATGTCATTCAGGCATGTTTCCTATTTCCACACCCTGACTAATACGAATCCCATAAGGCAAACGAATGCAACTTAGTGAGTTGAAAACGAACACTAGAGTAAAAGTATTTACGTCCAGTGGTTAAGAGATTAAGTGATTAAATATTTCATCGCCTCAGATCATGATTCTGGTTTGCTCAAAGAAGCTGTTCGGAAAATAGACGTGTTGAAACGAAAACGATGCTTTAGGTATTCACATGCAGTGGTTAACTGATTAAAAACTTAAAAAGTTAATGATTTTTCATCGCCGCAGCTCATGATTCTGGTTGACTCAAAAAATCAACTTGAAAAATAATCGTCATAGCGTTCCATTTTAGTTTTTTATTTAAACGATACAAGACTTAAAGTTTTAATAACCAGTGGTTAATGAATTAAGTGATTAAAAGTTCGAGTTTAATCAAATTGCATCGAACCAGTTCCTTCTTAACGTGCGTATTCAGTTAATTAATATTGCCAGCTACAGCAATTCTTTTATTTGTTCTCCTGTGGGGAAGAAAGACAGAACCTTAGCCCTGTAGATTAAATATGTTAACCAGTTTAATCTGCTTATTGTCAACTCTAGGTATATATTCCACTACACATATGTATTTTTCGTTTACACCCTTAGCTAAACCTATGACTTTATCAACGAATTGTGAAGAATTCAGAAAAATAACTCTTAATTCTGCGACGAGTTTGTGGGATTGAATAATTCACAAAAAAACGTTTCTTATTAATCTAAAACAGAGAACCACGCACCATTACCATACAAAAGGGACCACAAGGTCTGGGCTTCAATATTGTGGGTGGCGAGGACGGCCAAGGCATTTATGTGTCATTCATATTGGCTGGCGGTCCAGCTGATTTGGGATCCGAACTGAAACGCGGCGATCAGCTACTGAGCGTAAATAATGTTAATTTGACGCATGCCACACACGAGGAAGCTGCACAGGCGCTCAAGGTAAGCGATCCTTAGATCCTCTTTATGAAGATATCCATGGATCAAGAATGTTTATGGTTGAAACAGAAACCTTTAATCTTTAGTCCAAAAAAAGTATACTTATAATAAGTGTTGTTTTGTTTTCTCAACCTTGCACAGACATCTGGTGGCGTTGTCACTTTGGTTGCACAATATCGGCCCGAGGAATATAATCGCTTTGAGGCACGCATCCAGGAGCTGAAGCAGCAGGCAGCGCTAAGCGCCGGTGGCTCTGGCACGCTTTTGCGGACCACACAGAAGCGTTCGCTGTACGTTCGCGCCCTCTTCGACTACGATCCTAACCGTGACGACGGGCTGCCCTCGCGCGGTCTTCCCTTCAAGCACGGCGATATCTTGCATGTGACCAATGCATCGGATGATGAGTGGTGGCAGGCCCGACGGGTTCTGGGCGATAATGAGGACGAACAGATCGGTATTGTGCCATCAAAGCGACGCTGGGAGCGCAAGATGCGGGCGCGCGACCGAAGTGTGAAGTTCCAGGGGCATGCGGCGGCGAATAATAATATGGATAAGGTAAGATTAAATCCAAACGAATAGTCGCGGCTGTCATCATTCCGTTAGAAAACCCTCTCATCTTCCGAGCGAAAATTGTAAATTTCTTGTCAATATTTGTTTAAACCGTTCTTGAAGATTTCAAAGTTTTCTTAACGTAGAAACAAAGTAATCTCGCATTGCTAAGTGACTAGAAGAGTCTAAATAACAAGTCTGGACACTCTGTGTTTAGCTGTTTCCTCAATCTAGACGTTCATACAGACAGACGGATGAGCATGTTTAAGTTACGATCAGACATGTAAATAGTTTGCATGCAAATTTGTATTATTTTACAAGTGTGTTTGTAAAAGTAATTATTGAATTTGTATAAGCTTTCATTAAATGCTTGTATAATTCCATATATTTGCATCCATATAGCTGCTTGCATATTATTGACTCGACGAGCTGATCAAGAATAAAAAAATTGTAATTTACTAATAATTTTATGCCCAATAAACTACTGTCCGGTTCCCTCATAGTTCAACTGAATAGAACATCGAACCCATTTCAGATTATTAAGATTTTAAAGTTAGCAGTTATATGTTATTTGGATAACAATTTTTTAGCACACTAATAGATTCAAAAAATGGAATAACTGTCTGAAATATTTTAGTTAGTTTTAGAATGTTATTGAAGAAAAGAATGAGAATAGACTTGAACATTTTAAAAAGTGCTGCAGGTATATATTGATTAGAAGAAGAAGAGGAAACTGACAAGCAAATAGAATAAATGCCTATTAGAGAAAGTAACAAAACATATCCGATAAAATATCCTTACTTGTTCTAATCATCATCGATCAAATTGATTAAAGGTACCTAATTCCGATTGGGTTTTTCTTTCGTTATCATTGCAAAAAAAAATTAGGATGGAAAACATAATTTGATAAGTAGATATGCACTTTATTATGATATTTCGTACTTTGATATTTTAATCTGGAAGAAATGTCAACTTCGAAAAACCTTTCTCTTCTGTAGGATCGAAGCCTCTCTATAAACAATCGATTAAATGACAGCCGTGACTAATGAAATTGTATTTAATGTTTAACATGCAATAATGCTATTAATTCTATGACATTTTCTTGCACCGATTATAGCAATCGACATTGGATCGGAAGAAGAAGAATTTCACATTCTCACGCAAGTTTCCGTTCATGAAGAGTCGCGATGAGAAGAATGAAGATGGCAGCGATCAAGAGCGTAAGTAGCAACAGTTGGCGCTGCAACTTCAACTGCAACAGTCATGATTACTACTACTACTACAACAACAACAACAACAACAACAACAAGAACAACAACAACTGCAGTAGCAGCAGCAGCAACAAAGCGCGTCTGCAACAACAAGAACAACAACAACAGCAACAACAAGAACAACAACATAAGCAAAAAGCAGCAAATCGAACATCAACATCAACAGAGCAATGCATACATTTGATTTAATTATGTATTGAATTATATTATTGTTTTTTGATTGATGATGATTGATGATTGCTCAATGTTTGCTCGATTGCTCTGTGTGCGCGTCACTCTCTCGCTGTCTTCGCTCTCTGTTCTCTATCTTGCTCTCTCTCTCTTTCTGTCTGTTTGTCTCTCGTTCGGCCCACAAGCTGCTCCTTCAGAATCTAAAAAATATACTCGTATATA
Organism: Scaptodrosophila lebanonensis; assembly: GCF_003285725.1. Classification (NCBI taxonomy): domain Eukaryota; kingdom Metazoa; phylum Arthropoda; class Insecta; order Diptera; family Drosophilidae; genus Scaptodrosophila; species Scaptodrosophila lebanonensis. The sequence goes on along the minus strand of NW_022060581.1, from coordinate 706,462 downwards.
TATAAACAAATCTATATATATATATATATATGTATATAGTATAAGTGTGTGTGTGCCGGCAAAAGTTTGTTGTGTTTGCTTCGCATTTGCAACAAGAGGCGTCTTCTCTCTCGCTCTCTCTTTAACTCTAATTTGCATAAATTTATGTGTACATTTTATATTTAAATTTCTCTGCGGCTGTTTGTTTTTAAAAACTCGTTAAAGTACTATTGTTGTCTCTTTTTCTTTTATGTTGTCTTAAGCTAAATGAAATATAAATGGTTGAAAGCAAATTTATTTATAAATCAATTCTTCTCAGTGAGGATCTACACACACACACACACACACACACACACATAAACAACACGTCTTCGGCTGCAATTTGATTTGCAGTTTCCCCTCCCACGCACATTTCCCAGTTTAAACTTTTCTGATTTAATTGTTGCGTTTTTTCTTTTATTGTTTGTTTGTTTGTTGTTCTGCATACGCTCTCTTGTTTATATATAATTTAAGAGTATACTATAAGTTGTCTCTTCAGGAGATTCCACAATGTGGAAAATTGTTTGCGTTGTTATTGTTGATTTTATTTTTTTTTTACCATCCAGCATATACACTTAACGATATTTAATTGAATTTATTTGAAATTATTGTTCTACTTTCATATTTTGTTGCCACCATTTATTGAATTACCAACCAACCAACCACTCTACTGTCTCATGTGATGTCCTTCCTGTAAACAAAACTGTCAAAACGATCGAACGGAATATTTATATACACACACTCATATATATATATATATAAACGAAACAAAATGTATATTCATTATTTAATGTGATTTGAATGTGACGTCCAATCATCAACGAACTTCAACCACATATCGACTTCATCCTGTTATCCTGTCTGCCCGCCATGGAAAAATCATCCCACACACACACACACACGCAAATATCTATTTTTGTATAACCAACCTACTGGGACATACTTTTTCTATGCGTTTGACATTGTTACGTTCGTGTATCTACTATATACTATATATATATAAATGTGTGTGTGTTTTGATTGTTCGCTGTGTGTGTGTGTGTTTGAATGACGACTGCATTCAAAAAAAAAAAAAAAAGAAGCAAATGGAATTGTAAACAGCAACAGCGAAATCGATGTTAACAATGTTAACAACAATCAGACAAATGAACCGCAGCGTAAGTTTTTTTTCTTTTCTTTTCATTTGCTTTATGACAGTGTTAGTGTTGCCCAAGCCCCCCTCCTCCTCCCACCTGCCACCCCCTGACAACAAAATAGAACATAAATGGAAAGTCTGGGGTGGTCAGTTTACAATTTACAATTTACGACCAATTCATGTGTATTTTGGTATCTAATACAAATAACATATTAAGTATATGGTGTTACGTAACTTGTGGGTTCACTTTGGATTTATTTTGGGCTTATTTTAGCACAGACACACACACATATCAAGCACCAAGCAACACACTAACTAATCTAGTCTAGAAGAGTGTAAAATCTATTTATAAAAATGTACGTACCTGTGGAAGCGGTTTAGTGGTTGACGACATTATGTAAAACTTCATGTATTTTTATCTCTGTTATATATCTGTTAATATTCCACATATACATATATTCATTCAATCATTCATTCATTCATCCAATTATTTGTGTAACAACAAGAGCAACAACTTCAACTTTAATGCCAACAAGTGTGTGTTAAACGAATACCGCTAGCAGATGATGACAATTTTCAGCAACAAATTGTTGGAACACCTCTGCCCTCTTCGCTCGCTCTCTCCCGCTTTCTTCACTGTCTGTCTAATTAATCTGCGCTATGACTACTATCTGCTACTTATGCCTTCATTTCTTTCATACATGAATACTATTGTATGTCTATATCTATGCTATAGAGCTGTTCGGAAATATTTCTGTGGAGCAGTTACACTGTAGGAGTATCAAAATTGTTAAACAATTATTTTTCAATTGAATCGCAATTAGGAAACTGAAATAGATCTGGAAGTTAAAGAACACAATAAAAGACTAAACTCTGCACAACTTGTCTATGCAGAAGAAGAATTAATGAGAACCGATCGTTAAAAGTATTGTATAATGCTAAAGAAAATCTATGCAGAAGAAGAATTAATGAGAATCGATCGTTAGAAGTATTGTATAATGCTAAAAAAAGAAGAAAAATTGAAAACTCAGTAAGAAAGTAAGATTAATCATAGAAAAGTGTTCAGAAACGGGTAAAGAATAGTGCTGGAAAATGCTTAAATGGCCACAAATGAAGAAACCCTTTAAAGGAAGACACACTCAGAAGCTAGTCGCAGAAGAGTGCTTAGATATACTTAAAGGAGAGACAATTGAGGAACGTTGGGCAGTTATGTTAGTAAGTTTGAGACTTTTGCTTTTTAACAACTTTTGAATAGCGCATTGATATAGTTAAAGAAAAACAAATAAATATGCCACTAAAGAGTGTTGAACAACTATGTGGGGTAGGACAATTTTTTTTTTTTTTTTTTTTTGAAAATAAAACAAGAATCAGGAATCAAAGACAATCGAGGGCTCTTCGACAACATTAGTGCTCCAAAAGCTATTGAAAGGACAATACGTTGCTGCTACCATTTCTTCACACTTCAATCTCAGTCTTTCTTTTGCTCGCTCGCTCGCTCACTCTATCTATCCATTCATGTGCTTTCATGCTGATATTGACACAGTAACAAACTAATGTTCTCAAAAAAAAAAAAAAAATTAAGAAGACAACTCTGTGTTTCCATTGCGAAATTGAAAGATGTGCGTTTAAAATGGAACTGTTTTGCATAACAAACTTACTACTACTATTTACCTACTATTCTGTTTTTAACTGACCAAATCGTATATCTTTTCCGATTCTTTTTGTTTTCTCTTAATTTTTCTAGCTTTTATGCTTTGCTACACACAAGACGATGCCAATGCTGAAGGAGGTATGTACTTGACTATAAAACCTATATAACTTTAAAACTAAACTAAACTAGAACACACAAAAACAAACAAACAAAACAAAAACGAAAATTAATTAATAATCAAATTTGTTCAATACAAACTAATTTTTTAAAGCATACATATATACATATTATAAAATAGACCTACACACACAAACACATAGATCACACACACATACTCATTATTACAAGACAGCTAGTAAAGGAAATCAAGCTATGGTTCCATACAGCCAATACTTACATACAAGCCATTTGTATATTTTCCCCCTCCCAGACACACTACTACTTATGCTAAAACAAACATACACACAAACATAATTAAACAACATAGATACTAACTTTTAAAGAAAATATATTAAAAAAACAAAAACAAATACATCGTACTTTATGTTGTGTGTATTACTTTGATTTATGTTCAACTTATTTTTGTATAGTTACGTTTCTTTCAAACTCTACTATCGAACCCCTTTCACACACACACACACACACTCTCCCTTTCTTTCTGTATCTCTCAATCTATATATATATAAACAAGTACTATCTCTTCGGATTTCTACTATAAATACATATCTATATATATGTATAAAAAAAAATTGAATCAAACAAGATCTACGACTTTTTTTCAACCTCTTTACAACTATATCCCCTTTAACTTTTTGCTCTATTCTTACTACTACAACTACTATTATGTACTTATGATGTGTACTTCATACATATGTTCTTTGCGTTTTAAACGTTGATTTCAAAGTACTACTTATACTTCTTCCTACGTTTCGAACAAACACCCACCCACCCCATTAAACAATACTATCTAATATCTCTATACTATATACCTAAAAATAATACCTAGCAACACATAAACTTATATATTCTACATAACATTGGCACATATACTACATATAAATACATTGGTACATTAATATAACCGACATATATAGTATGTATGTACATATACATATATATATATATATATATATACTTATATATGCTCAGCAACAACAATGCGGAACTCATTTTACTCACTCATGTGCTCATGCAGCGCGAATCTGAACATCCGCTATATAAGCATTATACTCGTATACCGAACACAGACATAGATCGCACGTACTGCTGTACCTATGATATGATAAAGGCAGGCTCAAAAAGTGATCTAAACTACATACCTACATACTGAATATTTATTTCTCATCAAAAATAGCCCTAAGTTCCTCTATACTATCTATCTTTCGTACACTCAATACCCGAACATCATCGCTCGTCCACATAACATGTATTTAAATCGTATGTAAATAGTAAACAGAAATTTCTACGAAAATACCAACACACACTCGTAATGTCGTAATCGTTTCAGAAAGTGTGAATTGCTTTAAACATCCAATACTTTAAAAAATGTGCATTTAAATTTGTGTGATTGATATGATTTACAAAATGAGAACAATATGAAACGCTTCTACGCTCAAGCTGCGGTCACACATGCAAATAATTTGCATACACATTTCTCGTTTATTACAAGTGGGCTGGAAAAAGTAAATCTTGGAATCTTCTTGTAACATTCCACAGATTCGCGTGCAAATTATTTGCCTGTCTGATCGTACATTTACTTTCTTTCCTCTCTCTCTCTCTCTTGCTCTCTGTCTCTCTCTCTGTATAAGTATACATATTATGTATAGAAATGGAAGTCTTTGATTTGCTTAAATGGACGTTGTTTATGCGTATTTAAATACATGTTTTTCTATGCTCGTATTAAACCATATATCAATATACATATATAGTATATATATATTTGTACGATCACCAACATAAAACTCATTTGAAGAACAGAATCGAAGTCAGTATTTCATTTATAAATCACGGATCACAATAATGAAGTGTGAATTGGCGTTCATTTCGTTTTTTTGGTTCTCGCTTCTCTATCTGTAGGAATCGCCTATAATTTAGGATACTCACATGCACATGCATGTAGCTTTATCTCAGATCCCTGAACACAATCTCTGGTATCGTGCCTCCTTCGCTCAGTCAGTCAGTCAGTCAGTCAGTCAACATGCAGTCAGCCAGCCAGTCAGTCAATCCTAGCTTGAATATATTTATCTATTGCTGCGCATCTTCTTACTGTCCTCCTTCTGCTCCTCTCTTCTTGTTCTTCAGCTTGAGTTATACACGCTGGCCACATCTTGATTATTATTCTTTCATTGACCATAATCTTTGACATTTTGCTTAGCTCCCACAAAACGTTTGAGAACTGTGGAGCAGAACTGTGCCTTTCCAAAGTTCTAGGCCTAACTGCACCCACACAGAACACCCGAACACCCAGCACAGACACAGCCACACCCACACCCACATAGACACACACTCAGCCAACACTGAGGACAGCAATGAAGAAATAAGTAGAATTGTTGATACTTGCGAAATGATCGATACCTTCTAGATTATTGATGTACTCGTATACCTATAAATACTATGCATATCTTACATCTCTGGTGCGTTTTACGTAGCCTTTGACTTAAGCAATGAGATGTTTTTTGCGGAACAAGCCTAGCATTTATTTAACCTCAAGTTCATTATTTCGATTGCCTCTTTGCTTAAATATCGATACGATATGATATCCACAATTCTAGTAAAATAAATATATAAAAAAAAAGAGTAGTTCATGTCATTTGTACTCGGTAGAAGAAAACGTGTTGAGAAACGAACAATAAGCAACAAAAACAGTTTTGATAAATATACTTACAAGCAAAACAAAAACTATATACTATATATACCTCTACATATATACAAAATATGATTAATTTTGTTCTTCTTTTTCTTTCTTTTTTCCTTTTAACTTCTTAACCATTGAACTTAACTTTTTGTGTGTGTGTGTCCAACCACTTTGACTCTTTCGTTCAACAACAACAACAACTACTACTACTACTACAACAACAACAACAATAATAATAATAATAAAAATAATAATAATGAATACAAAAACCATCATCTACTACTCTCTACCGCCTAATACTATCTCTACTACTCTACTCTACTGCTGTTATACTCTTCTTTATTTTTTTCTTCAACTACTACTACTAATTGTTAACGGAACAACTTCGTTATGATTTCGTTGCGTTTGACAATTGTTATATTTATATTTTTGAACTATCTACTCTATCTATATAATATCTATATATCTTAAATATATTTATAATATACGAAAAAAAAACAATCAACCACAAACAAACAAAAATAATATATATTTATATATCATCGTCAAATGTGTAAACCTAACCTAACGTTAATTCTACTCTTGTTTTGTTCGACAACTTTTATATATTATATACTTTTGTTCGATCTACAAATCAATAAACACATTCTCGAACTGATTGATGAAATCAATATATATATATATATATATAATAAATACCTATATATATCATTTATATGTATATATATATATATATATATATATGTATTTGTTGCAACCATGCGCTCCTCGCTCACGTACTACAACAACAACAACTATTACTACTTAATTCTTCTACCACAACTACTACTACTATAACTACTATTCCTTCAACCTCGTACATCAATCTACCAATCAATCAACCAATCAACCAATCAACAACAACAACTATCTATCTTTGATATCTTTAATACCGAAACCGCAAAACGCGCAGGCGAGATTATCTACAGAGTGGAATTACCCGATATGGAGCAGATAACTTTAATCTACTTGGAGAATAACGATGCTGACTATCGTAAGTCGAGCGGCTAAACAAATTTTTAGTAAAAACCAAAAACCAAAACAAAACTCAAAATAAAAAAGCAACAGCAAGCAAAATTAAAAAAAAAAAAAAAAAAAAAAACAGTTTAAGTTAAAACAAAAAGACAGCAAACTTTTGGTTAAAAGGATTCTCAAATAACAGGAAGCCAAGTCGCCCATTTATTTCAAAATAGATTGAATTAAATATTTATAATTTTATTTATCTCTCTCTCTCTCTCTGTTCATCTCTCTTAATCTCTCTCTCTCTCTCGCGCTCGCTCGCTCGGTCTGTCTTAAATCAATGCAATATGTGAATGAGCAATAAATTTAAACTTCCTTATTCGATATTCTCCTATAAATAAGCAAAAAGGGAATAGAAACAAATTGTTAAAATTACGAGAATTATTATCTTCATTTTTTGTAAGCAGGGCACCATTTACTGTATTCCGTTTATTTTTCGTTTATTTTCTTAATATGGTTTTCTCTCTCTCTCTCTATCATTTTCACTCTTCGTTTGTAGCTATAGCTAAATTATTCATTTTGCATTTTGCGTTTCGTCTGCAAAGTTGAACGCAAAAAGTGCTGACAAGTTGCATCGTGTCCCACCAGGAGCAGTGCCGCTCTCTCTATTTCTCTGTTGCCTTCTCTCTGTCTCACTCACTCAATCATTGTGCGGAAGTGAAACTCGTCTCTTCCTCATTTAAATGCTTGTCCTTCCGTATTCGAACATTTCTTAAATGCTCCCAAAATTTACAAATTTAGTTCAATTTTGAAAATAATAACTATCTGATATTTTGAAGGAGAATTAAAAAATCCCCATACGCTTTAAAGTAAATCTAATGATATTGATAATTTCATTTCATTTATAGTTCGGAAGAAAAAAGAAGAATTGAACTAAATTAGTGCTCATTTAGCTTACAAATTTTCTTTTCTTTTTTAGATAGAAAGCATATTATTCGTTTAGTCTCCGGCAACTTATCACACTCTTTCTCCCCCACATTAATGAAGAATTTTCGTATTGTATATTTTTCTTTGAAAATTTTTGTTTGTGTTGATAATCATATTCCGTAGATTAGACGTTCAAAATACGATATTTATTGACTTAACAGCTTAGTTGATCGACAGTTCTCTGGTTTGTTCTTGTTTGTGCGTTCTTGTTAATTGCTTGTTCCTTCGCCCGCTCTCTATCTCTCTCCTATCTTTCTCTATCTCTCTCTCTGTCTCAATTTCTCGCTCAATATTACACAGTTACGTCGCTATCGAATTATTCGATATACTTACGTAGTTCGAATATATATACTCGTATATTATTTTTCTCCTTAATTTCCCCCCATTTTATCTCTTACTTTTACTCTTACATTCTTACTTTGCTCACGTAGCTCTAGGTCTGTATGCCTAGAATATTTTTGTTGATTGACACCACCTAGGCTTAAATACAACATGAGTTCTCGAGAGTTGTGTTCAAGTAGCTAGAGCTGCTTTAGTAATAGAGTATTGTTTGATTTTTATACACCACCACCACAACCACCACAACCACCACACACAAACATCGATACCTACAAGCAACAGAAAAATACTCACACAATCGACTATCTATTGATCGATTATAATCGTCGGGACTACGATTCCTTGTACTCCTCGTACAAACTGAGGGCGCTTAGCGGCGTTGTCTCTCTCTTCTCTGGAATTCAGTTGCGGTACTTTGTACGGTAGTTCAACATGTCATCATTACTTTCTCTGTCTGTCTCCGCCTCTCTCTCTGTCTCTCACACACACACACTCACACTTCCTGTCTTCTGTACGTCTCTCTTGAGTTGCGGCATTTTGAATTTTAAGCTAGCTGCGCATCACTCATACAGTACATACTCGTATCTTTCTCTTCCGCTTACATGACTCACACTCTCATTCGCACTCTCTTTTCTAAACCCATGCGCTCATTTCCAACTCTCCGCTCAGCTGATGCACCCAATCATTAAAAACCCAATACATACAAAAAAGTACGTATTTGTATCGCTGCATATTCTTCACAAACGTGTTTTTATCGTTTTCCAAACAACAAAATAACAATCTAAGAAACTAACCACGCAAAACTGCAATAATTGTATCATAATTGTTTTTAGTTATTGTAAAAATACTAGGTACTATTATATAATAATACTACTTATATATACATATATATAAATAATGTGTAAATCACTGCAACGATCGGAAGAGTATTGAAAGATGGTATCGATAACAATGTATTGATTTACTGGAATAAGTGTCGAATAAATGGAAACACTGGTTTGATTTCACCGAATCACCGCGTATCGTTATTTAATTTTCTCAAAATCTCATCATCACGAACACCACACCACACGATTCGAAACCGAAACATATCACTTTTGGTTGCGTAGCACCTCCCATTTATAGTAGGTGCATCGTATATACATACATATGTATATGTACTTATTTTTAAAGAGCACTTAGCTTGAAACGTTTACAGGACTAAGTACTTCCGATCAAATTTTGGGGAAACGTTTCTAGGTTGTTGAGATTTTTTTTTTTTCCTATCATGCCGAGCATTACATATTCTCTTCTATCTCTCTGTTCATGAAAACCATACTATTATTTAAATTGTTTCTTTGATAATTGCCCGCCCCAACAACTAAGTTATGTCTTAACCTTGAACGCAAATGATAAACCATGAAAAGTTGGTACAGAGTGAGTAAACTATCGTTCCAAAAAAGAAAATCTATTGCCGAAAAAAAAAACAAAAAATCAATAGAAAAGAAAACTAATCTAAATTATTCAACGGCGTAAATGTAGTAAAAGTTTATGGAACTACTCTCCAAATAATACTAGTTCGAGTCCCCTTGGTATGAATTGTAAATTTCCAAATAGCTGTATGGATTGTTTTAGATTTTATTATTGGATGTATGTAAAAAAAATCATGTACAGTTATATTTATAGATATTCCTATTCCTCCCATACTCAAAGAGTAAGAACCAAAACTTTCCACAACTTTTGGACTGGTAGACAATGTAGTATGTTTGCTAGCCTATACGAACTCCTTCTTCTTCTTTTCTAACATCTACATGGGTCCGATTAATTAGCTCTAATAATTTGGTAATGGAGCCTAGAGTTGGTTCTGTCAAGTTCAAGATAGGCTGCTCTTACAAAAGCTATCACTAAATTGATAATTACATTGAACTGAAATATGAGTTCCCCTAACTGAATTATTCGCATTAACATTACGCTCATTTGTGGGGTCTGGAAATCTTAAATAGTCGAGTTAGTAAACGAAGTGAACAATCATGATTTGAAATCGTAAGAGTGGGAGCTTTATGTTTTTTCAATTATTCATTCAAATAACCGTAAGACTCGTCAAAACATTACTAAACATGTAGTAGATATATGGAAGGGGTTTGTTTCTACATTATCTCCAATAAAAGAGCTTCGATTGGTTCCACCTCTTGTGTTTGTATTCTCTGTACATACTCGTAGATATAAACGTAATATTATATATATAGTTACTATAGTTTTAAGCGATACCCTAGAACCTAACTAGAAGTTCTTAATGTGTTGTTGCATTCTGTGTATGTTTGTTGCCCGTAGTATTGTGTGTGTTTTGTTTTGATTATGTAACTGTACGTAGTTTTAAAATATTATTATTATAATTATTGTTTATAGATGATGTACAACGGTTATCTAGATTTGTGTGTAGATTGGAATGCAATTTTTTAATTGAGCTCCCGCTTCTTCCCACCCGCCCCGAACACACAACAAAGAAAATACAAATTTCCATAGAAAAATGTGTACATACTCGTATATATACTTTTGTTTATGGCTTGCTTTATTTTCGTGAATGTAAAATTTATGATACTTGTGTATATATATGTATACAATAAAAGTCTCACACTTATTTCAAAATAATTCTCATTAATATGGAATACCTTAATGTTTCGTTTTCGTTTTCTTTTTGTTTCCATATTGAGTTTCGTGAGTCAAAATTGCAACTTTTTTACCTTTGATTTCGTTTATTTATTGACTTGGCGGATATTTAAGTTACAATAACAATAATTAAACAATTTGAAAGTGAGCGCCCCTCACACGAAAACCAACCCCAAAATCTAGATACTTTTCACTTCACAATTCGCGAGTAAAAGCAGACAACCCCAACCACCCACTACCACCACCCACCCATTCAAGTAAAAACCCCATTCCATCTAAATGTAAACGAGCCATACTTAAGTTCTCAATTGAAATTAAATACCTCTTCTTGCGCTCTCTTATGCTCGCTCTCTATGTTTTTCTTGCCACGCTATGCAATTCTTAATGAAAAGAAACAAATTTTAAAACTATAACTGGCATATATGAGAAAGAAACCCCGTTTAATTTATTAACTACTTCCAAAGAACCCCAAAGACCCCCCGCCCCAAAAACCCCACTCATTCTGAGCAATTTTAATTTGCGCCCGCACAAAACCTAATACCTTTGCCTGCTATGCTTACAGCTTCAGAGGAGAACGTGCTATCCTACGAGGCCGTGCAGCGTTTATCCATCAACTATACGCGTCCCGTCATTATATTGGGACCGCTCAAGGATCGCATCAACGACGACTTGATATCTGAATATCCGGACAAGTTCGGCTCATGTGTGCCACGTAAGTAAAAGGGGCCAGTTTTTGTTAGTTTAGTTCGTAGTTTCCTCAAAATGTTTGAAGGTACGAACGCTTTTATTTTGGACTCTGTACAAACTAGACAGATCCGACTTGCTCTTATTTCAAGACCAAACAAATTTGTGCTATAATTGTTATAAAACGCTCTTGACTATGTTTACTCCTATAAATATAGCCAGATGATAAAAAGCTTAGCTTTCTATGAAGTTAATCCATATTTGGTTTTTATTTATGTGTCCTCCTTTGCAGATACCACGCGCCCCAAACGTGAATACGAGGTGGATGGTCGGGACTATCACTTTGTCTCGTCCCGCGAGCAAATGGAGCGCGACATACAGAACCACCTGTTCATTGAGGCCGGTCAGTACAATGACAATTTGTATGGCACCTCGGTGGCTAGTGTGCGTGAGGTGGCCGAGAAGGGTAAACACTGCATACTGGATGTGTCGGGCAATGCGATTAAGCGACTGCAGGTGGCACAACTCTATCCCGTGGCCATTTTTATAAAACCCAAATCGGTTGACTCGGTGATGTGAGTATAAATATTGGAATGCAATTATCTCATCGAAACTCATTCAACTAATTTCTGATTGTCGCCGATATAGGGAAATGAATCGACGCATGACTGAGGAGCAGGCAAAGAAAACTTATGAGCGCGCCATTAAGATGGAGCAAGAATTTGGCGAATACTTTACGGGTGCGTGTACTTTTCCTTTCAGAACTACATTTAAGCTTTCGAATTAGCCTAGTTTAACATTAGATAAATTACCGTAAATAGGAGTCTGAGTGTATAGCTAACGATATGCTAGCATTATATACACCGATTTGGTTTATTTTGTAATTTTTGACATAGATTCGACGTCTCGAAACCAACCTGAAAAAGTCCACTTTCCCCTTCCTATAATACGTCTGTGTTAGGCCCAAGTCTGTTTCAAAAAGAAAGAAATATAACCCCATTCAATTGAGCGCATCAAAAATATTTTAAATAAATTAAAATATGCAATATATTCTATACAATCTCGGAACAAAGATCTCTAAGGATCTTTTAAGATTCCTTTCGAAAATCTTACCTTCAAATAACATTTCTGAACATGCCTTTCTTTTTCAAAAGTGTATTTCATTAAAAATAATCACCTTTCGACTCAATACAAAGTTTGGCTGCAAGAACAACAGGTAATCCCTTCGAATCGTAGAAACAAACAAACATTCTCTTCACTTGACTTGATTTCTCCAAACGATTCTTTTGTCCGATTTTGGTCTCTTATTGACTCCCTAATGGTGTATCCTGAATGTCATGAAATTATCCTCAAATTTTTGACGAAATAAAGATAAAAGGTGTACCTCATGGTTGTGGCGCCAAGAAAATGGGATACTCTTTGAAAAAGTTCTATTACTTTCAGAATCAAAAGTAACGCTCGTGTGGAATTGTTGCACATATCCGAGTGATAAAGCCTCAGTGTTCTGGGAGTATTTTTTTAGTTTGCAAGGCATATATTGTGCCAGCTGCTAAGATAACTTGCTTGATAGGCAGTAATTACAACATTTATTTTGTATTAATTGTTGTCCTCTCTATCTCTTACAGGTGTTGTACAAGGCGATACAATTGAGGAAATTTATAGCAAAGTGAAATCAATGATTTGGTCGCAATCGGGACCAACCATTTGGGTACCATCGAAGGAATCTCTATGACCAACAGCCACAACAACATGGACACTGCCGCCTCGAGTACGTTGTCGACCAGTCTCGAGAACAACAACAAATCAGCCACAACAGAAGACGCCCCACTGATGATGCAACACAACGATGAACATGACGATGACAATGAGAAGATTATGTAGGCAGCAATGGATTTAAAAATGCTATAAAAAAGAGTCAACACCAACACTAAGATCAAGATCAATCAACAATATGAAAGGAATCGAAGATGAAGATGAAGAGACTAAGATAAAGACGAAGAACAACATCAACAAAATGTTTAATCGAAAATAAGTCGAAATAAGTCGCTTATTGTTGTAGTTGTCGTCTGGCCGACTGAATTGCTGTTCTTTAAGCACACACACACACACACACACACACACACAGAGACACAAAAAGTTCTGGCAGCGGCGTCGGCGGCGGCGGCTGTTTAGTTTTTAGTTAGAACAAAGTTTAATAACAAGAGAGCAAAAGCAAGCAAGCAAGCGAAGCAATGCGAAGCAAAGCAGAGCAAAATAAGAGAGAGTATGAGTTTATGAGCAGAAGTATAAGAAGAGGAAGAATATGAAGCAGGAGCAGCGGATGAGAGAGTAAATGTTCGTTAAACGCTAGTGTTGTTTGTTTTTGTTGATGTTTATGCGAGAGCCCTAGAGTTATAGCGAGTTAGTTATGTTGACGATAATGTGTTTATGGTAATATATATACACACATAAATATATATATAAATATATATATATACATATATATATATTATTCATACTAAATAACTATGTATAAGTACGACAATGTTAGCGTTGAACATATACAAATTTGTGAGAGCATGGCAATGAGTATGAGAATGGGAATGCTAATGATCATGATGATGATGAGACGCAGAAGTTGGTGATGATGAAGATGAAGAAGAAGAAGGCGCATACGAGTCGATGAATATGTTAATGAAACAAACAAAGTTGGTGCATTTGTTGTTAGATGTATGTAATTTTTTTTTCCCCACGCGCCTTTGCCTAAAAGCAACAACAATACACTCAAAGAAAAAAAAAACAAACAAACAAGCACACACACACGCCACATATACACACATATACGAGAAACAGAAAGACCCATCATCTATATATGTATAAAAGAGTATATACGATTTAGTCAGTAAATGAAGAAAAACAAAACGTACATATAGCGCGTTCGATTTAGTGCGACAAGTCATTTTACAATTTATACACATGTGCGACAAAAATAGGAACAAAAAAGCAAAAAATCAATTTGATTATAAAATTGTCAAACATGTGAAACGTTTATATAAGCATATAGCTATATGTATATATATATAGCATATATAGATAATATGTACGTATATAAATAATCACACAGACGACACACATACACACACACACACATCTACAAACTGGCACCAAATGCAGTTTCATTTTGCATAGTTGGTGAACAACAAAAAAAAAAAGGAAAGAATTTTATTTGATTTCAAAATTGTTTGAATTGACGCTGCTCGACAAAAATGCAACGCCTTAAAAAAGCAAAAAAGAAATGGGCGCGTCAACTTTAATTTTTAGCTAAAGCGACTATGTACTACAAATAATAATTAAAGAATTAAAGCAGGAAGGAGAAGGGAAAAGAAAACAAACGGGTTAGAAACATACGCATAATTAATAAAACAAATTGAGTAATTTATCATAACAGACCACAAATTATATACAAACAACATATACATACATATATATAGAGATATTCGTTTTGAGCTTCTCAATTTTCAATTCAATTTTAATTCGTCGAGCATTTTAGTGAAATGAAATTGTATTTTTGGTATACCTCCCTCTCTCTCTCTCTCACACACACACTCTCTCTTTCTCTATTTATATATGTATATATAGCAACTATGTACATTCATATATGGTAGCTACATACTATACATCTGTCAGATGTCAGAAAATGTATTTTATGTATTTTTAAATGGCAAACAATGCATCGATTTGAATACTTAATTACTCGTATATAATTGTATTATTATTTTATTTTTTTTATAATTTTATGTGCAAAGAAGAACCATGTCAGAACCATTTATTATTTTGTATTTAAATTCAATTGCAGAAATGAGAGTCCATTTTTTTAGTGTTACTTTTTATTTCTATCTCTCTCACACTCTCACTCTCTTCGCAAATTACTTATGTTAACAGCTAACTGTTATTCTCTTAAACACTCGTGTACTTCTATCGTATGTATGTACTATGTATATGACATTACAGTTAACTGCACCTTGAATATGGGAAGAATATTGAGAAGTAAACAAAAAGCCAACTAACAGCATATTCTTCTGTATGTAAACAACAACAACAAAACCACAAGCCACAAGCAACATCAAACTATTTATTTATTTTCAAAATATTTATTCAACACAACACATACTTAAAGTTCAAGTTAATGCATACTATATTACATAAATACATACATACATTTGCATATGTATGTATTATATGAATGGCTACTACATACACGCAAACAACAACACATACATACATATAAATATTTTTATAAACTACGAAAAGAGCATTGTTGTATTTAATGAACAAACAGAAGAAGAAGGAACACAAACAAAAACGAAGCGAAATATATTATATATTTAAATTTATAATAAAAAGCAAGTAAACTTAATTATAACTACAAATTTATAAATTTCACAAGCAAGTAGCTAAACGTTTGGTCTACGTATTGAAAGCAAAACAAAAGAAAAAACAAAACAAAACGATAAAAATACATACATGCAACTATACATATTTTATTAATATTTTTTTTTTTTAGTTTAAAACATAAATTGTATGAAAAAGAAACTTTAGCTAATTTACGCAATATGTACGAGGTTAATACATATAATACATACAACAACATTAATTAAAACTAAATCACCCCCCCCTCCATCCAGGATAAATTGTAAATCTTGAGAAATAAAAGCGCGCGGCCTACGCCAACAAGTTTGAGCAAATGTAAAAAAAAAACCAAACAAACTACCTGACATATTTTAAATATTTTTTATTTACTCGTATGTCCAATACCACCCGCCACACAAGCATTGAAAAGTATTTGATTCGGGTTAGTGCTACAGCAAGTGCTTTTGATTTCGAAATCAATTTGGGAATTTTCGCAAAATAGGAAACTCGCGATTTAATTCCAGTGCCATTGTATGAAGAAATTTGCATTTGATAAATTATTTCCACGCGTGCAATCGATTGGGTAAAGGAAAGGGAACATGTTTTTGACTGAGAGTTGAAATTTTGAATACAACAAGTCATCACTCACGAGTGCATGATATGGACGACCCGACCCGACCCAAAAGCGCCCCAACAGAGGATTTAGTAGGAATGGGGTACCAGGCGAGCATAAATCAGCAGCAAGCAGAATTCTTCAATTGTTTTTACTCTTTTCCCGGCTGTCCATTTGAGTGTAAACAAACCTCCACTAAGATCAGCCTGTGGGTACCGTTACAAATATGTCACTCATACGTAAACAATCTACCGATGGCAGCCTACATCTGCTTGTTGTTGTTTTCCAAGTGCGAGTGTGCTTGTGTATGGCGCTAGGCTTTTTGCCGACGTCCGTTATTTTTGTCAACACTTCTGTGTGTGTGTGTGTGTGAGTATGCAATGCGGCCAACGAAAGAGCGGCGCTCTTGTTATTTGATTTCTTTTCGTTACTTGCTGTTGATTTATGTTCGCCTGGTATTGCATGTAACTGTCTTACATGTGCTATCAAAACAATGCGGTGCGAGTCAAGACAAGCTTTGTGGTCATTCTTTTAGAACCAGTTTAAGTTTCGGTATTATAGCAACAGATTTCAAAGTACGCTAATACCGTTTTGAATTCAAACAACTATTTGATAAAATCTGATTTGAATTGGTTTCTGCGATCCTGAATTAGACGACTTCTGAGGCAAAATACTATGATGCTTTCAACCAAAATCACATTCTTATGCCCTGTACCCGAAGGCTGAACAGATAGAAGGCGTGGCAGACCACATTTTATAGGTACAGACATACATATGTATATCTATATTATCAATCGAAATAGGCGTCTCGATATAGACACCAAACTTGGCGTACTATATACATACATACACCTATTTAATCCGTACGCAGACCAAGTTTATCACAAACCACAGAAAACCTCATTATTTTATATATGTAGCTGCCATAGGAACGATCGGTGAAACAATCATTTTTGTTACGAAAAACTCTTTGGGTTTAACACAATATCGTAACCAAACTAATTTTCTTTTATAATGTCTGAACTATCATTAAAATCGATGCACATATATGTTACTGCCATAAGAACGATTGGTAAAAAAAAAAGTTTCTTATTTATTAAAGATGGGACGGGTACAGGGTGTACAAGATTTAGTACAGTACTACTACATTATATGGTTTAAGCTAAATTATTCCAATATTTAGACGGTTTATCCATGAACTCGAAATGTATGTTCTCATTTCGGACTTCGAGCAAAAGCTGTGGAATGGATATTGGTCAGTTTTTCAAATCCCGCAAAATAAGTGAACTAACTAATCGATCGGAATGGCTGTTACTAGAAAATTACTGAAAAGCCAAGCTCGTAGGAAAAACGTTCAAGACCAAAATCTCTAATGGGGTTGCGGAACTGTAAATATTTACCAAATTGAATATCGGAACAGACCTGGTGTGGTGTGGTGTGGCATTTATGGGCTTTAAACTCGATTCATTCATTTGTATTACTATAAGTTTTCTTATTTGTTGAATGGCGCAATACTAGAGAGGCCAAAATAGCCGCAGAACTTATGCTTATGTGCAATAAATTGCAACAAAAAGTCGCTCCATTGAAGTGGTCTCAAGGCTTCAAGAAGGAATCATACTATATTGCAGATATACATACACACATACAATACGAATATAATTAAAATAAACAAATCGGCGTATATCAAAAAAAAGAAGAAGCGTGAGCTCTCAGAACACCCACAACAACACATGCACACACACACACAAACTATTTTGGATCTAGCCTTAAAAATTGTTTATAGGAAGTAAGTAGCAGTGAGTTCCAAGCAAAAAAAACAAAAACAAACAGAAAATAAAAAAATTCAAATTCATAGAAGTATTCAAATTTTAAATATGAACGATTCAAATGAAAATCCTAAAAACTCCATTCTATTAATTCAGTATTTTATTTTTTACATATATCGAAATACATATATGCATATATATCGTACATACTATATACAATATATATATATATATATATACATGTACATACATATTCTGTATGTATTGACATTTGCGCATATTTATGTATAGAGAAGCGTTTCATCAAAATGTGCCTTTTTCAGTTGTTGTTGTTGTTAATGATCTAGAGGATGAATGATGAGAAAAATGAAGAAGAAGAAGTGGTGGAGCGTGGAAAAACCATTATTAGAGAATTGAAATCCGCATGCAGCTTAAATAGAATTTAAAGCAAAATGACATTAAAATTAGAATACAAGTATAGCGCGTTTGAATTACGTTATCGGCTCATAACACTTACATACCTACATTACATACACATACAAACATAATCGACATTTGTATTCGAATATATGAATACTAAAAAAAAAAACATAAATAAAATAAGTACATACTTAAATGATATTCAAAATGAAATGAAATAAAAGCAACTGCCACTGGCGATTCTAGAATTTTAAGAGTTGTCAACAAATTGATGTGTTTTTTGAATCACACCCAATCGATCTACATGCACACACACAACCACACACATACACACCCATCCACTCACCCATAGTTGTATTCATTCCGCTAAAATCAAATGTTAAATACATATTTGAAAAAACGAAAAATGCAGTAAAAACAGGAGAAAAAATGAAAACGAAAACTAACCAATAGCCTTTATATTGCGTGCACTTCCATTTACATGCTCTTATATAGAAATAATATCGCGCTGTTCTTATTACAATATTATGTATGTATGTGTGTATTTGTAGATACAAATACCTTAGCTTTAAGATACAATATACATATTTATTTCACGAGCACCCTTGGATTGTAGTTCATGAGTGCGCTGCTACATTTCTTCAAATCGCTCTGCAACAAATACCAATGCGACTTAGTATTAGAGCACTGCTTGGTTGCATCCACACACACACACACACACACACACAATCGCGCGTTCCAATCATTCATCATCATTCAATCGAACCTATACACTAAGACAAATGAATTACTTGTGGGTTTGTTTGTTTTGTTTTCAAATTTGAAATTCAAATGCATTTTGTGTGCACACACGCAGTGCTCTAATACATACATATGTATTTGTGTATATACATATGTACTGTCTAGTCCTTTACTAAATATATCTGAGCTTTGGCCAAGCTGTTGCCTAAATTCAATGTACAATAGTTAAGTGAATATCCTCACCTAAAACTACTTATGAATAATGGAATAATGAATCGATTGCGATACAATTAAATCAAATGCTTCATAACACTAACCTAGCACAACACTGTAATTTTTGTTAACATTTTCCAAGAATAGCGAATAACTTACATACCCTATATATACATACAATATATATATAGCCAAACCAACTCGGAAGTTGATGACAACAAATCAAACGACAGCAATATATTTCATATTTACGAGACTATATACTATATACATACATGCGCGTTGATTCATTCTAACGAATACACTCATCCATACTCATACGCATACTCTATACAAACAAATAAACAGACAGACAGACAGACATACATACATAAGGAAAAAGAAAACTTGAACTTAAAGCTGTATGTACTCCTGTATATATGGGTTCAAAACACACATACACGTACGTATATGTATTTAAAAAGTAAACAACTAATATTAATTATATACCGAATGACATGCAAATCTTTCAATACGCATGCCCCTATGTCTTATGTAATTGTTCATCCGAAGCGAAAAGGAGAGACACTTGAAATAAACAAAAACAAAAGAATAAATACGTAAAGAAAAAAAATCCATTGAGAACATTTAAAAAAAAAGAACTCCTGCTGTTTCATTATTGGAGAGAAGATGTGTATTTTGGGAATTATATTGACTCGTCATTCGAACTACTTTCTCTGGCTTGTGTTTCTTTCCTCTAGTAGATTCGACTTGGTTTGCTTTTAGCCCGAAAAGAAATTAAATATGACATCCTTTCCCCATTTTCCCAATTTGTGGGTTGAATTTTCAAGAAAAACAAAAGCACAACAACCTCTTAATTATTGGCTCATGTATTGATTTTATAAATAATTTATAATTGACATGAAACCCCCACTTGGGGGTTGAATTATGAAAAAAAGAATAAATACACAAGCAGAATAGATAGATTACATATGACATATAGCACCTAATTATGCCAAAATGGAGTGAAAATTTAAATACAAAGGCACACCTAGATCCTGACTTTAAACGAATAAAGCTGAAAGAAAAGCTTGGGTTAAATTTAACCACTATCGTTGCTTTCTAGTACGCTAGTAGTTTAGATCAGACGATGAATAAATGAACCATATATCTATATATATTCGTATAGATGGCTGATATTTTGAATGAGCATTTCATCAAACTGATGATGTATGATATCAGGGAATCAAATTTGTACGCTTTTTTTTTGATAAGAAAGTAGGCTGAGGCCTACAAGTGAGTTCTCTTATTATTTCCGGCATAATCTGTTTTATTTTGGGACTCAAAATTAACGATCTATTAGAGTTGTTAATTTTCAAAATTATTCCAAAATTCCCGCGCACGCTTTCATTTGCATTGCACTATCAGCATGGCGAACCCCCTGAAGTTCCATAGCTTCCAAAAATGTATCCGGGCTTCGAAGCAATATCGACTCATACGCAGCACAAATCGTAAGGTCCAGCCTAGGGGGGTGGTGCCTAATCATTCGAAACCTTTCCAATTGCAGGTAAGTTTGCTGCGCCTCGCGAATGCCCGCCGGGTCCTTTACGGCGTTTGCTAACGCAGATCCGAAAGAGTTCAAGTCTGACTGGTGTTGGGGTGCCGAACCCGGTGCCGGACAAATCCGCCGAGAAGCCAAGCCAGAGGGGTGAGCATCCACTCCAAGACTATGGGGAAGTATGGGACCTTTCATTTGACTGACTGCCCTAAACCCAAGGTAAGGCTCTCAACAAAAGCAATTTCAATCTTATAGTAGGTATATGGTATGCTAATAATTGAAGAGCTCCTTCAAATGGTCCCATGCTTTCCATATTCCATGTTATTTTGTAAGACTAGATATGATGGGTGCATGTGTGTGCTTGTGGGTGTGTCTATGATTACAGGGAAGTCTATCAGAGCGCAGTACATGAGTAAAAATTGCGAAACTGAGTTGCCGAAGAGCAGTGCGATGTGGCATTTGATGGTAAGCCTGGAGACGGCACAGAAGATGAGCACCCAGTTCCAGAGGAAGCAGCTCGGCAATAAGTCCACGAGTGCTATACGTTTGAACAGCTACTACAAGGACTCGCCACAGAAAACGACCCCACTGAAGCGGACTAGGCCCAAGCTAGTGGGCTATGTTAGTAGTACGCGATCGAGCGTGGGCATGCCCTCAAAGCCCAGTAAAGTGGGATCTGCTCTGAAGTTGCGTTCGAAATCGGAAGCGGTTAACAATCGCCAGCCACGGCATTTACAACAACAGCTACTCAATAGCGTTAATCGGAATCCAAAAGATCCGACAATAGGGCCAAACAATCGCAGCAGTAACATACACAACCGAATGCTCAAAATAAAGGCCATGGTGCGCCCAAATGGGGAACTGATCAAGACAACGCCCCGAGCCATACGCCTCAATACCTTCTATAGAACATCGAAAACACAGCTGGTGCCCTGTGCCGAGTCGTGCCAAACCTTAGCGCCCGCACACTCCGCCCAGAAGACTTTTCAGTCTATAGCCGAAATGATACGTCAGGCCACAAATCGAATTTTCCAGTCCCCCTACGAGCTGCAGGAGGAGGATGATGTCGTTGATGAGAAGCAACCCTGCGATTGTGAAGGCTGTCAGGCCAACCAGATCGACAACATAGTAGATCCGAAGTGCGACTGCAAATGGTGCATGGCTAATGCCCAGACCCAAAAGTCGGACGACTCTCCACCCTGTGACTGCGACTTCTGTCAGACGCTGGCAGAGGAAAACCCCACAGAGGACTATCCCCCCTGCAATTGCGATTACTGTAAGGAGGGTGGAAGCGCTGATATAATTGGACAAGAAAGTGAGCAAAAATCCGATAAGGACTTCAATATATATAGCTGCAAGTCATCGTACATCGATAATCCCTATAATGCGAATGAACATAATTCGAATAATTTCGAATGCAACTGCAAGGATTGCCAGGCTGCTGAAAGAGATTTCCATGAGCAGGAGCAGGAGGAGGGGTCGAACGAGTATATGGAATCGGATTCTGCTTGCCCTCATACCGAGACCCAATGGGGTCCAGCCAGCAAGCTAGCCGAAAAAATCAAATCCTTCTTGAGCGAAGAGGAGAAAAATTTGAAGGACCTATGCCACAAGTTCAATTTTCTGCAATCAGGCGAAAAGGAAGTTGTGGAACCCTGCAAAACACAGCCTAAGGCCAGCATTAAAACGATGGCAGCTACATCGTACAAGGCATCTCCGACTCCCACCGAGCCGAACAAAGCGTTGAGCCTCAACCAACGTAAATGTCCGGAGAGCGACAGTTTACAAAAAAAGTTCCACACTCGCGTGTACGAGAAACCTAGATATTATCATATGCCGGACAACAGCTGTGCCAGGCAGACTATTACAGGACATTCTAGCCAGAAGACAGAGAAGCTAATTAAAGATCCACAGCAGAGGAAGGATGGCAGGCAGACTATTACAGGACATTCTAGCCAGAAGACAGAGAAGTTGATTAAGGACCAACAACAGAAGAAGGATGATAGGCAGACGGTTGCAGGAAAATCTAGCCAAAAGACAGAGAACCTAATTAAGGACCAACAGCAGAAGAAGGATGATAGGCAGACTTTTGGAGGACATTCCAGCCAGAAGACAGATAAGCTAATTAAAGATCCACAGCAGAAGAAGGATGGCAATCAGAGTGTTTCAGGATATTCCAGCCAGAAGACAGAGAAGATGATTAAGGACCAACAACAGAAGAAGGATGATAGGCAGACTGTTGGAGGACATTCCAGCCAAAAGACAGAGAAGTTGATTAAAGATCCACAGAAGAAGAAGGATGACCGACAGACTATTGCAGGCCATTCCAGTCAGAAGACAGAGAAGCTTATTAAGGACCAACAACAGAAGAAAGATAACAGACAGATTGCTGAAGGACATTCTAGCCAGAAGACAGAGAAGCTAATTAAGAACCAACAACAGAAGAACGATGACAGGCAGACTGTTGGAGGACATTGCAGCCAAAAGACAGAGAAGTTGATTAAAGATCCACAGAAGAAGAAGGATGACCGACAGACTATTGCAGGCCATTCCAGTCAGAAGACAGAGAAGCTTATTAAGGACCAACAGCAGAAGAGGGATGGCACAGATATCGTCAGAGCCGTACGCTCAAGAACATGTGACAACAGTGTCCCTAAAAGGGGACTAAGCACCGGCCGAGAAGGTGTACAAGAAAACAAAGATGGGGGCGACACGGACGCGACATTGAACATTAATATTAAGGTGGCCCTAGATGCCAAAGAGGTTACCAAGGCGCTGGGTAAAATGCGCCAGAGCTGCGCAGAACAGCGAACCACTCTAAATCCAGTGGCAGAGAACAGGACAATTGAAATGACGCCCAAATCGGTATCGATTAGCGGCATTATAGCACCACCAACCCATGGCAAATGCACCGAACTCGCAGAGGCTCCCTTAGAGTTTGATGCAAACGCATTGAGTCCACAGAGAGAGTCCAGTAGAAGCAGGTCTGTGGAGAAGCCTAACAATTTTTGCCTTGACGCTGACAGCGAAAGCAAGAGAGTCCAATCGCTTAAGGTCCTGAATCCAAGCAGATGTCAGGCCGTGAAAGTTCCAGAGATCTTACCAAATATGGCTCCAGAGAATGATGATAACTGTATGCCCAGATGCATCATAAAATTGGAACCAATTATAGAGCTCAACGATGAACCTATGTCCCACAAACTGGCACCAGAAACCGTAAACCCAGTGACCAGAAAAGATCTACACGGCTGTCTTGAACGCTGCAGCATGCTCCCGCAGACGCTGAATGGAGTTTCGGAAGGAAAGAAGAAGCAACAAGATGCAAGCACCACCAATACCTTGGGGCTTCCAAAAACAACAACAACATCAAGAGAAGATCTGCGTGCGCTGAGCTTAGGCCCAAAAAGGGGAAGCTGGGAGGATCTCTTGGGGCTGAATCATAGGCTTAGAAAAAGTCACATAACGTCCGCAGATCCCCAAACAGCTCTGATTGCTTTTCCAACGAAAAATATTGCCCCTGCCAGTACTGATAAGGCGCGGCCAAGATTTCCTTTCCATGGATCCACGACAAATGATGGCAATATGTGTGGGAAGATTTCAGTTTTTAATGCGCCCGCTGATTCAATTCCAAATCGAGTTTATTGCAAGAAATCAGCAGAGGACTGTAGGGAGGAGGAGGATGCTGATATGTCTGTGGACCTCGCAGACTGTCCAAGCGAAGAGGATATGGAACGAATTAATCAATGTGCGAATGCTTTAGTGGAGTCCCTAACCACTGGTTGCGTGCCAGATTCCCCCGTTGTTAGAGATATTTTCAAAACAACCGAAGCTCTCGATAAATTCATCAATGAGTGCAAAAAAGACTCGGCTTTCGCATATATCCTGCCCCAAAAAGAGGAAAAACCGGTGTATGAGGAAATGTTAGAGGACGACGCGTACGCATTGATCGATGAGCCTGAACCACCCAAGGATCTGATGCTAGACAATGCAACTGAGTGCAATAATGCGGTTAGTATTTCCCGATGCAATCTCATTCTAAAAATCTCACTAAACCGATCTATTCCCAGGGTATAAGCTGTGCCGAGC